>NC_090389.1:44383311-44983311 GCF_036365525.1 Heterodontus francisci | reverse complement strand
ATGAAGGTCTTCATCCTGAGAATTTTTCTTTATCATTTGGTCACATCTGACCAATCAGAAGCATTATTTGTGGATGCGAGATGGTGGAGGATTGCTGGAAACTGTCCGCAAATCAACATTCTGACACAACAATAGAGAGTATGTTCTCCTGCAAAGTGACAGCATATTCCATAACATGACAAATGCTTTTAACTGTATCAGAGTTAGAATAGAACACTTTACTATTTCAAGGAAACAGCAGCATTAGATCTAGAATGATGTCTGACATTTGGATATAGGACACTGCAATACATGCAGAACAATTAGTGTTGATTTATTTTTCATGAACTGATCATGTTGGAATTGGGTGATGCATTGGATTAAAATAATGCCTTCTCATCACTGGAAGAACAACATTTCTCCCATTTGCTAATCATAAAATAACCACATACGTGGACAAACTTACACAGATTTACATAGAATTTACAGCACAGAAATAGGCCATTCAATACTCTACATGAGTCTCCTCCCACCTTACTCTGTCACATTCGATGAACATCCTTCTGTTCTTTGCTCCCTCATGCTTACCTAGCTTCCCCTTCAATAAATCTACGATATTCACCTCAACCACTCCATTTGGTAGCAGAATCCACATTCTAATCAGAGGTCCTACTGAAACTTCCACAAGACAACTCATAACTTGGGGGAAAACATGACAATCTCACACAGAGAGCTCTTCGAGGTAGCTGACACAAGAAGTAGAAACATGCATACTTATTGGAGGCAGCAGCAGCAACCTTCCATGGCATATTCCAATAAATGCAAGGAGTGATGTCATAGGACAGCAAATAACTGAAGGGTGACCTGATCAGAGACACCAGCAGCAGCAGAGAATAAAAAAAGAGAACGCGGGGTACAATGTCAAACAGGTATTTGCTTTTCCAAAAAAGCAAGGAGTGATGTTACAGGACAGCAGGCTGGTGAGTTTCAAGGTTTTTCTTTTCTCTAAACCAGGACAGTGGTTTAGATTAAGACCAGAACACTATAAATTACTTGTATTAAATTTGCAGCTTAGCTAGTTAAACTAATTCATAAAATTTCATTAGCTAGTTAAATTAATTCATAAAATTTCAATCGGGTTAAGTATAACAGTAAGTGAATTAGTATTGAGAGTTTTAGCAGAGCAGATCTTAGAGGCATTAATTTAGATCATGATTGGGCAGCTGAGACCTGTTGCTTGTGATTCCTGCACCATGTGGGAACTTCAAGACACTTCATATATCTTGGGAATCATATTGCAGGCAGTATCTCCAGCTACTTGAGGTCGGGCTCAGGATTTCTGAGCTTGAGAGGCAGCTGGAGTCACTGCAGAGCATCAGGGAGGATGAGAATGTTCCTGGAGGTGGCCACTGCCCAGGCAGTAAGAGTTCAGAATAGTAGATGGGTGGCCATCTGGAAGAGTAGGAAGAGAAAGTGCAGGAGTCTTTGTGGTAAGTGCCACTCTCAAAACGATACTCAGCATTAGAGACTGCTGGGAGTGATGACACCTTGAAGAAGTGCAGTCTAGACCAAGACACCAATGGATTAGGGACTGCACAGGAAGGAACAGCAAAGCATAGAAATGCAGTCATTATAGGAGATTCCATAGTTTGGGTGACAGATAGGTATTACGGTAACCGTCATCGTGAGTCCCGCATGGTGTGTTGCCTAAAGGCCTGCTCAGGTATGCAATTGAAACCCGACCCGGGCCCGACCCGAACCCAACCCGGGCCCAAGTCCTTTGATTTTTTCCTGTGCCCGACCCGACCCGACTATCGAAATGAAGTTAATTATATCAAAGAGATTGTGCTCTACCTTGGATCCTCCAGTCCGGCAGCAGGCTATTCCTGCAGAATCATGCAGATGGAGTTGGAAATCAGAGCTTGTATCGTCACCAACGGCACGCTCCCCCACCCCCGCAACTTTCACACACGAGCACTTTAGTTTGTGACTGAGTTCATTGGATAGTGATCAGGACTGTACAGTACTGCAGATCTACAGTACTGTTTGATCGAAGACTTCTGGTTGATCAGCTTACTTCCTTTTCCCTCCCTGAGCAAAAGGCAGCACTGTGTCCAACCCTGCCCGACCAGACCTGAACCCGAATGCCGGACCCGGAAGAGAGACCTGACCTGACCCAAACCCAACACATGTCATCAGGTCTGGTCAGATTCGGGTCGAGTAGCCATACTGTAGTGTTGCCTCCCTGGTGCTTGGGTAAAGGACACCACAGAGAGGGTGCAGAAATTTATGCAGGGGGCAGGGAGTGAGCCAGAAGTAGTGGTGCACATTGGCATCAACGGCTTAGAGATAGCAGGTATTGAGGTCCTGCAGTAAGATTTTCAGCAGCTGGAGGGAAAGGTAAAAAGTAGGACCTCAAAGATAGTGAGAGTAGAAATAGAAAGATAGGGAGGATCAATGCGTGGCTTGAGGCATGATGCAGGAGGGAGGGCTTCAGATTCTTGGAACCAGTTCTGAGCCAGGAGGCATCTATTCAAAAGGGATGGTTGCATCTCAACAGGACTGGGACCAGGGTCCTCACAGGGAGGTTCACTAGTGTGCTGGGGAGAGTTTAAACTAAATTGGCAGGGGGATGGGCACCAGTATATAGAAGGAGAAAAGAGGAATAAGGTGCATAAAGGAGTGAGAGTGTTGGACAGTACTAGAGAAGGATGCAGTACCATGTTAGATAGGAGCAGACTAAGAAGGACTACAAGGAATGCAAGGACAGGTTTTGAATGCATGTATATAAACACGTGGTGAATAATGTTGGTGAGCTACTACAAGCACAAATAGCTGTGTGGGAATATGATGTAGTGGCAATAAGGGAAACATGGCTTAAAATGGTGAGGACTGGGCGCTTAATATTCAGGGATAGAAAGTGTTTAGAAAAGATCGGGAAGAAAGAAAGGTGGGGTGGCAGTACTAATTAGGGAAGACGTTGTGTTAGAAAGAGAAGAAGGAAGGAGGAGGAAGGATAGAATCCATTTGGTTAGCATTGAGAAGCAAAACTGGGTATGATCACACTATGGGGGTATTTTATAGGCTTCCAAAGGGTGAGAGAGAGGTAGAAGAGAAAATCTGCAGGGAAATTGCAGATGGGCAAGAACTATAGAGTGGCGGTATTGGGGGACTTTAATTACCCAAATATCGATTGGGATAATGTTACCATAAAGGGAAAGGAGGGGGAGGAATTTCTGAAATGCGTTCAGGGAAACTTCCTTGGCCAGAACATTCTTGGTCCAACTAGAAAGGATTCATTGCTGGATCTGGTGCTGGGGAATGTGGTGGGCCAAAGACCAAGTATCTGTGAGGGAACACTTGGGTAAGAGTGATCATCATATCATAAGCTTTAGATTAACAATGGAGAAGGGCAAGGAACAATCTAAATTAGAACTTGTAAATTGGAAGAGGGCTAAATTCAATGGGATGAGAAGGGATCTAGTTAGGGTAAAATGAAACCAAAGACTGACAGGAAAAACAGTAAGGGAATAATGGGCGATCTTTAAGGAGGAGATGTTTCAGGTATACATTAGATTATTCCAATAGGGTGAAAGGTAGGAGAACCAAAGCCAGGGCTCCTTGGATGCTGAGGGAGGTAGAGAACATGATGGAACAAAAAACATGGGTGTATCATGCATGCCAGGTGAATTCTTCAAGTGAGAACCAGGCTATATACAATAAGCTGAGGGGGAACTGAAGAGGAAAATAAGACTGGCAAAGACAGAATATGAGAATAGAATGGAAGTTAACATAAAAGGGAACCCAAAAATCTTCCTCTGGCGTGTAAGTAGTAAGTTGGTAGTAAGAGGTGGGGTGGGGCCTATTAGGAACAAAGAAGGTGCTATATGCTTAGAGGTGCAGGGCAAGACAAGAATACTTAAAGTATACTTTGTATCGGTATTTACTAAAGAAGACAATGTTGATAAAATATTGATAGAAGCAGAGGTGGTAGAGGTAACGGATGGGGTGACAATCGATAGGCAGGATGCACTGGAAAGGCTGGCTATGCTTCGAGTGGATAAGTTATCTGGTTCAGACGGCTTGCATGCCAGGTTGCTAAAGGAAATGGGAGTGGAGAAAGTGAAAGGGCTTGCTATAATCTTCCAATGTTCCCTAGATACAGGGAAGGAGCCAGAGGATTGAAGAGTGGCAAATGTGACACTCTTATTCAAGAAAGGGTTATAAGGAGATTCCTAGTAACTGCAGACCAGTCACAAGAACACAAGAAGTAGGAGCAGGAGTAGACCATATGGCCCATCGATTCAAAATGATCATGCCTGATCTTAGGATTCAACTTCACTTTCCCGCACGCTCGTCAGTCAGTTTAACATCAGTGGTGGGCAAGGTTTTAGAAACAATAATCAGGGAAAAAAATAAACAGGCACTTGAAGAGGTTTGAGTTAATTAAAGAGAGCCAGCACAGATTTGTAAAAGGCAGATCATGCTTCACTAATCTAATTGAATTTTTTGATGAAGTAACAGAGAAGGTTGATGAAGGGAATGCAATGGATGTTGTCTATATGGATTTTAAGAAAGCATTTGACAAAATACCAAATAAAAGGCTGGTTACCAAAATTGAGGCTCATGAAATAAGCGTGTTAGTGTCGGGAGATTATACCCTAGGCATCCAGTGCTGGAACTGCTTAACAGTACATTCATGAGATTGCTAAAATTGAATTTGAAAATTAAAATTGAACATCAACCATGACAACTGAGAACACTGCAAATAACAGCACTGATCTGTGAATGTTGTGATCTTAGAGGCAGCCAGCATGTGATGTCACAATAAATGTCTTTTCACACCTCTCAATGTATCAACACTGTCTGAAACTAGTGAGAGACTAAAAGCTTTTCACCATAGAAGTCACTGCAATAAACAGAATACACATTGGAAAGTTATGGATTCTGAAAGTAAACCGTCATGTTGTGACAGCTATAACAAACTTGTGCCATAGCTCTGATCATTATGTAATATAACAATGAATAAGTTAATATTTTTGTACAGAATTGTTCTGTTATTTTAATGAAGGTTGGATAGTTCAAAATGAATGCAGTAATGCTACATGAATGTGTTTATGAGCAATATTGCACATCGACTATCCTTCTTAGGCAGGAGTCGGGTGGAATCTCATGATGATTGAAGTGGCTCCACCACAGCAAACCAAATCTGAACCAAGCCAATTCTTTGTAGTAAATTCAGTTATCTGATACACAAACTGAGAAGACCCATTGTACCTCAGGGCAGCGCTGATGATTGCCCAGCCAACCTGACTTGCTAATGGCAACTATTACTGGGGGATGGAATCCCTCCCACTCATCTCTAAACCACCCTGCAAACCAATACCCTTCTAGGTAGGGTGAACCTCACTGGACAAGCAACAGAAAAACATACCAGTGCTGCAGTCTGTGTTGTTTAGCTAGTTGAACATCAGCAGTATCATTTGATGGGGCCCTAAGCTCTGTCAAGCTCTACTTTCTGGACTTAGATTTGTGGCATAGTGAGGGTATACTTCATATTAGGCAAAACTGAACTCTACTTGTGTGGATGTCTCAGGTCCTTGATTTTCTGTGAGAATCTCAAAGAATCTCTCACCCTTTTGGGAAAACGAATCCACCCATAGTTGGAAATTACAAATACCAGCAATAAAATTAAAGCACAGAACTGAATCCTTTCCCTAAATAGACACACATACAAACATTTCACACTGTGAGCAAACTTCATACAAGATACTAGTTTTAAAATTTAGTTATGTTTAAATGTGGTTTGATCTAGCTCGGGGATGAGCAGCTTGGTTGAGCTTTGAGTTTGTGTAGACAAGCAACAAAAGTAAGTTCTGCAATTTTAAAAAGGGTTGCTCAGTGCCAGGGAGCTGTTCTGAATGCCTGGTGTAATTACCACTGTAGTGAACCAGAGTGTGTATAGCTATGGTACTTATCACCATCCCTGATGTATGATAAAAAGAGCTTCTCCAACTAATCATGCAAAACTAAAAATGTAAAGCACAATACTTGAAAGAATCATTTGTAAATTTCTAATATTTAAATCTCTTTCATGAAATTTTACCTCAAAGCAACATACAAGAATTACTTCAGTTTACTTCTGGATGTAATCTAGACTAGAAATTAATTCATCACTACTCTGGGTAACATTAGAGACTTGGAATTCATAGTAACATTTCATTCAGGTGTCAGGGTTCAATTGTCAGTAACACAGTAAGTAGTCAATTGAACATTTGAGCCTGTAGGTATCCTGGTACCTGAATTTGCTTTCTAAACAGTTCAGCTTTGTGCAATCTAAATTGCCAGACTTTCCATTCCACAAGCAACACACTGCCAACACAGAAAAACAGGGGCTGCCATGGGGATATATTAAAATACTATTTCATCAGTCATCTTGTTCACACATTCCCATCCCAGAACCAAGGGTGGTAATGAAAGTAATTTAAAATACATCTATAATTAATTCAATTCTCCTGCTGCTGGCTATGGCCCACCAAGAGAAGTTCACAGAATTGATGTCCCAGCCTTCTGGCAGGACAAGCACCTGTGAGGCTCATTTCCTCTGTTTGCTTCAATTGACCCAGATAAATAAAAAGCAGCAGGTTGCATTACTGTTATTTATGTTTTGAATTTCCATATTCTTTCTCCATTGCGATGCCTTACTTTATTGTTCTGATAATGGTGTGTGTTACAATAGAACAGAAGCTCACAATACTTTGTCTGTGTCTTGCAGATGACGTTATCGTGTGCATCATGTGCTGCACTCGGCTTCATCTGTCTATATAGGACCTTTGGCAGAATCCATTTGGTGTCTGAGATCTTACATCTCACCTTATCATCAGCACACAGCGATATTTTAATCCTGACTCGTTTGAATGATCAGAAAAGGATTTTATTTGAAGTCAGACTTGCACTGCGCAATAATGTAATATTTAGTAATTCATGTTCAGCAAGCCAACTAAATCATAGATTTTTAAACTGGGGTCCCAGACTCCTGAGATGCCCATGAGGTCATCAGATTTCTACGGTTCTTCGGTTCTTTGTATTTGTTGACTATGTCATGCTAGGCCCCGACCTGCCAAGAATGAGGCACACTAATTTTGTCATGAACATTGATTTTAAACTGTTATTGGAGTGAAAAAAGGACTTGTTAAACTGATCAGCTATGGCTGGAAAATATATTTGCATATTAACAGATGGTGATTGGAAGGACAAAGGACCATTCTCTGACACATTCAACCCACAACGGACCTTGATCACCAGGTGTTGTGTGTAAGAGGAGAATTTCAGAGACTGCTAAGGTGATACAATCCCAAGATGTGGTCAGAGCAATTAGTCACATGACTAACCTGCTTGGCAACCTGGGTTTTTCTGAATTGTACAACCAGTTTGAACTGAGTATGTCTGTTTGCTCCTGGACTGAGAAGATCTCTCCTATCTGCTCCCATCTCTTTCTCCCAAGCCTCTGAATCCACTGAAGACACATGAACCCCAAGAGAGAAATGTCTCCTACAACAAACAAGGTTTAAGAAGAATACTGGGCCTCAATGAAAAGGCAAGATCTACCTACAATCAAGGACTCTACAGTGAGCTCGAAGAACCGGAACAAAAACTCTTCAGATATTGCCTCAAACTTTTCCACTTTATTTTTTTCTTCTGCTCTTTTCTGTCTCTATTTGCATGTGTGTATCGCATATGCATGCTAGCATGGGCATATCGTGCATCCGTAGCCGTTAACCAAATTAGAGTTTAAGTTTAATAAATTTCAACTTTTCTTCTTTAAACCTAAGAAAACTTGTTTGTGCTGGTTTCTTTGCCTTACAATTGGAAAGCAGTGAACAGAGATTCACCAAGGGGGAGCTAAAAACAGTGTTTAAAATTAAACCCTGTTACAGTAAGACCAGGTGAAGGCTGAGAGGGGCCCTTAGACACCTTCCTCACCACGTCGTAACAACTAACATATTATTTTTATTGCTTCATGCTAGTAAAAAATGTTTTCTGCAATGACAGTGCAGCTCTCCTTTAGACGCTGACAAAGATTTTTTGGAAATCAGGACATTAAAATTGTGCATTTGCAGAGGTACTGCACACAATTTCAAAACCATTGATCAGAAAACAATTCATTGATCTAAATAGTGAAAGTTCTATTCAGTCTATTTTCTCATCAGTTAATGAATATTATAAACAAATTCAATTTCATTTACTATTTTTGACATTTTAAACTACTTGCAAATATACAATAGACACTGCGAAACACACCTCTCTCTCTCTTGCATAACAGGAGGCAAAAGGAAAGAACTGGAGGAGGACAGTGCTGGTCAGGGGCTGGCAACTTGTCCGTACATGGACACCAACATCTATGGTAACAATTGTGAGGTCCGTGGTAATTTAAAATGTCTTGCTCCAAGCCTTTAAACATGTGTTTTAAAATCACCTAACATCTAGGTTATTTTAAAACACAAGTTTAAAGACTAGGAGCAAAACATTTTAAATTACCAGCAGCAAAAGGAAGGGATCAGGATCATTAGAGCATCAGGCTAGGTCCTAAAATGTGAAGCAGCCCCAACGTGACCTGGAGTCACATTGCACTGTTCACACACAGGCAGGGGCTAGTAGTAGTAAGAGTACATATAATCAGGACGAGCTAAAGAGCCACATGGTTCCAGACTAGCAGAAGATCCAGACTATGAACTACACCATAACCCGGGAACACTGAGATAGTTCGAGGGCCTCGGCAAGTCCGAGCTAACCATGAGCTCACGTAAAACTTCCGCTAAGAGGTTGGTCTGGGATAGGCCTTTGTTTTCAGATAAGGGAATGGATTTTGGGAGTCAGTAGCTTTCCTTACTGTTGTTAAAGCAATTCTAAATTGTGCATCAATTATAGATATTGCTTAATTTTAATGCAATATTTTGCTACAATATAATAAATTACTCTTCTGTACATAAAGCCACAATTTATACTTGAAGTTTATTTGCAAAAGGAGCCACTAAGTTAGCTATACGGGGGCTGACTTTCCACTAGCTTTATCAGTGAAATCAGCCGAATCAGTACAAATGATCGAGTAAATTCAGTTTACGCTTTAACCATGGTGTAAAAGTCATTTCACTCGATGCCGGCCCCCATCCCCAGATGGAACTAATGAGCCTGGTGAGTTTCCGCCAATTTCCCCCCCCCCTCCCCCTTTGAGGAGGGTTTTCTAATTGAGCATCTTTGAATCACATAGGCACCAGTAGGCATATGTTTTAAACATTTCTACATATCAAAAAATGATCTAATTTACAAAGAAACTGATTCGTATACAACAATGAAAGGAGTAAATGGTTCAGTATAGATTTTCAAATTATGTTCAGATGTTAAAATTCAGAGACAGGAGTGACTCACTAACAGCTCAAACTCAGTTCTCAGCACCAGCATCCATTTGAAATTTCCCCCCAGATTCCTTTGATCCCAGGGAGAGAGACTCTTCCTGGTTTGAATCACAGAATCCAAGTGGCCCAAATTGGCACTAAACTGGCAATCTCACTTTAGAGGGCCACTTGTCCAAGTCTTTGAAGCAGACTTTGAGTGCCTGAAAGTCCTGGGATGGACATATCCCAAGCAGTTTATCAGTCGGGGAGAAGTGGGATCTGGAATTGGGACTGGACCCAAGATGTTGTATGATTGCCTTTAAGAGTGATGTCCATTTAAGATCTTAGTATGCTAATGAGCTAAGTACCAAGATGCAGTCATATGACTACAAGCCTGAGTCACTCTGCTACTGTAACACCTAGGGGCAGGTTCTGTGAATAGTTATTCTGTACTGTGTATAATAGTTAAGCTGTAAATAAACCTGTCTGAGATCTTCAACCAACTGAACTCCACACATCTCACTTACGTTGCATCAGACAACATAAAAAGAACTCATTACATGGTGGCAGCTGTGGTGAGAAGACAAAATCTAAGATTGAAGACCACAGGGAAAACAGTTTTAAAAACTATCTTCCTACAGCTAGAAGAGAGAAAGTTTAAAAAAAAACTGGCTCAAACTGAAGAAAACACTTAATTCAAGCTATAGAAGACAGAGCGCTGAATGACAGGCTGTAAATCAATCACTGTGATCTAGCTTCCAGCACTGTAGTCTGTCTGTTTACACAGTTGTGTAATGGGCATTTCAAGTGTTTTTTCTCTGCTAGAGCTTTTTTATGCAGCCGTTCAATAGGCAATTCTTTATGCTTGAGTGGTTTTATGGGTTTTTAAAAACTTTGGCTGAGTGAATGAAAGCTCTTCACGCTTGAGTGATTTTATGGCTTTTTTAAGCTTTAGCTGCGAGCTGTGTGAATGAAGGATTCCTGCATTTCTGCTGTCGGACACTGTCCCGACAATTCAGGAATACCAGTTGAATAAAGCTTTCAGGTGCTTGCAAAGTTGATTTTTTTTTAAAGGTTCAGTAAAAGAAAAATACAGGGAAAACCCAATCCTTATCTCAGGCTGATCGTTTGTTTTCAAAGGCTCCCCCAAGCTGATCGAGGCGGCACCACTACAGGAGGCATCCATGTAGTGCAAAAGAACACCAATGAAAGAAATCTGGCTCCAAAGTTGCAGCCAGAAGCCGCAGCAGGACACAGACAAACAGAGGACAGGTGCAGCAACAGGGCAACAGCAGCAAGGAGAGAGCCAGAGACCTGTGTAAAAGCAAGCCGATACACAAAGCCCAAGGTGAAATAGACTTGAGACAAGACTCAACGAGAAGTAATTGTCAGTCAGAAGATGATCAGGTGTTCCACATTGTGAACCTTACACATCACATTGATGAAGTCAAACAACTGGAAACTTTCACCACTATTAACATCATGTGCCCAAAGAAAGCTGGCAAACATATACTCAGGGTTAAGATTGACACCGGCGCTAATGCAAATAGTCTACCAGTCCAAATCCTGAAGGATATATACCGGAATCATTGGAAATTATTGATACAACCAACAACTGGCAAGTTATCAGTGGCACACCGACAATGCAATGCAGCTATAGCAAGTCGGCATGGAAACCACAAACATTCTACCTAGTAGACACGAACAGACCAGCAGTGGCAGGACTACCAGCATATAAGAACCTCAACATCATAACTATCCACAAGAGCATTGCCAAGGAGCAATCTCTAAGGACCTTAACCTGCTCGCAGACTCTGGCCAGCATCAAACTGTGTAGTCTGGAAACCCAGTAACAGCACAGCTATGCCGCGCCGTCACTTCTGCTCTCTAGCGAACTGCCAGCACCACAATGAGCCAGAACGGGCAGGTAGCTCCATGTGACCAAGTACCCGTCTCCCAACAAGTCCTCAACCTTGAGACCCAAGCCTTCAGATGTGGAGGATGAAGAGAGGTGAAGGACATGCAATATCCTGAAGAGGCAGAGGAGGAATGAGTTGAAGCATTGTCTATTGGATCTTCGAGATGAGGTGCCGGAACTTTCCAAGAATCACAAGGCCTCATAGGTGGCCATCTTGAGAAAAGCAACGGAGTATGTTAGCAGGCTGAAGGCAGAGCAACAGAAACTGAATGCAGAGAGGGGGAAACTTCAGAAAGAACAGCAACCGATGAGACACAAACTCCCTGAGCAAGAGCTGGCAAACCACTGAGGTGATATATGGACTTTTAAGCCACTATATTTGTAAATTTTACAATCTCTTTCCATGTGTAAATAATTTTGATGTTATCTAATTTACTTTTACTTTTTTACTGTTAGCATATGAGACATGTCTTTGGAAAGAAAGGGGATGTTGTATGATTGCCTTGAAGAGTGATGTCCATTTAAGATCTTACTATGCTAATGAGCTAAGTGCCAGGATGCAGTCATGTGACTACAAGCCTGAATCACTCTGCTACTGTAACACCTAGGGACAGGCTCTGTAAATAGTTAACTCTGTACTGTGTATAATAGTTTAGATGTAAATAAACCTGTTTGAGATCTTCAACCAACTGAACTCCATGCATCTCATGTATGATGCATCAGACAACATAAAAAGAACTCATGACACAGGATCCATCCTAAATTCAGTCACAGGGTTGTTAAAGGTGCAACATTAATGCAGGTTCTTTCTTACATCCATCTGCACACCTGTATTAGCCAGCTAGCAAGCAAAACAGTATGCAATGCCAATGAGAATTATTATTGTTGACAAAATAGAACTAGCTACACAACGTGCTAATGTTGCTTTAGCATGTAGCCAGCCAGCTAAATCATTACACGATAAAAACCAGGAATGTGGGAAGTAACTTTATGTCATTCCTCCAGTAAAATAGCAAATAATTTTCTACACTTGAAAAGGCGATTAGCTAGCTGTGCTAGATAGCTAGCAAGCTAATAATAATACATTCAACTCCCTTTAATGTTTTCAATTCTGAATGTACCTCACTGCCACAGCTACATCAAAGTTCTTTGTGCTCGTTGTTGCAGCTACAATAGGTAGACAAGAATCAACCTGACAGTTCTCAAGATGATTCCTTGTGGATGTTTTGATTGCTAATAGTTATGCTGCTCTCCATTGAAGTCTGTATGCTTAGCTACTTTTATAGGGAGAAATGTTTTAAATCGGATTGCATTTTGATGGCATTAGGTTGGCTATACACTTTGATTACAGATTAATTGCCCCCCCCCCATGTCCATCACTGAGTCAATAATTTTGTCAAATGTCCGTGGTGCAACATGTTGGTGCTTATCCCTGGTGCTGGCCATCATAGGAAGGGGCATTGCTGAGGCTGGGGTCACTGGTGGCGCTGGTGAGATTGATGATGATGGTCTCTGCATAGCTAATCCTCCTTCACACTTTTCCTTAACCCCACAATCTCTTCTGACTCACAAGCAGCAGTTGGTGTAAGCACATATTTCTTACTTTCTCCTCTCCTCTCACCTTACCCTTGTTTCTTTTTCATTTCAGTTACCTGAGAATTGGAACCTTCTCAGTCAGAAGAGGAAGAGGGAGTGAAGGTGAAGAGATACTGTCACTTGATCTTACACTCACTGGGCTGAATCTTGTTGTTGCATAAAAAATGGCATCTGGCAAGCATGGGCCACACTCCACCACGCCGCTGCAATCTTGAGCCCGGAGACTCATTATCATATGCAAAGCGGCCACCCCCCCACCAATCACGTGGCGGGGCGGCCTCAGCGATATCGTGATTGGCGTCAACTGTTTCTGTGCGGGTGCCGGTGCCATTTTTAAAGGGCTGTCAGTCCTGCGTAGAAACTGCAGAGTTGTCCCTGTTCAGCCCCGAACTAAAAATACATATTTGCCCCGTTCCCCCCACTAATGTGCCCAATGCAGAGTTGACCTCTTTTCCCCCCAAACTGCACTAAGTGCAGAGTTCACACCTTCCCCACCCCACTACACTAAAAATACAGAGTTCACCCCATTTTCTCCCCCCGACTACACTACCAATGCAGAGATCCCCCTTCCCCACCCCCGCGGTGGCAGCAGCTTTCCCTGGACGGGACAGTAAAGGCACGTGAGTGCCGCCCGTGGTGAAGAAGATCTGGAACCGAAGGCAAGATCGCTTTTAATTCATGCAAACAAGTAATTTAAATATGTAAAGTCAGGTCCCGTCGCAGAGCAGCTGAGAGCCCGCCACGCAATTTCCCTGCCGCTGGGATGATTGGGCCCGGCAATCCCGGTGGCAGGTTCCATGGCAGGCCACTGCCGCTCTGATCTTCCAGCCCTACCCCCGCCACGGAGCCCAACGTTGGGAGGAGAACATGATCCAGCCCACTATCACTTGATCTTACAGCCATTGTGACTGACAATGCACAAACTTTAGAGGTTAGGATAGAGGAGGCATAGGATGGAGGAAGGATCTGCGTAGGGTAAGACATCAGACGCAAGTGAACTGGAGCCAGGGCAGGGGAAAGAATAGCACGGGGCCAACTCACCAGAAGGCAAGGTTACACACTATTCTGCTGCAGAAAAGTCAGATGAAGACTTTGATGGCTCAGGCCATAGAAAAAGGCTGATGGATGTACACAATGAAATGCTTGGTGCACTGGAAAGCTTGCCAGAAACCGGCACACAATGTCAAGGAGCATGAAGCAGGGCTTTGTGCAGAGCTTGGAGCCCACGCATTTCAACATGGAACAGGTGGTCACTTCTGTCAGCATGCCTGTGGACCCCAGCATGATGCAACATCTGAAGGATGGTGTCACAGCTTCCATTGCAGCACAAACAACTTCCATCAAATGTCTGTGCTACACGGAAAGCTCAGGCTACTGCCATCATGGTTCTGGATACTCGAGTTCAAAGATACTTCTGGGGCCTCACAGCAGTGTATCATTCTGTTCTACAATAGATCACCAGGATTGCTGAAGCATTGAATTGGGATAGTAGCAGTGGCCCTTGCTGTTTCCTGTCAGCCACCCAGCCCAGCCTGCTGTAGCACAGGCCAAGATAGTGCAGACTGAATCTAGGCCCTGTAGGGCCAGGGCTGCTGGAGGTTGTCCTCTATAAATATGGACTGAAATGACGATGTAATTGATCAATTTTCAGCTGCATACTATGACTACAGTTATTCCTGCTACGCTATGAGGATGTACATAAGACATGATGGGATTAAGTCAAATTGGCTACTGTTGAATTTGCTAGCTTGATCTTTGTGGGAACACAAGGGTTAAGTGAGTGAAAAATAGTAATGGTCAAAATTCACCTGTGCAAGCAAACACTTAACAGAAATCAGCATAGAATGTCCTGTGTGCTGCATTCCTAAGATTAGATATGGACAGTAAATGACCAAAGACTTGTAATTACAAGAAAACAGGATATGGGTAATAAAATGGAGACTGTCATTACAAGAAGTTAGGTATGGGTGAGGCTTGGAATGTAGAAGCAAATGGAATGTGTATGTGGGGTCATACAGGCAATGGGATGGGGGTATAGGAAAAGATATTGATCATGCACAGTGATTGATCACACAGGGAAAGACCCTATTACTGACCCCAGTGACATCGTGCACGAGGGAAGAGTAAGGGTCAATCCTGGATATAAGGGAGTCTCTTTCCTTTTTCTGACACTGCAGCTGAGATAGTCTGGCCAGCTATTGGAAGACGATCCCTCTTGAAGGACTGATCATCGATCAGTGGGAACTTGGTGAGATTAAAGACACAGATTAGGTGGGAGTCTGTGGGTATCGTTTGTAACATTGATTTTCCAGTAATGGTCACATGGACTTTAGTGCTATTTTACTGGAATTCTATGTAACCTAACCTACATGTAATCTTTAATCTTGTTGAGCATGTTTAATTTTGAAAGCCATACAGAGTAAAACTTAAGGTACTCCAATGGACTCATGAGTGTTGGTATTTATTTCCTTATCGGGTCGAATCTGTAGTTAAGGAGGACTAAGCTTGAGAATATCTTTTAAGTCACATGCCTTACACCTCCAAAACCATCTGCAGTGTCCTCAGTTGAAGGTCAGCAGCCTTTCACCAGCCATGCTACAGGCACTCGGAAAGCTAAAGGCATTTAACATACAGGCAATAAAAGGATGCACAAGGGTAATTAGTTTAATTTTGTATGCATTATTTAATAAGTGAATTGATAAATTTGGACTTGTATTTGAATTTGGTGGCAGTTTTTATTTCTGCAGTAAACGTGTTGGCAGAAGATGATGTGATGGTCAGTGAGAGAGGAGTGTGAGACTGTTAGCGAATGGGGAAATGTAGTTAAAATTATTGGTACTGCTCATGAAAAATCTGATCACGTAGAGTTCTGGAATAAAGGGCCTGTCTACCTTGTCGCCTCCATTTCTCTTCCTCTTCCTCCACTTCATCTTGCACTTCCTACTCCTCCTTCATTTCTTCCTCCCTTTTCTAGCAGCTCATCCTTCACTGTGGCCTCTCTTCATTCTCTCAGTCATGTTCAATTCCCAGAGGAAGCCTTATCAGGCCACCCATGTCTGGATGCAACTTTTATCAGTGTAATATTTTAAATGACAGCAAGACCAGCCAGACCACACCCTGCACCGTCTTTATTTAAACTTTAACCAAGTATCGGAAACCTCTAAAAATGTGTACAATTACTCCAGCAAAGATCCTGTAAGTATTTCATGATCCCTTTAAGCAGCGCCAGTCTGGGGGGAAGGAGAGGTTCTTCATTCTGTTTAATGTCATGTTCAGTTGTGTGGGGTTAAGACAGGACATTGGCTGGATTGTAGAGTTGTAAAATAGCAGTAGCTTCAAATCAGCATTGCACTCTCATTCATATCATCGTCTCCCGGCATGCTACATGCACCTGGCAGCCATTAGATGCGTGCACAAACCCTTTTCCCAAGATGGCATCCTACGCACTTCCCATCGGAAGTATGCGCATGTCTCAGCCCCCATTTTTGAGTCTCAGCTGGCCCTGTAGTGCCTAAAAAAGTACTATAAGACTCAATTTAATCCTCATAATTTTAACATTAGAATGGTTAAAAACAAAAACAAAAAGTATTTCAGGGCTGTATGATGATTTTTCTCTTCACTGGCCTTTATTCCTTTTTTTTTGCAGTCAATTTGCTCTCTTGACTTTCCTCCACTCCCCAAAGTATTAAATCCTTGCTAGAGTCTGTTTCCAACAGGCGTTGATCACCTAATTGGCTAGTCTTCATGTAGGAGGAACCTTGACATAGACCATCTATAGGCTATTTTACCATGGGGGAATCACAAACAAGCTGGATTTGTCCTCACCCAATGTTAGCGACAACAACTACTTATAGTTGTATAGCACCTTTAACATAATAAAACGTCCCAAAGCGCTTCACAGGATTATTATAATGCAAAGTATCACACTGAGTCACAAAAGGAGATATTAGGTCAGATGACCAAAAGCTTGGTCAAAGAGGTAGGTTCTAAAGAATATTTTAAAGGAGGAAAGTGAGATTGAGAGGCAGGGAGGGTATTCCAGAGCTCAGGGCGTAGGCAAATGAAAGTGCAGCCACCAATGGTGGAGCAATTAAAATCAAAGATGCACAAGAGGCCAGAATTAAAGGAGTGCAGATAACCACAAGGGGCTGTAGGAGATTACAGAGATTAGGAGCAGGGAGGCCATGGAGAGATTTGAAAATAAGGATGAGAATATTAAAAACAAGAAGTTGCTTGACCAGAAGTCAATGTAGGTCAGTGGCACAGGGGTGATAGGGGAACGGAACTTGGTGTGAGTTAAGATATGGGCAGCAGAGTTTTGGATGACCTCAAGTTTACAGAGAGTAGAATGTGGGAGACCAGCCAGCAGTGTGTTGGAATAGTCAAGTCTAGAGGTCACAAAGACATGAATGAGGGTTTCAGCAGCATAAGAGCTGAGACAGGGACGAAGTCGGGTGATGTTATGGAGTTGGAACTGAGGAGCACATGGCACACTTGCATCAAGGGTCACAGGATAGTGATCTGGAGAGGAAAGCTGGCTATTTTTCACCTCCTTAACACGAGGGTGCTGGGATCATTTGAGTACTGCTACTGATGCTGCAGCTGAGGTGAACTAAGTCCGCATGGATGGGGAATCAAACCTGGTCTGAATGACTTTACTATGCACTCCTTTAACTTGCCTCACCATCAGTGGAGCTCTCTTACTGCATCCATGAACAAAAGGATAGTGACAATTACAGATAGCCAGTTGAAAGCATAGAAATATGTCATTACATCAGGACCTGTCAGTTAGACAGTTTTCATCTTCACAGAATAGACCCCATCCCCCATCCTGCTAATTTATTATTGCACTTGAAATCTGTTTAATTTATTGAAAACTTTGCTTCAAACAACAAACCCATCCAGTAGCACTTTACCAAAGACTGTTTTATGCATTTCTTCTGTGAAATGCATGAAGTACTAATGTTTGACCAATGATAAAACCAGGTAGCAGATGTCAGTGAGTGACCTGTCAACACAGCTAATTTTTAAAAATGAGATGATTTGATGCATTTGCGCCTTTTGTGGTAATGACCTTGCTATTTCTATCCATGGGGAAGAGTAATCTAGTTTGACATAGGCTCAGATGATAGATTTCCACACCATGACAACTGGCATCCACATTATAGTCACACCAGTGGTACTTAATTAGAGCTGCATCAGCTTCCCTTTGGAATAGAGCTTTATTACTTCAATATGTCATATCGGCACGTCATGGCTGCTCCCAACAGCATTGCAGCTGAATCCGAGAGTCCAGCTCATTGCTCTAATAAGAGGCTTATGGATACAATGACAGAATATACTGAGTGAAACACAGAGTACTCCATTTTCCTATAACACTTTTGATGCTGTCTGGAATCCTGCTAAAAGATGATTCATAGGCAACAGCCAAGTAAAGCAACATCACCGTCACTGCACCTGGAAATAATTTTATTTGATGCCCATTGTTGGCTGTTATAATAAAGCATCTGTGTACAAGGAAACTCAGTGTGGATTACTGGACTAAAATGATGTTATTATAATTAATAATCCATACAAAGGTATGGTACAAATTTGTACCAGTAAATATATTTCTATTCAAACAGTTAACAGAGAGATATTACATGCATTGTTGATAACAAAAGTAAGACTTGAAAAATAAATTAATGAGTCACTAAAAACTAGTGTTTTATGCATCAGATGGTTCAAACAATGATTTTTGTTACATGTTTTTAATCATTTAAAAGGAGTTTAGATAATGATAAATGACATAGAAAGCTAACTATTTTAGATAAGTTATAAGCTAAATTAACACTAGGCCACAGTGGGTCCAACTGCTATGTTAGTGATGTAACAAGCACTCCCACTGTGATTTTTTTATTACTGTGATACTCAATGTGACAGAGCAGAATGATAATATTGACAAAACAGAAAAACTGCCCAGTTTAATTATGACAGCTTTGATAGATAAAATCCCTTAAAATTCTAATTTAATGCTCCCCCCAGCTTCCATTTTTAACTAATCTGCCTTCTTCCCTGCTGAACTATATCTTCGATCACCAGTTCATACATTATTTCTTCACCAAAAAGCAGGCATTTAGGAGCATAGTAATAGGAATATAGGAACAGGAGTGGGCCATTCAGTCCCTCGAGCCTGTTCCACCATTCAATTAGAGCTTAGCTGATCTGCGTCTTAACTCCATCTATCTGTCTTGGTTCCATAACCCTTGATGCCCTTGCCTAACAAAAATAATTTCAGGCATTAAAGAATTTTGCTACAGTTTTCCTCCAATATATGGAGAAGTACTTGACCCTTAGGCAAGTCCCTAATGAGAACACATCCAGCATTAAGAACTCACTATATCAGGAATCATGGGCTTAAATCTGTGGTGCAGTCCCTGGTCAAACACAGGAATAGCAACTCAATCTTTGATCTGTACTTTAATAATACTGTCAATTTTATCCACGTACATGAAATACAACAGCTATTGTTATTCACAATTATAGACTTAACAATACCCATTTTGAGCCACTGAAGAATTGAGCTCTTTCATGCCTCACTAAACATGTCAATTAGATAACTCACAGTAAGTGCAAGGAACTGAATAAACCCCAAGATAAAGGCTTCATAACTTCTCCTTTAAATTTATGGTCTTAGCTATTCCTTCGCCAAACTACATTACTTGTACCAGTTAATCAATAAGACTAGACTGCCGTGTGTTTTACACAATGAGTCAATTAAACTGTATCCGCCCTGTGGAAACTCAGCAGAAACTGGGCAGGTGGGCAGTTCAAAATGAGTAAGTTTCTCACATGCTCAAAACATGACCTTTTCTCACCATCTTTGATATTAACCTGCATGGTTCTTTAGGTAGTTCAGGTGCTCGCTTAAAGCAGGCAGGTGCTCATGAATTTAAGCAAATCGGGACCCTTTTACATCTGTAGGATCCTAATGACATTATAACTTGGGCCTGAGCAGGGATTCTGTCAGGGCTTTGCCACCAGGCTCAAGCAGGTCGGCAACTGGTGGGAAGAATGAAGCTGCCTTCCAAGTAATTCAAAAAAATTTCCTTTGTGAGGTTAGGAGGAACACAAGTGTCCTTTGGTTCCCGCAAGCAAAGATGTGGCCTCCTCTGTCCCAGACTGCACCCTCGACTCCACCCTCAACACCACCACCTCCACCTTTTTCCTCTTGCAAGATCCTTCCTAAATGCTCTCTCTGCTACTTACCTGCACACTGACAGGTATCTTTCCCTGGTTTCCACACATTGCACACAGGAAATAGACAAGCAGCATTCAAATGAGGCCAAGTGATTAAAATAGCCATGGCCTCTTTTTGCCTCTAGTGGCCAGGAAATTAACTCACCAGATCGGTTTCCCACTCGAAACTCGTTTTGAGTTAAAATCCACATTGATGTGTTATAAATTTGTTATTTGTTCAACTCAAATTAAGATGAAAGGATTGCAGTTATCTTGATGGGAAACTAACATTACAAACTCAAATAGTACAATTACCATCAGTCTTGTCAGGAAATTTCAGCAACAAAGCCACCCCTCCATTTCCCAGGAAAGCTGCCAAACAGCAAGCACAGACCAATGAGATCCAGTTTGATGCCTATAATTGCTCACACAGTGGACTCCTGATTTTAGTTTTTAGTTTTAGTTTTAGAGTTACAGCACTGAAACAGGCCCTTTGGCCCACCGAGTCTGTGCCGACCATCAACCACCCATTTATACTAATCCTACACTAATGCCATATTCCTACCACATCTCCACCTGTCCCCTATATTTCCCTACCACCTACCTATACGAGGGGCAATTTATAATGGCCAATTTACCTATCAACCTGCAAGTCTTTAGCATGTGGGAGGAAACCGGAGCACCTGGAGAAAACCCACGCAGACACAGGGAGAACTTGCAAACTCCACACAGGCAGTACCCAGAATTGAACCCGGGTCGCTGGAGCTGTGAGGCTGCGGTGCTAACCACTGCGCCGCTGATCTCATTCATTGCTGCCTTTGCAGACAGTTGAGTGGACACCGCTCTACATAGAAAGGAACAAAAGCCTGGTCGACCCATGTTGCTGATGGAAGGATTCAACCAATGCTTTTCCTGACCTTTCATTGAATATCAGTACTAGAAAATTCCAACATGATGGGAAAAGTTGCTGGGAAACATATGGAGCAGCAGACACATGGGAAGAAAAACAGCAACTGCAGGCAAAACTCAGGAGGTTCAATTCCTTTCCTTGTTGTGTTCCTTCATATATGTTGTCCATCTTTAATATTTTCCAGTTCCAATGAAGACTTTGTAAATTCAAAACTCAGGTGTTCATTTCATAGATGCTGCCTTCCCTGTTGAGTACCTGCTGCATTTTCTGCCTTTTTTTCAGAATTCCAGAATCAGCAGAACTTTTATTTATTTTAAAAAGACACATGGAGGGACTAAATTGCCCCAATATATAGTAAACATAGCTTGGCTCAAGTGATAGCACTCTTGCACCTGAATCAGAAGGTTCAGATCCCACTATTAATTGTATGGATGGAAAATCAGGCAATCTCCATTCCCTGCATGCCATTCTTTTTTTTTAGAATTAGAATTAGAACATTACAGCGCAGTACAGGCCCTTCGGCCCTCGATGTTGCGCCGACCTGTGAAACCATCTGACCTACACTATTCCATTTTCATCCATGTGTCTATCCAATGTCCACTTAAATGCCCTTAAAGTTGGCGAATCTACTACTGTTGCAGGCAGGGCGTTCCACGCCCTTACTACTCTCTGAGTAAAGAAACTACCTCTCACATCTGTCCTATATCTATCACCCCTCAGCTATGTCCCCTCGTGTTTGCCATCACCATCCGAGGAAAAAGACGCTCACTATCCACCCTATCTAACCCTCTGATTATCTTATATGTCTCTATTAAGTCACCTCTCCTCCTCCTTCTCTCCAACGAAAACAACCTCAAGTCCCTTCATGCCCAATTTTCCACTATTCACTGAATCCAGGCAATCCATTGATCCAGATTTTGTGGTCAGCGGCAAATAAATGCTGCTCCTTTTTATTACGCTTACAGCGGCACACAGATGTTTCATGGTCTTTTGAGCAGCAACCTTCAGCCATTGGTAGTCCAAAACCACGCAGTGTCCTCTACAGGATATCTGGGGTATGTGTAAATAGGGCAAGCAACAGTGTGTCCCTTCAACCAATCAGATTGAAGAATCCTTACTGAGGCACAAAGTAGGTAGTTTAACATGGGTGAGCACATGGGATTGGGTGCAGGTAGGGAGATTAAATCGAGAAAAATCTGAATGCGTCAGGAAGCTGGCACCAACCTGTGACTTCTGCATTTCACTCAGTGTGTCAGACTGCGTGTAAGTAACCCCCTTGGGAGAGGCGAGTTGTCAATTTCAATCAGTTAATCACTCAATTAGAGCAATATTGATGTGAGTTTTGCAATTTAACTTTGGGTCCAAAGGTTTCCTGGGCTTTCTGGAACTCACCTGTGAAAGCAAGGCAAGAACACAGCAGCAACTGAGAGGGATGAAGACATGACAGGAAAATATGCTCAGAAGGCTCAAAGCTGCTCTTTGGCCTGCTCATGTAAATCAGTTTGTTCACAGTACTTGGGCTGAGAGATACCTTTACATACTTCAGAGGTTCGGAGGTCTAGTCTGCACTTTGGAGTTGTGATCTATCAGATCAGCATGGGTGCCACTTAAGCTGCCTTGCTTTGGACCTCAGATGAAGACCAAGATGACTAACAGCGGCACCAGCAGGAGCAACCTGCTCCTCACAGACTGCAGCTCCACAAGAGGGAAGGAATTAGCAGAGAGATGCAGCTTGCAGGAGGCCATAACCAGAATACAGGGTCGACAGGCAGAGGATAAACCTCTGTGACACGTCAGAACACCAATGTATCAGGAGGCTCAGGGTGTTATGACATTTGCAGCCTCGGGGAACAAGTCCTCTGCCGACTGGACCTGGTGGCCATAACTTTACCAGTGACTGTTATAGTCACCACCGACCTCAACTTCTTTGCCTCTGGTTCCTTCAAGGGCTTTGGCAGAGACATTTGCAGTTTCTCGCAGTTGGCTCACGAATGCATAACACAGGTGACTGTTCATTTCTTTGCCAGAACCAGCAATTGTGTCAACTTTCCTGCAATGATGCTGGCCAGAGTGAACAGATGCTGGGGTTTGCAGCTCTGTCTGACTTCCCACAGGTACAGGACGTCATCGACATGTGGCAATTAAGGCACCCATAGATCACCCATGAATGTTCGTCAATCACAAGTGCTTCGCCTCCATCAATGTGAAGCTGATGTGAAACCACCAAAAGATCTTTACGCAGGTATGTGCAAGATCCCCAGACAGCTGCCATGATGCTTTTGTCCAGTGGCGGTCCACCTTCCCTGATCTCTTTGCACCTTGAAGCAGACTTATCGGCTGGCTGCTTGGAGACAAGGGATACCCACTTTAAACTTGACTAATGATACCTCTCAGAAACTTGAGGAATGAGGCACGTGACTGATACAATGAATACCATAGCACCACTAAATGTGTCATTGAACATACCATCAGCATGTTGAGGATGCACTTCAAGTACCTGGAGAGCTCTGGTGACATCCTTCAGTACGCAGCAGCCAGGGTCTCCAGAATGGTTGTGGTGCCATCGAGTCATACAGTAATTTAAGACATGGAAGTAGGTATTCAGCCATTGAGCCCATGCCAGTTTTCTGCAGAGCAATCCAGTCAGTCCCACTCCCCTGCTTGATCACCATAGCCCTGCAGGTTTATTTCCTTCAAGTGCCCATCCAATTTCCTTTTGATGTCATTGATTGTCTCCGCTTCCACCACCCTGATGGGCAGCAAGTTCCAGGTCATTACCATATGCTGTGTAAAACAGTTCATCCTCATATTCCCCCTGCCTCTCTTGCCCAAAGCCTTCAATCTGTGTCCCCTAGTCCTTGTACCATCAGCTCATGAGAACAGTTTTTGTGCACGCAACATTGTGCAGCAGTGAGGTTTGGACCTGCAGGTGGAACAAGACACAGAGCACACAATCTCTTTGGATGATTCTGCGGAGGGGGAGGGAGACAAGGAGGAGGAGAAGAAGGGTAAGGAGGAGGCCAAAGATGATGTGGCAAATGCACCACCAGCTACACACATTGCTGCCTGGAATGCCGTCTTATTGCAAGGTTCACTTAGGTTCAACTAGAACACCCATCTAAATAATCCTGCAAACAACCAATCCTCCATTTCCTCCAATGTTCATTGTCAATTCATGTCTTTCTATTCATTATCACACAATTGTAAAGGCCACTTGCCAGCCACAACCAAGACTGGGCAAGATGGGAAAGTGGTGTAAAAGAATAATATTTATGTGGCTCAAAGATAAAACAGAAACTTACCATTGTAACATGTGTAACATACCCATGCACATAGCCTTAAGCAACTACAAATTTTCATTCTTCTTTTTCTAGCAATTTTACATGGGGTAACCCCTGTAGCTTCAACAGAGGTAGAGGCAGACTGCTCAGATGCTCTTGACCGATGTTCTCTGGATTTTGGCGCCTGTGAGGGCCCCACCAAAGACTGCAGCTGTGCAGACTCAACTATTGGGACACGAGGCAGCAAGTGGGGTGAGGTGAGAGGGCGATGGGTAAGAAGTGGAAGCACTTTCGTGTCCCTTTTTACCCCATCTTCCCACTCATGGCCCAGCCACACTTCCCCGCCAGCAGATCAGTGGAGTGATGAATGTACCAAGGCTAGGGTATCCTTTCCTTTCCTTTTTGGCCTCCTTGTCTCGAGAGACAATGGGTAAGCGCCTAGAGGTGGTCAGTGGTTGTGGAGCAGCGCCTGGAGTGGCTAAAAGGACAATTCTAGAGTGCAGACTCCTCCACAGGCACTGCAGGTGAAGTTGGTTGTCGGGGCTGTTACACAGTTGACTCTCCCATTACACTTCTGTCTCTTTTCCTGTCAACTGCTGAGTCTCTTCGACTCGCCTCTCTTCAGACCCGCCTTTATAGCTGTCTGCCTGCTCTGGCGATCACTGGCAACTGGCTCCCACGACTTGTGGTCAATGTCGCAGGAATTCATGTTGCGTTTGCAGACGTCTTCAAAGTTGAGAGTTGGACGGCCAGTGTGTCTGATACCAGTGATGGGCTCGCTGTACAATACATCCTTAGGTATCCTGCCAAAATCCATGCGGCTCACACGGCCAAGCCATCTCAAGCGCCGCTGGCTCAGTAGGGCGTACATGCTGGGGATGTTGGTTGCCTAGAGGATTTCTGCGTTGAAGATACAGTCCTGCCACCTGATGCCAAGGATTCTCCAGAGACAGTAGAGATGGAATGCGTTGAGACGTCGTTCTTGGCTGGCATACGTTGTCCAGGCCTCGCTGCCGTAGAGCAAGGTACTGAGGACACAGGCTTGAAACACTTGCATTTTGTATTCCATGTCAGTGCACCAATTTCCACACCCTCTTGGCCAGTCTGGACATAGCAGCAGATGCCTTTCCCATGCACTTGTTGATTTCTGCATCGAGAGTCAGGTATCATTCATCCTATTTAAGGTGGCATTCATAATGTGCAAGCTATTGCTGAAGGTCTGCTTTCACTTGTGTGATTGTTGTGCTGACGTTCCATACAATTGGTCACTCTTTCCATGGATGAAGATATCATCGCAAAATCCTTTGATATCATGCCACTCTTGTCTAAGAAGGGCTCCTCCAATCTGTTTACAAGCGTGCACATTATGGCTGGACATGCCAGTACAACACACATTCCCTCTGCTGCTGGTCCAGAAGGATCCTTTTCATTCACAGCCCCGAGATACGGCATCTGCATCCAGCTGAGCAGAGCTTGGATAGTCCTGTGCTTTCTGACTTGAACTCTCCACTCCTGTTCACTCCACCATCTGCTATTGTTCACTTGTGAAGTGTGAGTCACTGTGTCAAACCTCAGCTATCTCTCAAAGTTCTTCCACTGAAGTACGAGAATCTGCACCAGTGCATGGTCTGCATAAATCCTGTGATGGTGCACCCTCAGAGGATGTGGGAAGTCACTGTCATAATGGGCAACCTGGGCCAATTCCTGCCGAATGTTTGAAGGTCCTGTGTGATATGAAAAACAGGAGTATTGTGAAGTTAAGAATGCTTGAAGTTGTCATTATGCACATGATCCTATTTCAGTGGCTGTTGACATCAACATGACTGAGTGTTGTAAACCATGTAGCTGGCTGATAGTTAATTCTGTCACCAAATAACAAGCAGGACCTCAGCTCCCCATCTCTGATGGCCAGACTGAAACTTCAATGAACTCCAGTGCATCCTGCTCTGTAGGTGCCATTTGATAGATGGCTAGAGAGCCACCTCCAGTTCTCCCTGCTATTCTCTTCTCTCTTCTGCAAGGAGGAAAAGAAGAGACCTATGAGTGAGAGTAATGAAACTATGGATGGACAGCATTTGTTGAGGGTGGCTATGAGGGATAGAGATCACACCACAAAAGGATGAGGGTGAGTGTTACTGGTGGATGGATAGATAGGGATGTGAGTAAGTGCATGGACAGAGAGGGATGGGTTCATCTGTAAGGTAAGTTGGTGTGAGGAGTGATCTGCTGGAGTGGGCTTGAGAAGGCAGAGTGAGGGAGTTAGGGTGATTCACACTTCAGGATACTGGTGAATGTGGCACTGTACTCACCTTTCTTGCCCTGGTTAGGTCATTAAACCACTTTCTGCATTGAATCCAGAAGTGTGGCAGCATGCTGCTGACCTCCTGGGCAACTCCAAGAAATCCTTCTTTGTGTCACCTGCAGGGTTCTTCGTTCCATCGGTAGGGAAGAGTGTCATCCTCTGGGCCCTAATTGCTCCCAAAAGAATATCCAGAGAGGCGTCGTTGAAGCTGGGTGCAGCATTTGCCCATCTCAGTTCCGTACCAGTAGGTCTGTGGCCCTCCATTCTGACTCCAAGTTCTTTTAACTTGGATGTTTCAAGTGTTCCTTTAAATACTGGAGTTGAAGTAGTGTTGTACATGTTGTCATCATGCCTGCTGATGTTATTCGAACCTGAAACCCAAAAGTAAAATGACAATGAAGTGACTTAGTTAAAAAAGTCACAATCAAATGCACTGCACTTATGCCTGTGTTCCTAATGTACAATATTTATTGCCTCTTACAATCTACTCTGTACTGTTCCATCACCTTTAGTCTGGAAGGCAGCACAATCTGGGCTGTGGATTTTTCCATTAAAATTCTAGATACTGTTCTCTGACTAGCAGTACTACAGCGAATCAACCAACTTAGATTTTACTGTTCCATCAAGGTGGAATGACACTGTTCCAGGTTCTGCTTCACAGAAAATCCAGGCTGTGAAGTGACAAAGGGCCGGATTTTTTCTCATCCCGATGGCGTGGTTTTGTGGCGGGAGGTGGCTGCATAATCAGGGCAGAATGCCCGCCACGGAACCCGATGCCAGGAATTCTGGTTCCGATTCTCCTGGGAATGAGATAGGCTGACGATGACCTTCCCACCCAAAGGCCAAATAAGGGCCTATTCCTGCTGCTGCTGGGATCTTAGCAGTGGCGGGGGTGGGGGGAAGGGAAGGGGAGTCTCTGCCACCCTGGAAGGCTGCCTTGGAAAACGAGGTGGCCTCCCTGCAGGCTTGGGGGGGTTCCCTGCTTCGTGGGCAATTTGTGGCTCATGGAGGACCCCCACTGGAAACAAATGTACCTCCTGGGACCCCCCTTCCCCTGGACCAAATGCCCACCCCCACACCTCCCTCACTGGGGCCTTCCAGACTGGCCCTGTGACCCTATCTCACCTACCTCTTCTCTGGGGTTCCAGTGCTGGGCCTGGGTCCGAGGCCTTTGCAGTACCAGTAGTGGTCACCGTTCTCAGTGATGCTACTGATACTGCTGTGCTGCCAGCCCTGTGATTGACCAGCAGCTCTTTGGGTTGGGATCCCCGTCCCAATTAAGTCTTTACAGAGATGAGGATCCCACCTCCTTAAACTTTGACCCCAAAAGATCAGAGGATCACTCAGGGGGTTTGACAAAATGCAAAGGGCGGGACTCCACCTGCCTTTTCGGACCAGCACCAGGAGACCCATCTCCTGCACAAAATCTAGCCCAAAGATTTGTCCAGCTGAGGCATGGAAGCTAAAGAGAACCAAATTCTGGGCCCGATTTTAACTTTGTGCAAGTAGGTGGGTTTTGAATGGGTTAAAATCAGGCCTATTAACTCAAAGATGTCTTCAGTTCTCCAAGTCTTAATCCATCAGTTTATTTTGTGGGGCATTCAGATTTTCAAATCTTTATCCATCACCAGATGCTTAATTCTTGTTTAAAAAAATTTGCTGATACCGCCAAACCATGTACAAAGTTTAAATTAGCATTTTTTAAAACTTTTCTGCACGGTAGGAAAACCATACATAAAAAGAAGACAGAATCACATGACTATCAATTAAATTAAATTAATATCAATGAGAAGAACAGTAGTAAAGAAGGAATCACAGTAAAATGAAATATCCCAAGACCAGACCAATATATTGTACAGGGATAGATAGAAATCGTTTCTATCTCCTAGTAGTAAAGCTTTCAAAGGGGTAGTGGAATTAATCATGGGGAATACAAGAAGGAATTGAAAAGACAGCTTGGGGGATGGAGGGAGGAAGTATGATAAAGCACCTCTCTATATAAGCTGTTCAATACCTAGAGGGCAGCAGATTGTGCTCCGAGTTTAGAATTCATAATTTCAGTGATATTTGTTTTCAAGGCATAATATAAGATTAAAGAAGCACATACAATGAGTAAAGATAAGTAAAGTGCTGCTGCCATCTATTTTGTACACAAACTATTCCAGAAGTAATGGTTAACTCCGTACTAAAAAAAACCCACAACACAAATTCATTTCATATCTTTCAAACTGTCAAAAGATATTTTAGGTGTTACTCTCCCTTTACTGTTACAGTAAATAGATTTTTAAAATCCTAGCTTTTAAGTGAGAGGAGAAAGGCTTGTGCAGTGCTGATTTTCAGCCACTAGAGATCAATCTTGGTATTTGTTTCAATATCCTCTTAGTTGGTAAGGCTCAGCTATTCACTAGATGAACTCATTAAAGCACATGGGAGCTTAGCAGTTATTGCCATATCTCTTTTGCTTTTCTTTATTTCTGTCAAAAACCTGGGCTGATACAAAGACCTGCTCCATATCAATTTAAAGACTGCTCCACTTCAGGACTTCTAAAATCCAAAACAAAACTACAGAATAATTCAAAGTTGAAAATCAAACTTTTTAATGAACTATATTTCTAATGTCACACTGACCATCTTTGTGGCCTTTGAAAATGAAATTGCCAAATCAATGTCCAGTTGTGCCGAACTATGTGCAATGGGCCCATGTCGGTTAGAGTCTGCAGTCATGCTAACAAAAGTCAATTTATGTCGGATGCTTTATTGCTTATTGTTAGAGAGAGGGGGCTTTCAGTTCATCAACTGAGCTCAAAACTCTGGAGGAAAAAGAACAGTCTTCTAACCCATCTCCCCCCACACCCCCTCCCCCATCCAATTGAACTTTCAGCCAAGAAATATGCCTGCACTTTCAGAATCTTCTCCCTGTTCAGTAAAAACAGCTGCATTCTGAAAGATGGTTCATGTGGTTTTAATTCACAGAATTATGCATGATCATCGGTACATAAGCAATATGTAACATTCACTCATGCTCTATTCCATGCCTTGCAAACAGGCAATCTTTTCCCAGAACATGGTTGTTAATATTCAATTCTCTGCACAGATGTTACTGTTAGAATTCCACCAGGATCAAAGAGAGGGAAGAAAGATTACTGGATGATGCCATCTCATGTAGATAAATCCTTCTACTCACCAATGTCCATTTATAGTTTTTAGCCCATTTTCTACAGAAGGAATTAAGACACAAGGTATTGTTGACAGTTATAAGAAGAGGCAAGATGAGGGGATGTCACATGGTCTGCGAATAAAATATTTTTTAAATCAAGAAATCAGTCCGGTTAAAATAAATTATTCAATCCACTGGTGTGCAGCTGCCAAATCAAGGACTTCTGCAAGAGTATGTTCCTGCACCTGGTTTCCAGGATTTTCTCCAGGAATCACTTAGTTGAATCTCAGTATCCAGAATTGTCAGATGAATAGATCAAACAAGACATAGCTGTATTGCCATTTCTTTGAATTTTCAACCTCGCTGTAATATAAATTCAAAATAATAATGCACTGCTAAAAAAATAACATAAACCACACAGTTCTCCCCATCACACCCAAGACCCCATTCCCCCAGCTCACTGATATTTGACACTGGAGTTCAAAGTATTCCCACTGACTCCTTATTAGCAAACGTACATTTGAGGACTGAAAACAGAGAGCAGTTCTAAGGGACAGGACCCTACTAATCAGGAAACACCAATTCTCTATGGAGAAGACAAGGTTTTCCTTGTATCCTGTCCAGGAGCATTAAAAAAAAGCCCTTCATTTATGTAAGGGGTGATTTTAACCATTGGGTGACTGGCAGAGCAGAGACTGCCTGATCTTTCCAGCAGGAAGTCCAATCCATTTTTGAAGACAAGACTTTATTAACATGCTGCTGGTGAGTTGAACACTGAATGATAGTCTTGGTGCAGCTCACTGGCTCTGGGCCGACACAATAATAGGTGGCCCAAATGTTGACCCAGCTGACAGGAAGGTAGGTCTGGGCAGGGGTTGGGCTGGGAGTGAGAGGGGTGGGGAAGTAAACCCAAGGTGGCAGTAGCCCACATTATTCTTGCAGAGTTCAGAGGACCAGTCTTGTTCCTCCTGACCCCGCAAACATAATTTTAGACTTATCTACTGGGGCCTCTTTTTCTTGACCGCCAGGTTTTTCTTTAAATATTATATACAAAAAAAGTTCTCCTCAAAGGACAGAAATCTTCTCCTCCCATTGACACTCCACCCAGAAGGCCCTCAAAAATATATCAAGGCCCCATGTGGGTCATAGGAACCAATTTGCGTAGATTAACGAGACTTCCACCTGAATCAGGTGGGCAGGTGGGCCACTCAATGGAAAGCCCGAGTTAAAGTAACGGCAGAGCAGGAGCTGAGTGGTAAGTCAACCACTTACTAAATTGGTCCCTGGGATGAGGGGTTTATCCTATGATGAGGCTGAGTAAATTGGGCCTATATTCTCTGGAGTTTAGAAGATGAGAGGCGACCTAATTGAGACATAGAAGATTCTGAAAGGGCTCGATAGGGTAGAAGCTGAGAGATTGTTCCCACTGGTCAAGGAATCTAGAACGTGGGGGCACAGTCTCAGGATAAGGATCCAATCATTCAGGACTGAGATCAGGAGAAATTACTTCACTCAAAGGGTTGTGAATCGTTGGAATTCTCTACCCCAGAGGGTTGTGGATGCTCCATCGTTGAATACATTTAAGGCTGGGATAGCTAGATTTTTGGTCTCGCAGGGAATCAAGGGATATGGGGAGTGGGCAGGAAAGTGGAATTGAAGCCCAAGATTAGCCATGATTGTATTGAATGACGGAGCAGGCTCGATGGGCCATATGGTCTACTTTTGCTCCTATGTCTTGTGTTCGCTTTTAACTCCGCTATCAGCTGATTTCCACCAGATAGAGGGAGTTAAAATTGCTTCCATAGAATATTATCGTATCTTAAAACACTTTAATATTAATTGATTACTTTTTAAATGCAATTACTTCTGCTATGCAGGAAAACACGGCAGCCAATTTGCACACAGCAAGATCCCACAAATAGCAAATCAATGAATGACTGAATAACATGGTTTTGGTGGTGCGGTTGGAGGAGGAATGTTGGACAGGACACCAGGAAAACTCCCGTTCTTTTGGAATACTGCCATGTGATTCATTATGTTCCTTCAATCAGCCAGACTGAGGGCCTCAGTTTACCACCTTATCTGAAAGGCAGCATCTCAAACAATGCAGAATTCCTTCAGTACTGCACCAGTTGCAGCTGAGATTATGTGCTCAAGTCCCACAACCTTCCGACTCAGCCATGAGTGCTGCCAACTGAGCCAAGCCAAAACTTTTGGAGGAAGTGTTTCAAAAACCTTCCTCCACTTCTATGGGGCCAATATTCAATTCGTTGATTGGCTTGGGGTTTTTCAGAGTGTTGTGAATTGTTGAGTGGAAAATGTTTGGTACAAATGAACAAAACAAGTGCCTGGGAGGCAGTTTTAGCAATGGAAGAAATTTGCAAGTTGCTTCTAAGGTCAGAGGAGACAGGTGAGAATTTCAATAGATGAAGACTGGGACATTCATCCCCTTAGAACCCAATTTTTCGATGTTCCAACTGCTGTTTTGCCTCAAGATGGTGTATGCGGCACATGTGCACATTTCTAGTGTAAGCTGCATTGTATTCCAAGAGGAATGCCTACGAGTGCACTCAGGTCTGGAAGCAATTGGTTTGAACAGAAACCTTGACGCCAGCAAAAATTCCTCGAGCACCTGCCACACCATTCCCTGTGGACTTTGGCAACTCCAAGCATCTCTGGACAGCAAACCATTGTAGAATTGAAGCAACAGCCAGAAGAAAGCAACCAGCGCTATAAATAGTTGATGATCCCTTTAAATTGTGCTAGTGGGAACCCTTTCTGCTGGTGAACCTGTGTTCAACTGCGCAAGGTTAGGAGAAGCCATTAGTTGGAATTTTGAGCTCCAAAATGACCCCACTCGCGTCAAACTAGTGTTATATGCTGATTGCCACCATGATCTGCCTGCTCTGCATAATTTTGGTGCCTGCATTAATACGCTTACCAATATGGAGTCCCTTAATCCAAGCTGGGCCAGAAAGGGGAACCCTGCCTTGGCTGTTTGGGGCACCCCTGGCTGCATTTTACAGTGCTCAGTCACATAACTGCCTGGTGCCGAGGTCCCCGACTCTTGAAGGACAGGGATCCTGCCTTCAAGAGCTGTCAGCCAATCAGGGCGGCACAGTGACGCAGTGGTTAGCACTGCAGCCTCACAGCTCCAGGGACCCGGGTTCGATTCTGGGTACGGCCTGTGCGGAGTTTGCAAGTTCTCCCTGCGTGGGTTTTCGCCGGGTGCTCCAGTTTCCTCCCACAGCCAAAGACTTGCAGGTGATAGGTAAATTGGCCATTGTAAAATTGCCCCTAGTGTAGGTAGGTGGTAGGGAATATGGGATTACTGTAGGGTTGGTATAAATGGGTGGTTGTTGGTCGGCACAGACTCGGTGGTCCGAAGGGCCTGTTTCAGTGCTGTATCTCTAAATAAAAATAAATTAAAAAAATAAAATGCTGGTAGCTCAGCTATCCCAGCAGTGCCACCTGGAGAGGTGGCCACTGCTGCTACTGCAGTAGGCCCAGGACCTGGAGCAGCACTGGAGGCCTGGAGTGAAGGTAAGTGGGACGATCTCACCGGGGCCACTCAGGTAGGCCCCAGCGAGAGTTGTTAGGGAGGGGTGGGGTTTGTTGGTGAGGGGAGGGCGGGGTGTTGTTGCAGCAGCCTTTGCTGCTGGGGGCCCTCTGTGGGCCACAGATTGCGCAAGCTTGAGGCCCCCCCTCCCCGGTCCTGCCCACAGGGAGGTCGCCTTGTTCTGCTGGGCAGCCTTCCCACATGGCGGAGGCCCCCCCTGCCACTGGTTAAATGCCAGCAGTGGTGGAAGAGGCCCTCAAGTGGCCATTAATTGGCCAATTAATGGCATCAATTGTCCTCTGGACGAGAAAGCCATCCTTGGCCTTCCCTGCCGCTGACAAAATTCAATGGCAACAGGAAGACAACAGGCACTCCACCCCCTGCCTTCCCTCACTATTTTATGGGCACCCACTCCACCCTCACCTCCCTGCTTACCCCTAAAGAGCTGATAAAATTCAGCCCCAACTGTGTGTGTGCTGTGGACATGATTTTGGACACCGAAAGGCACCAGTAGTGCCCAAACAATGGGCTCTACCAATCCAAAACAGTTTTCAGTATTGGAAGAGCCAGGAACAAGTGGACATTGATACAAGATTAAATGTAAGAGATTCAGAATAGAGGACAGAAGATACTTCTTTATATAGAGAGTTGTGAGGCTGTGGAATTCACTTTCGGGGTAATGGTTGAGACAGAATCCATGTCAACATTCAAGATTAGATTGGATAAATGGATGAAGGTAAAGGGATTGAAGAGATATGGAAACAGGTTAAATAAATCTGATTGGAACTATTTGCTCAGGTAGTGGGTGAACACCGACACAAATTGATTGGACCAAATGGCCTGCCTCCATTTTCTACGTATTTCTACACTGCCACTTCCATTTGCTCCTCCTCAATTATGCTGTGTACTTCAGTGTACTTCACCAGATGCTCCCTATTGACCTTCTCTAGTTACTTCTCCAATGGTAAATGTATCTGAGCTGGTGTCTGCATGCTGAGGGAGTGCGGATTGTTGAGACAGTCCAATTTCTTGCCCAAGTCTAGCAGTAGGTGTGTCATCTAGGGAGACCTCTATACAAAAAATAGAACTTGTATTGCCATGGTGTCTGCATGAAATATTTAAACACACAATGCATTGAATTCGATATTGCTGCTGGGCAGTTGTGTCTCCATATTACCGAGGGAGGTAGCAAGGGAGCACAAAATAGTTTAAGAATACACTTGTCTTACTTTGTTGCCACCTAGCCAAAAGCTCAACTTGGATTACACCCTCTATATTGCCTTGACTCTGAAGATTGGGTGGAATACTTTCCCATGGCATCCCTATTGGCCAGTTCCCCATACACCCAGCTTCTTTCCCTGTGTTTGTATGCAGCCTTCAACTTTTCAGAACAGACAGAACACAAACTTTCAGCATATGGAACAATTTAGAGCATCAGCCACAGTGGCCATTCAATTTTACATGAATAGAAGATTATACAATAGTGAAAGTATTTTCAGTTGTCATTTTTAACTTGGTGCCAGAACATGCTGTATTTGGGGGCTACAGAGTTCAAACTTAAGCATTGTGAATAGGTAAGTGCAGGAGATGAAAGATGCAAGAGGTTATGGCAGTTCCTCCCAAATGTTACACCGCTTTTCAAGAAAGGAGGTAGAGAGAGAATAGGGAAGTACAGGCCAGTTAGCCGAACATCAGTCATTGGGAAGATGCCGGAAACTGTTATTAAAGAAGTCTTAACATTGCACTTGGAAAAACATTGTATGATTAGAACAAGTCAGCATGGTTTTACTAAAGGGAGATGCTGTTTGATACATTTATTAGAGTTTTTTGAAGGTGTAACTAGTAGGGTAGATAAAGGGGACCCAGTAGATATACTTTACCTGTATTTCCAAAAGGCATTCAATAAGGTGCCACATAAAAGATTAATAGGCAAGATAAGGGCTCATGGTGTTGGGGGTGATATATTAGTGTGGATAGAGGATTGGTTAACAGACAGGAAGCAGAGAATGGGCATAAATGGGGCATTTTCAAGTTGGCAGGCAGTGACCAGTGGGGTGCTGCAAGGATCATTGCTGGGGCCTCAGCTATTTACACTACATTAATGACTTGGATGAAGAGACAGAGAGTTAGGTATCTAAGTTTGCTGATGATACAAAGCTTGGTGGAAATGCAAGCTGTGGGGAGGACACAGAGAGGCTGTAAAGAGATATAGACAGGTTAAGCGAGTGGGCAACAAGATAGCAAATGGAGTATAATGTAGGGAAGTGTGAAGTTGTTCACTTTGGTTGTAAAAATAGAAAAGCAGGATATTTTTTTAAAAGGTGTGAAACTGGTAAGTGTTGATGTTCAGAGAGACTTGGGGGTACTCGTACAAGGAATGCACAAAGTTAACATGCTGGTGCAGCAGGCTATTAGGAAAGCAAATAGCATGTTGGCCTTTATTGCAAGGGGATTGGAGTACAGGAATAAAGAAGTCTTATAAAACTGTCCAGGGCTTTGGTAAGACTGCACCTGGAATACTGTGTGCAGTTGGTCTCCACATTTAAGAAAGCATATACTTGCATTGGGGTCAGTGCAGTGAAGATTTACTAAATTGGTCCCTGGGATGAGGGAATTGTCCTATGATGAGAGGCTGAGTAAATTGGGCCTATATTCACTGGAGTTTAAAAAATGAGAGGCGATCTCATTGAGATTCTGAAAGGGCTTGATAGGGTAGACGCTGAGAGATTGTTTCCGCTGGTCGGGGAATCTAGAAAGCGGGGGCACAGTCACAGGATAAGGGGCCAATCATTCAGGACTGGGATAAGGAGAAATTACTTCACTCAAAGTGTTGTGAATCTTTGGAATTCTCTACCTCAGCAGGTTGTGGATGCTCCATCATTGAATATATTTAAGGCTGGGATAGACAGACTTTTGGTCTCACAGGGAATCAAGGGATATGGGAAGCGGGCAGGAAAGTGGAATTGAAGCCCAAGATCAGCCATGATCGTATTGAATGATGGAGCAGGCTCAATGGGCCATATGGTCTACATGTGCTCCTATTTCTTGTGTTCTCCCATAGTCTTTCACTGATGCTGCACTATGTCGCCCATGCAGTTTTTCTTAAATACATACAAAAACAACTTATATTTATATAGCACCTTTAACATATAAAAAGTCCCAAGGCACTTCACAGGAGCATTATAAAACAAAATATGACACCAAGCCATATGAGGCAATATTAGGTCAGATGGTCTTGGTCAAAGAGGTAGGTTTAAATGAGTGCCTTAAAGGCAGAAAGCTAGCGGAGAGGTGTAGGGAGAAAATTTCAGAGCTTAGGTACGAGGCAGCAGATGGTGCAGCCACTAATGAGCACAGATACCTCAGAGGGTTGTGGGGCTGGAAGAGATAGGGAGGGACAGGGCCATGGAAGGATTTGAAAACAAGGATGAGAATTTTTAAATTAAGATGTTGCTTAACTGGGAGCCAATGAAAGTCAGCGAGTACAGGGGTGATAGTGGAATGGGCAGGAGAGTCTTGGATGACCTCAAATTTACAGAGGGTAGAATGTGGGAGACCAGCCAGGAGTCCATTGGAATAGTCAAGTCTGGAGATAACAAAGGCATGAATGAGGGTTTCAGCAGCAGACGAGCTGAGACAGGGGCGAAGTCAGGCAATATTACGGAGGTGGAAATAGACAGTCTTAGTGATGGTGCAAATATGTGATGGGAAGCTCATCTCGGAGTCAAATGTGACACCAAGGTTGCGGACAGACTGGTTTAGACTCAGACTGTTGCCAGGGAGAAGGATGGAGTCGGTAGCTAGGGATTGAAGTTTGGAGCAGGAACTGTAAACAATGGCTTCAAACTTCCCAATATTTAATTAGAGGCAATTTCTGCTCATGCAGTACTGGATGTTGGATAAGCAGTCCGATAATTTAGCAACAATGGAGGAGTTGAGAGAAGTGCTGGTGAGGTAGAGCTGGGTGTCATCAGCGTACACGTGAAAACTAACGCTGTGCTTTTGGATGATGTCACTAGGAGGCAGCATATAGATGAGAAGTGGCCAAGGATAGATCACTGGGGGACACCAGAGGTAACAGTGCGGGAGCAGGAAGAGAAGCCATTGCAAGTTATACTATGACTACGATTAGATAAGAATGGAATCAGGTGACAGCAGTCCCACCCAGTTGGACATACCATGGGGACAAACAGTATTTGAGTTATGAAGCTATGGGAGCCTGACTTTCACGCTCTTCATCACCTCTTTCCACATCCTACAGACATGGGAGGCGAGAACAGCTGATCAGTGGCCATCTGCCATGCTTGTTACACATCGGGGCATTGAGAAGAGTTCCCCTCAGCCACAAATGAGACTACCATCCTCTGTTGCATCTATTCTAAATTGTGGTCAACCATAGCTGCTCTTCAATGCAACAAAAGTAATCAGAAAAACAAAGCAGTAATTGTTTGCGCTCTCATGATCTCTCACCCTTTTCATTCATTATTCTCCCTGTACTTGTGGAATGTGTGCAGTGAGCTGACCTTTCTACCTGAACAATGGAACAGTGAAGCATTGTGATCCCAGCTGCATTTTTGCTGGGTTCACTGAATCAGTCCTTTAATTTCCTAAGGGAGGTGAATAGGCAGGAGGTAACACTTGCAAAAAAGACAAAACTCTTCGAAACCTCCTCCTGATCCCTGAAGATAGCTGACCCAAATCTCCAGCAGATCAATCAAACATTACAATCTACATTATTTAGCCCTGACTGATTGCACGCTAGTGAAAACATTGTACAATCAGTGTATTCCTGAGTGTTAGGTTCCTGTGTCCATACTTATTTCTAGAAACTTCAAGATTGTTTTTGGCCAGATAGTTAACTAAACTTTTTGAAGCATCGCAATAGCATTGAAGTGCTCTTGGTCTTGCTTCTACATAATTGCTGCTTTAGTGGGGATGCAAGAACAGGAAAAGAGAATAAAAAAAAGATCGCTAGCCTCATATCAGAAAACACCAGTAAATTTTGAACCCACACCCTTTTTGCTTGAATCACTGATTTTGAGATATTAATTCCATTACACACACAGCATTTAAGTATTATTTGGTCACTGACAAAAGAATAAAAATAGAAATGCTAAAAAAGCTTAGACAATTAGCATCTGAAAAGAAAAATAGGTTAATGATAGTGAGGTCCATCATCAGATCTAATGAGGGGCTGCACTTTAAAATCAATGTAGATTTTCTTTCAGATGGTGATCAGCAAGCTACATATATTCTGATCATACTTCAGTTTTTCATCATTTATAGATTTCCTTTTTAACCTGCTCTTTATCAACATCTACTGCAAGCACACCCAGCATGTGTAACAAATGGGACGAGGATGGTTTTGTTTCAGCCTTCCTGCATCCCCCTACATGATGATTCAGTAAATCTGGGAGAGGAAATTAATTTTTGATAAGTAAAATCCCAGATAAGAACAACTCTGGTAGTCCATTTATGGTGAATTTAAAACAGGAAAACTCAATTGAATCAACGGAAATGCTTTAGGTTTTGTTAACAAGGATTATATCAATTTCTCCCTCCCACCCAAAATGAAACACCATGGCTGAAATTTTACATTTACACCCAGCAATCGGAGGCATCAGGAAGGATGGCCCCCAGAACTCAATAAGTCTTTAGGGCCCTGCCGGGGACAATTGGCTGGGCCCCAGAGAGGCAAGGGGTGGGAGGGTGGAGGTCGGTTGGTTGGGGAGGGTTGGTGTGTTGTGTATTGAGGGTGGTTGTGGTTTCAGGTGCGGCCTTCCGTGGGGCACAGGGTGCCCGATCAGGAGGTCCCCCCACCAGCCCACAAGAAGGCCACCAGATCTTAGCAGGTGGGGTTCTTGGGGCCTATGCCGTCCGGCCGCCGAAGGTAAAATACCCGCGGTAGCGGGAGGATGCCCTTAAGTGGAAGTTAATTGGCTACTTAAAGGTCTTGATTGGCCTGGGGTGGGCAGGTGGTTTCTCGCCACCACCGCCCCACATAAAATTGCAGCGGGGATGGGAGCGGCTCGGGAACTGCCCCCACCACCTCCCACTCATTGGGTGGCTGTAAAATTCCGGCCCATGGTCTTGGAGTTTCCAGTCAGTTGCGCTTTTTTTCCAGCACATTTCACCTGAAATCGGGCAAACCAGTGCACAAGATCAAGGAATTTCAAGGGCAAATTACATCCCGCACAAATTAAGTTTCCACAACCTTTTGCCCTGGTATTAAAAAATTTGGCACTACAAGCCAAAAACTTCCAACTCCCCCAGATCACTATAGCAAGTTTCTGCTAATTGCACCCATTTGCAGGCCATCCAGGAGGCTCTTAAAATTAAGCTTTATTTTCAGGAGCGAGGACACCAATAGGCATGTTTTGAAAGCTTTTGAATAGAATCCATTGTTTTTATTTACTAAGCAAGTGGCAAGTTGCATCCAAAATTGGCTGAGAGTCAGGAAGCAAAGGTTAATGGTCAATGGGTGTTTTTGTGACTGGAAGGCTGCATTTAGTGGGGTTCTGCAGGGCTCACTCTGGGTTCTTTGCTTTTTGTGATATATATCAATGATTTAGACTTGAATGCAGTGGGTATGATTAAGAAGATTGCAGACAATACAAAAATTGACCATGTGGATGATAATGAAGAAGAAAGCTGTAGACTGCAGGAAGATATCGATGGACTAGTCAGGTGGGCGGAACAATGGCAAAAGGAGTTCAATCCAGAGAAGTATAGGTAATGTATTTGGGGAAGGCTTACAGGCAAGGGAATTTACAATAAATAGTAGGAGAAACAGAAGGACCTTGGAGTGCATGTCCACAGATCCCTGAAGGTGGCTGGACAGATTGTTAAGGTGGTCAAGAAGACATACGAGATACATACCTTTATTGAATATAAGAGATGGGAGGTTATCCTGGAAATGTATAAAACACTAGTTAGGCAACAGCTGGAACTATTGCGTACAGTTCTGGTCACCACACTATAGGAAAGATGTGAGTGCACTAGAGAGGGTACAGAGAAGATTTACAAGGATGTTGCCTGGACTGGAGAATTTTAGTTATGAAAAAAGATTGGATAGGCTAGGGTTGTTTTCTTTGGAACAAAGGAGGCTGAGGGGAGACCTAATTGAAGTATATAAAATTATGAGGGGTCTGGATAGAGTGAATAGGAAGGCCCTATTCCTATTGGTTAAGGGGTCCATAACCAGAGGCATAGATTCAGAGTAAGAGGTAGGAAGTTTAGAAGAGATTCAGGGGGAATTTTTTTCCACCCAGAGGGTGCTGGGGATCTGGAACTCACTGCCTGAAAGGGTGGTAGAGGCAGAAACCCTCATAACATTTAAAAAGTACTTGGTTATGCACTTGAAGTGCCATAACCTACACTACTGTACACCAATGAAGCTAGCAAATGGTTCTGTATAGTTTTTAAAAAGTTATTTCAGTCACTTAAAATGAGGTTATTCACAGGCGGTGGACTAGACAGACTGATTAAAGATTTTTTTTGTGATAAACCCATTTTGAGCTGTATTAATAAAATTGCACCAGGTTACCACTCTTAAATATACCAAGAAATTTTTTAAACAAAATTGTTTTTTTTAAGAAAAGCTTACTTTCTAAAATTTTGCGCAATTGTACCAGTTCATGGCAGATTTTATGTTCAATGATATGCAAATGAGTTCGAGCAGAAACTTGAGAGATAAAAAACACTTCTGAAAACTAACTGAATTTCGAGTGCAATTTGCACCCAGATTACCACTTATGCCCAAAGCATAAACTCTGCCCACCTCAGTACTTGGCTGATCAATCCCAGAGATTCCTTCATATGTAGGAGTCTGCAGTATGCTCGTGTATTTGAATGGAATGTAAAAGTAATTTACAAACATTGCGTGATCGCAGGCTTGCTGTTAAGTGATTATCTGTCATGTCTGTTTTTAGTCATCTTACTCTCTGTGCTGTTGGTTTGACATGTGTAAAGCAGAAACTGCAATCATCTCAGATTAAATCAATCTGGATGATTATTCAGGTACTGTTTACTGAAGTTTTAGTTGAGGGATGTCATTCATCTTCCACAAAACGCCTGGGCATTTATTTGCTTCTGGATTCAGGTTAACTGCTTGAGTACTCGTTCTGAATATCCTCTGCAGTATTTTACATATAGATCCTCAGATTTGGACCACTGAATATATCATATAATTGGTTCAATTCATAGTACTGTCGCCCATTTCTTACTTCAAAACGAATCTCGAAGTAAGTGCCGCAATGCTGTTAAACTAAGTTTGGTGCAAAAACAAAACAGAATTTCCTAAAGTGTTAAAGGGAACCAGAGTTGGTGGGACACTGGTTAAGTTCTGTGAGGGTCATTTTCAAATACTGCACAAGTTAGGCACACAGTCAGAGGAGCTGGTGCTACGCCAGTCAGGAGGGGCCAGCATGAGGTCCAGGCCTCATTAATGGTTCACTCTAGTTCATTTGGTTCTGAGAGGGCGATAAGTCTGTTGGATCCTACACTGAGCCAGGTCTAGTGAGGGAGAGGATGATGGAGAGTGGGGAGGTCGCAAGGGAGAGAGACTTCAAACTGGCAGGTTGGAATTTAAGGGCACATAATTAGGGGTATGAAAGCATAGTGGTTATGTTACTGGACTATTGATCTGGAGTTAAAAACAGAAAGTGCTGGAAATATACAGCAGATCTGGCAGCATTTGTGGAGAGAGAAACAGAGTTCACGTTTAGATCTGTGGAAAAGGTTAGAAATGTAATAGGCTTTGAGCAAGTGAAGTGGGGGGGGAGAACAAAAGGGAAGGTCTGTGATAGGGTGGAGGGTAGAACAGATTAAATGACAAAGATGTCATTGGAAAAAAGGCAAAGGGAGTAGTAATATTCATAGTAATCATCTGGAGATATGAGTTCAAATCCCACCATGGCAACTATGGAATTTAAATTCAATTAATTAAATAAATCTGGAATTTTAAAAAAAGTTACCACCAGCAATGGTGGCCATGAAACTACTGGATTGCTGTAAAAACCCATTTGCCTTTTTTCCAATGACATCTTTGTCATTTAATCTCTTCTACCCTCCGCCCTATCACAGACTTTCCCTTTTGTTCTTCTTCCTTTAGGGAAGGAAATCTGCTGTCCTTACCTGGCCTGGCCTACATCTGACTCCAGACCCACAGCAATATCATTGATTCTTAAAAGCCCTTTGCAATGGTCAAGCAAGCCATTTTGTTGTATTCAAGAAGATGGCTCACCACCACGTTCTTATGGGCAATTAGGGATGGGCAATAAATGCTGGGCCATTGTTAGTTCAAGGACTGCTGGTTAGGCCACTCATCGCTTGGTACTAATGGTAAAGTATGCACCATGCACAGTCTGCCCACTTGTGCCTGAAAATTGCAATCAGGGAGCTACAACTAGGGTATGACTCTGATTTTCATATTTAAGTAGCCACGCCCCTGTTCCAGGTGGGCAGGCTGCTCGCCCATTTAGAGGCCAACCTGAAACTTGCTTCAGGTGGGCCTTGGGCATCTCAAGGGCAGTCAAGTACCCCAATCCCAATTTTCAATTGCCGGCCACAAGGTTAGATTTTAGTGGTGGGATCTAGACAGGTTACAACAGAAGTGCAGTGTTTGTATTCAATTTTCTACTTATTCAGTTAATATAACTTCAGGTGCAAATCTGGACAAGTCTAGGGAGTGCACTAGTGGCAGGAGCATGAAATTGCATATCTTCTTCTTCTTTGGCCTCCTTGTCTTGAGAGACAATGGGTAAGCGCCTGAAGGTGGTCAGTGGTTTGTGAAGCAGTGCCTGGAGTGGCTATAAAGGCAAATTCTAGAGCGACAGACTCTTCCACAGGCGCTGCAGATAAAATTGGTTGTCGGGGCTGTTACACTGTTGGCTCTCCCCTTGTGCTTCTGTCTTTTATCCTGCCAACTGCTAAGTCTCTTCGACTCGCCACACTTTAGCCCCGCCTTTATAGCCGTCCGCCAGCTCTGGCGATCACTGGCAACTGACTCCCACAACTTGTGATCAATGTCACAGGACTTCATGTCGCATTTGCAGACGTCTTTAAAGCGGAGACATGGACGGCTGGTGGGTCTGATACCAGTGGCGAGCTCGCTGTACAATGTGTCCTTGGGGATCCTGCCATCTTCCATGCGGCTCACATGGCCAAGCCATCACAAGCGCCGCTAGCTCAGTAGGGTATATATGCTGTGGATGCTGGCCACCTCGAGGACTTCTGTGTTGGAGATACGGTCCTGCCACCTGATGACAAGGATTCTCCGGAGGCAGCGAAGATGGAATGAATTGAGACGTCGCTTTTGGCTGACATACATTGTCCAGGCCGCGCTGCCATAGAGCAAGGAACTAAGGACACACTTGGACTTTTGTGTTCCATGTCAGTGCGCCATTTTCTCTCTTGGCCAGTCTGAACATAGCAGTGGAAGCCTTTCCCATGCGCTTGTTGATTTCTGCCTCGAGAGACAGGTTACAGGTGATAGTTTAGCCTAGGTAGGTGAACTCTTGAACCACTTCCAGAGCATGGTCGCCGATATTGATGGATGGAGCATTTCTGACGTCCTGTCCCATGATGTTCATTTTCTTGAGGCAGATGTTAGGCCAAATTCATTGAAGGCAGCTGCAATCCTGTAAATGAGTCTCTGCAGACACTCTTCGGTGTAGGATGTTCTTGCAGCATCGTCAGCAAAGAGGAGTTCCCTGATGAGGACTTTCCGTACTTTGGTCTTCGCTGTTAGATGGGCAAGGTTGAACAACCTGTCATCTGATCTTGTGTGGAGGAAAATTCCTTCTCCTGAAGACTTGAATGCATGTGAGAGCAGCAGGGAGAAGATGATCCCAAAAATTTCATATAACAAGTTATATTTATATAGCACCTTTAACATAATAAAATATCCCAAGGCACTTCATAGGAGCATTATAAAACAAAGCACGACACCGAACTACAAAAGGAGACCTAAGGTCAGATGACCAAAGGTTTGGTCAAAGAGGTAGGTTTTAAGGAGTGTCTTAAAGGAGGAAAGCGAGGTGGAGAGGTGTAAGGGGTATTCCAGAGCATGGGGCCGAGGCAACTGAAGGCGCAGCCACCGTAGGTGGAGCAATTAAAATCGGGGATGCACAAGAGGCCAGAATTAGAGGAGCACAGATATCTTGGAGAGTTGTGGGGCTGGAAGAGATTACAGAGATAGGGCGGGGCCAGGCCAGGAGGGATTTGAAAACAAGGATGAAAATTTTAAAATCAAGATGTTGCTTAACCAAGAACCCATGTAGGTCAACGAGCACAGGGGTGATAAAGGAGCGGGACTTGGTGTGAGTTAAGACACAGGCAGCAGAGTTTTGAATGACCTCAAATTTACAGAGAGTAGAATGTGACAGACCAGCCAGGAGTCCATTGGAATAATCAAGAGCTAATAAAGGCATGAATGAGGGTTTCAGCAGCAGATGAGTTGAGGGAGGGGTGAAGCCGGGTTATGGAGGTGGAAGTAAGTGGTCTTAGTGATGACATGAATATGAGGTCAGAAGCTCATCTCGGGGCCAAATGTGACATCAAGGTTGTGAACAGACTGGCTTAATCTCAGACTGTTACAAGGGAGAGGAATGGAGTCAGTAACTAGGGAGCAGAGTTTGGAGCAAGGATTTAAAACAATGGCTTCAGTCTTCCCGATACTTAATTGGAGGAAATTTCTGCTCATCAAGTATTGGATGTCAGGTAAGCAGTCTGATAATTTACCAACAGTGGAGAAGTCGAGTAAAGTGGTGGTGAGGCACAGGTGAGTGTCATCAGCATATATGTGAAAACTAACGCTGTGTTTTCAGATGCTGAAGCTGTGGGGCAGCGTGGAGATGAGAAACAGGAGGGAGCCAAGGATAGATTCTTGGGGGATATCAGAGTGAACGGTGCGGGAGTATGAAGAGGTGGCACTGCAGATGATTCTCTGGCTATAATTAGATAGATAAGAATGGAACCGGGTGAGAGCAGTCCCACCTGGCTGTACAACAGTGGAAAGATGTTGCAAGAGGATGACGTGGTCAACCGTGTCAAAGGCTGTAAACAGGTCAAGAAGGATGAGGAGGGAATGTTTATCTTTGTCGTGATCACATAGGATGTCATTTGTGTCATTTATAAGTGAAACTTAAAGAATGGGGCAATAAAGGGGAGTGTAACATTAGGGCGACACACATTGTGGAAGAATTTAAACAGCCTCAGAGAAGATCTCAACCCATTTGCAGCTTTTGCCAAGGCTGAAAGGGCAGGGAACTAAGAAAGGACAGGCAAAACTGAATGAAAAAGAAAGCTTAGATGCAGGCATTCCGAAGAAGGGTCACTGACCCGAAACGTTAACTCTGCTTCTCTTTCCACAGATGCTGCCAGACCTGCTGAGTGAATCCAGCATTTCTTGTTTTTGTTTCAGATTTCCAGCATCCGCAGTATTTTGCTTTTATTTTAGATGCAGGCATTAATTGGTACTGAAATAGTGTTGATGCTATATAAGATAGTTGAGAGGAAGATTTGCTGTTTGTGCCATTCCACAGCATTATCCTCATGGATCAGAACACCAGCATACCTGGAAAGTGGTGTGGCCACATTGCAGGTTATGGCTTATCATTACTGTTATTAGACATTCCAGCCCCTTGCTGCATGGCAGCTGTAGGTGTCTTTGCAGCAGATAGCATGGTTCTGCATTTGCCTTTCTGCTGACTCAGAGGATTACTGAGTGTATATGCTAGAGCCTTGCCACGTAGGAGTGTTAAGGCCTGAAGAAATGCTTTGTGACACCTTGGCAAGTGCACTCAATTAGGCAATCATAGGTCCTTTTCTTCGTTCACACATCAGATACAGGGATTTCAGTTAGAAATCTCAATAATAGTGCTAGAGCAAAAAGACATTTACAACATTTGGCACAATGGCTCATGAAGATTTAATGCAAAGTGGGGAATAAAAGGAGAAAAGCGTAAAGAAATGGGTAACGAAAACCTACCTTTATCATGTCATGTCCCTTGCATGATTGCTTCCTAGCAAACCTGGACTACTATTTCAAACACATGTTCTTTATATTTTGTGTTCTGCATGCCAGAACAACAGGAAATGTCGTTCAGGACTGATACAGTCACAAGTTAATATCTTGCTCCCACTAGTCTCACCCACCAGATAGTGTGTTGTGATTAAAAACTCAGCACATTTCCAGGGTAGCAGGACCTTGACTCAGTTTCCAAAGCCAGTTGCCAGAATATACAAAAGTAAAATACTGCAGATGCTGGAAATCTGAAATTAAAAACAGAAAATGCTGGAATTACTTAGCAGGTTGGGCAGCATCTGTGGAGATAGAAACAGAGTTAAGATTTGCGTTTGGTGACCTTTCACCAAAATATACCTTTTACAGCCCAATGACAGGAATTCTGGCTTATGAGTTGGAGGTCCGTCTGATTTTCTCCTCCCTCATCTGTAGGTCCTGAGGTCAATTTTAGTACCTGTCCCAATATTCCTGCTGAGATCAGGTAACTGAACACAAACTGGGAATCTAATCTGGAACCTTTCTGGTCAGACACTTACTGAGACATCAGGTAAGTGAGTTGCAAAGAATTATAAATAATTTCATAGTCCTTTTGTTTTTCTTCCTCTATACTTGTAGACATTTTTAAAAAAACAATGAGTGCTGATGATATCACTGTGAGCTAAAAAGAAAACTGCAAATGCCAGAAATCTGAAATTAAAAACAGGACCACTAGAAATATACAAAATAGGTCCATCAGCATCTGTAAATAGAAAAGACCGTTTAATGTTTTTGCACACATATTGGCCTGACATTTCTCCTTATGATCTTAACATGCCTGTTGTGCTGTACCTCGTTCTACTTTTACATCATTGGGATAAATGACTTGAAGGCAATATTAAACCTGCGAAGAACCTCAATTAACACCAGCAAAGTTAGAATCAGTAGCCCAAGTGCTTCACAGAGACATGGTTACATGGTGCTCAAGGTTGGGAAATAAATATTCCAGAACACACAATATTTCGGAAAGAGAGACAGAATAGCAAAGGAGGAGGGGTAGCACTGATGGTAAAGGATGACATAAGGGCATTAGCGAAAAAGGAGCTGCCTTCAGAAGATCAAGAAGTAGAATCAGAATGGGTGGAAATAAGGAATAGCAAGAATCAGAAAACATTGGTGGGAGTATTTATAGGCCTCCCTACAGTATTAATTGACAGAGCATTAAATAAGAAATTATTGGAGTTTGTAACAAAGGCAATGGGCAAAGTCATAATTGTGGGAGACTTAAATCTTCATATAGACTGGGACAATGAAATTGGCAGGAGTGGTCGAGTAGATGAGTTTATAGAATGTTTTCAGGGCAGTTTCTTCGAGCAATATATTGTGAAGCCAACTAGGGATAAAGCTATCTTAGATCTAGTATTGTGTAATGAAGCAGGGTTAATAAGCAAAGTCATTGTAAAAGATCCACTGGGAAACAGTAATCATAATATCATTGAATTCCATGTTAAGTTTGGAAGTGACATGCTCCAATCACAAACAAGAATCTTAAACTTAAACAAAGAAAATTACGCAGGCATGAGGGGGAGAACTGGCTAAGTTAAATTGGTAAATAGGCTTAAAGGTATGGTGGTAAATGAACCTTTAAAGAAACAATTCAAAATGTTCAACAAAAATACATTCTATTGAAAAGCAAAAACTCAGCCAGAAAGACCCATTTGTGGCTCACTCAGAAAGTTAAGGATAGTATTAGATTAAAAGAAAAGGCTTACAATGTTGCAAAAAAGAGTAGCAAGTCTGAGGATTCGGACTGTTTTAGAAACGAGCAAAGGGCCACCAAAAAGTTGATAAAAAAGGAAAAAATAGAATGAGAGCAAACTAGCCAGTAATATAAAAACACATTGTAAGAGCTTTTATAGGTATATAAAAAAGAAGAGAGTAGCTAAAGCAAACATTGGTCCCTTGGAAGAAGAGACAGGAGAAATTATCATGGGGAATGAGGAAATGGCAGAGGCATTGAACAAATATTTTGTGTCTGTCTTCACAGCAGAAGATACTAGTTCCATACCAGAAATAGGCAGTAACCTAGGGGCTAAAAAGAGTGAGGAAATTAAGGAAATACATATCAGCAGAAAAAAATTGTTGGAGAAACTTAAGGGACTAAAATCTAACAAATCTCCAGGACCTGATGGCCTACATCCTAGCATTCAAAAGAGATAGCTGCAGATATAGTGGATGCGTTAGCTATAATTTTCCATTATTCCTTAGATTCGGGAACGGTCCCATCAGATTGGAAGTTGGCAAATGTTACATCGCTTTTCAAGAAAGGAGGTAGAGAGAAAACATGGAACTACAGGCCAGTTAGCCTAACATCAGTCATTGGGAAAATGCTGGAATCTATTATTAAGGAAGTCTTAACAATGCGCTTAGAGAAGCACAGTATGATTAGAACAAGTCAACATGGATTTACTAAAGGGAACTGCTGTTTGAAAATTTTATCTGAGTTTTTTTGAGGATGTAACTAATAGGGTAGATAAAGGGGAACCAGGAAATGTAGTACACCTGGATTTCCAAAAGGCATTCGATTAGGTGCCACACAAAAGATTCATTGGCAAGATAAGGGTTCATGGAGTTGGGGGTAAAATATTAGCATGGTTTGATGATTGGTTAACAGACAGGAAGTAACAAATGGGTATAAATGGGGCATTTTCAAGTTGGCAGGCAGGAATAGTGGAGTGCTGCAAGGATCAGTGCTGGGGCCCCAGCTATTTACAATCTATATTAATAACTTAGATGAAGAGATAGACTAATGAATGTAAGTATGCTGATGATGCAAAGGTAGGTGGAAAGGTAAGCTGTGGGGAAGACACAGAGAGGCTGCAAAGAGATATAGACAGGTTAAGTGAGTGAGCAACAAGATGGTCGATGGAGTATAATGTAGGAAAGTGCAAAGTTATGCACATTGGTCGTAAGAATAGAAAAGCAGAACATTTTTTAAAAGCTGTGCAACTTATAAGTGCCGGTGTTCAAAGACACTTGGGTGTGCTTGTACAAGGAACACAGAAAGTTAACATGCAGGTACAATAAGCAATTAGGAAGGCAAATGGCATGTTGGCCTTTATTGCAAGGGGATTAGAGTACAGGAATAAGGAAGTATTGCTACAACTGTATAGGGTTTAGGTGAGACCATATTTGAAATACTGTGTGCAGTTTTTGTCTCCACACTAAGAAAGGATATACTTGCATTGGAGGCAGTGCAGCAAAGTTTCACTAGATTGGTCCTGGGATGAAGGAGTTGTCCTATGATGAGAGACTAAGTAAATTGGGCCTGTATTCTCTGGAATTTAGCAGAATGGGAGGTGATCTCAATGAAACACTTAAGATTCTAAAGGGGCTGGATAGGGTAGACACTGAGAGATTATTTCCGCTGGTCGGGGGCACAGTCTCAGGATAAGGGGCTGATTATTTAGGACTGAGATAAGGAGTAATTACTTCGCTCAAAGGGTTGTGAATCTTTGGAATTCTCTACCCCAGAGGGTTGTGAATGCTCCATCGAATACATTTAAGGCTGGGATAGACATATTTTTGGTCTCTCAGGGAATCAAGAGGGCGGGAAAGTGGAGTTGAATGCTAAGATCAGCCATGATCGTTTTGAATGGTGGAGCAGGCTCGATAGGACATATGGTCCACTCCTGCTCCTATTTCTCGTGTTCAGTGGGACACTATTACAATTACTACATCTGTTAATTCTCTGACAAGTATTTTTATTACAAATGTAAAACTATACTATGCTGCTTTTGACTATCTGTTTTAAAATCAAGTACAAAGTGTTGGAGGTTAAAAACCTGATGAATTGCTTTTTCAGTGTTTCGGTACCTTAAAAGGTGCAATGACACATCAGATGCTTTTGCCACATGTTTGACCTTTCCCTCACAATCACCTATCTTTGGTCTAGATTTGCAGTGCTTTGCCATCTCCAGCAGTCCACTTCACAAACAGCAACAACCATCACCACTTGTATTTATATAGTGCCTTCACAGGAGCATTATCAAACAAAATTTGACACCAAGCTACATTAGGAGGTAGTAGGGGAAATGAACAAAAGCCTGGTCAAAGAGGTAGGGTTTAAGCAGTGTCGTAAAGGAGGAAAGAGAGGAGACAGGCGGAAAGGTTTGGGCAAGGAATTCCAGAGCTTAGGGCCTCGGCAACTGAAAGTACAGTTGCCAATGGTGAAGTGATTAAAATTGGGGATGCTAAGAGGCCAGAATTGGAGCAGCACAGATATCTCAGAAGGTTAGAGGGCTGGGGGAGATTAAAGTGACAGCAAGGGGCGAGACCATGGATGGAGTTGAAAACCAAGATGAGGATTTTAAAATTGAGGCATTGCTTAACGGGGAGCCAATGTAGATCAGTAAGCACAGGGGTCGTGGTTAACAGGACTTGGTTTGAGTTAGGAGATGGGCAGCAGAGTTTTGGATGACCTCAAGTTTACAGAGGATAGAAAGTGGGAGACCAGCCAGGAGTATGTTAGAGGTAACAGAGGCATGGATGAGGGTTTCAGCAACAGATGAACTGAGACAAGGTGGATTCGGACAATGTTACAGAGATAGAAATAGGCGGTCTTAGTGATGGTGCAGATATGTGGTCAGAAGCTCATCTCGGGGTCAAATATGACACCAAGGTTGCGAACAGTCGGGTTTGGTTTCAGACAATTGCCAGGGAGAAGGATGGAGTCGATGGCTAGTGAACGGCGTTTGTTTTGGGAACCAAAGACAATGGCTTCAGTCTTCCTGATAGTTAGTTTAATATTTAACCATTTCACTGCCTCGAAAGCCCACTTGACCTGACTGACATCACATGCAGCACCAGTTTAGTTATTGTCAATGACATGTAAAGACTTTTCTGCTGCTGCTGGAATTTTACCTGGTTGGATGTGTCTGAAAAAGTTTGTGCGAAAGTTCCCAGCAGAAAAATTGTTTATCTACCGTTTTTATTCCATTTTTATATTCCTGCCCACATGCCGATTAAATTTTTAAAATCATTATGTTCTGCTGCAGTTTTGCTGGTACAGTAGCCCTGTTGTTCCAACCACTAGCAGTTATAACAAGAGAATATAAATCTGGTGTAACAAGTGTCTGAGAGGAAACATACCATCTAACAAAAATACTAAAAAGAAAAAAAGTCCCCTAAAACCTGAAATAGAAAAGAATAAATGCTGGGAATGAATGATGCATTAGCACCCGTGAAGAGAAAAGACATATTCATGTTATTGTATATACCGATCCTTTATTACATGTAACTTTAGTAAACAAGTGAAGAAAGTGAACTTGTGCATATCCAACTTTAAAAGTTATGTTAAGTGAAGCTGTCTCCAACATTCTGCAAATTTTCCCCTTCTAATTGAATCTAAACATTTCAGAAGAATTATTGAAGTGTAAGACACAAATCATAAACAGAAGAGGAATTTAATTGAAGCAGCAGCATCCCCTTTCTGATGTAATTATCTAGTCAAGGTTTGTTTCATATCTTAAAAAATCAACTATCCTATGACGCCTGTGCACCTCTATTAGCTTAAGCATAGAACTGTCAGAAAATAGATGAATGACGGACACAGTTTTTAAAATCAGAAGTGATTCAATGCAAATGAATACATAAACTCTAACAGGAAAAATAAATTCTTATCTTTATAGATTATAATGAAGCCTATTGTAAGTGAGGTGAAAGGAGACTATATTAGTAAAGGTAGAACTTCACTTCCAATGCTCAGAGACACTGAATAATGTACCCAGTTACTCACTGTTAGATTGTATTCATTTATCAGGAATCCAGAAGTTGAGAATTTTGCATCAGTTTCCCACTTTAATTTTCTCAACCCCTCTCTTGAAGTTTATTGCAAGTGTTCATTTTCACATGAACTAATCATTCTGGTTTTATTTTTGTCCCTAATTGTTTATTTCCTAATGCTGATGACAATTGTAGTTTAATGGAAGTTTTGTTTTATTTTGTTTCATGTTGGCTATTTACATTAGTAAAGTTTGGTTCATTTTGGAAATTCTGATTTAAAATGCAAACAATTAAAATATGAAAGCCGGTCAAATGTATATTTTGAAATCTGCAAGGCCCCAACAGTCGTCCGGTAATTAAATTTCCGTCAGATAGAGGCAGGAAACCAGTCTCTTGTACAAAATAGACAGGTGTGAAAAACATAATTTTACAAGATGATTTACATACTCTCTCAGTCCATGCTATTGCATAATACTTTCAGATGAATGCAGTCACATATGGTCATACAGTGCCACATGTCAGAGTGAGCCACACCCTCTGTTTTCAAGTTATTTCACTTAAAGTGGAGATCAATTCACACCTTTCTATTTTGCAAGTTCTTTCTTTTTTCTTTCTTTTGGGCCTCCTTATCTCGAGAGACAATGGATACGCGCCTGGAGGTGGTCAGTGGTTTGTGAAGCAGCGCCTGGAGTGGCTATAAAGGCCAATTCTGGAGTGACAGGCTCTTCCACAGGTGCTGCAGAGAAATTTGTTTGTTGGGGCTGTTGCACAGTTGGCTCTCCCCTTGCGCCTCTGTCTTTTTTCCTGCCAACTACTAAGTCTCTTCGACTCGCCACAATTTAGCCCTGTCTTTATGGCTGCCCGCCAGCTCTGGCGAATGCTGGCAACTGACTCCCACGACTTGTGATCAATGTCACACGATTTCATGTCGCGTTTGCAGACGTCTTTATAACGGAGACATGGACGGCCGGTGGGTCTGATACCAGTGGCGAACTCGCTGTACAATGTGTCTTTGGGGATCCTGCCATCTTCCATGCGGCTCACATGGCCAAGCCATCTCAAGCGCCGCTGACTCAGTAGTGTGTATAAGCTGGGGGTGTTGGCCGCTTCAAGGACTTCTGTGTTGGAGGTATAGTCCTGCCACCTGATGCCAAGTATTCTCCGAAGGCAGCGAAGATGGAATGAATTGAGACGTCGCTCTTGGCTGGCATACGTTGTCCAGGCCTCGCTGCCGTAGAGCAAGGTACTGAGGACACAGGCCTGATACACTCGGACTTTTGTGTTCCGTGTCAGTGCGCCATTTTCCCACACTCTCTTGGCCAGTCTGGACATAGCAGTGGAAGCCTTACCCATGCGCTTGTTGATTTCTGCATCTAGAGACAGGTTACTGGTGATAGTTGAGCCTAGGTAGGTGAACTCTTGAACCACTTCCAGAGCGTGGTCGCCAATATTGATGGATGGAGCATTTCTGACATCCTGCCCCATGATGTTCGTTTTCTTGAGGCTGATGGTTAGGCCAAATTCATTGCAGGCAGACGCAAACCTGTCGATGAGACTCTGCAGGCATTCTTCAGTGTGAGATGTTAAAGCAGCATCGTCAGCAAAGAGGAGTTCTCTGATGAGGACTTTCCGTACTTTGGACTTCGCTCTTAGACGGGCAAGGTTGAACAACCTGCCCCCTGATCTTGTGTGGAGGAAAATTCCTTCTTCAGAGGATTTGAACGCATGTGAAAGCAGCAGGGAGAAGAAAATCCCAAAAAGTGTGGGTGCGAGAACACAGCCCTGTTTCACACCACTCAGGATAGGATTTTGCAAGTAACATAGGGTCAATGACCAGATTACATTTTCCATTGGCTTTTTGCCCTGAATTGTAGCTTTGTGATTGAAGGAAAACAAGAGGCGAAGAGCAGGGATCAGCAGCATGAGACCAAAAACTGTGTCATTAACATTGATCTTAATTGCAAAGACTTAAATAATTTATTAATGCCAGGTGGAATGGACACATTTCTGCAGAGGTGTGTAGCCTTAGCTTCGAATCTATTTGCACGGGAAGCTTAATTATGATACAGCTATGAGATACTATAGCTTTAATAGCAGTTACCAAATGGATTCAGTTGAATAGTAGTGAATGCAAATGACCAAAGGTAGAAAGAGTTTTAAATGTATTTTTCTATTCATGCAGCATAAAAATACCCACTGATCACTGAAGGTTTAGATGTACCAAGATCTTTGCTTCAATGCACTTTTGTAATTTGACTTTTACTTCACAGCCTTTAGGAGCAGCCCCTCAGAACATTCAGCTGCACTACAATGAGTTTGACAGTTCAAGTAACTGCCCATACAGCCAAGCTAATCATCTGCTTAACTTTGGTTATCCAGATTATGGCTGTATGGAGCATAAACACCAGCATAGCCCTATTGGGCCGAATAGTTTGTTTTGTGCAATAAATTTTATGTAAGATATGAAGATATGCATTCTAAACAGGAGAAAGTTATATGAACACATACAGCAATTTCCCACATATCACAGAATCATTACAGTGCAGAAGGTGGTCATTCGGCCCATCGTACCCGCACTGTGACTCCGAAACAGCGATTCCCTCAGTTCCATTCCCCTGCCTTCTCCTCATAACCCTGCATATTCTTCCTTTTCATATAACTGTCCAATTCCCTTTTGAATGCTTCAATTGAACCTGTCTCCACCACGTTCTCAGGCAGCACATTCCAGACCTTAACCACTCGATGCGTGAAAAAGTTTTTCCTCGTGTAACTGTTACTTCTCTTACCAAATACTTTAAATCTGTGCCCACACGTTCTCGATCCTTTCACAAGTGGCAACAGTTTCTTGCTATCTACTCGGTCCAGAGCCCTCATGATTTTGAATACCTCTATCAAATCACTTCTCAGCCTCCTCTTCTCTAAGGAAAACAGTCCTAACTTCTCCAATCTAGCTTCATAACTGAAATTCCTCATCCCTGGAACCATTCTTGTGAATCTTTTCTGTACTCTCTCCAATGCTCCCACGTCTTTCCTAAACTACGGTGCCCAGAACTGGATGCAATACTCCAGCTGAGGCCGAACTAGTGTCTTATACAAGTTCAACATAACTTCCTTGCTCTGTACTCTATGCCCCTATTAATAAAGCCCAGGATATTGTTTGTTTTATTAACCGTGCTCTCAACCTGTCCTGCCATCTTCAATGGATTATGCACATATACACCTAGGTCCCTCTGCTCCTGCACCCTCTTTAGAATTGTACCCTTTATTCTATATTGTCTCTCCATGTTCTTCCTGCCAAAATGAATCACTTCACATTTCTCTGCATTGAACTTCATTTGCCACCTGTCTGCCCATTCCACCAACTTGTCTATGTCCTTTTGAAGTTCTGCACTATTGTCCTCACAATTCACAATGCTTCCAAGTTTCATTTTTTTCCGCAAACTTTTAAATTGTGCCCTGTACACCAAGGTCTAGGTCATTAATATAGATCAGGAAAAGCAAGGGTCCCAACACTGATCCCTGGGGAACTCCACTACAAACCTTCCTCCAACCTGAAAAACATCCATTAACCACTACTCTTTGTTTCCTGTCACTCAGCCAATTTCATATCCATGTTGCTACTGTCCCTTTTATTCCATGAGCTACAAGTTTGCTCACAAGTCTGTTGTGTGGCACTGTATCAAATGCCTTTTGAAAGTCCATGTACACCACATCAACAGCATTGCCCTCATCAACCCTTTCTGTTACCTCCTCAAAAAACTCCAGCAAGTTAGTTAAACATGATTTTTCCTGAAGAAATCCATGCTGGCTTTCCTTAATTAACTCACATTTGTCCATGTGACTATTGATTTTGTTCTGAATTATTTTTTCTAGAAGTTTTCCCACCACCAAAGTTAAACTGACAGGCCTGTAGTTGCTGGGCTTATCTTTACACCCTTTTATGAACAAGGGTGTAATGTTTGCAATTCTCCAGTCTTCTGGCACCACCCCTGAGTCTAAGGAAGACTGAAACATTATGGCCAGTGCCTCTTTGATTTCCACCTTCATTTCCCTCAGTATCCTTGGATGCATCTCATCTGGCCCTGGTGTTTTATCCACTTTACGTACAGACAGCCTATCTAATTCTTCCTCTTTATCAATTTTAAACCCCTCTAGTGTCTGACTTACCTCCTCTTTCAACATTGCCTGGGTTGCATCTTCTTCTTTGGTAAAGACAGATGCAAAGTATTCATTTAATACCTCAGCTATACCCTCTGCCTCCATGTACAAATCCCCTTTCTGGTCCATAATTGACCCCACTCCTTCTTTTATCACCCTTTCACTATTTATATGCCTATAGAAAACTTTTGCATTTCCTCTAATGCCAGCTGCCAGTCTTTTTTCATGATCTCTCGTTGCTTCTCTTATTTGCTTTTTCACTTCCCCTCTGGACCTTCGATATTCAGCCTGGTTCTCAATAGTATTTTCTACATGGCATCTGTCATAAGCACACTTTTTCTTCTTTATCTTAATCTCTACCTCTTTTGTCATCCAGGGAGCACTGGATTTGTTTGCCTTACTTTTCCCTTTTGAGGGAACATACCTTGACTGTGCCTGAACGATCTCTTCTTTGAAGGTAGTCCATTGTTCATCTACCGGTTTTCCTGCCAGCTTTTGACTCCAATTTATTTGCCCCAGCTCCATTCTTACCCCATTGAAGTTGGCCTTCCCCCAGTTAATTATTCTTACCCTGGATTGCTCTATGTCCTTTGCCATAGTCAGCATAAACCTTATGATACAATGATCACTATCCCCGAAATTCTCTCCTACTGATACTTGATCCACTTGGCCCACCTCATTCCCAAGAACAAGGTCTAGCAGTGCCTCCTTTCTCATTGGACTAGCAACATGCTGTTGTAGAAAATTTTCCTGAACACACTATCGGAACTCTTGCCCCTCACTACCCTTTACACTATTACTATCCAAGTCTATATTTGGATAATTGAAGTTCCCCATTATAACTACCCTACAATTTCTGCACCTCTGTAATTTCCTTGTAAATTTGTTCCTCCACGTCCTTCCCACTAGCTGGTGGCCTATAGACAACACTGAGCAATGCAACTACACCTTTTTTGTTCCTTAGCTCTAGCCAAATTGATATCCTGAATACCTTGTATCCAGGAATATTTAACACCCCGTCCTGCCCTTCTTTGAGCCAGTTCTCTGTTATAGCCACAACATCATATTTCCACATGGCAATCTGTGCCTGTACCTCACCAGTCTTATTAACCACACTCCGTGCATTTACATACATGCACATTAACCCTGATTCAGAATTTATTACTTTCTTCCTTACTCTGACCCCATCTAATAACTTACTATTCCCTACTCTCATGCTGTCAATCTCCCCCAGTATTCTGTGCTCCTTGGTATTCCTCTCTGATACTTGCTCCTGGTTCCCACACCCCCGACAAATTACCAGTTTTGCTTCCCTCCAATTTGAGCTCCCTCTCAGGTTCCCATCCCCCTGACAATTTAGTTTCAACCCTCCACAACAGCACTAGCAAATCTCCCTGCGTGGATATTCATCCCAGCCCTGCTAAGATGCAACCCATCCATCTTGTACAGGTCCCACCTGTCCCAGAACCAGTCCCAATGTCTCAGAAATCTGATGCCTTCCCTCCTACACCAGTTCTCCAGCCATGTGTTCAATTGCTCAATTATCCTATTCCTAAACTCACTTGCATGTGGGCCTGGGAGTAATCCTGAGATTACTGTTTCTGAGGTCCTGCTTTTTAATCTCCTTCCTAGCTCCCTAAAATCTGCTTTCAGGACCTCATCCCCCTTCTTACCTATTTTATTAGTACCAATGTGGACCACGAACTCTGGCTGTTCACCATCCCCCAGAAGAATGTCCTAACACACCATCTTGGAGTCACGTTTACTGCCGCAGAAACGCCTGTCTGTTCCTCTAACTAACGGATCCCCTATCACTACTGCTGTTCTACTCTTCTTCCTCCCCTCCAGTGCAGCTGAGCCACCAAACTTGGCTCTGACTGCACTCCTCTGAGAAACCATTACTCGAACCAGTATCCAAAATGGGAAAATGTTTAGTGAGTGAGATCATATCAGGGGACTCCTGCACTACCTGCCTGGTTCTCTTTGACTGCTTGGCGGTCACCATTCCCTATCTGCCTGCATGTTCCTAACCCTGTGGTGTGGCCAGCTCCCTAAACGTGCTATCCACATAGTTCTCTGCCTCGCAGAAGAACAACAGTGACTCCAGCCACTGCTCAAGTTCCGAAACCGGAGCTCAAGCTTCTGTAGCCTGTGACACTTCCTGCAGATGTGTTTGTCCAGGACACATACGTCCATGACTTTCCACATGCAACAGACTGTACATTCCACTCGGTAGAGCTGCCCTGCCATACCTTAACTTTACAGACTATTTATTTTAAGTAGAATAGCTTACCAGGTAATCACCAAACATCTCCCTCCACTGCACCAAAGCGAGAACCAAATACTAGAGGGTTAAAAAGTAGAAAAAAAAGTAGAAAAATGGAGCACCTCCTCCCCCCTTCACTGAACGCGCCAGTCACAAAATGCGAATCTCCACACTCAACTTGCAATCTGTACTCCATTGATATGATATGAATCTCCACTATATTTTCTTTACAAGTTGAACATTACCGATAATAAATGTTATTTGTGATATGGCTCAGTGGTACATAAATTGCCAGTGTAATAATGAGGCATATGGACCAAGAGGCTCTTGAATTCAATCACTGGCTTGTGATGAGTAAGCTGATCTCAGTAGAGGTGGTAAAATAAACAACAACAACTTTCATCTATATAGCAACATTAACATAGTAAAAAGACCCAAGGTGCTTCAAATCAGTCTCAACGGTCAGAAACAGAAGAAAAGAAAGTAAGCCTTGCATTTATAGCCAATGAAATACTTTTGAAGTGCAGTCACTGTTGTAATGCAGGAAATACAGCAGTGAATTTGTGCACAGCAAGCTTCCACAAACATCAATGAGGTAATGGCTGGATAACCATTTTTGTTACTGATGTTGGTTGAGGGATAAAAATGGGTCACGACATCAAGGAGAACACACTGCTATGAAGAGAAAACTCAGCAAGGATTTCCACTCCTGACATATCGACTAACATCTGTCCAAAAGTGTGTGTGCATAGATAGTAGGTAAAAGTAGGATTGGGCTCAGATGTTTTGTCTGAACAGTTAACTACCCTTAGTCACTTTCTGCATATATGCATGGCCAAGGGGTACCAGAGAACCATATGCCAGCACTAATCTATTCAAAATTATGAGGGATATCGTGAGAGCAAATAGGGAGAAACTGTTTCCTCTGGGAAATGGGTCAGTAACCGATAGTCATAGATTTTAAATAATTGGCAAAAGAACGAGAAGGAAAATGACAGTAACTTATTTTCCCAATCAGAGGGTGATTAAGATCTGGAAGGCACGATCTTGAAGGGTGGTGGAAGCAGATTGAATAGGAACTTCCAAAAGGAAATTGGACATGTACTTGAAGAGTACTAATTTGCAGGGTTATGGTGAAAAGGCTCAGCCATGGGACTAAATTGGACAGCTTTTTCATAGAGCCGGCAAAGGCACGACAAACTGAATGGTCTCCTATTGTGTTGTAAGAGTCTATGGGCTGAATTTTATGCAGCCAGCAGGGGTCCTGACGCCAGGCCTGAAAGGCAAGGGGAACCTCACCTTGGGGGACCTCCAGCTGCATTTCGCAGCGCCTGGGCAATTAATTACTCGGCGCTGGGATCCCCATCCCTTTAAGGAAGGGGATCTTGCCTCCAAGAGCTGCGGCCAAGTAGAGGGCGAGCAGCTCAGCAGTCCCAGCAGCACCACTGGGAGTGGTGGCCACTCTGGAACTACAGCAATTACTTGAAGAAGAGCAGCCATGAGGCCTAGACTGAAGGTAAGTGGGTGTGGGCTCACCAGGACAATTCAGGTAGGCCCCCGTGAGGGGGGAGGGTGCGGTTTGGGTGATGCCACAGAGGTGCCCTTTGTCAATGGGGCCCTGTGTGAGCCACAAATTGCCCATGGAGGAAGGCCCCTCCCCCACAAACCCACACGGAATCCACCTCGAGTTACTGGGCGGCCTCCTCATGTGGTGGAGGCAACCGCCAGCGGTGGTAAAATGCCAGTGGCAGTGGGAAGAGGCCCTTAAATGGCCATTAATTGGACTAAATTTGAAGGCGACGGGAACTCCACCCCCACCTTCCCATGCAATTTTATGGGCTCGCCCTGCCACAATTTCCATCCTTAGGAGGCCCATAAAATTCAGCTATATGATTCTATGATTCTGGCAGAGAGAAAAAGGAAGTAGAGGAAAAGCTCTATGAAGATCTCTCACATTTCCTAATCAGGTATAAATACTTATATCTTCTTTGGCCTCCTTGTCTCGAGAGACAATGGGTAAGCGCCTGGAGGTGGTCAGTGGTTTGTGCAGCAGCGTCTGGAGTGGCTATAAAGGCCAATTCTACAGTGACAGACTCTTCCACAGGTGCTGCAGATAAAATTGGCTGTCGGGGCTGTTACACAGTTGGCTCTCTCTGTGCGCTTCTGTCTTTTTTCCTTCCAACTGCTAAGTCTCTTCGACTAGCCACACTTTAGCCCCGCCTTTATGGTTGCCCGCCAGCTCTGGCAATCGCTGGCAACTGGCTCCCATGACTTGTGATCAATGTCACAGGATTTCATGTCGCGTTTGCAGACGTCTTTAAAGCGGAGCCATGGACAGCCAGTGGGTCTGATACCAGTGACGAGCTCGCTGTACAATGTGTCCTTGGGGATCCTGCCATCTTCCGTGCGGCTCACATGGCCAAGCCATCTCAGGCGCCACTGGCTTAGTAGGGTGTATATGCTGGGGATGTTGGCCGCCTCGAGGTCTTCTGTGTTGGAGATACGGTCCTGCCACCTGATGCCAAGGATTCTCCGGAGGCAGCGAAGATGGAATGAATTGAGACGTCGCTCTTGGCTGACGTACGTTGTCCAGGCCTCGCTGCCGTAGAGCAAGGTACTGAGGACCTTGCATATATACTTATATAAACAAGACAGAACAACTGGAAGAAATTCAGTGAAGTATCTATGTGGTTTTACCATTCACACTTTGAGCTTTAAATTGTGGAATAACGTTAACCTACAATTATTTTTTTCTGTCTTTCATTGTCTGTATTGCTGCAAAATGAAAGATTATTATATTTCTTTATGAGGGTGTGTTCTGTGACACTAATTAGCATTAAAAAGCTACTCTAATGACTGTAATCTTCCTAAACTTTAAACTGTTTACATAAAGATATCAATTACAGTTGAACACATGTACTGTTTTGACTATTCATAGGTACGTCAGCATTTATTTCTTTGCATCAATATCCACTATCTCTAATTTTACCGCTTTTGTGCAACTGAAATGCTACCACTGAAATTTATGCACGGGGAATGAAACAGCTGAACTTTGCATGGCTGGGAGCTCAATGTTAAACTGAGAACATGCATACTAATCAATACCTCAGTCCTGTCTTACAAACAACTAATAACTCCTAACTGCAAGGCAGGTCAGGTAAGATTGTGAAGGTTGCATTAGTTATGGTAATGGCTTTGTCAGTTTTGCTCATTAAAGCTGCATTGCTGACTGCAAGACAAAGAGGGCTGAAATCAAACCTTTTAAGCTGCCACCTCTGTAAACCATTTGCCAGCAAAGGACAGGAGATGAAAGCTCGGGAAAGTCACCCCAAAGCAAGTTTCTCCATGAAAGAATGATCTGGTATCCTGACAGACTACCATTTAATTCCTCATGCAAGGCACAATCTCTTGGTGCACGTCAAACTTCAGCACGATTCCTTTATACATCAGATTAATGCCCTAATATTTTAATAGTCATCAGCTTGTTAGTTTCAGTTTTTCTCCCCCATTTCTCTATGGAGAAGTTTGAGCATCACTACTGTAAAAAATACTGAAAAACTGGAATGTCACAGTTTGGATCACAGCTATTCTTACAGTAGTACAGTGTTATTGTAGCACAATGAATTTCATAGAATCATACAGCAAAGAGGCCATTCAGCCCATCATGCCCATCCTGGCTTTTTGAAAGAGCTACCAATTAGTCCCACTCTACTGCTCTTTCCCCATAGCCATGCAGTACTTTCCTTTTCAGGTATTTTTTTTTAAATGAGGCACCTGGGTGAAGGGCCAAGCCCAAAGTGCAGAAGACTACTGATGTTGGAAAGATGACAGGATACATCAGGTTATGGTTTGGTGACACCAGGTTTGGGCTTTAAAAACCAGTGGCTTGCAACTAGAAAGAAAGAAATGTAAGCAAGGAATTTGAAAATGCACAATGTGTTTTGCACAGTGATGCGGAGAGGAGGAAGAGTTATGTAGCATAGTGCATTTGGAATTTAGGAGTAACAAGAGAGGATAGTTAATGGATGTAATAATAAATATAATTGTGAGAGAGAGATATTCAAGGCTAAAGAGAGAGATAATCCAGCAGATGATATCCTGTCCAGCAGTGCAAGTTCTCCCATATTTTCAGCGTATACTCAGCAAAGTGCATTAAAGTCACCAGAAGAGACAGATCGTGCCTGTATCTGTCATTTGTTATGTGAAGTAAATGAGGCAGTGCTTTTGCCCTGGAGGCATCAAGACCAAGTTTGTGAAGTGATTTCCCCTGGCACCCAGAGACGTTAGAGCCAGAGTAGCTATTTAATAACTGGCTGCTGCTAGCAGTGCTGACCCCAACTTTTTGCACATTTATTAACCGAAAAAATTTCACAAAAGCTGAATATCTCCAGAAAAGCAGACAAGAGTTCCCAAAAAGCTGGCAATTCAAAGAACAAGCAACAATATCAAATGTATTGAACGTAGACCTATGAACAGGTCACCAGATTGAGACTTGGACAAAAAGGATTAAATTAGGGGGACAGGTTGTTTAGACTAGGCTGGTATTCACTGGAGTATAGAGATTAAGGGATGATCTCATTGAGGTTTTTAAGATGATTAAAGGATTTAATAGAGTAGATAGAAAGAAACTATTTCCTCTGGTGGGGAGTCCAGAACAAGGAGGCATAACTTTAAAATTAGAGCTAGGCTGTTCAGGGGTGATGGCAGGAAACATGTCTTCATACAAAAGGTAGCAGAAATCTGAAACGCTCCCTGAACCAAAAAAAAATTTGAGACTAAGTCAATTGAAAATTTCAAAACTGAGGTTGATAGATTTTTGTTAGTCAAGGATATTAAGGATTATGGAACCAAGCTGGGTAGATGGAGTTGATATATAGATCAAGCATAATCTCATTGATTGGCAGTGCAGCCTTGAAGAAGTGAATGGCCTACTTCTGTTCTTATGGCCAACTGCTTTACAATGGCAGGATAAGTTAAATTTTGACTTACTAAATGGGACTCTAGGATTTTCACCAGTGTTTCAAGATAATATATATTTCCCTACCATGAGTCACAATTGTCTTTATTTTGGTTCCAGCAGAAGGTAATATATCGTGAATATTACACAGCAGGTGACATAACTGATTGAGGTAATATTATCAATAAAAGCTGAAAATGACAGAAATTCTCAATAGGTCAGGCAGCATCCATGGAGAGAGAAGTGAAGTTAACACTTCAGGTTGATGACCTTTCGTAATATTGTAAAAATGTACACAGAAATGGAGGTGATAAAGGGGAAATTAATTATCTCATATTTAATGCAATCTACTTTTTTTTACATATTTAGTCACTGAATCGATTTTCTAGAAAATGGCAACCACATGCGAACAGCTCAACTGGTGAGTTCTTAACTAAGCTTCTCATAGCATGAATACAAGATGACGTTTCCCCTTGTTTTAAAAAAAAACTACAACACCAGTTGATTTACAGTAAAAAAAATCCCCTTTCTGTCTTAAAACATAATATCCCTCACATGTCTGCAGTGTGGGATCCACATGTAGCTCCCATTTATTCACGTACACAACACTAGGCACAAAAATAGGGCGGCACAGTGGCGCAGTGGTTAGCACCGCAGCCTCACAGCTCCAGCGACCCGGGTTCAATTCTGGGCACTGCCTGTGTGGAGTTTGCAAGTTCTCCCTGTGTCTGCGTGGGTTTCCTCCGGGTGCTCCGGTTTCCTCCCACATGCCAAAGACTTGCAGGTTGATAGGTTAATTGGCCATTATAAATTGCCCCTAGTATAGGTAGATGGTAGGGAAATATAGGGACAGGTGGGGATGTGGTAGGAATATGGGATTAGTGTAGGATTAGTATAAATGGGTGGTTGATGGTCGGCACAGACTCAGTGGGCCGAAGGGCCTGTTTCAGTGCTGTATCTCTAAACATAAACATAAACTATGAGTTCCACTTTTATGATTATTGACAACTTGAGTTCACACATTTACGGTGTCAGGCAAGCCCCTCACCTGCCAAGAATGAGGAAAATTAATTTCACCACATGAACATTGATTTTAAACTATTGTTGAAGAAAGAACTTGCTTTAAAAAAATAATTGGAGACTTTGGCTGGAGAGACATTAGCATATCAACAGTCAAGTACTTCAAAGGACTTCAAAGAGCTATTCCCTGCTCTAATTTAATCCACAATAGACTTTTGATTACCAGATGTTGAAGCATTCCAGGTTAACTACTAAAATGGCTGAATACACAAACAGACGTGGTCAGGCCAGTTTAGTCACATGACTTACTGCTAAAGTTTTTTGAATTTGAACTTCCTATAGGAAATTTGAACTCAGAAAGCTGTTTTCTCCTGGACTGAGAACACCTCTCTCCTCTCATTTCATTTTCACCAGCTTTGGAATCCATTGAAGACATAGTAACCCCAAGAGAGAAAAGTCAACTACAGTGAACAAGGTTTAAGAAGAATACTGGGCCCCAACGAAAAGCAAGAATTACCTTCAATCAAGGATCCTACAGCAAGCTTGAAGCACAGTAAAAAAAAAACCTTCTTCAGAGCTTGCCTCAAACCTCTCCAATTAATTTTTCTTCTCTTTTCTGTCTCTATTTGCATGTACGTATCTCGTGTGCATGCTAGCGTGGGCGCAGCATGTATCCGTAGGCATTAACCGAATTAGAGGTTAAGTTTAAGTTTTAATAAATTTCACTTTTCTTCTTTAAACCTAAAGAAAACCTGGTGTGCTCATTTCTTTGCCTTATAATTGAGAAGTGGTGAACAAGGATTCACCAAAGGGAGAGCTCAAACCACAGTGTGTTTAAAATTAAACCTTGTTACAATAAGACCAGATGAAGACAGCAAAAGACACCTTTCTCACCTGGTCGTAACAGAAAGTTGGATGCTAGCATCCGGAATTTTATCCACAGACAAACAAGTGAAATTGGTAGTGGGAAGCTAAATTGTTCCCAATCAAAAAGAGCAAAATTTCAATACAGTGGGATCACTGTATGTGGCAAGGCTAGGAAGTCTGAACTCCTAAGGCTAGTGGCCAACCACTTTTCCCTTGAATCTGAAGAAGTAGAAACAGGCTTAGAAGCAGAATCTGACAGGTTATTGCTAGCACAGATACACTTAGAACAGAGGAAACTTGAATTAGAAGAAAGAGAAAAAGAGAGAGAGAGGCAGGAGAGGGAGAAAGAGAGAGCCTTCCAAAGGGAAAATGAAGAAAATGAAAGGCAGGAGAAGGAAAGAGAGAGAGACAGAAAATATTCCAGAAAGAATGCCAAGAAAGAGAGTTGAAGTAGCTTGAGTTAACTAGGGGGTGGTAGAGTAACCCCAGTGAAAGCATGGCCAATATGGAGGAGCATAATTCAGGGCTAGGTAAAAGATTTCTAAAACTCACTCAATTAATTCCAAAATTCAATGAGGAAGATGTGGAAGTGTTTATTGTGGCTTTTGAAAAACTGGCAAGGGAACTAAAGTGGCCAGCTGAGACCTGGTCTCTTTTAATGCAAAACAAACTAACCAGAAAAGCCCATGAAGTTTATTTCTTGTTGCCAGATGAGAGTTCATCAAATTATGAACTGACAAAAAATGCTATCCTCGGGGCAAATGATTTCGTACCTGAAGTCTATCGCCAAAAGTTTAGAACCCTCAGAAAGCAAGCCAATCAAACTTATCTGGAGTTTGAAAGAAGTAACCAGTTGGCTTTTGACAAGTGGCTGGGGGCTTTAAAAATGCCGCTCAGCTATGAAACTCTCAGAGAATTAATTCTGTAACAGGAATTTAAAAACTTTCTCCCATTCTCAATAAAGACCCCATGTAGGGGAGCAGTGGGTCCAGAGAGTCCGGCAAGCGGCCGTTCTGGGATAAGTTTGCTTTAATTTATAAGTTGGTTTCCCAGGGGAGAACCTTTCCTAATCAGCCCCACAAATCTGAAAAGGACAAAGGATGGGAAGGTGATAGGAGCCCAAGCAGTCCTGGGACAGAAACAAAAGCAAAAGACACAGGGGGCACAATTCCAGCCAAAAAGGAAGGTGCTGTGAGCAAGAGTGAGACCCAGATACCTGTGTGCTTCCTTTGTAATAAGGCAGGGCATTTAAAAGCTGACTGCTGGAAACTAAAGGGAAAACCGGTAGGGTTAATCAGGGCACAACTGCTCAGTGAAGATGGGACCTTGATGGAAAACACAGAACAAGCTGTGGCTTTAACTGCAGTAAGAGTGCAACCCAGGAAGCTTACTACGGCCAGTGCAGGAAAAGTTAATAGGATTCCTGAAGGTTATCAGGATTTTGTGTTTGAAGGGAAAGTAACCCCATATCCCTCGAGTGGAGCAAACAAGCCCATAGTAATTCTCAGGGACACAGGGGCGACCAGATCCCTTTTACTGGGAAAAAGCCTGCCCTTTCCCCCAGAGAGTGCAGTGAACACCAGAATAGCGGTGAATGGTATTGGAGGGCAATGTATGCATGTACCTGTACACTGGGTGTACCTGGAGTGCAACCTAGTTGCAGGACTGGTGACCTTAGGGATTGTCCCTAGTTTGCCTGTGGATGGGGTTGACCTGCTCCTAGGTAATGATCTGGCAGGGGTGAAGGTGGTAGTCCCCCAAATAGTGAAAGAAAGACTACAGGAGGTCAGAGAGACAAGGCAGTGGCAGGAGATGGACCCCTGCAGAGTCCCTGAATGTGTAGTGGATCAGGCCATGAACAAACCAGCTCCGCCAGAGGACACTGCATTGGCACTGCAAGCAGATGACCATGAGGTCTGCCTGGCCGAGACTTTCTTTGGAAAGTTAGGAGACCCAGGGAATTAATTAAATGGATTTTCCCTAGCTGAGGCTCAGTGAGCTGACCCAGTATTGTGAGAGTTAGCACAGGCTGCCCATCTGAAAGTGAAGCAGAGGGAATCCCTGATTGCTACTATTTGAAGAATAAGGTACTGATGAGGAAATTGAGTTCTCCTCGCTGACCTGACGGCAAGGAGTGGACAATAGTTCACCAGTTAGCGGTAGCGCAGAGTTACCGGGGAGAAATATTAAGAAGGGCCCACAAGACTACAGTAGCTGTACATGCCGGTATATGAAAGACCAAAGCTCGCATAAGAAAGCAGTTTAACTGGCCAAAACTCCACAAAGATGTGGCGGAGTATTGCAAGAGCTGCCACATGTGCCAGGTTGAGGGGAAACCCCAACCTACAGTGAAATCTGCACCCCCTAAGTCCTGTACTGATGTTAGGAAGACCCTCAGCAGAGGGCTGGTGAACTGTAAGGGACCCCACCAAGAACAATAGGGGACAGGCAAGCACACAGCTGGCAAAAGTTTAAAAAGAGAAGGGGCAAAGGTGATCAAGAGGGCAGGAAGTCCGGGAGGAATCCCAGATGAAAGCCCCTACTCGCCGGTCAACCAACTCCGAGAAATGTGAAAAGTTAGACCCCCATATCCTCCTATGTAAATGCAGACTCTGGAAGCACCCCACCAGAGTTGCTAACAGCAAAGACAGGAACCTGCAGAGACAAAGAGAGATCTCTAGGGGACACAGAAACCTTGAGGGTGATGACTCACCTAGTCTAAGTGTCACAGGAGAGTGCAGTCATGTCTGCACAAATACCTGTGGGTAGGAGTGTCCCAGAGAACAAAGGGGAGATTAACAAAGAATTCACCCCCACAGTCAGAGGAAAAGGGAACCACCCATCCCCAGAAGTCAAAATTCTTTGCATGACTCAGAGAGTTCAGGACAGACTCGCCCACTACTAACTCTGCTGAGACAAGAAAGGGAAAATTAAAACAGCCCTGGTACCTAGAAAAGACCATTTTTAATAGGCTTTAAGATTGATGAATAAATGGAAATGAATGAGAGAAATACATGGTTTTTCTTTCTGTATCTTCTATTTCTCTCAAACCCTGTAATGAAATGTGCCATTTTTTCTTCAAATCGCATTTCATTCCCTTGGGTGTGGAGGTGTCGGGAAAGCCCCCCACCTGCCAAGAATGAGGAAAATTAATTTGAACATTGACTTTAAACTATTGTTGGTGAGGAAAGAACTTGCTTTCAAAAACAATTGGAGACTTTGGCTTTTGATTAGCAGATGTTGAAGCATTCCAGGTTAACTATTAAGATGGCCGAATACACAAACAGATGTAGTCAAGCCAGTTTAGTCACATGACTGACTGTTGGAGTTTTTTGAATTTGAACTTCCAACAGGGAATTTGAACTCAGAAAGCTATTTTCTCCTGGACTGAGAACACCTGTCTCCTGTTTGCTCTCATCTCGCTCTCACCAGCTTTGGAAACCATTGAAGGCATATGAACCCCAAGAGAGAAAAGTCTCCTGCAGTGAAGATTTTTTAAGAAGAATACTGGGCCCCATCGAAAAGCAGGACTATCTACAATCAGGGACCCTACAGTGAGCTTGAAGCACAGTAAAAAAAATCCTCTCCAGAGATTGCCTCAAACCTCTCCATTTTGTTTTTCTTCTCTTTTCTGTCTCTATTTGCATGTGTGTATCGCGTATGCATGCTAGTGTATCCATAGGCGTTAACTGAATTAGAGTTTATGTTTAAGGTTTAATAAATTTCACTTTTCTTCTTTAAACCCAACGAAAACCTGGTGTGCACATTTCTTTGCCTTATAATTGGAAAGCTGTGAACAATGATTCACAAAGGGGGAGCTCAAAATGCAGTTTAAAATTAAACCCTGTTATAATAAGACCAGCTGAAGTCAGTAAAAGACCCCTAGACATCTTTTTCACCTGGTCGTAACAACGGGCTCAATTTTACCGGCCCTGCAACGCTATGGGTCTCAGCGCAGCGGCCGGTAAAATGTTGTGGGGAGAGACCCGCCTCGACCCACGACATCGAGAAGGGCACGCCGCATATTACCGGCAGTGGGGGTCCTTGGTGCACCCCCGCCGCCTGGTGGCAGGCCTTCATCTAAATATTCAAATAAACCTAAATTAGATGCTAATGAACTTACCTGCAGAGGCGGATGTCCCATGCCAATTTTACCGACTCTGTATGGAGTTCCGAGGCGAGAAACTCGTGGGGAGGGGGGAGGAATAACATTTTCAGGGCGGGGTAGGGTGGAGGAGCAGGGAAAACATTTTTCATTGGCTGTGGGGATGGTGGGAAGGGGTTGAAGTGCAGAGAGTGCAAAGTTTGGGGTTTAAAGTTCGGGACTGTAAAGAATGGTTTCTGGGGGTGAGAGGGAAATAAATCTATTGTGTGATCATTGTGGGAGTGGAAGTGGCACTTCTATGTGAAATTTATTGTTTTTATTAAAAATTAAATTCCTTGCCGCTTTAAAAATCAATATTTCTGCTTAGGGCTTAAACTCCTTTAAAAATGGCGCTGGCACCAGCGCAGTGGCGCCGGATGCCATTGCCAGGGACATGGCAGCTGCCCCCTCTACATCATCGGGGGTGGCCGCTCCGCCCCCACAATTTAAATGAGGCCCCAGGCGAAATATTGCGGAGGCTCCTTGGCTGCCCTTCCGTGTCGGAAGGCCGCCGAGTTGAAAGCACGCCACCGAGCAACGCAGCACGCGATTCAAATTCAACCTGTAGTTTTGCACATAAGGACAAGATGTGGCTGTTGTACATGAATAGATATTTGTAGATATGTGTATATGCCCAGTGAAATTTCAGGGCAATCTAGGGTGACTTGAATCAAAAATGCTGCAACATTGAACAACACTGATTTGAGAGACATGGTGCTGACAGGCTTTTGCACATGCTGACTGTCAACACGAAGAGCTGACAGTCAGCCAAGTATATTTTCTTGGGACAGGCTGTGTTCAGTCTACACATACAGGGGCAACAAGGTGGTTTTCTGTTTGCTGGCTTGTGTATACCTTCCTGAACCTATTGGGGAAGATCAGCCACCCAGAAAATAAAGCTAGGAATCACTTTCCAACAACTGTTCATCATATATTTTAAGACATGTGCTTCCTAATAGGAATGGGACAAAAAGGTGTTCTCTGAAGATGATTGCTGTAAGCAGAGTTTAGACAAGGAGAGGGAATAAAATATCTTTACTTTTTAAAGAAAAAAAGACTTGCATTTATATAGTGCCTTTCATGACCTCATGATGTCCCAAAGAGATTTACAGCCAATAAAATACTTTTGTCACTACTAACATGTTAGTCAACTGTGCACAGCAAGCTCCTACAAAAAGTAATGTAATAATGAACAGATAATCAGGTTTTTTTTGTGATATCAGTTGAGGGGTAAATATTGGCCAGGACACCCTGCTCTTCTTCGAAATAGTGTGATAGGATCTTTTATGCCCACCTGAGGAGACAGATAGGGCCTCAGTTTAACATCTCAACCAAAAGATGGCTTCTCTGACAATGCAACACCCCCTCAGCACTGTCCTGGAGCTCCAGCCTAGATTTTGTGCTTAAATCTCTGAAGTGGAACTTGAACCCATGACTTTCTGTCTCAGAGGTGAGAGGGCTACCCATGATTGACACATAAAAGAACAGAGACCTCCCGTAGTAGTCATATGATTGAAAACACCACCTGATTTATTACTAAGCAGCACAGGTAAGAAGTTCCCAGGTTTAATCCCCAGTCTCTTCTGGTAGCTGGGGCAGAACAATGGGCTAAAGGAGGGGGAAAAAAGTCAGTCAGCATTTCTGTTTATGACTTCTATCCACTGCCAATATTGAGCTTGGCTCAGATGCTCCCTGTATTAACAGCACTCATTGTCTAGATCCAATGAAGATTAGCCACTTGAGTTGGACAGCTGCAGCAATCTGATGGAACCATACTCGGAGTCAATACCTTGAGGGGAGACTAGGAATAGATGGTAAACCCATAATATTTCAATTTAAGAAAAAACAGATGTCTCAGAGTCATCAACCTGAGATGACACCTGAAAATTGACATTTCCCCTTGAACAAAAAAAATCAAGTGTACCTTTTTAAAGCTCAGAGGGTTATTTATTATGTTGTTAGGGATATCATGTTAATGATTTATGCTAATGGTCAAAATTAAATATGTAAATTAGATCTATACTTCCAAAAACTGCAAATCTTATCTTTAGCTAAGATGGTGTATCTGTTAGGAATGAAATTAATGAATTAAAAGAATTAACTCTCATTTACATAAATTAATTAGTTTAATTACAAAAGAGAGTTCTTCCTATAAACCTAAAACCTTAAGCATTAATTTATAAAACTAGAGGTATATTTTTATTCTCATTCTTAGCTCTCGTGGTTTCTTCAGCCAAGTGAGCAGGTAGCTGGGCTACTGCATGTTTGGGGCCAATTCTACCTAAGCTGGCTTCAGGGAACAGGCAACAGTACCCAGGTGCCATTTACCATTTATTAACATGGGAAGGCACAATAGTATGGCTGAGATTGTGTACTTACTGCATGGGGAATTACTGGTTAAAATCTACATTCTGAAGCTCTGCGAAATAGTGCTATGATACACCCATGAGCTGTGCCACCACACTACCTTGACTTGGAAGTTAATTGCATTGCATTCTGTTTATTTGTTATAATAAGAATATGCAAATTAGGTTGATTATGAAATGAACAATTTAGCAAGGGAGGTACCTCCATTATCTCTTATAAGGACAGACATCTCTTACGGATAATGGGAATTGGGATATAATCAAAAGTCTCCAAAAATATGGTACATCAACACAACACAAGAATAAAGACAAGTAATATGAAAATTAACACTCCAACTGAAATTAATCTTTCTTGAACTGTGATGTTGATTTTTGTCAAACAGGATTATTAATATTAACAAGCTGTGCAACAAGGCACGTTTCACATTAGACTTTGTCCCATGGAATTTCTACTGGATAATTGGGATGGCAGATAATTGGAGTGTGATATCAGGCAATATATTTGCTCATGACGTGAGTTTCATGTTAGCACACATAATGCATATATTTTATAAAGTTTTATGTGCAAAGTGTGCATAATATGCATGTGTAGTCTATGAGAGTGATCAATAGTCAGTGACAGTTGACAGCTATTGTTATGTGTTATTGGTGCTAGGCATAAAGTAAAGAATGAATTACAGAATGTCTTATTCTAAAAATAAATCACAATATGGCATTCCATCTTCTTCAGATCTCTTTGACTTGTTTCAAATGATGAAAATGATATGATATCAAAGAATCCTATATCAGTGTTAGAACGGAAACAGTAGTTTTACCATGGTCCATGTAAATAGAAATATTCTATGTACTAGTAAAGAAAGAAGTAACAGCTACACATTAATTCTGTCTCTATAGCTGAAATGTTGGACCAAATGTATAAATAAATTGGTAGATTTTCCCTAATCCACTGAAGGTGGGTGAAGAGGGCTAGGGCTTCACCCACCATCCTGACATCACTATGACCCCCAACCCATTTTTCTCAGTCAAAATCATGAGCTATGCAGGGCCAGGGTCCCAGCAGAATCCCTGCCACCATGAGGAAACCCACTATTGCTGCAGGTGAAGATTCCAGCTGCACTTTGCCGGGACTGCACTGAGATGGGAAACATTTAAAGGAGGCAGAGAAGCCCCAAGAAGCAGGGAGGAGCTTACGGATATTAGGCCTCAAAATGGGCCTTTTCCTAAATAGGTAAGAGTCTGAGGCCTAATGTAAGGGAAGGGTGACAACTACTGGGACCTCGTCCTCCAAAAGGGGCAAAAGCAAGCCTTCTGCTGCTGCCCTATGAACTGTTGTCACCCTTGCCCAGACAGTCCCTGGAGTTTGCTGAATCATGAGCAGGAAGGCAGGAAAATTTTGCAGTTGCCCACCTCCTTGCCATAATGTACATGTAGCAGGTAGGGAAGGAACAGACAGGGGCCATCCTACCACAGGTGTGACAAGGTAAGGGAAATATGGGTCGCAGCTAAAGTATATTGGTATATATCTCCAACTGGTAAGGTGAAGGAAAATTCAGCTTTTGGAATGTTCAATGGCCCTGAAGTGGCTCATCTTTCAACAAGAGATTAAATCCTAATAATTCTATTCTTAGATTGAAAACAGAAAATAATACCAGGAGATGTCCAACTTGCTGAGCTGAGATTCCTAAGGAGGAAAGCTGGTGAGTGTTGACATGAAGCTAAAACAGAATAGCTCAATAGCTCAGATGAGACTGTTTCATCCATGAGAAATCTCTGAAACATAATGAGATCACATTTGTACCTGAACTGTCTTTGAGTGGCAAACATTATATTGATTTGGGGGAGGTGAAAACCTGCCTCTAATGAAAATATTGAAGAAATAAATTTACTTGTAAACCTTTTAGCTGTAGTACTTTCTCACTTTAATCATTCCAAATTTACATTTTGGTTTTAAGGATGTAACTATAGGTTGTAATGGTAGGGAAGGTGTACTTACTGCCTTCCATTCAACTGTATTTTCAGTCATGACATAAATTTATATCCCCTGCAGGTCTACTTTTGTTCAAAGACATATAGTTGGGTAGCTCCAATTTTCCTTATCTTTCTGTTGACCTTCAAATTTAAAGTTAAAGCCCTGAACTGTACTGAGTTCAGGCATATTCATAGCCACTGGGTGAGGACAAGATTGAGCTTGGTTGTGATGTCCCTCATAATTCACAGAATTACTACAGTGCAAAAGGAGGCCATTCAGCCCATCGTGTCGACACCAGTTCTCCAAATGAGCAGTTCACATAATGCCATTCCCCTGCCTTCTCCCCGTAACGCTGCACATTCTCCTATTCAGGTAACTGTCTAATTCCCTTTTGAATGCCTCATTTGAACTTACCTCCACCACACCCTCGGGCAGTGCATTCCAGATCCTAAACACTGGCTGCATGAAGAAGTTTTTCCTCATGTCGTTTTTGCTTCTTTTGCCAATTACTTTAAATCTGTGATAAAAGCAAACTACTGCAGATGCTGGAAATCTGAAATAAAAACAGAAAGTGCTGGAAATACTCAGCAGGTCTGGCAGCAGCTGTGGAGAGAGAAACAGAGTTAATGTTTCAGGTCTGTGACCTTTCATCAGAACTTTAAATCTGTGCCCTCTCGTTCTTGATCCTTTCACGAGTGGGAACAGTTTTTCCCTATCCACACTGTCCAGACCCCTCAGGATTTTGAATACTTCTATCAAGTCACCTCTCAGCCTTCTCTTCTCCAAGGAAAACAATCCCAACTTCTATCTATCTTCATAACTGAAGTTAGTCATCCCTGGAGCCATTCTCGTGAATCTTTTCTGTACTCCCTCCAATGCCTTCTCATCTTTCCTCAAGTGCAGCACCCAGAACTGGATGCATTACTCCAGCTGAGGACGAACTACTGTCTTATACAAGTTCAACATAACCTCCTTGCTCTTATATGTTATTTCCTTATTAATAAAGGCTAGGATACTGTATTCAATAGTACTCCTTATATTTGCACATAAATAGTAGCCACAGAATATGTTACAGGGGTTAACCTATACTGTGGATCCATAGCACAGTACAACCAATGCCTCCAGGAGAGGAGAAAAGAACATTTATTTAGTCATGATTTTATTCAGTTGTTTGTGATATGCATTATAACAGCAATTCCTTTTCTATGGCTTTACTTCGAATTATAGATACATAGAAAAACAAAACAAATGCCAAGTTTTACAAGAATATCACCTCAAGGTGGCTGATCAAACTGTGCCATAACAAGTCCAATAGGATATAATCTATCTCAGTATAGTAATCAAGTCCCTGAGCTCTCCAGGATTGTTTGTGGAAAGTATCCACTCAACTGATTACAACTAAAAGTCAAATGAAGGAAATATTTCATACACTCATTTAAGCTGAAAAGAAAAGGACCAAAGTATCTATTTTTAGTGCCTTAAAAATGACTGCCTTTTTTCCCTAAATGTGGTCAAATGCAGTTGCAAGGAAATACAAGTTCAACGTGAATAATAATACCCCATGTTATTCTAACTATTTATATCTTACTTGTAAGGTGGACCTTTGTAACTTATTCTTGACTTTGTCTCCCGTATATTTTGTAGTCTTCCTCACTCAAGACATTAAAAATACTATTTCACGGTTACAGAGTAACTCTATTTATTCTAAATGAACACACAAACAGTGCAATATTTTACTGATATATTCTGTGGTTTTACCCTGTAAATCTTTCTATTTCTAAATACAGTAAGTGGTGGAAAATATTTATTTGGATTCGTAAGAGTAACTTTAAATGAGTGTGTGGAATTCAAAATTCCCCGTATGTGGAGGGGAGATGAGTTTTCTAATTAACATGTGCTTTATTTCCTTTACTGGGTATTTCACGTTTGTGACTTTATTATCCCTGATGGATTTCCCATGTGCTTAAGCTACCTAGGGGGCTTCAAACTTCTATATCCCAGCTGACGGCTTTGCTGCCTGGTATCTATATCTCTTTATGTGAAACACAAAATCGATGTCTCTGATGGGAAAATTGAGTGGGATTTATTCTGTTAATTTGTCTATTGGTACGTAGTGATTAAATATTCAATACAAAGTGCTGCATGATATGAATATTTTTTAGGATTTCAGATCAAGGGTTTCTAATGATGGTTGCTTAGCAATGCTTAAACAAAACATTCACAATATAGCTGCCACATCACACAGAAAATGAGCTAGTTTTAGGAACATAGGAATGCAAAGAACTGGAAAAGGACACATTGATCCATTTGGTCAGCTCATTGGTCAGCTCAGTGTTCAAAATCAGAATATTGAATTCATTATCTATGATGTAACATAGGTGAGATGAGAATTGTAAGTATTGTGTTTTATCTGTCTCTCTCTCGATAATCTGGGTCTTGTGGATATAATACCAGAAAATTATAATTTTGAAAAAAAACCTGTGACATGCTGCATTCATGGAATATATTTGAAATGCAAAATAAACAAATGATCCATTCACTAATTACTATAATTAATGTCACCTCATGTTTTATGCTGAGCAGAAGCACAGAGGTGCACTTTATGTTTTAATTAGTTGAAGGTTCTATATAAAACAGATTGGGACATTTATTATAATCAGTAGAAATACACATTATTGGTACAGAATATGCAAATAAAAGTGTCCACACAGGAAGAGGATAGAAGGAATAAGATGTTTAAATGCTGATTTCAAGTCTGGGACCTGGGTTCAAACCCACATCTAATGTTGGAATGAAAGTCTTTCTGCTTTGACAGCTATAAACATTTCTGTGAAATGAGTTAAGAATCTGAACCTAGTTCCTACTGGATATGAGTCCATAGCACAAAACTTCACGCCTTTCAGAATTAAATTGGCAATCTCACTTTGAGAGGCCACTGGGTGGCTGGTTTGGCTTTTAATGACCCATTCGTGCAGCAGGGAATCGGGATCCATCATTAGGAAAGAGTGAATAGCATTTTGACCTGAATTCATCTCATACTGTAACTAAACTTGGAGCACGTGATACTGCCACTGGACGTAAAAGGTTGAAAAATATTTAATTCTTTAGCACTGACATCGTTCATTTTGATTAACAGGAACCCCACCCCCACCCTTTCCCACAAAAAATAAGCTTGGTTGTGGCCCTTCTGGCCCTTAAAACATGTTCAAAGTTTATGTTTTAATGGTGTCTCTGCAATGAAAGGATTTCAGGTTCACCTGGTTTCTGTCCATCCGCTCACAAATTCCGTATGCTTCTATATTTATAGAACATTATTACAACTGCTGTACACTAATAAACAAAGCATTTTCAGAAATAATTAGCAGAATCATTCTTTGGGTAGCTGACAATGTGCTTTGGAAGTTAGCACAATGGGCCCTGAGAGCATGAGGAGTAGCATGCCTAGTGCTAATTCTTGCAGAGGGTTTGCCACACACACATGCTTAGAATGCACTGATTACAGAGCATAGGACATTAACTCACACTCGAATGTCTGCCTTTCTGGACAACTAAGGTACCTAGTTTTTCTGTTTGCTTGAAAAAATTCATGTCAATTAACTGGCCATTTTGGTGTGTAACTTTGGCACATGCTAGTAGAATATAAACACAGCTTTATGCTTTTCTTTCTCATTTTTTCATTTCCTAACTCAATGTTGTCATGAACATGTGCTGTGCCAAATGATATATTTTTAATCCATCAGTTGGAAACCTAAATTAAACTTCCAAAAAGAAAGCAGCTAAAATGGCCACCACAATTTGCATTGAAATACCTCACATTCCAAGGTATAGAGGTAGAAATGAATGTCTGGTTAATCTCCGACCAGAACAATGGCTTGCTAACTTTGAATGAGCTACCTGCTTTACTTTCATTAACAAGACATTCAAAGCCATCTTGGAACATTAACACTGGTGGAGCCGAAACTCAAAGGGTAAACACTGAAACAATGGGACCCGAGAGAGATTGGAATTCTTAAGACTTGAAATAATTAAAATGCAAAAGAGATAATACACTGGACAATCATGTGACAGTCTCTCCATCTGTGTGAAAACTTGGAGTTTCCTTTGGCTAACGGAGACAAGCACCTGCTTTTGACCAGTGCAGGACCCAACTGGGGGGGGTCTGTCTGTCTCTCTCTCTCCAGGCAATGCTGTAAGTTCGAACCCTGCCTGCAGCTGCAAAACATCCAAGTATTATTGCTGCAGACAGAGATCCTGGAGCGAAATCCATCTACATTACTGTCTCCTAGAAAACCTTGAACCAGGTGGCCACCTCTACCAGATAGAAACTTCACACCATGAGTTCATCCGGAAGACAACTGAACTATCAGATTCCACAGACTATATATTCTTTTATATGTTCTGGACTCTAATCCAACCAATCTCTTCTTCTTCACTCTGTAACCGATTTGTGTGTGTGTGATTCTCATGTGTGTGTGAAAGTTGGAGCATAGTTTATTATTTTTACTTAGATCGGGTTTTAGTTTTAAGTACAATAAACTCACCTCTTTCTTGTTTAAACTGAAGAAAACCTGTCCGATTGATTCTTTGATGATCATAGCATCTAAAAGGGTTAAACCCTCACTGAACTGGTAAGCATTTCAACTGTTTAAACTAAATAAATTCTGTTGCGGGCAAACAAGGAGAGGGACAAGAGGGGAGCTTTTCGACCCCTCCTCACCTGATCATAACAATGTGTTTGTACCGGACAAGCATTCAAAGTTACTAGATTTTGTTTTTGATTTCTTCTACCCTACTTGTAAATCCATACCATGCACAAATGAGCTCAGTGCAACAAAACAATGAGAGAATTACTGTGAAGGGTGCCATTCTTACTGGAGGGACATTTCAAGATCACAGCTGAAGCACCCAGCTTCAAAAATAGCATAGAAAATGCATTCTACTGCATAAACAGAACAACAGAACAGAAACGTGCCTAACAACAGTTAGAGAGCTAGGAAGCAAAGGCCACTTATCTGATGTTTGCCTATAGGAAGCTCTTCCTTTCTGTGATGGGATATGTAAGCTCCTGATCCTTAGAGAGTGAAGTAGAGAAAAGACTGTGCCTGTATGTACTTAATCATTTAATCAGAATCTGCCCTTAAGGCGATTGATGAGGGCCATTCAATTTCCCTCACAGCAGGAGCATTCATACACAGCAGTCTAGCTGTTCCTGACTGTGCAACACTGTGAAAGTTAGAAGGTACAATGAATTGAAGACACACCATTTTCCAGAGCGTAATTAATGCCAGAAAACCGGTAAAGGAATAGTGGACATGAAACCTGTAAAGACCAACAATGTTGTGGATTCTGCATGTGAGTGAAGCCTCATATTAAGGTTCAATAGTTCATCAGTACACATTTGATAGATATGACCCTTTCCTGATAGTTTCATTTGTTACTGGTTGGATCCTGACTGCAGTGAACAAGTAATGTCATCACACCCAGCGTGCTGAATGTTGATGGCTAAGTTTTCTATGGACCTTGCTTTGGAATGTTCGAGAGGATTGTTGAACCTTGTCGTTCTGCTGTATTGGAGGGTGTAGTGATGCCTGATTAACTTATATTAAAACAAATAAGTAAATAAGTATTTCCTGTGATTAAAACATTTTTTCACCGTATTGTACTTTCTCCTGTGGAGCATTTGATTTCTACAATGTTAACATAGAAGTGCAAACCTTCATGTGACTTTTGAATACCCACAATTGGGGCCTGAAAGATATGATATACTCATTTCAATAGATAATGGGAGCTTTCAAATAACATTTTTATTATTTATGTGTAATAGTGTTCATTCACCCACACAGACTCCAGTCAGTAGCCCAAGAAAAATCTCAGTAAAACTAGGAGTGACAATGTTTAAAGGCTTGCAGCTGAATTTCTCTTTGGAATTAGATGCGGCACATGACATTACTACAATAATGAAACCACAACACAGGAGGCCTTCAATGATAGTGTTACAACCGGACTTATCAGATCAGTCTTATTGATATCTCACAGGGATAACAGGGGAACCATTAAAAAAGCTCAGTAGCAACTCATTAGCAGATATGAAATTTAACATGAGCATAAGATGTCAGCTATACATAGGCTTACGGCATATAAATGACAGGCCTCCCCAGAGTAACACTGGAATATTTTCCCCGGTCTTGAAGTTAACCCAAACCACAAAAATGTAACTCACACACTATCTAAGACCTTCCTTCTAATGGGAAAGCTTTAAATTTTTAAACAAAGTAAAGTTCTATTATAAGCCTTTATATTAATAACATCTGACTATGCACTTTTGTCTCCGCTCTGCAATCTACATGATTGCATTGCACCGGACATAGAGAACCCTGGTAACAAACATGGCCTGGATCTTCCACTTGACCGTTTCGCCAGTGGATAGACAAGGTGACAGGACATCCACCACAAGGATGCAGGCCTCACCACCACCACCATCCCCCCAATTCCGCCCCCCCCACCCCCAACCACCAAAACAGATTCTTCAGTCTGAGGCTCATTTACATTACTTGAGCATGCAGGGTTTCACAGGGGCAGTCGGGAATGTCTACAGGTGCTGATTGGTCATAAACAGCTGGAAAGCTATAAATGGTACGAGGAACAACAACAACAACCTGCATTTATGTGGCTCCTTTAATGTAGTAAAACATCCTAAGGTTCTTCACAACAGCATTACCAAACAAAATTAGACACTGAGTTGCAATAAGGAGGCTTTCGAGCCAAAAGCTTGGTCAAAGAGTTAGGTTTTAAGGAGTGTCCTAAAGGAGGAGAGAGACAGAACAATTTAGAGAGGGAATCCCAGGAACAACATGGAAACATGTTTGGCATCTGTTTGCTAATTTTACAACAGTAACTGAATATGATCTATAAGCAATATAATGCAGCTTTATATTTTGTAAACTCATTTTTTTCTTCCCATTTTCTCCCTTCCTCTCTTTAAGGTGATGACTTATGTGGAAGGGAACGGACAGCTCACTTGAGTGACCATTCTTCATATGTGAGCATCTCAGAACTCAGAACTTCTGACAATGTAACTAAGGAGGACATCACCACCAAGCTTGATCTTGTTCTCACTTGACATCCAGAAATATATATTTCCAGTTGAAGTCATCAGAAACAAACCTGATGGATGTTTCCACTCCATAGTCTACGGGCACTTGAAGTAAAATTGCAACTGCCCCAGCTGAGATCAGCTAACTCAGCATAATCTGTAACTGAATCTGGTACCTTTGGGATCTACATAGATTAGCATTACACAAGGTGATGCGCTCACTCACTAGGACATTAGAGGGCCTTATCTCTTCATAAATGTAATTGAAATTTGTCAAATGTTGTCTCCTCACCAAGTTTGCTTTGAACACATTCCATTTCTGCTAGCGAAGAGGCTTCAATTCTAGCATAAAGAGGGTGATGCCTTGCTGATAAACTTAATGAATTATAATGGTCTGATATAAAATCATTCATACTAAAACAAGCATATTCACAGAAATAATTTACTGCAGAGGTCATAGTCATTAATGTTTTGAGTGACATAGAACTGGCAGACCTGACTTACATTGCCAGCTCCACATTGCTTCCCTGCCAAAAGACAATGGCACTGTATGTACGGTTACACCATTAATACAACCAGGCAGTAACTTTTTCTGGTTGCCAAGTTTGTCCCAATAGTTGCTTAAGAAGGTTGTAGTAGTCCAATGGTCTGTCAAACAACCTCTGAAAATTGGTTTTAGTCCAGATTCCTTGTTGCCTGACAAAGACCAACTAGTGTGAGCCTACCTTCCAGAGATGTGGGTCTCACACCTTCTGGCTAGTTATTTCACAGCTGGAATAAGCTACATAGTTTCTTTTTGGGAGCTGAAATCAGTTTTTCATTAAAATTGTACAACACAACTGACCTATTTAATATCCCTTAGATATCCCTAAAAAGGGACTTCTTTACAGTACAACTCACTTCCTATAAAATATATCCTGTAACACTTGATACAAATTTAGGGTTAATATAATCCCTTTTTGTATTTCCAACCCTACACCTCTTCCCATGAGGATCAAATGTTTTTGAACAGCCTTCTTTAATCACAAGATAGGACAAGCCTAGCAACAGACTTCACCTGCCAATAACACTCCACAGTCAGTCAACCAGAAGCTTGCTGGTAATAGGGTGAGATAGATGGCCATCTCCGTCTCTACTCCCCTGAGGTCGAATGCTTTCACTATCCTCCATCAAGTAGGCTGTCCCAGAACTGACAAAATTCATCACAAATGTAGCAGAAAAATCCCAGTGTCAGGCTAAGCACTCGCATTTGCCAGCCTCTGGCTGTGAATTTAGCACAGTTTCACATTTAAGATTTGTCATCATTTATTTTTACATTTTTCTAAGATTGCAGAATGTTAATGTTTACACTAAACAGACCAGAATGCGGTCATCCAAAATCTCAGGCTTATCACTAAAACTTGGAACAGTTAGGCATATGACATTTATCAATTAAGAGAGTGTGTCCCCTTTTACTAGCTTCTCTCACCAGCTTCTCTATCAACTTTATTGAATTTTTTTTATCACCTTATTTAGATCAACCCACAACTGCCTAATCTCAAGAAAATGCCCCCCAAATGTTTGCAACCTGTCCTCATAATGTAACCCTTAAGTTCTGGATCATTCTGGTAAATCTGTGCTGTACCCCTCCATGGCCAATATATCATTTGTAAGGTGTGGTGCAAAGAACTGAACAGACTGAAGTTGTGGTTCACATTGGAACTGATGGCATAGGGAAGAACTGGATTGGTTCCAACAAGTTTGGTGCTTGATTAAAAAGCACCCTCATCTTATTACCAGCAAGATTCCTGTTGACAGACTAGAATGTAATTGATAGTAAATTCAGGATTACTTCCAATGTCACATGAAAGGCCAGTAAATGCAAATTAGCCACATCAGCACATGACTTGGTAGAACAATTAAATCCCCAATTATAGATGGAGTACAAGGAAGAGTTTCAGAACTAGGCATTGGAATGAGTTGTTTAGTTTAGTTTAGAGATACAGCACTGAAACAGGCCCTTCGGCCCACCGAGTCTGTGCCGACCATCAACCACCCATTTATACTAATCCTATACTAATTCCATATTCCTACCACATCCCCCCCTGTCCCCTATATTTCCCTACCACCTACCTATACTAGGGGCAATTTATAATGGCCAATTTACCTATCAACCTGCAAGTCTTTGGCATGTGGGAGGAAACCAGAGTGCCCGGAGGAAACCCACGCAGACACAGGGAGAACTTGCAAACTCCACACAGGCAGTACCCAGAACTGAACCCAGGTCGCTGGAGCTGTGAGGCTGCGGTGCTAACCACTGCGCCGCCGTTGTGAGATAGAGGAAACTCTGCAGACAACATGAGCTGCACTTAAACTGAACTAGTATGTATGTCCTCATAGTGGGGGTAAATAGATCAGGAAGATTTAAGCCAGAGAGGGGCAACTCAGACAATATGGGGCAGGGCTAAACATAAGTAGAGGGAAGGGACAAAGCAGTCTAAAATATTATGTTCAAGGGCAGGCACTCTTCAAGAAAAGGCTAATGAGGCATTTAATCTGAGGGAATAACCAATGGGCTGGATTTTGTGGTTAAATTAATGCTGAGGCTAGCAGCATTGTGTTATTAAAGTGCAAATTGATAAGCAACTTCCAGCAACTACAAAAACTCAGTTAAATGTAGAAATCAGGAAGTTGCTCCCTGAGTTGCCTTGCTCCTCCAGAAGTTGCATTATATTGGTAGCTTGGTGGGAGACTCAGCATAGAAATATATATAACAGTATGTAGTTGCGCTACTTACATGATGGATACCCACTAAACTCACCAGAAGAAGTTAGGACTTGTCCAGTTCAGTATAAGTATTTTTTTAAAAACAGCATGAAAGTCTTAATTACTGCCAAACAACCTCTCTAGCCCTGCAAATTAGCTTTTACAAGCGTGGAGTCTCATTCCTTTAAAATTTAATTATTGTTAGAGATTTTTAAAAAAAATAAAAGCATTTAAATATTTTTCAAAAACTTTTTCTTTCTGTCTCTTTTATCTCTCTTTCTTAATCCAATCTTTATTTTCCACTCTTTATTTTGCTTTCTGTACCTGATTTGGCATCGAATGAAATATTTTAATTTATATTCCCATTCAGACTCTGCATGCCTCAATTCAATCTGATTCATTAAGGAGATATATAGTTGCTTGCCCTGTTCACACAGGTCCCAGATCCCCTATAGAGAAAATGTAATTCTAATCACTGCAAGTTTCAGTACAAAAGCCTATAGAGAATCTGTGGACAAGGGTTCATATAATGAATGGCTTTCACCATTTCTTTGCCACTGACTGCAAAGTCTGGCCAATTATTCCCTTTGCACAATAAATTAATCCGAAAACACCTGAGGCATTTGGGCTGCAAAATATGGCTCCATAGCACCTGTTTTTTGAGTCCTACTGGTGTCTTTTTGGGTGCAAAATGGCATCCCAGCTGGTGCGGACACTTCTGGTGTTGGTTACACCAACGTCATTTTGGTGAGCATTATTGCACGTGTTAAGATCGTGTGCTAACACACTCTCTTGCACATCTGAACATGTGCTCAACAGCAGAAAGGACCTCCCCCCACCACCAGCACTATTTAAATAGATCATCAACTACTTTCAGGTTTGTTGCTGATTGGATTCTATGGGCTGTTGCTGAGCTTGTGGAAAGGCTGTGAGTCTTCTACTGCTCTTTAAAGTTGTTGAAGTCAACAGGGAGTGGTGTTGCATGTGGTGAAGGCCTTGGTTCTGACTTTAAGGGTTGTGGTCACACCACTTGTTCCCTGCAGCATGACAAGGGGATTGAGCAGAGGCAAGACAGAGTAGAATAAGCTGAAAAAAGAGAGGAGGAGGAGAGGAAGAAGGGCTCTCAGCAGGAGGCCTTATCCACCCAGGGTTTTCAGGAGGCAATTTTCTTACCTCAACCTCAGCAAGGAACAGTATGCGTCCCATCTCCATTTTACAAAGGAGGTGCTCACTGAAACCTGCATCTGTTGCAAGCAAACCTGCAGCCTTAGAGTCACGTGCAAATGGCACTGTCAGGGGCTGTAAAGGTGACCATGGCCATGAACTTCTTCGCATTGTGATCCTTCCAGGCTGGAGCAGGCGACATCTCTAAAATCTCCCAGATTACCATCCCCTGTTCTATAAGGGATGATGTTCTTTACACCAGGAGAGGGAAGTACATAGCATCCTCTCCGGCCAGAAAGAAGCAGGAAGAACTTGCACATGACTTTGCCAGGGTGCCATCAACTGCATACACATTTGTGGGAGCTGCATCTAATGCAGAGATGTACCGCAACCACAAAGGGTTCCACTCCTTGAATGTGCAGTTGGTGTGCGACTACGCTCAGCACATCATGCTCGTGAATGCCTGGTATCCTGCCACAGTCATGTTGCCTTTGTTCCGTGCCAGTTGGCTAAGTCATTAGTATTTGAGCCACCATGTTGAACCAGAGGGTAGCTACTGGGCCTCAAGGGCTACCTGTGACCACCTGACTCTTGACTTTGGTGTGCAACACAAGAACACGTGAACAGCATATATATAATGAAAGCCATGTTGCCACAAAAAAATGTCATCGGACAGATCATTGGGGTCCTTCTGCCACTCTTCAGCTGCCTGGACGGCTCTGAAGGAACCTTGCAGTAACTGCCAGAGTGTGTGTCATAGTTTGTCATGGCCTGCTGCATCTTGCACAACCTCACGGTCATGAGGGCACAGCCCTTGTCACCAAGTATACGATGAGCAGCTGAGGAGGAGGAAGAGGAGGAGGAAGTACATCCCATTTCTGGCCATGCAGTCCATGATTGGCTAATCCAACTGCAGTACCACTGAACACAACCCCAATTTTCCATTTCAACAACAGTCCCACACTTACCTTCCCTATGTCACTGACCATTCCAGCATCCTCTTGGTCACAATGCCAAAATTAAAGCCACCACAAACCAACCATTCCAAACCAACTTTATCAAACAAATCATCTAATTTTCCATACAAAAGTTAACTAATCAGCCTTGTGCATTCCCTGAGTGCCTGTTTTTCAGGTGCCTTTGCTACACAGTGCTACCCCAGTGGCTGCAGCATGGCTGATGGAAGACTGGTGACTTTCACTAAGGAGACTGCAGATGGCCTTGCAGGATGCCATCCAGCAGCTTTGGCCTGGCTTTGAACTGTACCACCTCAGCATGAGCAGCAGCAGTCTGGGCTAGCTGGCTGGCAGGAAACAGCAAGTGCACCGGTGGAGTGGCAGTGGTGGGAAGGTGAATGCTGTCATCTTGAGAAAGGACAGCAGATTTGTGCTCCATCCAGCCACTGCTACTCCTCCAGGGCGCACCTCAGAAATCTTAGTAATCTATTGGAGCACAGATTGCTGGATTGCTGTGAGACCCTGTAAACCCCTTTGAACAATGGTATCCACAGCCATGATGGCAGAAGTCTGAGCTTGTATGGTGGCAAGCTGAGATTGCATGAATTCAGTCTGAGCTTTCACTTCAGTACTCAGACATTGGGTAGGTTCCGCTTCTGCTGCAATGGAAGCTGAGACTTCGGCCATGAGATGCTGCATTGTGGTTGGGTCCACAAATGCTCTCATAGAGTTGGCCACCATTGCCACGCTAGAAAGGATGGTCTCCAAGCTCTGTGCTAAGCTCAGTGCCAAATTGCTGCCTAACTTCTCCATGCTCCTAGACAGTGATCACGAGCAATCTTGCAGGCCTGGAAATACACAAATATTTGTGTCTGCACACCCATAAGCCTTTTCCTGTAAGCTGCCCCAAAAAACTCCTTACCTGAGTCCTCTGCAGCAGAACTCATGCAACCTTGCCCTCCGGCAAGCTGGCACCTGTGTTGCCCTTTACTTTTGTCCTTGCTGCAAACCACTTTTTACCTGGTAACTCACCATGTGCAGGTCACACATCTATGCTATCCTTTAAATTATGCGCAGTGTCAATATTTGAGCTGGTGGTTGCAAGTGTCAGAGCAAGGGGCTGTGTTTTTTTATCATCAGTCTTTTCCTCTTCCGCATCTAGCTCCTGCACCACTGCCAGGTGGCAGTTCCTGGATATCTGAAAGGAGAAAGGGATAAGGATAAGGTTGCGGTGAAGGGAAAGCAAGAGGAGCATATTTACATCATCTGCAGCTTGTAAATCAGACGAGATTGTGCGATGAAGGGGAAGTGGGATGTGAGGAGGATGAAGATTAGTTAGGAACATACCATCTTCCATCCTTTCAGCCCCGCTTCTGCCCCAGGCCTCAATCATGGCTGCTCCAGTGATGGGGAGCACCATCTACTCCATTGGGTGAGGACATGGAGCAGTGCCTGTCTCACACTGGTGAGCTGCTTCTGTCTTTGATTGTGTTCCACCTTGTCCTGCAAGATAGAGGGAAGTGTGTCAGTGAATGTGGTGCAATGTGTTTGGGTGATGTGATGATCATGGTTGAATAGCTGGCAGTGTGTGCAAGCTGGAGGATGTGGGTATGAAACTTGCAGCAATGGTGAAACTGTGAATGCTAGGTGTGAGTCATGATTGATGGAGATTATTGGTAGGTGAGCGATGGGGTGTGGTGGATGGAGCAGCATCTGAGGCTATTGGTTCACTTGGTGGAATGTGGCATTTGAAGATGGATTCACTGACCTTGACCATTCTCATAAGGTTATTAAACTTCTGTTAGCACTGCATCCAGGGTCTCAGGGCTATACTGTTGGCATTGATCTGCACTGCTATCTGCTCCCAGTGCCTTCTCAGAGTTTGTCTGAGGAACTCCTGGCCCCCTGTGAACAGATGACCTCTCTTCTCTGTCAACCTCCTGCACCAAGATCTTCAGCACAACGTCGGAGAACATTGGACACTGTTCTCCATCAGGTTATACCACTCCTGTGTCTTTACCTGTTCCAAGTCACTTGTGCAATGAATTTCAGCATGTGCTCCAATCAAAATCCATCTCCCCTTTAAAGGGTGCAGGCTTGCTTTAAGCTGCACATGCTACCTTGTCTCATGTTAGTCTCTCACAATTTTGCACCCCCTACTCAGGATTGCATCCAATCAACAGTGCATGTAGCACTGGCTGCACCCTGCAATCATATAAATGAACAGGCAGCATGCAGATAACTGCCTATATTGGAAAGAACAGGCACCGGTTAATTGCGCATTATGATCTTTGCGCCTTTTTTTAGGCCTTTTTCAATGTTTTCCAGTTGATGTTTGTGCACAAGTTCACACTGTGTTCCTGAAAGCCTCAATTCTGAAATGTATTTGGGAGCTTCATATAATGTAAGTGAAATGCCTGTACAACACCTCAAAGGCTATGCAAATCTATAAAATGAGCCTTTCAGAAGAGGGTTCTTACTTCTTTTGGATCCTTGCTCTTAAAGGCAAAATGTTGTTCCAGCTGTATCAATTTAAAACTCAGTGTTTCACTGCTAAATTGTTATTGTTTTATAAAGAAAAATAGTAAAACTTTTTGAAGCCTTCCTGGCAGCTTCTTGAATCTGGACTACACCTGTTACCTGAGTCTGTATATCCACCAAATAGTGTTTATTTGAGAGGAGCAATAGCTATTCCTATGGATATACACTCTATTAATAACTCAATGTGCTGTATCATCATCACTTTGTATTTCTTGTCTCACTAGCAGGATAAACTGACCAGAGGTGAGGACACAGTAATATACAGTTGGAAGGGAGCAGGAGTGGTTCTGGTAGTTGTCAACATTTACTTTGGACCCTCTGATGTTTCATGGCTTCAGGCTAAATAAGGCCAAGGAAGCCTCCTGATGATCACTACTTAATATGACCTTGCTACCTCCTCCTACCCTCTCAGGAGGCAGGTCAGTCAGTAAAAGCTTTTAAGAAGCCTCCATTTTGATAGGATTTTTATTTTTCACCCATGGAGGCTGGATTTCCCAGTGCTCTGGAAATCCAGCAGGTAAAATGAGGCAAGAAGGGCCGGAGTCATGAGGTATGTACATTTACAGCACTGCTTGTGGGCCAAGAGGAGCAGAAGTGCTTCCTCCAGGCTCAACAAGCTAACTTCTTTATTCACCCCTTGATCTGCTGTTCCTCCCCATGCAATCTCCAACTCCTCAACCCTTCTGATCTCTGACTCCCACACCCTCCCAATCTGACTGCACCCTGACCTCCGACTCCCCATCTCTAGCTCCCCAAACCCCCGATCTCTCACATCCTCCCCCAACCCACTTGATCTCCTACTTACATGACATCTGCTCCCTGGCTGCTCTCCCACCTGACAATCTGGCTGGCTGTCAGAAGGGAAAACTGCTGGAATAATTTTAAATATGTCCTGTAGTTAATTTCAGCAGGATGTCCAGAAATTCATACTTCCAGGTTTCCTGTTCAAAAATCCTCTAAACTCACCACCGCCACTACCACCCTCACCATCATCCCATTTCCCCGCTACCCTCCCCCCTCCACACTCTCCATGGCCCTGAGTAAATATCAGGGCCCATAGCTCTGTTCCTGCAGGCACTTTCCTGCAGGCATGTCAAGATAGATGCTCCTCTGCCTATACATATGCATCCAAGGGACATGTTTGGTGCTCTGTCCATCTCAGGTGGATTGCCATTTGTCCCCTTCCCCAAATAGCAGACAAATACAATTGCAATAACTAAAATATTTCACCAAAATACTTGGCCCAAAACCTACAAAAAATATCTGGTTACAAAAACACAGCTGCAAAAATAACCTGTAACAAAAATCTTGACTTATATTGCTGATTTAATTTCCCTTTAGATATTGTCAGCATGTAACAGCCTTCCCTGTAATCCCCATGCTATACTAGTGACAGTGACAGACAGCACATACCCGATGAGAATCATGGGAAACAGTACATGTGCTGATTTACATAGTATAATGACTCATTACAATATTTTAATGAATTTCTCCTTGCTGCTTTTAGCAAGACCTTTAATCCTTACCTCATTACCTATTTCTGTCTCCCTTCCTCCGTATCCAGAATACCAGCAATTGGAAAATGTGCCCTACATAAACTGAAAGTGGATAATGTCAGGTATAAATCACATTAACAAACTGAGTAAGATAATATAGTGTCGCATAGCAGAAAGAGAGTTTAATACAGACCAACTGTTATACACCATGTATATTTTTTTAAAATTCCAAAATATACTTTATTCATAAACAACTGTAAAAAATACCTTACAAAACAGTTCCAAAAAGCACAAAGTCAAAAAATACAAGGAGTGCAAAAGAGATCAGTTTCCTTCAATACAGGAGTGAGTTGCCTCACAACCCTTCCATTTCATTTTACATGCTATGTACATTTTACAGCAAACCAAATATTTTCTGGATACAGTTGAGGGGTTTTTCATTGGTCCAACCCCTCAGTTCACCTTGGTGGGGGGTACCTTACACAGTGGTCTTTCCCCATTGAGCCTTTGCCGCGGCTGCCCCAAGCTTTAGTGCGTCCCTCAGCACGTAGTCCTGGACCTTGGAATGTGCCAGTCCGCAACATTAGGTCGTGGACAACTCTTTGCGCTGGAAGACCAGCAAGTTTCGGGCAGACCAAAGGGCGTCTTTCACCGAATTGATAGTCCTCCAGCAGCAGTTGATGTTTATCTCGGTGTGCGTCCCTGGGAACAGCCCGTACAGCACAGACTTCTGTGTTACAGCTGCTTGGGATGAACCTCGACAAAAACCACTGCATCTCTTTCCACACCTGCTTTGCAAAGACACATTCCAGAAGGAGGTGGGCAACCGTCTCTTCCCCACCACAGCCACCTGGAGGGCATTGTGCAGGGGGGTGAGACTTCGGGCGTGTCGGAAGGATCTGATGGGGAGGGCCCTTCTCACCCCCAGCCAAGCTACATCTTGGTGCTTGTTTGAAAGTTCTGGTGATGAGGCATTCATTTGGCGGTCTGCTCGGGGAACCATCCAACAGGATCCACCATCTCCTTTTCCCATAGGGCCTTGAGGACATTCCGTGCAGACCACTGCCTGATAGATTGGTGGTTAAAGGTGTTTTTCCGCAGAAACTGCTCCACGACAATGTGACCAGGCCCATCCTTCGCAACACCGGGGACAGATAGAACCTCAGCACGTAGTAACACTTGGAGTTTGCGTACTAGAGGTCTACGCACAACTTGATGCAGCCGCACACGAAGGTGGTCATCAGGATGAGGGCGGCATTGGGTGCATTTTTCCTGCCCTTATCAAGGGATTTGAACATCGTGTCCCTCCGGACCTGGTCCATTTTGGATCCTCATATGAAGCGGAAAATGGCTCGGGTGACCACAACAGCGCAGGAGTGGGGTATGGGCCGGACCTGCGCCACGTACAGCAGCAACGTGAGCGCCTCGCACCTGATGACCAGGTTCTTACCCACAATGGAAAGAGATCGCTGCTCCCACATGTTCAACTTATGGTGTAACCTGGCTACTCATCCCTTCCAGGTTTTGGTGCACGCCCCGGCCCTTCCGAACCATATCCCCAGCACCTTCAGGTAGTCTGACCTGACAGTGAAGGGGACAACGGATCAGTCAGCCCAGTTCCCAAAGAACATGGCTTCGCTCTTGCCGTGGTTAACTTTGGCTCCTGAGGCTAGTTCGAACTGGTCGCAGATGCTCATCAGTCTGCGCACAGACAGCGGATCCGAGCAGAAGACGGCGACGTCATCCATGTCCAGGGAGGTTTTAACCTGAGTGCCTCCACTGCCTGGGATTGTCACCCTTCTTATGCTCGCATCCTTGCTAATAGCCTCAGCAAAGGGTTCAATACAGCAAACGAACAAAACCGGGGAGAGAGGACAGCCCTGTCTGACTCCAGATTGGATCGGGAAACTTTCCGATTCCCACCCATTGATTGAGACTGCGCTACTGATGTTTGCGTAGTGCAGTTTGATCCAATTGCAGATTCCCTCCCCAAACTGCATTTTGGAAAGCACGTCCATCATGTAGGTGTGCGATATCCTGTCAAAAGCCTTCTCCTGGTCCAGGCTGATTAGGCAGGTGTCCACCCTCCTGTCCTGTACATAGGCGATCGTATCCCTGAGTAGCGCGAGACTATCAGAGATCTTCCTGCCGGGTACAGTACAGGTCGGATCAGGGTGGATCACCAACTCCAGAGCAGACTTGACACGACTGGCTATGACTTTGGACAGAATCTTGTAGTCAACGTTAAGCAGTGAGATGGGCCGTCAATTTCAGATTTCTGCCCTCCCCCCCTTCCGCTTGTAAATGAGGCTAATGATGCCTTTCATCATGGATTCTGACATGCTGCCGGCCAGGAGCATACTCTCGTATACTTCCAGCAGTTCCGGGCCGACCCAGCCCCACAGGGCCGAGTACAACTCAACCGGTAAACCGACGCTTCCGGGAGTTTTACTCGTCTCGAAGGTACTCGACGGCCTTTGTCAGCTCGTCCAGAATTAGCGGCTTGTCCAGTCTCTCCCTCCTGCTGTCGTCTAGGACCTCTGTGATAGATGACAGGAAGTACTGGGAGGCTCTGCTGTCTGTGGGCTTCGCGTCATACAGCCCAGCATAAAAGGATTTGCTGATCCTTAGTATGTCGAACTGCAAAGACGTTACCGAGCCATCCTCTTCCTTCAGGCTGCTGATGACAGAGCTCTCTCTGTGTACCTTTTGGAAGAAGTAACGCGAGCACGTCTCATCCTGCTCGATGGAGCGGACTCTGGACCAGAAGATGATCTTGGAGGCCTCCGTGGCAAAGAGCGAGGACTGCTGGCTCTTCACCTCTTGGAGGTCCTCCTGGACCTCGACCCCCATGGACTGCAACCGGAGCAGATTTTGCATACTTTTCTGGAGTCAGGACATTTCCCTCTGTCTCTCTCTCGCCCTCTGAACACATTTGTGGATGAAGAACCTCTTGATGTTCTCCTTGATCGCTTCCCAACAGTGAACTGGAGACTCAAGGAGGGGTTTCTCAGTCCTCCAACCTTTGTAATCCCTTTGAGTTCCTCAATGTTCTCTGGGGTCAGCAGTGTAGCATTGAGCTTCCACGTCCCTCTGCCAACCCACTGGTCGTCCTGTAAGTGACAGTCGGCCAGTAAGAGGCAGTGGTCGGAGAAGAACACCGGCTTGACGTCGGTGGATCCGACCGTGACAGCACGGGACACAAACAGGAAGTCAATCCTGGAACGGGCAGACCCATCCGATCTTGACCATGTGTATCTGCGCTGCGCTCCGTCTGCAGGTTTGCTGAAGACGTCGTGCAGTTTGGCATCTTTAACTGTTTCTATTAGGAATCTGGAAGTAGCGTCCAGTTTGCTGTCGTCACTGCCGGATCGTCCAGCCGCATCGATGATGCAGTTGAAGTCACCGCCTAGGATGACCGGCCTGGACGTCGCCTGCAGCAGTGGGAGCTGCTGTAAGACGGACAGCCGCTCGCTGCGTTGTACCGGGGCGTACACGTAGATCAACCGGAGCGGAGCGGAGCGTTGTTGTACATTACGTCTGCAACGAGGAGGCGACTGCCCACCAGCTCCTTAACTTCGGAGATGGTGAAGTTACCTCCCCGCAGCAGAATACCCAGGCCGGAGGAACGGCAATCATTACCCCCTGACCAGATCAATGGCCCATGAAACCACCATCGCAACCACTGCCTGTAGGTGCTGAGGTGTGGTATTCCACACTCCTGCAGAAACAGTAGGTCGGCTTTGACCTTGGCGAGGTAATCCAAGGTTGAAATACATCACGTAGTGGATTTAATGCTACGCACATTAATGGAAGCAATCCTTACACCCATTTTTTAAAAGTTAGTTGTTGCTTCCCATACCATTTGTCCTTGCTAGTCCCAGTCCTTCGGGATGTTCCTGCATACCCATCGTGTGCGCAAGCTGTTTCACGTTCGTTGGGCTCAGAAACCCCTCCTGGTTTTTCATGCAGGGTTTGTTCCGCTGGGGTGACATCGGGTGGGGGGGGGGGGTCTTGTAGGCAGCAAGGATTGGGTTGTCCTCTGCTGCTTCCCTCTGTTCCTCCTCGAAAACATCACTGCTCCCGGCTTCCCGGAGCTGAGGTGCGCCAGATGTGTCTTTGCTCTCGGTGTCCCGGAGCTGGGATGCGTTGGCCACATCGTTACGTGTGGCGCTTTGGGGTTGGGGCACACCGGGCCCATCACAGCTTCCCGTGCCCGGGTGCTGGGGGGATTTATCTTCCAGCTCCTTGGAGTTCTGCCACCTCGTTTGAAGGGGCTGTCGTTCCAGCATTCCCCCGTCCAGTGAAGAGGAGCTGTTGTCGTCTGTTTCAGAAGGTAGCTTCCTCTTGCCATTGGTTTGGGTGGTGGCCTGCTCCGCTTTTGGATGTTTTTTCTTTGTGGCTTTCCTTGCCACTGACCTGTTTGTCCATCTGCTGCCTCCTCCTCCATTGATTCTGTCTGTGGAGGAGGCGTTTCCGGGTGCAGGGTAGGTGCTGGGTTGCTGGTTTCAGCTGCCTCCCCTGTCTTCTCCTTCTCAGGTTGAAGTTCCTCACTGCGGAGAAGGTTGCTCGTCTCCTTTCGAACACTGGACGCCTTCGTCAAACCTTCTCCCGGCCTTTCCTTGGACCTTGTCGCCTGAGCATAACTGAGGCAGCGTTTGGGGCCGGTTTTGTAGAGGTGGCCTGCTGCACCACACAAGTTGCAACACTTACTCTGCCTACAGTCCTTGGTCTGATGGCCTTCCTCCTTGCAGTTCTTGCAAACAACCGTGCTGCAGTTTGCTGCCACCTGACCAGATTTGCCACAGGTGCGGCAAACTCTGGGCTGCCCAACGTAGACCAAGAAGCCTCGACTTCCCCCGATAGTGAAGCTGGAGGGAGGGTGGATGATGGCTCCACTGGGATCGACCTTCAAGGTGACCTTGACCTGCCGCTTGCTGATCCAAATCCCAAAGGGGTCCTTGACATCAGTGCTGCTGCCAGCCACCTCAACGTACCTGGCGAGAAAGGTGAGTACACCGGAACATGGGGGTTGTCGAGGTGAATCGTCACCACCCGGTCCCGTTGTGACAGAAGCGTGAAGAGCGGCTCCATTGTGAGGATCGACAGTGGCGCCCAGTCCCCTTTCTCCTTGAACGCCTTCAGGAACTTGATGCATCCTGCCACGTTCCAGAACGTCACGTCGAAGTATCCACTGCTGGGGAAATCCTGCAGGCAGAAGACGTCCGTAGCTTGAAATCCACAGCAATCGAAGAGGATTTTCTTGATGAAGAAGATGCGATCGACCGGTGCATTTCCTTCCTTGTCCTTCACAACTACCCGAACGGTGGTGCGCACTCCCTAGCCCGAAGCTCGAAAATTGGTTATAGCCATTTTACTCAAAGCATACCTCGGACAGGGTCAAAGGCCACTGATCATGGTTTCTCCTCTGCCAAGTAAGTACTGATAGGAACAGATACTACACTTGATCTTAGCCAACAGGCCCCACCCGCCCATCATGCAGAGTGACTATTCATCTGGAATGGTCTTCCCAATGGACAGACCTAGAAACACAGAAACAGAGGGCTGAATTTTATAGGGGCCTCGACGTCAGGATCCGTGGTGGTAGGGGTGGGGCGGGGGACGGGGGGAGCATGAAGATTGCCCTGGATGAGGCCCGCCATCGACCTCGACGCTGGCAGTGCCCGTCCCAATCTTGACGATGGTGGTGAAGCCTCGTAGCAGCCCCCTGCTGCTTGCCGAAGGCACATCAATTTAAATATTAATATAAATTAACTTACCCGCATTAATGAAGTTCCCGTCACCTCCTGATGAGCCGCCACGATCGTCATCCTGGCGGCCGGCAATACCACGCCTTCAAATCCCCATTCGGGGAAACAAGGCAGGACATCTGTGGGGAGGGAAGAGGAGGCAATTTTCTCAGTGCGGGGGGCACGGATCAAACTCTTTTCGTTGGTTGGGGGATGGTGGGAAGTGGTTGAGCGTTAGAGTTTATGAACTTTGGGGGGGTGCGGGGAAAGGTCACGTAGTCAAAGTAAGTATTTTGGGGGGTGACTGGGCAAGGAATTAAATGAAAGGCTGTTGCGGGGGGGTGGTGGGAGAGAGGATGGAAAGATTTATTTAATGATTTATTACACTTTTACATGCAATTTGCCTTTAAGAATTAAAAATGTCATTTAGGGCTCGAAGCCCTTGAGAAATGGTGCCGGATGCCGTTGCTGGGGACGGCTCTCCCACCCACTCCACGTCATCAGGTGGGGTGGTCTGCCCCAGTCATGTTAATGAGCCACTGCGTTTAAGATCGCAGTGGCTCCATGGAGTGAAAGCCGCACATGTGGGCCGTCATTTTTTACGGCCGCTGCCGCACTTGGCAGCAGCCACATAAAAGCCAGCCCAATGAAACAGAAGATTTATTGCATAGAAGGAGGCATTTCAATCCTTTATGTCTGGGCAGCTGAAAAAGAACTATCCAGCCTAATCCCACTTGCCAGCTCGTGGTCCGTATCCCTGCAGATTCTGGCGCTTAAGTGCATATCCAAGTATCTTTTAAATGAAATGAGGGTTTTTGCCTCGACCACCCTTTCAGGCATTGAGTTCCAGATCCTCACCACCGTCTGGGTGAAAAAATCCACTTCAACTCCCCTCTAATCCTTGTACCAATTACTTTAAGTGTATGTCCCCTGGTTATTGGCCTCTCTGGTATATCGAGTCATTGAGAGATACAGCACCGAAACAGGCACTTCTGTCCAACGAGTCCACGCCGACCATCAACCACCCATTTATACTAATCCTACATTAATCCCATTTTCCCTCTCACATCCCCACCTTCCCTCAATTCTCCTACCACCTACCAACACAAGGGGAAACTTTTACAATGGCCAATTTACCTATTAATTCGCAGGTTTTTGGCATGTGGGAGGAAACCGGAGCACCCGGAGGTCACAGGGAGAACTTGCAAACTCCGCACAGGCAGTACCCAGAACCAAACCCTGGTCGCTGGAGCTGTGAGGCTGCGGTGCTAGCCACTGCGCCACTGTGCTGCCCATTGCGCCACTGTGCCACCCATATGTTACATATAATGATAGAAGAGGAAGAAGGAAGCAAAAGGCTCTGAGAGTGAGGTACAAAAGGTAGAAGACAGCAGCCCACTTGCTATTAGCTCTAATAAATCCTGTAAGGAATTCAGGAGAAACTTCTCCACCCAGAGTGGTTAGAATCTGGAACTTGCTACCACAAGGAGTAGTTGAGGCACCTAGCATAGATGCAGTTAGGGGAAACACATGAGGGAGAAAGGAATTGAGGGTTATGCTTGAGGAGTGGGGGGCAGTGGTGGTTACCATTGACCAGAAACTTAACTGGACCAACCATATAAATACTGTGGCTAGAAAAGCAGGTCAGAGGCTGGGAGTTCTGCGGCAAGTAACTCACCTCCCGACTCCCCAAAACCTGTCCACCATCTACAAGGCACAAGTCAGGTCTGTAATGGAATACTCTGCACTTGCCTGGATGAGTGCAGCACCAACAACACTCAGGAAGCTTGATACCATCCAAGACAAAGCCCACTTGATTGGCACCCCATCCACCACCTTAAATATTCACTCCCTCCATCACCAGCTCACAGTGGCAGCAGTGTCTACCATCTGCAAGATGCACTGCAGCAACTCACTAAGCCTCCTTTGACAGCACCTTCCAAATCTATAAACTCTACCACCTAGAAGGATAAGGGCAGCAGATGCATGGGAAGACTACCACCTGCAAATTCCTCTCCAAGCCGCATACCATTCTGACTTCGAACTATATTGCTGTTCCTTCACTGTCGCTGGTTCAAATACCTGGAAATCCCTTCCAAACAGCACTGTGGGTGTGCCGACACCAGATGAACTGCAGCGGTTCAAGAAGGTAGCTCATCACCATCTTCACAAGGGTAATTAAGGATGGGTAACAAATGCTAATCTTGCCAGCAATGCTCACAATGCATGAAAGAATAAAATAACATGGGGCTAGATGAAAAGGGGTGGTAGGAGGCTTGTTTGAAGCATAAACACTGGCATGGACCTATTGGGTAGAATGGCCTGTTTCTGTACTGCAAATTCTTTATAAGACTATCTATTGATGACAATGGATTTGTATTTGTTTTATGTTGGGTTTTACATTCTGATGTATCAAAATGAGCTACGCAGGAAATTTGGGTGCAAGGTCTTGTGGGCAAAATTGGTACAGAATTCACACAATTTGTGAAAAACCAGACAGAAAAGAAAATCCACAGCCAATTCAGGGAACACAAATCTAAAAAATTCCTCTTCAACCCCTGAAGGGAATCAAACCATGTGCCAGAAGATCACAGTGACAGTAAGATGCAGACGCAGCCTCCCATCTACCTTTTGTACTCAATGATATTAGCCAGAGTAAAATAACTGACCAACAAACCTATCTGAACTGCTGTAGCTTGTCATGCAGACCCCCACCTGCCAAGAATGAGGCACATTGGTTTTCTCATATGAACATTGATTTTGAACTGTTGCTGGAGCGAGAAAATGACTTGTTGAACAGATGAGCCATGGCTGGAAAAGAATATTTGCATACTAACAGACGGTGCTTGTGTAGACAAAGGACCATTCCCTGACACATTCAACCCACAATGGATGTTGATCACCTGACAGTGAGGGGGTGGGGGAAGCACATTCCAGGGCCTGTTGGGGTGATGCAATCCACAGGGGCCAGGAATGCTTGGACCAACTGGTCATTTGACAAACTGGCTGCTCCAGGGTTTTTGAACTAGCCACAGAGAGTTTGAACTGAGAAAGACTGTTTGTTCCTGCAGAAGATCTCTCCTGTCTGCTCCCATCTCTTTCTCACAAGCCTCTGAATCCACTGAAGACACATGAACCCCAAGAGAGAAAAGTCTCCTACAGTGAACAAGGTTTAAGAAGAATACTGGGCCGCAACGAAAAGCAAGACCTGTCTACAATCAAGGACTCTACAGTGAGCTCGAAGAATTGTAACAACACAACAGCCTCACAGCTCCAGGGACCCGGGTTCAATTCTGGGTACTGCCTGTGCGGAGTTTGCAAGTGCTCCCTGTGACCGCATGGGTTTTTGCCGGGTGCTCCGGCTTCCTCCCACCGCCAAAGACTTGCGGGTGATAGGTAAATTGGCCATTGTAAATTGCTCCTAGTGTAGGTAGGTGGTAGGGAATATGGGATTACTGTAGGGTTAGTATAAATGGGTGGTTCTTGGTCGGCACAGACTCGGTGAGCCGAAGGGCCTGTTTCAGTGCTGTATCTCTAAATAAAAATAAATAAAATTCTTCAGATATTGCCTCAAACTTTTCCACTTCATTTTTCTTCTGCTCTTTTCTGACTCTATTTGCATGTGTGAATCGCGTATGCATGCTAGCATGGGCACATTGTGTATCCGTAGGCGTCAACCAAATTAGAGTTTAAGTTTAATAAATTTCAACCTTTCTTCTTTAAACCTAAGAAAATGTGTTTGTGCTGTTTTTTTGCCTTATAATTGGAAAGCAGTGAACAAGGATTCACTAAGGGGAGCTAAAAACACAGTGTGTAAAAATAAACCCTGTTACGGTAAGACCAGGTAAAGGCTGAGGAGGGACCCCTAGACCCCTTTCTCACCTGGTTGTAACAAGCTCATGTACATGATCCCTTGTTTTCCCCAACCTATTTGGTTCAAATAGTCCATATGTATACAGCTGGATTTTTCCATGTTTAATTTTGTCTACACTACAGTGATATCCAAAATTAATAAATATATATTTTTAAAAACTAAATTGTCATAGCAGAATCAATTGAACAGTTAGGGATCATTGATAGCCTCCTTCCCTTTCCCTTGGAATGTCCCATAACTAACAGCATTGGAGGCCATAGTTTTAAAATGAAAATGTTGGCAATTAATTTCAGATACTTAATTTAAATTTGCTGTTTGCAATCCTGTCAGTAAGTTAGTTTGCTTTCCTACCTTCTAATCCATTTGAAATGGACCGATATAGTAGCTATTATTTTTGGAGTCATGGCACAATATCACCCTTGCATCAATATTGTAATATTCAAACTCTTTTATTAGTTTGCTGCTGGGAAACAGTTCACTTAGCCTTTTGCTACTTGTCTTAAATTTAACAAACTTCACTGCAAGAGATTATTGCCCGACAGGACAGCAGTTTAAATATGCTGCTATTCAGATTTGGTGTTACAGGTTAATTTCCATTCTGTCCTGCCCAGCAGCAAGCTACTCCAGTCAGCATAGCTATCAGTACCTGTATGGGATCCTGGAGAATTTATTTTCTCCTTGCTATCAGATGGTTACAGAAGCTGCAATGCATGAAGGACTGATATAAGGAGAATTAAGAGGGGAAAGCAGAGAAATAAAATTGCTGCTATGTAGTAAAGCTGAAGCATTTTTATTCTTTCTAGACATATTGTTCTATCAAATGCATTAACAGTACAGCAATCATCCTCTGTGCTCAATTATGCTTTGAGTTACTATTTAAATTTAGATATTTTTTAATGGTTTTATGAATAATGTGTGACCCCAGAAGCACACTTTCCATGAAGGATCACTGGCTGGATTTATGTGCTCTAGAGTTTAGGAACATTGGGGCCAAGTGAATCATCCTTACTGATATCAACTGAGATCTAAGTAACTCATCACAGCCTAGTGTCCTGGCATCCTCCTGGTTTGTATGGTTATGCCACCCTTGAGAGTGTAGTTAACCATTCAACCATTGGACAGCTCAATTTGTTTCTTCAAATTTGAATTTGGAGCTATTGTTCATGGGTTCCTTAACTCTCACAAAGTGTGTACCTACGAATAATACAGCATTTGATAAAATCATAGAAATATTCACTGGAAATCACTAAACTTATATGTCCTAAAGTTTTCAAGAAACCACTGACTAATCCCTCAATTGTTCCATTTAAAATACAAAGCACACAGTTGTGAATATTTTAGGTAAGATCCAGAAGGATGATGCCACCTTGACAAATAGAGGGCAGAATTTTAATTTGGGCAATTACTGCAAATTAGCCCTCTATTTCTATATTTTAACATATTATGGTGATTAATAGTTTTAATTTGTTTAAGCTGTCTGTGTAGAATAGTTTGGAGGCAGACACTGCTAAAATTCCTTTAATTAGAGCTAATAATGCCAAATTTGCATTTGCTAACTAGGGTACAATATTAATTACATTTTTCAGGCAGAACTCTGCAAAAGGTATTATTGCAGTTGGAGGACTTTTGACACTTCCTCGGGGACTTATTATGTTGACAAATAGCACATGATAAACACAAAAATGCAAACAAGCTTTCTTACCCATTTATATATGCAGCAAACTCATGCAAACAGGGCACAGTGCGGCTAATACATCATTAATAGTAGCAGAATGGTGCATTATAATGGCAAATTATTTGCTAAACAGCACTGTAATATTTTGACTCTGTTATTCGCATTGAAATGATTTCCATCATTATTTCAGTCCAGCTCTGTGCACCTTTCTCTTGTCAATCATATCTAAATCCACAAGGACTAAAAGCTTGAAAACACTTGCACTGTGAAATTGTTACTTAAACTGCATCAATTATTAGTTTCAAAAGCAGAGGTCTATAAATAAATGGAATAATTTGCAGTTGTAATAGGTAAAGTTACACTCTGAATGAACTTACTTATATTGATATATAGGATTAAATTTCAAAATCTCCAGTTTCTTGAAATATTCTAAATGTAATAAATTTCAGGCTTCAGGTCAGATGCGTAGTTGGGTTAAAATAAATACTTAGCAATAAACCTACTGGTATCATTTTCAGTTCACCCTCTTCTATCTTTTTTATTACTCTTTCAATTATAAAAAATATAGTGGTGGTAAAATTAACAATAGCCAGAGTTACATTTACATCATTTTTATGCACCCTAAAGACTCCAATACCTTAATCTCCTTCACAAGAATTTATTTAAAATGAAATGATATAGAAACCTCAATAATTCTTAACTCACTTTAAATCCCAAGAAAATCCAAGACTTAAATGCAGCTCTCAGATCTGAAAAGCCTCTTCCAACTCCTCTCTCACTCTCTGGGATAGGATACAACAGAGATTTCCCTCTGATAGGTAACTCTTTTCTCATCTCTAACTTGCAATTGCTTTGGGCTGGATTTTTCCTTCAGAGGCGAGAAACAGGAGTCGGGACTGTTCCCAGGTCCCGAATCTGCCCCCAGGGGAAACAGTCACTCTTTGAGATTTTCTTGGAGGCACCCCCTTAGTTGGCATGGAGACAGGTTCCCGATCCAATTAAGGGCAGTGGGCAGGCTAGAGGGCCAATCAGAGGGCTTCCAGCTCGAGAGGAGCAGTAGCCTGCAATGGATGGTAAGTAACTGAGAGGATGCTCAATATGGAGGTGCCCTCTCACCAAACCTTTCAAAAGTTTAAACAAAAAAACAGATACAGCAGCCAGGCCACCACTGTGTTGGTGGGGGAATCCCTCTACAGGATGGTCTTTGGCTGCACCTGCACCCAGGCTGGCAGTGAGGGGCTCTAGGCCTGCCCGGAGTGTTGGCCCCTACCCAGCCTGCCACGGGGTGCCTGATTCCAGGCAGTTAAACTGCCCCCATCGAGTCAGGAAACCGGAGGCCAAATGGAAAATCCCAGTCGACCTCCTATAACTGTGCTTAACAAGGCTCTTAACAAACCTCATTGGCTACCCACCTTTGTCAGCGGGTAGCCCTGGAGGCCCCAAACCTGCCTTCACCAAAATGGCTGATGGTGAGAAAGGCGTCGGGATACCAGCACGCTTGCCGGTGCCAGTATTTTAGGGCCCCATCTGCCTCCATCCCTGCCCTCAGCAGGCCCAAAAATGTAGTCATTCAATGTATTAATATATATGACTATAGTCAGTGCATCTCTGGCCTGTTTTCTTTAATTAATTAATTAAGCTACAAACATACCATCCTATACACTGTTCACTCTCTCCACATACATCTTCATGGTGTTGATATTCAAGACTCATTGAGCAGTCTTTCACTCTAACTTATTGTTTCCCAGAATCTCAACATTGTGGAGCTCCTAATACTCTTCAAACATTTTCAGGCTTTTTAACACAAGATTGTTGTCATAATATCATTACTTCCAGATTTACTTTGACTTGTCCTCCATTCTTCTCAAGTATGGTGGTCTGCACTGTGCATGAGAAATGCATGATATCAGCCTGATGCGATTCATCCATTTCCTAGCACCAGTGGTAGAGTAACTTTGGTGAGGAACTGGAAGTGGGTTCATCTGCGCATTTCGGGGCTGAATGGTCGACAGGTGGTTCAAGAAATATTTTAACTTAAATTTTCATATATCATCCGCACATTTTACATCACAGGGGCAAAGAGACATAAAGGAACAAGAAAAGTATGTTCTGAAATACATCTCAAATCATGTTCTGACAATAACCTCAAAATCTATATTTGGAGAGTTTTCAATGGTGAGATGGGCGTAACAGTTAGTATGAGGAAATCTTTTGAAAAAAGCTTAACATAAAATTGGAAAGAAGTCTCACTCCGTGGTCTCCTTCTTTTTGAACAGCACCCAGAAATCACTGGCTGTCTCATTTAGAAAATATGAAATTTACCTGAGATCTGCAACTATTGACAAAAATTATAATAAATAAAATCTTGAAATTAATTTCCTTAAGATCTTCATCAAAATGCATCTTATAATCATGAACAATATTCATCTCCAAATACCAGAGTTGTTTTCAGCAGACTAAGTTATACTTGTGGCGTTGCTATGCAACAGCATGAATTGCACTGCTCTACAAATAGGATTCCTTTAAAAATGAACAGTTGTACCTTGGGGTATTTGTCTGAAAATTGAAATACTGGTGCAGGTAACAGCACCAACATGTTTTCCAGAGTATTTTAATATTTAACTGTAGACCTAGATTGGTCATGCTCAGGCAAAAAATTATATTATGGCAGAACACTAGGACTTTGAACAATGAAAAAATATAATGAAAGAATATACTTGTGTGCATTTTCAATGACCTTGACTTCACAGTGTTTGATGTCCTGAAACATTTCCTACTGACTTACTAATGAACTATTTGTTACTGGCTTCACAGCATTCTGACAGCCATTTAAATTGGCTTGTTTCCCATCATATAGAAATATTGAAAATAGTGAACATTTTAGGGGCAGCCATATGAGAAGGATAGGTGAGATTTTAAAAAATGCAAATGCTAAAAATCTGAACTGGAAACAAAAAATGTTGGAAAAGTCCAGCAAGTCAGTTCATCAGTATCTGAAAGAGGAAGATAGATTGTTTCCATGGGATAATTCAAGTTGCAGATGGAAAGTCGGTGCTGGTGAAATTTTTGGTGCTATCCTGGAACTAGTCCATCAATTGTTCTTCAACATGTTATTCTGATGGAGGATTACATCTGAATAGTGAAACTATTGTTAATTTTTTATGCTGTCTGATCTGTGTGGTTCCAATATTTTCTGTTTATTGGCATATAAAGGTGTGATAGCAGTAACTCCCTTATGTTCTTCTTCTAGCCTTCAAATCTGCCATGATTCCCCCCACTCTTCAAAAAAAACAACCCTTGATTTCTCTGACCTTGCAAACTACCGTCCCATCTCCAACCTCCCTTTCCTCTCCAAAGTACTTGAACATGTGGTCGCCTTCCAAATTCATGTCCATCTTTCTTGGAACTCCATGCTTGAATCCCTCCAATCAGGTATCCCACCCTGCAAAGGTACCGAAACAGCTCTTAAAAAATGTCACTAATGACATCCTATGTGATTGTGACAAAGGTAAACTATCCCTCCTCATCCTTCTCGACTGGTCTGCAGTCTTTGACACAGCTGATCACAGCATCCCCCAACTGTTGTTCAATTGGGTGGGACTCCACTTGCCTGGTTCCTTTCTTATCTATCTAATCTTAGCTGGAGAATCACCATCCATGGCTTCTCTTCCCATTCCTGCACAGTTATGTCTGATGTCCGCCAAGGATCTATCCTTAGACCCCTTCCTATTTCTCATCTACATCCCTGTCCCTTGACGATATCATTCAAAAACATGTCAGTTTCCACATGTACTCTGATAACACTCCCTGCCACAAACTCTCCTTCCTTGCCACCAATTCCATCCCTCTCCCTGGGAACTCTCTGGGACTGAACCACACTGTACACAATCTCAGTGTCATATCTGACCCCAAGATTAGTTTTCGACCACATATATTTGCCGTCACTAAGATCGCCTATTTTCACCTCCGTAACATTACCTGTCTCTACCCCGCCTCAGCACTTCTGATGCTGAAAACCTCATCCATGCCTTTGTTACCTCCAGACTTGACTATTCTATGCATGCCTCCCACATTCTACCCTCCCTAAACTTGAGGTCATACAAAACTCTGCCGCCTGTCTCCTAACTCACATCAAGTTTTGTTCACCCTTGTGCTCACTAACATATACGCTCGCTTTCTACTCCTCATTTTTAAATTCTCATCCTTGTTTTCAAATCCCTCTATGGCCTGGCCCCTGCCTTCTCCACAATCTCCTCCAGCCCTACATCTCTATGCTCCTCTAAATCTGCCCAGCATCGAGGCCCATGGCAGGCTTCTCCTAGAGGCATTTTCTGGGCCCCCCCCCACCCCTACCACGACCCCCGATGTCAGGGGCTGGTAAAATCCAGCCCCACATGCCAGGATACTAGGTAATCACAAAGCAACTGATGAGCTGATCTTATTCATACTGTCCAAAACTGCAAGCCCTGTAACAATCAATTTGCTAATGGGATGCAGCACTCAAAGTTAATTTCTTCTTGTTTTCTTCTGACCTGTTTGTGAAATCAAAATGCGTGCAAACATTAAAGAAAAGTTTTGAGTGGGTGAGATTGATGCAGGATAAGAGTGTGGTGTGGGTGGATTTCCAGTTTTGAGTTTCAAGATGGGTGCAGAAGTTCCAATCAAAATCCAAATGGAAAACTAATTATTTAGTATTCAGTAATTACAGGTAGAAACACAATACTATGAATCTTTACATGATAGCGACAAAATGATTAGAATTTATTCTTTCAAATGTCTTTTGGACAATCAACAGCAAGAATTTAATATTGTGCCTTTGATGTAGTAAATGTCTCAAGGCACTTCATAGGAGTCTAATCAAACAACATTTGACACCAAGCCACGTAAGGACAGGTGACCAAAATCTTAATCAAAGTGTTAGGTTTTGAAGAACATCTTAAAGGAGGAGAGTGAAGTAGAAAAGCATAGAAGTTTAGGGAGAGAATTCCAGGCCTTATGGCCTGGGCTGCTGAAGACATGGTCACTAATGGCGAAGTGATAAAAATTGGGGATGTACAAGATGCCAGAAGTGGAGGTGCTCAAAGGGTTATAGGACTGGAGGAGGTTACAGAGATAGGAAGGGATGAGGCCATGGAGGGATTTGAAAGGAAGGATGAGCATTTTACAATCGAGACATTGCTTGACTGGGAGCCAATGTAGGCCAGCAAGCACAGGGTGATAGGTCTTCATTTTCTGTACTTCCAGGCCAAACAAGCAAATTACAGACTGCATGCACAACCAATGTGGAGAACACATAAAAGGCAAAAACGCCAGAAAAACAAATGGAATACTGTGGTGGTGAAACTTGTTTTGGGTAGTAGCGCAAAACGTGCTATAGCAAATTGACAGTCCATTTTACACTCTGCCTTATATCCTTTTCCATGAACTGTTTACTTCCATCATTGTTGTAAAGGCTTTGAAGTCTGCCTGTTGGTAAGGGCACATCTGAGCTGGAATAAAATACTCCATTTTCAGGGTATGCAGCTGCAGAATTCTGCACTGGCTTATCAATAATGATCTTTGACAAGATGGTAACAAGCACAAATAAGCTTTTCCACATTTTTTGCAAATGTTTAGTAATCTTTTGGAAGGTTACAATCAGAACAGCATCAGAACAGCACTAACCATAGATAAGTAACTCATTAGAACAACAGCTATTACATTCCTTTTTACTCATGTATAATTCTTTTCATAAAATTATCAAGCAGGAAAATTTGTAAATTATGTTACACTGTTTAAAGCAATGAGAATGTTTTTATTTAACTCAACTCAGGATTCATAGATTTCTAATTGGGGTAAGTTATACCTAAACTGCACAGTTGTTTTGCTCAAAATTATAGTATGTAATATGAAATAAAGATATCATTTGTTTAGTGAGTCACATACAATTCTATAGCCATTCATCTAAAACCCTTTCACATTTATCTATATGACTCACCAGGTTTACAATTTCATTTTGACTCCATTTCAAATTGCAGCATCACTCTCCCCAGGGTTTTCATAGATCTGTAGTCCAATCTGCAACAAGCTCAAATTATTTTATCTCCATCTGAAATCTGGTAATTATTTCATCCCAATCATCTTTCCTATTGAGAGCCATTTGAATTTTACCTTCACAAGCCACTTACTGAGAATCTTACTTGCAGTGTATACGGTCTGGATAAACAGAAATCACTGGACGTTGATCTTGAATTCACAGAACTGATGAGACAGTGACAGCTAGATGATTGGAAAACAGATACGGCAGCTTTCAAGTTGTTTGAAGTTTAATTTGTAAAGATATAGCACCTGCCAACATTGTTGGTTTTTCATTTTGATTAGAACAGCCAAGGCTGGACTGTCCCAATAGCCTAGCGGATAAGTACATTGCCCAATGTATTACGGAACCCGATCAAGCTGGTCTCGGATTCAATCGTGGCCTGTGCCTAGTTAGTTGGTCTCATGCAATGTGATAATAGCATTGCTACCATTAGTCTCAGAATCTTTAGGCTAAAGAGGGAAAATTTTACAGGGTTCCTGGTCCTAATTATTAACCTGCAACCTCTGTTGGAATAGTGTGATGTTGAGGAAAGACTGAATCGGCTCAGGTGTAATGCCGTCCCTGGTCAAAGGGTCTGTCAGTAGGTTAATAGCATAGCCCAGCAAGAGCCACCATGGTTCGACAAAAGGAAAGAAAACTGGTGTGGGGGGTGCGGGGGAGTAGGTGGGATACTAGATTGCAGGGGCTTTCAAAACAAGTCAAAATCAGAAAAGTTAAAGAAAGGGATAGCTGAATAACTGACTCTTTGTGGAGGGGTCACATTTCTCTCCTTGTGCACTTTGAACTGGAGTGTGCTAGGGCCCAAAGGGCACATCGTGCACATTAACAGATATTTCACAATCAGGAAGCAATGATTGTTCAGACAACCTTTGAGAGAGAGGCTCTGGCAACAGTGTCCTGAGAGAAAATTGTTTCATAGGTGCATTATCATTTTTAATTTGTTTTGATTATATTTACACCTGCAAAAGCTGTTATAACAAAATAACAACTTGAATAAGGAAGAATTGAACACCCAAACATGCAGGGAAAAGCTGTAACTGGTGTCTTCTTCCTGAATTGATCCATAAAGGGCAGATGCAAAATCTAGACATTTCCTTACATATTCATCCACAGCCAGAAAAGACTATTTCCAGTGCCAACGATTTTTTCAAGCCAGCATTCAAAACCAAAATAATTTAGCTGAAAGTGTCCTTTTTTTGTGATGAGACTTCCAAAGCTTATTGCACCAGCTGAGTCTTGTCCAACAACACCTGATAGGCACAGCACTGCTCCACTTACTTTTGCAGACAGCTGCTGAATTATTGCACAGCAATCAGTGGAAATAAGTTAACATTTAAATGGAATTATCAACTGAGGTGAAGGACTGGTTTCATGCTCGTCTCGGTACAGTTAATCTTTGAGTTTAGCTACTGAGCACGATAGTAGTGGCTTGGGACCATCTCCACAAATTGAAACAGTAGGAAAGTCTGATTTGAGGACAAATTCTGAAACAATATAAAACAATAACAAGTTTAGAAACAATAATTATATGCATAATTTTAACTTTCAATGGCTATGCTTATTCATATTTTGTTCTGTGATGTTTGATTTTCTTCATGCAGAATCCTGGTGTAATCTAGCAATCACTTTGTCTTTTATTTTTCCTTCTAGGGTATTTAACCTTTGTTGCTCTTATTCCATACAGACTGTTAAAGCATATTAAAAAGTACTATGATTTACTATTAAGGGTTTTGTTTTTGTAGTTCTGAATTACCACTTCTCTAAATATTTTCTTTAAAAGCAAGAAATATTAAAGACTGTTGAACCTACCAGTCAGGCTTGGTACTACTGTGCTAGCTCTGAATCACTGCAGCTCATTGTCTTCACGAACATTTTTTATTGTGCCCAGAGTACTTTTCGCTGACTAGCTAGGATAGAGGGCTGGAATAACAGACATTAAAGATTGTGATCCCATCATCTTTAGCGATTAGAATATAAAAATAATATTTTAGAGAAGAGAGTTACTGAATTAAAAACTGCTATTAACTTTAACAAATAAATAATGTTCAAGGTTCTGGCTTTAAATTTTTAATGTGCTCCACACAAATGGGATTACCAAGATAGATAACAGCCATCTCTAGAAAATGTTTGGAGGCAAACTCACTCAAAGAAGCATTTGATAGATTTCCATCACAATCACAGTTCCTAAGACACAATTGATTTTCAAAAACAGTTTTAAGATAGAGTATTAGAAATGCATTATGAAACATAATTCCACTTTTGCTCCCTTTAACCCTCCTAAGATGTTTATTTTGGCATTTAGCTGTTTTGTTATTAGCATACCGATATTTGATATTTTGGATGAAATTCCTTTGTCCATTATTTTAACAGAGATGCTAGTAAAAGAGAGAAAAAAGGCATTTCATACACAAGCATTAATCATTCTTATGCTGTCAAAGAGCCAGATTTGTCTACCATGTGTGTTCAGGCCACATCTGCTTGTAGAAATCATTTTGTTGAGAACCCAAAGTGTAGGGGCAAGTCTGATAATATAGCATGCCATAAAAATTGAAAATAATATACAGAAGCATTAGCTGATAAGATAATATCTGATCGCACCTTTAGTCCAATCATTTGTTAAAACATCAAAGGATTGATTATCAGTTCAATTCTATATATACGGATGGAGACATAGATACGTTCACACAAACACAGCCAAGGGATATTGAATTAAGTTAAACTGTCAAGATACATTCACATAATTCCTTACCCTCTGTTAACTGTTGACTTAAAAGAAAGACAGATGAAGTCCAAGATGGAATTTAAAATTATTTGGAATGTCTATCAGAGAGAAAATAAATGAAGAGAATTAACAAAGCCACCGATCAGATCATGTAAGCTTTTGGATAGGTTTATAAAGATGCATTTAAGGGGAAGCTAGTTAACCACATGAGAGAGAAGTGAATAGAATGTTATGCTGATAGGGTTAGATGCAGTAGGCAGTTGTGGAGCATAAACCAGTTTGGCCGAATGGCTTGTTTGATAGAAACATAGAAAATAGGAGCAGGAGTAGGCCATTCGGCCCTTCGAGCCTGCTCTACCATTCATTATGATCATGGCTAATCATCCAACTCAGTAACCTGTTCCCATTTTCTCTCCATATTCTTTCTATGCTGTAAATTCTATGCAATATATAAAGCAAACGGCAACCCAAGCAGAAATATGCTGAATTGACAAAACAGAGAAATTGACCTGGGATTAGGAGGGCTATTCAACTGAAAGCAATAGCCTCATTAACAAAGAACATATTTTGAGAACTTTACAAGCGCAGCCTTCGATCACTTGGAAAAGAAGTCTAAAGACGTGAAATTAGGCTCTATAGCGTGGCTGGTGCCAGCACTACAGAAGTTTGGTGAAAAAATGGTGCACACTGCTTCTGATCACTTCCTGTGTTCAGCTGCATGAGGGACCACCCCCACTAGCGCTATTCAATGGGCCAGTCATCCAACTTGCAGGTGAGGTGCATTTTTGTCATAATTCTGCTCTGGCAAATTTGTGGAAGTTCTGTGAAGTGTTTTTGGAGGTTTTGTGAAGAGTTGCTGGATTTATCAGGGAGTGTTGTTGCAGCTTCTGTGGAGAGCCTACAGAGAGTCTACAGGGAGAGCCAAGAGTTTTTATGACCTGTCCACACAAAGGCTGCAACAGGTATAGCGGCTGTAGTTGCAGTCCCTGTTGATCAGCAGCACAACAGGGAAATGGAGCAGAGGCTGCAGGGGGGAAGCTCTGCGCAGAGTGAGGAGAAGGAGGGCTCTCCACAGAAGGCCCTACCTGATGTGTGTTGTTGTTGTAGTAGTAGCGCAGTTAGGCCATTATTGATAAATTCTCAGAGTCTAGGTAAGGTCAACTAACAACTCTTTTATTATTTACACATCTCTATTTACACTCTCCTCAAGTTTCTCTAGCTAATATCCTTTGTGCTGCTGCTCACTTCTACTATGTGACTGTTACATCAGCATTATCACTACAGTGCGAGGGGTTGCTCCCACTGTCTCCAACATTAACCCTTTCAGGGCCTTATACTCCATCCCCCTCTGCCCCCCAAGTCTTTATCCATATATTTTCTTTAAACATATATATATTCTTGACTTTACTTACTATCCTTTCTCCCCCCAAGTCTCTGACTTCACAGATTTATTCTGCTCAGAGGTTTCACAGCTCTCCCTGATCTTGTTCTAGTCTGAGTAGGATGATCAGTAGCCTTCCTTGTAAGTCAGGATCGCTGACTTGGTTAATCTTTACTAAGGACTGTAGTATTCTGTTTGCTTTGGGTTTCTTCATCATCATCATCCGGGTCTTCCAAATGAATGATTGACTGTTGCTTTTAGGGAATAGGATGTTTCACCTATTTTAAAGTATGTTCCCTTCTGATATGTGTGTCATCTACGATCTCTGATAGCTTTCATCTCTGTGGATTCAGTACCTTTCCTTTCTAAGTCACTTATCCATACTGTTTGGCCTTCATTCAGTTTTGGTAAGTCTCTGGCATGAAATTATTTGTTGTAATTTCGAGTTTGTTGCCTTCTATAAGAGTTTACCCAGTCTCTTACTCTCTCGTAGTCCCGGACATGCAATCCTGGAAGCAATTTTGTAGGCAACACAGGAAGTTGCGTTCTTATCTTTCTGCCCATCAGTAACTCTGCAGGTGATAGTCCACACATCAATAGTGAAGATCGCTAAATTAGAAATGAGGTGTCTTCATTCTTCTTCAATAAGACTTTATGGTTCTTACACTTCTTTCCACTTCATCCTTCGACTGTGGATAACATGGTGAACTTGTGAGATGTCAAGGCCAAGTCATTAAATATATTCAAGAAGGAGATAGATATATTTATTAATGCCAAAGGGATCAAGGGATAGGGTGGGGGGGAGAAAGTGGGAACAGGGTGCTGAATTAGATGATCAACCATGATCTTTTTTGAATGGTGGAGCAGGCCCGAGGGGCCGAATGGCCTAAGCCTGCACCTATTTTTCTATGTTTCTATGTTGAAATCCCATTCTTGTTACAGACTGTGAAATATTCATTCGCAAATTGTGGTCTGTTGTCTGACAGTACTTCGTCAGAGATACCATGTGTTGCAAAGATGTCTTGTAGAACTCTTATAACCGCTTCTGTTGTTGTTGAATGTAACCTTCTCAGTTCTATCCACCTTGAGATGTTGCCAAGGTCTGGTCGGAAATTGATTAGTTATCAGAGGTTCATGTTGTTCTGTTCTTTGTATTGCACAGATCTGGCAGTTCTGGATCACATTTTTCATGTCTTTGGATATTCCTGGCCACCACACTGATGATTGTGCCCTTGCTCTGCACTTTGTTATTCCTATGTGGCCTTGATGTCAATGTTCCAAGATATCTAATCTAAGTGAACTGGGAATGACTAGTGTGTCATTACAAACTAGCAAATCATCGATGATTGAAGAATTTTCTATATTCATAGAAAGTTTTAATTGCTTTCCTACAAGGACGTTCTTGTGGCCATCCTTGTGTGCAATACTGCCTTATACCAATATATTCTTCATTGCTTTGTTGGGCGTAACAAATGTCTTGCAGTTTCTGTATATTGGCCGGCCATTATTGTACAGTATACTGTGAATGTGACTCTATCTCGGCCACAAAATTCACATCTTGTTGTGTCAGATGGTCTACCATCGCTCTTGATAGCGCACCAGTGGACATTTGCATTTTTTTCCCTGGACATTTACGGTCCCATATGTATATCACATGAATCTTAAGTGAAATCGTTGGATTCTTGGAGGCATTTTTGCAATATCCTTTTCATTCAACAAAGATACCAAAGGTTTATGGTCCGTCTGGATGACAACTTTCAATCTGACAATATAATCAAAACATTTCTCACATGCCCATGTGATGGCAAGTGCTTCTTTTTCTATTATCGCATACCTTGTCTCTGTCTCGGACAAAGCTCCAGATGGAAAAGGACTGCCCCTAAACCCATAGAGGAGGCGTCTACAGCTTTCATTGTTGGTAGTGTAGGGTTATAATGTGCCAAGATGTCCAATGATATGAGCATTTCTTCAATCTTCCAGAATGCTTGTTCTTGATGTGAATTCCAACACCACGCTTGATCTTTTTTGATAAGTTGTCTTAGTGGTTCTGTTGCCTGTGCTAAATGAGGTAGAAATGTGGCTAACTGATTCACCATTCCCAGGATTCTTTGGTTCTGTTAAACAGAAGTAGGAGTAGGGAATTTTATAATGGCTCATGGCTTCTGTGGGTCTGCCATTATACCTTTCCTGCTTACTGTGTGTCCCAAGAAACAAACTGATTGTCTTAGAGAATTCGCACTTCTTGTTCAATGTTAGTCCTGCTTCTTGAAGTCATTGTAAAACTGCTCAAACTCTTTCGTCATGTTCCTCTACTGACCACCTATGTATCAGGATGACATCCATCTGACAAATAACTCCTTTGAGCCTAAGATGTTAGACATCGACCTTTGGAAAATCTCTGGTGCGGAAGTTAACCCAAATGGTAACCAATCGACACAAAACCTCCCGAATGGTATTATGAATGTGGTTAGTAATCTTGAGGTCTCATCTAAGGGTACCTGCCAAAACCCACTATTGATGTCGAGTTTGGTAAATGTGATGCTTTGACACAATTTCACCAAGCTGTCATCCACTGTGGACATTGGATGAATTTCCTGCACCACTGCTTTGTTGAGCTGCGTTAAATCCACACAGATACCTAGAGTTCTATTTTGCTTCGGGACTGGAGCCATTGCCGAACACCACACCATTGGTGTCGTAACAGGAGAAATGACTCCCATCCTGATCATCTCTTCCATCTGGTCTTGAAATTGGTTCATCAATGGACGAGGTATCTTTCTAGGTGTAAAGGTACACACTTCCAAGACCTATGAAAAGATTCGCGCAGTCTGCTTGAAAGTGACTGTTTACCTGTGGCTGTTTGACGTCATCAATCTTCTTGATCAGATGCAGGTCCAAGCAGTCTATTCTGCTTAGGAGGGAAAATTCTTCATTTTGCAAGATGTATAGGGTTTCCATAATTTGTCTCCCTCTATATTGGAGAGTTGCTTGAAGCTTACCCTTCAGTTTCAGTTGGGTCTCGCCTGGACCATGCAACTGTGTCCGCCGGTTGTAGGCAATGTCTCATCAACCATGGCTGTTGATCTGACAGAACTGTGACACTAGCACATGTGTCCAATTTGAAATTCAGTAGGTGTCCATTTACATAAATGCCCGCTGTCCAAAATCCTTGATTGGGTTATTAATTTCTCCTGGGAAATCTCTTGGTTCCTTTTCTGCTGGAAGTTGATGCACTTCATTCTTGGCTCTTTGTGTGATGATCTTCTGCTTTGCGAATTTGAGCAAAGAGGTCTTGCTCAGGCACATTTTCCCACAATGCCTGTCTTTTTACAGTTGAAACATTCTGCTTCACTAGCAGGGCACTGCTCCCGTCTGTGGGTCTTCCTGGTTCCACAGCGCTGGCACGGTTTCTCAGTGTCATGCACCTTCTGACCTGTGCATGTCTTCTCTACAGATTGTCTCTCCGTCTTTAGCTTCAAGAACTGTACAGTCATTAGATTTCATCTAATCAAAGGCATCTTTTCAGCCTGCAGAACGACCCTATTTTGTCTTCTTACTTCTGCCTGCTGTATGACCTGAATTGCCTTCTCGAGTGTAAGGTCATCTTTGGACTGCAAGAGATCTGGCAGAGTTTCATCAACTATGCTGACAACTATTCGGTCCCTTATCAATTTCGCCTTCAATTCTCCATAGTCACATCCCTCAGCCAATCTGTACAGATCATTTATAAAAGAATCTACAGATTCACCTATCTTCTGGACTCGCTTGTTAAATTTTGTTCTTTCCAGAATTTTGTTACTGCTTAAAATATTTTAAATGTTTGTCAAAGGCTTGTAGCACATCCTCAAGTTTATCAGAAACCTTATTTATCTCTTTCCTCACAATCACTTCATTCACAATTGCACCCATAGAGGAGAAGGGTATTTACTTGTTCTGTTTCTGATTTAGTAAGCAGCTGGGAAGCAATCATAGGAATCTTATTCTCCATAAGGACCAATTTTGTACCAGATTGGATCCGTCCTGATCATGGAAGTTTTCAGGCATCCTGAATTCCGAATCCATTCTGCTTTCTTAGGCTTTGTTAGGTATTTTAGGGTTTTCCTCTTTTTAAATCGTTTTGGCTTTAATGGAGGTGTTGGTGCTATTTCTGGGGGTTTCCCCTGCTTTCCGGAGTTCACGTGCTTTTTTTCCGTTGTCTGGTTGAGTAATGGCTGCTGATTCCACCCGACTCCTGAGTCATCTTTTCGCCCAAGATTGACCTCACTTCCTGTTATTTACAACCCAATGCGCCGTTATGCAACAATGATCCCTTTAAAAAATTTTCTCATCCGATCCTGGACCGTCGGTCGGTACTGTGTCTCGGAACCCAATCGCTGGACCAGGATGTTTCATTCAGACCTCCACGCTGCTGTGGTGTAGTCTGAATGTCTGCATGGCTAACTCACTGGCTATTTTCTTCAGCTTTGGAGCAGCTCTGGAGCTCTTTGCAGTCCCGTGATGAGATCTGCTGTTCTTTTGGTGCTACTTCATGAGGTAAGGTGTTCTCAGCACTTTCTGGTCATTTTAGCCAGTGCCACTGTGTTTGTGTGTTGTTGTTGTAGTAGTAGTAGTAGCATAGTCAGGGCATTATTGATAAAGTCTCGCAGTCTGGATAAGGTCGACTAATAACTTTTATTATTTACACTTTTCAATTTACACTCTCTTTAAGCCTCTCTAGCTAGCATCCCTTATGCTGCTACTCTCTTCTTCCAAAGCCCATTACCATGTGACTGTAACATCATCATCACTACAGTGGGAGGGGTTGCTGTCATTGTCTCCAACATTAACCCTTTCAGGTCCTTATACTACACTACCCACGAAGGGTTTTCAGGGTACACTTCTCCTACCTCCACCTCGGCCAGAACAAAGCCCGAGACACCTGAGATTCACCAAACAGGTGGTCACTGGGCCTTGAAGGGCGGCTTCAGACAGTTCCACCCCAGCATGGGTGGCAGCAGCCTGGGCTGGCTGGCTGACAAACAGACAACAGCAAGGGAACTGGCGGAGTGGTAGTGGTGGGAGCATGAATGCTGTCATCCTGAGAAAGGTCAGCCGGTTCATGCACTGTGCAGCCACTGCCACTCCCACGAGGCAAGACCTGCACAATCCTAGTCATCTGCTGGAAGACAGATTGCTGGACTGCGATGAAAGCCTGCATGCCCCTTTGAGCACTGAGATTTGCAACAATGATGGCAGCTGAGCCTGTATCACAAAAAGCATGGATCGCATGACCTCTGTCAGATCTTACACTGCAGCACTGAGATGTTGGATAGCCTCCACCTGTGCTGTAATGGAAACTGAGACTGCTGCCACCAGACACTGCATCACAGCTGGGTCCACAACTGCTGTCATGCAGTTGGCCATCACTTCCACATTGGAAAGGATGGGCTGTATGCTCTGCACGTTGCCCTGTATCATGTTGGAGCCAGACACCTCGATGCTCCTTGACAGTGACACCAGGCTTTCTGGCAGGACTGCCAATGCACAAAGCTTCTCAGTGTGCATGCTCATCAGCGTTCTCCCCATCGAAGTCCTTATCTGAATCCCCTGTAGCAGAACTCGTCTGTGACCTTGCCCTCTGGTGAGCTGGTGCATGAACTATCCTTTCCCCCAGCCCATGCCAGGTGATTCACCACGTGCAGATCGTGACTTTGTACCACCCACTAAAGTTTGTGCAGTGCCAGTATCTGAGCTGGTGGCTGCAATGGTCAGATCAAGTGATGGTGCTTCTTCATCACTGATATGTTGTTGCTCTCCCTGTCCCTCCTGAGGCTACAGTGGCTGGGAAGGCAGCAGTTCTTGGGTACCTGAAAGCAGAAAGTCAGAAGGGAGTGTTTAAGCGAGGGAAGTGGGGTGGGGTGGGAAGCAGGAGGTAATGGTCATACCATCAGCAGCTTGCTCACCATGTCAGACAGCAGGATGAAGGTGGGGTGCGAGTTGAGAAAGGGCATAAGGCAGGAAAATACCATCATCCTCAATGTTCTCAGTGACATTGGATGCCACCAGCTGTCACAGCCAGCCCCATGATATGGAGAACCATCTACTCCATAGGGCTCAGGAGATGCAGGTGTCCACGACCCCGCAGATTCTGCTCTACTTCCAGCAATGGTGCACGACCTTATCCTACAAGAGAGAGGGAAGAATGTAAGTGATTGTATTGCACTGTGTCTAGGTAATGTGCCTGCCATAGCTGAATATTGGTGGAGTTTGCAAGAAGTGTGTGAAGGTAAGATGGAGCATCTGAATGTTAAGCCTGAGTCCTGACTGCTAGGAACTGCTGATGTGTGAGTGATGGGGCTGTGATGCATTGAGCAGTGTGAGTGTAGTTGGTAGTGTAGTGGGTATGAGATGTCCTTTAAAGATGCATTCACTGACCTTGACCACCCATGTAAGGTCATTGAACTTCTTGCAGCACTGTTGCCAGGTCCTCATGGCCAGACTCAGGGAGTTGACCTCCCTGGCCACCTGTTCCCATTCCCTGCTCAAGTGCTCCTTGAGGGCTCCTGGCCACCCTGCAGAAACATGTCGTGTCTCCTCATCACTAAGGCCTCCAATGTCACGTAATTGAACATCAGAGCTCTCTCTCTACTCCGGTGCTCCATTTGTTCAGCTTCTACTTACAGCCACTTGCACTACAGGCAGCCAGCAGCAGCCTCTTTCTAATGAATGCAGCTCCCCTTTACGACAGGCAGGTTAGATGGAACACATGCTAGCCACACACACTGCTGGGCCACCTATTGAGTATTCAGCAAGCTAGAAGGGAAGGTCATGCTTGGCTGAACACTGCAATCATGGAAATGAGGAAGCAGCACGATGTTTCCATGTTGCCTGCTTCAAGGGAATTATATGCTTTGCGAATTGCAACCCCTGGCACTTGAAAACGAAAGCTATCGAATGTTTAGCCAAAATGTTCTACCATTACATTTGAAGTATGGAAAGGCATTTTAGTGCCGAAAAACTAATAAGACCCAGAAATATTAGTAGATTTCTCAAATAGTTTGTACAGTGCAACACAAAATTAGTGTGACATTGGTGTAGACATTGAAACATTCTATAAAAATCTTGGTGTTCTAGTTCCACCACATATCCAGGGGGTAGAGCTTTACTTTTGAGGAACAGAAAATTATGAACATGATTTTGCGATAGGAGCATCCATCCCACCAAAATCATACAGCGCAGCACTGAGAAGGGAATTCTGCTTTGGAAATATTTTTCACAATCTTCATGCAGTCACATCCTGCTGTTTGAATAAAAAGTAAATACCACATCAACAAAAATAGACTTGAGAGAGTTTGACCCAAGTTGCAACACCCTCACTGGAAACAAGTTAAAACTGAGAAAATTCATTTTGATTCTTGAAAGTGTGACTGGAACATTATGTTGTCCTCATAGATGACAGCTAAGGTGGCGTAGGCAAGCAATTTGAAAACTAACTGTGATGGTCACATGCAACAATTTTATATGACAGGTTCAACCTCCCATAAGGGATTACTAACAAATTGTTTTTTGTGAAGTCATAGGAGGATTAAATGTAATGGGATTTTGTGCATATCTGTCCCAAATGGCAACATAGTTCAAGCCCTTTTTAACTTCACCCCATCTTCTGGCCTGAAAATATGCCTCAGTAAAAAAAAAACACACAACTGATTTATAACAAGTGTTGATCTCAGCTGATGCTCCAGTGTCAAAAGTCTTATGAAAATTAGTTTACAATAATCCAATGTTTAGTAGGAGACTGCATGGTTGAATTAGTTTATAATAACTGGAAGTACAGTACAGCATATATTGCATCTGGTTACCAAATCTTATACTTACAGCAGAATGCCTGAATGTAAGAAAATGACATAACTCAAGAGTCTGAAAAAAGCAAGCATTAATGCAGCAGATTTAACATTGTGGAGGGGAGAGTGGAAGAGCAATAGAATAATTCTGATCTCAAAGTAAAGGAACATCATTAAATAATTAATTCTAAAATTATGTCTTGGTTTAAATTTGTGCAACCTAATATTAAACCCCAAAATAGGGCTTTATCATAATCAGTTTTCCTGTTATCAATATATTGTCATCAGTCCCTCGAAACGAGGATGATATCTTCCAGGGTTGATGACTTGTGTGTTCTCAGGTGACTCAGCAGGTCAACATGAAGCATCTAGAAAAATAACAAACAAGGTTATTTCATTCTTGTCCCAGTCTAGCATCACCTTGATGAGATAGTTAAACTTCCAGCTCCACTATCCGGTTACTCATTGCATATTGTAGAGTTCAGAATTATTATGGAGCATCTTCCTAGAAAAATAATGAATCCCTCAGAAAAGGGCTAACTGCTTGTTGTGTGTCAAAATGATCAGAGGAACCATCTCCTCCCATCATTGTGAACCAAGCCCAACTGCAACTGAACAATAGATAAATCTTGGCAAGAATATCAAAGATCTTCATGAGCCTGATGAAGCAGACCTGGTCATTTAGCAATGGTTTAAACCACAGAATACATTTCAAAATGGGTGAAACCTGAACAAATTATAGCAAAACAGAAATAATAACAATAATACACTGTCTATGATGCTACACAATATGATGCATGTTAAGAGCGTACCCTCTCTCTATCCCTCTCATAAGGTATTCAGTAAAAAAGAATGCCAAAGGCAGTATCATATTAGGCTTTTTATAGGGGTCCTTCAATACTGTAACCTGTGTTCCAACTATATTGCTGCCAAACAGTAGAAAAATAAATGGAAAAGCATGTTTATGGTCTTAATTTGAAAATAGAAGCATGTACAGAGCTTTGCTGAACTCAAGATAGTTGTGCACATGCTTAAAAGCATGCAAACCTTGAGCTCTCAGAATCTAATGCGAGCTTTCCTTTTTTGCCTTACCGTACCCTGTGTGTTGTTTGACATCTGAGCAGTCTAGATTTGGGAGTCCCACTGTTCTGAACACACTCTAGCTTCTCCTTGAATACCTCCCAGTCCTCTGACATTAATTTGCATTCAAGTAGCTGTTCCGAGGTCCAGATACTGCATGATTCATGAGTACATATTTTAAAATTTAGATAACCATTATATTTTAAACCTGAAAATCTTTTTCCAAGTGGACCAAAGGTGAGTAGAAACAAAGAAAAATAAAGTGCAATATAGATATCTTTTTACTTATTGAAATCCAATTGATATCCATTGAGCTGGCAAATGAAGTTTCATTTATCCTTTGCTTGGCACATGCCCAATGACTCACCAGGAACAGATCCCAACTCTATACTAGCCTCCAACGTGTGTGCAGTGCCAGTATCTGAGCCGTTGACTGCAAGTATCAGAGAAGGGACGGGGCCTCTTCATCAGTGATGTGGTGTTTCTCGCTCCTCCTCCTGGGGTTGCTGTGGCTGGGTAGATGGCAGTTCTTGGGTGTCTGGAATCAGAAAATCAGAAAGGGGAAGGTGAGGGTGAGGGAAGTGGAGGGTGGGCTGGGAAGCAGGAGGTCAATGGTCATACCATCAGCAGCTTGCTCAGCATGCTAGACAGTAGGATAAGGGTAAGCTGGGAGTTGAGAAGGGACATAAGGCAGGACCATGCCATCATTCTCAATGTTCTCAGTGATGCTTAATGCCACAGGCTGTGTTGCAGCCATCACGTGATGCAGAGAACCATCTCCTCCGTAGAGCTCAGCAGATGCAGGCATCCTTGTCCCCCACTGGTCCTACTCTGCTCCCTTCCATTGGGTGTAACTTTGTCCTGCAAGTGAGAGGGAAGAATGTCAGTGATCGTGTTGCACTGTGTTTGGGTGATGTGCCTGCCATAGCTGAATAGCTGCAGGATATGGAGGCAGCGAAAGGTGGGTTTTGAGGCAGGCAACATTGGTAAGTCTGTAAGGGTCAGAAGGACTATCTAGATGTTAGGTGTGAGTACTGAGTGGCAGTGACTGTTGCTGGGTGTGGTGCATTGAGCAGTGTGAGGTTGGTGGTGTGGTGGGTAAGGAGATGCATTCACTGACCATTGCCACCCATTTGAGGTCATTAAATGTCTTGTGACATTGCTACCAGGTCCTCTGGTCCAGACACTGGCATTGTCCTTCCTGGCCACCGACTCCCTTTTGAAGTGGTTCATAAGGGCCTCTTCGCTCCTTACGGAACCACGGCATCTCTCCTCAGGTCCAACTCCACCATTAAGGCCTCCAGCACCACATCGATGACCCTGTAGATCACTCTCTGCCCTGGTGTTCCATTTCCCTTGTTTAGAATTGCAGCAATAATATTCAGCAACAGGCTCCTGTAATTCGGTGCAGCTTCCCATTAATAAGGACAGACTGCCTTTAAGAACAGAAAGCTGATTGCACCACGTGCCATCAGCATTCACTGCTCAGCTCCCTGCTGTGTGCAGGGACAGCCAGCAGCCTGAAGTTGCAGCTGGCAGTGTGCAAAGAGAGCTAGTGGCATGCAGAGGCAGCCTACAGTGTGCAGTGACAGTCCGCAGCGTGAAGTGTTACAATCAGATGAGGACGGGTCACAAGACTCCCCTCTTGTCCTTCTCTTTGTTTGACCGCAACAAGGTTTATTCCTTTTTAACACAGTGGATGTGCTTACCACTTCAGTAAGTGTTTTACCTTTTCCCTTTGTTGTGATTATAACAGAACCAATCGTATAGGTTTTCTTGAGCTTAAACAAGAAATAAGTGAGTTTATTGTACTTAAAAAAACTAAACTCGATCTAAATAAAATAATAAAACTACGCTACACTTTCACTCACACAAGCACACGAGAATCACACACATAATGGAGTACAGAGTGACAAGAAATAGTTCGGTTTGGATTAGAGTAAAGAACAAGAAAGAAATAATATACTGCCGGTGGGGTTGGGTAATTCCGTTGTTTTCGGTTGAAGTTGTGATCGTGAAGTCTTTGGCTGGTAGAAGTGCACATTGTGGCTGGCCCACCTGGTTTAGGTTTTTCTTGGCAACAGAGTTGTCGGTGGCTTTCCTCCCTGGGGTTTCTGTTTTTAGCAATGGTAGATTTGGGGATTCCACAGCCACAGACAGTTTTCAAACATGTGATGTTTTCTGGAGAGAGAGAAAGAGCGAGAGATGTTCCACTGGGGTCTGGTCTGGTCAGCACTGAAAGTTTGTCTGCCTCAAAGTCTCAGGAGCTTGTCCTTTTGCAAAAGACTGCTAGTTTTCCATAGATGTGGAGGCAGTCACATGATTGTCCAGTGTCACCGTTTACAGTTTAATTAGATTCGAGAATAGCTATTTTCAATCTCTCTTGAGTCTCATTGTTTCAATGTTCACCCCCTGGAGGTATGACTCCACTGTTAATGTTCCAAGATGGCTTTTAATGTTTTTCCATTAGAAGTGAAGCTGTTAGCTGTTTCCAAATTCATGAGGCATTGTCCTGGATGCAACCTCCTTAGACATGCGTCTCCAATTCGTTGTCCTGGAATGTGAGGTATTTCAATGCAAATTGTGGTGGCTATAATGCATTCTTTTATGTTACCTGATGCAACATAAATGAGATGCATGGAGTCCAGTTAGTTGAAGATCTCGAACAGGTTTATTGCGCTAAACTATTATACAGTACAGGCCTAACTGTTTACAGATGCTTTCTCTGGGTGTTACAGTTGCAGAGTGACTCTGGCTCTGAGTCACATGACTGCATCCTGGTACTTATTTCATTAGCATATGAAGATCTGAAATGAGCATCACTCTTAAAGGCAATCATACAACATCCCCTTTCTTTCCAAAGATAAGTCTCATATGCTAAAAGTAAAAACACATGAAACTAGATAATGTTGCTATGACCACATCTAGAGTACTGTGTATGGTATTGGCCTCCTTATTTAAGGAAGGATGTAAATACATTGGAAGCAATTCAAAGAAGGTTTACGAGACTGATACCTGGAATGGGCGGGCTATCTTATGAGGAAAGATAGGACAGGCTAGGCTTGTATAGGCTGGAATTTAGAAGAATAACAGGTGACTTGATTGAGGCATATAAGATCCTGAGGGGTCTTGACAGGGTAGATGTGGAAAGGCTGTTTCCCCTTGTGGGAGAATCTAGAACCAGGGATCACTGTCTAAAAATAAGGGGTCACCCATTTAAGACAGAGATGAGGAGAAATACTTTCTCTCAGAGGGTCATGAGTCTTTGAAGCTCTATTCCTCAAAAGGCGGTGGAAGCAGAGTCTTTGAATATGTTTACGGCAGAGGTAGCTAAATCCTTGATAAGCAAGGGGGTGAAAGGTTATCAGGGGTAGGTGGTAATGTGGTGAAACTGGTTCAGCCATGATCTTATTGAATGGCAGAGCAGGCTCGAGGGGCTGAGTGGCCTACTCTTGCTCCTAATTCGTATGTTCGTATGACCAGGTGAGAAAGGGGTCTAGGGTTCCATCTCAGCCTTCACCTGGTCTTACCGTAACAGGGTTTAATTTTAAACATACCTTTTTTTTTTAGCTCCCCCTAACTTCCAATTATGAAGCAAACAAACCAGCCAAACAGGTTTCCTTAGGTTTAAAGATAAAAGGTTGAACTTTATTAAACTTAAACTCTAATTCGGTTAACGCCAATGGATAGGCAACGCGCCCACTCTGGCATGCATACACAATATACACATGCAGATAGAGACAGAAAAGAGCAGAAGAAATAAAGTGGAAAAGTTTGAGGCAATATCTGAAGATGGTTTTGGTTACTGTTCTTCGAGCTCGCTGTAAAGTCTTTGGTTGTAGGTAGGTCTTGCTTTTCGTTGGGGCCCAGTAGTCTTCTTAAGCCTTGTTCGATGTAGGAGACTTTTCTCTCTTGAAGTACATATGTCGTAAGTGGGTCCAGAGGCTTGTGAGAAAGAGATGGGAGCAGACAGGAGAGGTCTTCTCACTCCAGGAGCAAACAATCTTTGAGTTCAAAAACTCTGTGGCTAGTTCAAAAAAAACTCTGGACCAGCCAGTTAGTCATGTGACCAGCTGGTTAACCAGTCCTGGCTTTTGTGGATTGTATCACCTTAGCAGTCTCTAAAATGGTCTTCCATACACCTTCAGCGTCTGGTGATCAAAATCCATTGTGGGTTGAATGTGCCAGGGAATGGTCCTTTTGTCTTCACAAGCACTGTCTGTTAGTATGCAAATGTTTTTCAGCTAAGGGGCTGGCAGCCTTTGTAACAGGCCTTCGCTTCTTCCCAGCAAGTTTGAAATCAATGTTCATATGACAAAATTCTTGGCAGGTGGGGGGCCCTGCATGACAACATCAAAACTAGTTTAGCAGGATATAGATCATAAAATTTACAAGTATAGAGGCTCAAAAGTCCATATAGCGTTTCTGTAGTTTGACAATTCCTATTCAGGGAATTTGCGTCTCATCTGTTGCTGTTCTTTCTGAAGTTTATCCCTCTCTCCATTCAGTTTCTGGTGCTCCGCCTTCAGCCTGCTAACATACTCTGTTGCTTTTCTCAAGGTGACCACTTTTGAGGTCTTGTCATTCTTGGAAAGTTCTGGCACCTCATCTCGAAGAATCAACAGACAATGCTTCAATTCATTCCTCGTCAGGGCATTGTGTGTCACTTAGTCTCTCCTCATCCTCCGCGTCTGAAGGTCTTGGGCTCAAGGTCAAGGACTTATTGGGGGTGGAGTACTTGGCCTCAAGGAGGTACCTGTCCGTTTGGCTCATTCTGGTGCTGGTGGTTCTCTAGAGAGCAGAAGTGAAGGCGCAACATAGTTGTTCTGTTGCTGGGTTTCCAGACCCTACTATTTGATGCTGGCCAGAGTATGTGAGCGGATTCCAGTCCTTGGAGATTTCCCCTTGGCAATGCTCTCATGGATAGTCACAATGTTGAGGTCCTTACACGCTGGTAGTCCTGCCACTGCAGGTATGCTCGTGTCTACTAGATAGAATGTTTGTGGTTTCCTTGCCGACTTGCCGTATCTGCGTTGCATTATCAATGTGCCACTACGAGGCAGGGTCACTTGACAGTCCGCAATATGCAGAGACAGTCCGCAGTGTGCAGTGACAGTCTGCAATTTGCAGAGACAGCCATCAGTTTTCAGGGACAGTCTGCAGTTTGCAGACACACTCTGCAGTTTGCAGACACACTCTGCAGTGTGCAAGGACAGTCCGCAGTTTGCAGACGCACTCTGCAGTGTGCAGGGGCAGTCCACAGTGTGCAGAGATACTCTGCAATGTTCAGGGGAAGTCCACAGTGTTCAGGGGCAGTCCGCAGTGTGCAGAGACACTCTGCAGTGTGCGGGGACAGCCCACAGTGTGTGGGGACAGCCCGCAGTGTGCAGAGGCAATACGCAGAGTGCAGAGACAGTCCGCAGAGTGCAGTGATACTCTGCAGTCTGCAGAGACCCTCCACAGTCTGCAGAGATACTCCGCAGTCTGCAGACACAGCCCGCAGTGTGCAGGGACAGTCCGCAGTGTGTGAGGACAGCCCGCAGTGTGCAGAGATACTCCACAGTCTGCAGAGATACTCTGCAGTGTGCAGAGACAGTTCGCCGTCTGCAGAGACAGTCCGCAGCGTGCAGAGACAGTCTGAAGAGTGCAGAGACAGTCTGCTGTGCGGGGAGCAGTCTGCTGCATCAAAATTACATGTTGCTGCCTCCACTGGATCCAGTGCAGGCAGGTCATAAATCGTGAACCCTTCTGCCAGGAAAATGGGGCAAAGCCCAGAGTGTCTGTGAGATGTGGCCTATTAAAGACAGATGTAGGTGATTCTGTAGTATATAACAAGATAATGGCAGATTTATTCAAAAGTAATTTGCTTCTCTTTTCACAGTAGAGGAAGAAGATAAAATACTAGTGTTAGAAAGAAACTAAAAATAAATGGGAGGATCTTATTGGATTCAATACAAGTTAAAACAAAAAGATAAAGAGTAACTAATAGGACATAGGATAGATAAATCTCCAGGTCCTGATGGCTTGCATCCTAAGGGATTGAAAGAAATAGGTGAGGAAATTACATAAACATTAGTCATAATCTTTCAATGCTTTCTTGTTTCAGGAATTATGCTATTAAGACTTGAAAATTGCTAATGTCATTCCATTATTTAAAGATGGTAGGAAAGAGAAGCCAGGAAACTACATTCCTGTAAATTTAAAGTCAGTTGCAGGGAAGCTACTAGAATCTGTCATTAAAGATCGAGTGACTGAGCACTGAAGAACTTCAGTGTGTTTTTTTAATGGTGAAATATGTTTAATGGTAAAATAATCTAGTTGAAGATTTTTAGGTGTCTACTAATAAAGCAGATAAGGAAATGCCTAAGGATGTGATCTCGATGGACATCCAGAAAATATTCAATAAGGGGTCCAACACAAGAAATTATGAGGGAAAAGGAGAATACACAGAATTGGAGGTTGGATATTGGTTGCAAGGTAAGAGACAGAGGCCACAAAATTCGACTCCATAACACCTATCCTTTCAGCATTATGGGTGCCACTTTGGGTGTATAATGGTGCCTGCGCCACTTATGCATAATTCTGGTGCAGCCCACATTGGATGCCATTTGGGGAAGTTCAGTAGCTCACATGTTAGTAGTATACAGAGTAGGCAGATCGTGATGTCAGTCAGCGTGTAACACTAATTTAACTCAGGTTAACTCCTGAATGTGCAGTTGGTGTGCGACCATGCTCAGCATATCATTCAGGTATCCTGGCAGCAGCTATGATGCAAATATTTTGCGCTGTCTGCTGTAGCATCAGTATTTGAAACCAGAAGGTGGCTACTGGATGACAAGGGGTATCTGCTGACCACTTGGCTCAAGACTCTGGTGCACAACCCAACCAAACATGGCCAGCATGCAAATATTGAGAGCCATTCTGCCACATGAAACATCACTGAGCAGATCACAGGGATGCTCAAACAACAGTTCTGCTGCCTGGACCGCTCTGAAACAGCCCTGCTGTACTCGGCAGAGCGCATGTCCTGATTTGTCATGGTCACGTCTCAGGCTCAAAGAATCACGCTTGAAGTCACAGATTTAACTTTAACAAAGATTTAACAAGTGTTTCATAAAGAGTTCTGTTCACTGCTGCTGCATATGCCTATTGATCTTACAACAACCCCCAGGTCAGGTGTTTTCCCCAAAACACAAAGTTACTTTCAGTTTCTCTTTCAAGAACTATCTAGTTTCTAATACTCAAGCCCACACATACAATCATGACATTCCTCCCTTATCAGACTAAAACATGCCCATGATTTTCCTGCTTGGCATATGTAGCTTAAATTCCATTTCATACCAAACATACTGGAATAAATTTTGTAACCAAACTTAACAAATCATTATTTTCCTAACTCATTGAATAAATGAATTTCTTCAATTACATTTGCTTTCAAGGGTAGGGTTCGGCGTACACCTTTTTTGATTTGAACATAATCATAACACAAAATTTTCATATCATTTTGGTGGTCTCCTCTCGCACCGTGGTCTTCCTGTTGTCTCAGGAACTGTGGTCACCACGTCAGGATCAGGAAATGTCATCGGCCCATCTGGAACCGATGTTTCTCCCTCTGGATAGCAAGCTGCTGCCTGCTGACAGCATCATTGGCTTGGACTTCTGAATTGCTAGATGCCAGCTTCACCTCAGCTCCTACATCTGGTTCATCTGCTGTCGTGGCTTTGTCACCGTGATACTTTTCGACGCATGAAGACTTTCTGTCATACCGTACTCCTTCTGGCAACTGCACAGGCACACTGTTTCCCTTCTTGGCAATAACCATGTATGGCTTGGGATAATATGGTGTATCCATCTTACTCAAAATTTTCCATCTCAGCAATACTTCATCACCTGGCATCACATCAGACTGTCTAGCTCTCCTTCTGTGGTCTGTATAAAACTTTGCAGCATCCTTTTGCTCAGCATCATGATCTCGAACCTCCTGATCAACTCTAATGTTCCTCAGCTCTGGTATCTTGGTGCGTATTTTGCATCCAAATAACAACTCAGCTGGGCTCTTTCCCATCGTAGTGTGTGCAGTTGCTCTATACATGGCCGCATATGACAACAGCATCTCCTTCCAGTCTTTACCCGCAGCCTGAGTAATCCTTATCTGTTTCTCTCAGGATTGGTTTTGTCTTTCCATTTCCCCATTTGCTTGTAGATTGGTTGAGTTAGAGTCCATAGAAAAAAGGGGTATACAGTCTGTGGCATTTGGTGATTCGGCTGCTTCTAGCTGAATTCGATGGTCCTGAGGCTTTTAGTTTGAAGAGGTAGATGACTAGTACGGTGAGTCTCTTGGAGACAGCGATGTGGATGATTTTCTCCAATGGGGTTGCTGATTGTGGATGGAGTATGCAAAGGTGCTCAGTCAACAGGCAGAATTCGAAGCTTGTAAGCTAAAATGGAGAGAGGGACCCCCACTAGATCTGCACATGTCAGAGTCTAGATGCTTCTCCTTGCTGCTGTAGAGAAACACATAAGCTTAAAACCACAGGTGGGGAGTGACTTGTCACATAACAGTCACCCATGGAGTCAGTTTCTGTTCTTGCTAAAAAAAATAGGTAGTTCCCTGAAACTTCCTGGGTCTTGGTTCTTGTTCCGATGAGCAGTCATTTCATCTCAACTACAGTGTTGCAAATTAGGTGGCCGTCCTAAGCTGCCAGCAACGTCATCCTTCATCTGTCCTCTCTTAAATTTCTTCAAAAAATATAAATTCAGATCTCCAGTCAGTGGATTAAAGAAAATTATCATTTAACAAAGCAAATTGGCGTGACAACACATTTTCGAGATGTGCTCTTGATTGTCTTTATCTTCACTTCCTCCTACAGTGCTCTGCTGATGACATTACTGTCACTGCCTGACTCTATAATAATGCTCACTTCAACACCCCCAACAATCACTGGAACTTTCTCATGGTTGCTTCCATTGACAGAAAACATGTATCCATAATTGCTATTGGTGTCCTTGCTCACTGCATCTTCTTCAACTCATTTCACAGTTGTTCTACTTCCATCTCTCTTTCCTTTACATATTTTGCCAGGCTTCCTACTCCATTCACATTTGGTTCTGCACTTCTTGGCAAAATGGTCTTTGCCCCCACATTTTCTGCATATCTTTCCCTTGGCAGAGCAATCATCTCTTCCATATTGTACCAAGTTGCAACATCTGAAACATTCTCTCTCAGACTTTTATTGTTTACATTTACACGTACCTGGATTTCATTGTGTCACTCAATTAACCTTAGATTTTGTCATGCCGATGGCGGGAAATGGGACAGAGTTTCAACTGTGAACTTGTCCATCCACTGCTTCCAATGCAGCTGCTATATTCAAAGTGTGATCCAACATTAAGTCACTTCACCTTTCCAGCAGCCTACGCCTCAACTTATCCGACTTGCAATGTTGGACCACTTGATCCATTATCTGGTTATTTATATGCATTGCAACATAATTGCATCCATCTGACACCCTGCCTCAAACAAATCACAAATTGGACTACTGTTTCCCCCTCTTTCTGTCTTATTTGACAGAAAACATGCCTTTGGAACGTGGCATTTGTCATCACCACATAATGGTCCTTCAAAGCTTTCACTGCACGTTCACAATCTGCCTTTTCTCCCGTGTCAGGCAACGCCTTGTAAGTCTCCCTCACTGAAGCACCTGCATTGAACAGCAATAAGGCCCATCGCTGTGCTTTTTACACCTCTGTTGCCCCATCCAAAAACAAATTGCGAGTGTCAGCATTCGCTTCAAACTCCTTCAGCCACGCTTTCCATTTCACACTGACAGTACTGGCATCACCCATCTGATCAAATGGCTCAATTCCCCAGACTGCAGACATATCAGCTTCAGCAAATTCCATGACAATCCTAAATATCTCCGAATTTACCTCTACATTGTTTCTGTTTATATCCTCGTTGCCAAAGTCACATCTCAGACTCAAAGAATCACACTTGAAGTGACGGATATAACTTGAACAAAGGTTTAACAATTGTTTAATAAAGAGTTTTGATCATGACAGCAGCATATGCCGATCTGACCTTACAAAAACCCCCCGGACAGCTGTTTTCCCTAAAACACAAAGTTACTTTCAGTTTCTCTTAGTATTAGTATTAGAGTCTCTAATACTAAGGCCACGCATACAATCATGGTCTGCTGTATCCTGCATAACCTCACCATCATGAAGATACAGCCCTTGCTACCAGGTACACAGTGAGTAGCTGAGAAGGAGGAGGAGGAGGAGAAGAAAGGGAGGAGGCAGCGAACACATCCTCTCACGGGTCATGCTGTCCATGATCGGCTGATCCAACTATAGTTCAGTGAACACCATTACAATATCTTCTTGGCCATAATATTGAAATAAACACCACTACAAAACAAACATTCCAAACTGGCTTTATCAAACAAACCATCCAATATTCCATACAAAAGTCAACTGATAACCCTTGTGCATTCGCTTAATCCCTGCCTTCAATGTGCCCTTGCCTGTCCTAGTGCTCCTACGCAGTGCTACCACATGTAGGTGTAAGTCTGCTGACTTTCAGTGGGGGAGACTGCAGATGGACTTGCAAGACAACCTCACGCAGTTCTGGCCTAAAAGGTCCAGTTTCGGACTGCAGCACCTCAGCACCTCAGCAGCAGTCTGGGCTGGCTGGCAGACAGGCAACACCAAGGGAACTGGGAAAAATTGGCAATGGAGAGAGGATGAATGATGTCATGTTGAGAGATGACAGTGGGTTCATGCTCCACAGAGCCATTGCCACTCGCCTGGGATTTTCCTCAGCAATCCTAATAATCTTTTTGGAACAGAGATTGCTGGACTGTTGTGAAACCCTGCAAGCCCCTTTGAGCACTTGTATCCACAGCCATGATGGCAGCAAGATGCACTTGCATGGCAACGAATAGAGTAGCATGACTTCAGTCTGAGCTTCCACTGCAGGACTTAGACATTGGGTGGCTTCTGCTGATGCTGCAGTGGAAGCTGAGACATCGGCCATCAGACACTGCATTGTAGTTGGGTCTGCAAATGTTCTCATGAAGTTGGCCACCACCTTCATGCTGGAAAGAATGGCTCCAAGCTCTGCGCAAAACCCTGTGCCAAGCTGGTGCCAGACTCCTCCATGCTTCTTGACAGTGACAGCAGGCTTTCTGGCGGGCCTACCAAAGCACCAAGCATCTCTGTATTCATACCCATCAGCTTTCTCCTGTATGCCGCCCTACTGAAGTCCTCACCCGAGTCCCCTGCAGAAGAACTCATGTGCAGTTTTTGTGCTGCCTGGGCGCAGCAGTCATTATGTTGAGCAGGCAGCAGAATGTTTGCATACTTCCTGCATCAGAAGGTACAGGCGCCAGTTAATCGTGATCCCCAAACTTGTTTTCTAGCCTTATCCAAGTTTTCCCTCAGAGAGTGGGGATAAAGGGTTGGTACTCTGATTGGCAGTTTGCGAAAAAAGGTGTTTACCAGGGATCTGTTGGGGTCTCAACTTTGGACCATATTTGTTAATGACGCTGATGAAGCAATTCTCTTTGACCTCCTTGTCTTGAGAGACAATGGGTAAGTGCCTAGAGGTGGTCAGTGGTTTGTGGAGCAGCGCCTGGAGTTGCTTAAAGGCCAATTCTAAAGTGACAGACTCTTCCACAGGCACTGCAGATAAAATTGGTTGTCATGGCTGTTACACAGTTAGCTCTCTCCTTATACTTCTGTCTCTTTTCCTGCCAACTGCTAAGTCTCTTTGACTCGCCTCTCTTCAGCCCTGCCTTTATAGCTGTCTGCCAGCTCTGGCGATCACTGGCAACTGACTCCCATGACTTGTGATCAATGTCGCAGGACTTCATGTCGCGTTTGCAGACGTCTTTAAAGCGGAGACATGAACGGCCGGTGGGTCTGATACCAGTGACGAGCTCGCCCTGCAATGCGTCCTTGAGGCTCCTGCCATCTTCCATGCGGCTCACATGGCCAAGCCATCTCACGCGCCACTGGCTCAGTAGGGTGTACATGCTGAGGATGTTGGCCACGTTGAGGACTTCTGCGTTGGTGATACAGTCCTGCCACCTGATGCCAAGGGTTCTCCAGAGGCAGTGAAAATGGAATGAGTTGCGACGTCACTCTTGGCTGTCCAGGCCTCGCTGCTGTACAGCAAGGTACTGAGGACACAGGCATGATACACTCGGACTTTTGTGTTCCGTGTCAGTGCGCCATTTTCCCACACCTTCTTGACCAGTCTGGACATAGCAGCAGACGCCTTTCCCATGCGCTTGTTGATTTCTGCATCGAGAGATAGGTTACTGGTGATAGTTGAGCCTAGGTAGGTGAACTCTTGAACCACTTCCAGAGCATGGTCACCGATATTGATAGATGAAGCATTTTTGATGTCCTGTCCCATGATGCTCGTTTTCTTGAGGCTGATGGTTCGGCAAAATTCGTTGCAGGCAGCCGCAGTCCTGTCGATGAGTCTCTGCAGACACTCTTCTGTGTGGGATGTTAATGCAGCATCGTCAGCAAAGAGGAGTTCCCTGATGAGGACTTTCTGTACTTTGGTCTTCGCTCTAAGACAGGCAAGGTTGAACAACCTGCCATCTGACCTTGTGTAGAGGAAAATTCCTTCGTCTGAAGACTTAAACGCATGTGAGAGCAGCAGGGAGAAGAAGATCCCAAACAGTGTAGGTGCGAGAACACAGCCGTTTCACATCACTCAGGATAGGAAAGGGGTCTGATGAGGCACCAGTATGCTGAATTGTGCCTTTCATATTGTCATGGAATGAGGTGATGATACTTAGTAGCTTTGGTGGACATCCGATCTTTGCTAGTAGTCTGAAGAGACCACGTCTGCTGACGTGGTCGAAGGCTTTGGTGAGATCTATGAATGCAACGTAGAGGAGCATCCGTTGTTCGTGGCATTTTTCCTGTAGCTGGCGAAGGGAGAACAGCATGTCAATGGTGGATCTCTCTACTCGAAAGCCACACTGTGCCTCAGGGTAGACACGCTCAGCCAGCTTCTGGAGTCTGTTTAAAACAACTCGAGCGAAGACTTTCTCCACTATGCTGAGCAGGGAGATTTCACGGTAGTTGTTGCAGTCAACGTGGTCACCCTTGTTCTTATAGAAGGTGATGATATTGGCATCGCGCATGTCCTGTGGCTCTGCTCCCTCATCCTAGCACAGGCAAAGCAGTTCATGGAGTGCTGAGAGTATAGCAGGCTTGGCACTCTTGATTATTTCAGGGGTAATGCTGTCCTTTCCAGGGGCTTTTCCACTGGCTAGAGAATCGATGGCATTACTGAGCTCTGATTTTGTTGGCTGTTCCTCCAACTCATCCATGACTGGCAGAGGCTGGGCTGCATTGAGGGCGGTATCAGTGACATTATTTTCCCTGGAGTACAGTTCTAGGTAGTGCTGCACCCAGGAATAGAGAGTTGTATATCCATGTTTGCGGATGACACTAAGTTAGGAGAGGTAGTAAGTGGTGTGGAAGTGGGAAATTACAAAGGGCCATAGGTTAAGCGAGTGGGCAAAACTGTATCAGATGGAGTTGAACGAGGGAATTGTGAGGTCATGCACCTTGGACCCATTAATATAAACTAGGCTATTTTCTAAATGGCACCCCAGTGGGGAAATCAAGAACGAGGGTACATAATCTTAAAATTATGGCTAGATCATTCAGCAACTAAATCAGCTGGCACTTTTTCACAAATAGGATAGTAAAAATCTGGAATTCTCATCCCCAAAAGTATGTGAATGTGAGGACAATTAGAGCTTTCAAGATGAAGATAAATAGATTTTTGTCAGGTAAAGGTGTCAAAGGATATAGAGTAAAGGCAGGTAAATGGAGTTCAGGTACAGACCATCTAATTTAATGATGGAGCAGAACCTGCTGACAAGGGTGGTGCTGTTGTTGTCTGGTGTACCGACCTCTACCTTGCAGAGGCTCAGCGCCAACTCTCAGACACTTCTTCCTACCTCCCCCTGGACCATGCCCCACCACCAAACATCAAGCCATTGTCTCTAGGACTGTCACTGATCTCATCTCCTCCGGAAACCTTCCCTCTACAGCTTCCAACCTCATAGTCCCGCAACCCCAGACCGCCTGCTTCTACCTCCTTCCCAAAATCCATAAACAGGACTGTCCCGGCAGACCCATCATTTCAGCCTGTTCCTGCCCCACCCCTTATTTCTTCCTATCTTCACTCTATCTTTTCTCCGCTGCTCCAGTCCCTTCCCACCTACATCCATGACTTTTCAGACAGGCTACGTCATTTCAACAATTTCCAGTTCCCTGGCCCTAACCGCTCCCTCCTCACTATGGACATCCAACCTCTCTAATATAATATAAAATAAAAACAAGAAATGCTGGAACCACTCAGCAGTCTCTCTACACCGCCATCCCCCACCAGGATGGTCTAAGGACTCTCTGCTTCTTCCTTGAATAGAGGCCCAACCAGTCCCCATCCACCACCACTCTCCTCCGCCTGGCTGAACTTGTTCTCACATTGAACTACCTCTCCTTCAACTCCTATCACTTCCTTCAAATAAAAAGTGTTGCTATGGGTACCCTCCTGGGTCCTAGTTATGCCTGTCTTTTTGTGGGGTATGTCGAACATTCCTTGTTCCAGTCCTACTGAGACCTCCTCCACCAATTCTTTTTCTAGTACATTAATGACTGTATCAGTGCCGTTTTCTGCTTTTGCCCCAAACTGAAAAACATCATCAACTTTGCTTCCAATTTCCACCCATCTCTTACCTTTACATGGTCCATCTCCGACATTTCCTCAACTTCTCTGTCTCCATTTCTGGGGATTGACAGTCCATTAATATTCATTATAAGCCCACCGACTCTCACAGCTACCTTGACTACACTTCCTCTCACCCTGCTTCCTGTAAGGACTCCATTCCATTCTCCCTGTTTTTCTGTTTCCAACGCATGTGTTCTGAAGATGCAACCTCCACAGCAGCGCTTCTGATATGTCTTCCTTTTTCCTCAACCGAGGATTCCCCCCCACTGCGGTTGACACGGCGCTCAACCATGTCCAAACCATTTCCTGCACTTCTGCCCTCACATTTCCCCTCCCTCCCAGAACTACGACAGGGTTCCCCTTGTTCTCACTTTGCATCCCATCAGGCTTACCAAAGGATCATCTTCTACCATTTGTGCCACCTCCAGTGTGATGCCTCCACCAAACGCATCTTCCCTTCTCCTCTCCGTCAGCATTCTGAAGGGATTGTTCCCTCCATGACACCCTGGTCCACTCATCCATTACCCCTGACACCTGGTCCCATTCTCACGGCACCTTCCCATGCAATTGCAGGAGGTGTAATACCTGCCCTTTTACCTCCTCTCTCTTCACCATCCAAGGTCCTAACCACTCATTTCAGGTGAAGCAGTGATTTACTTCCTTTCAATTTAGTATACTGTATTTGATGCTCACAATGTGGTTGCCTCTACATTGAGGAGACCAAATACAGATTGGGTGAGCACTCCCCCCCCCCACCCCTTTGCGGAACACCTCTGCTCAGTCCGCAAGCGTGACCCTGAGCTTAAGATTGCTTGCCATTTCAAGTCACCACCCTGCTTCCATGCCCACATTTCAGTCCTTGGCCTGTTGCAGTGTTCCAGTGAACATCAACGCAAGCTCGAGGAACAGCACCTCATTTTCCGATTAGGCATGCTACAGCTTTCCGGACTCAACACTGAGTTCAATAATTTCAAAGCATGGCTGGCCTTTTTTAATTATTATTTTATTTGATTTTTAAAATTTGTTTTTGTACCATGTGCTTGCCTTAAACTTGGTTTTTCATGTTTGTACTTCTAGACAGAGCTGTTCATTATTCTGTCATTAACAGTCTCTCTGCATTAATACTTTGTCTTCCACCATTCCTGCCATCTGCCTGATCACACACCTTCTCTTTTGTTCTCTCTCCCCCCGATCTCTGCTTCACTTGCTTCAAACCTATGACATTTCTAACCTTTGCCAGTTCTGATGAAAGGTCACAGACCTGAAACATTTGGCTGCATTTTAAGAGTCCACTGCTGAAATAGGCAGCAGACGTAAAAAAAATGCGGCCCGCCTGCACAAGCACCGCGTCACGGAGCTGCTGCGATTTCAACCGAGGCAGCTCATTTGCATGACTGTGGCGTCTGCCTGCCACGATGACGTGGAGGGGGGTGGGCGGGCCATCGCCGGCACCAATGTGCAAGTGCTGGCGCCATTTTTAAAGAGCTTACAGCCCTCAATGGAGATTTAAAAATTAAAGGGCCAGGTAAGTTAGATTTCCACAAGACACAAATAAATGACCTTGAAATGCATTTTCCCAACCCCCAACAATGGCATTTCCAGACATTCGTGCCCTTTTCCCCCGTGCAATTCGAATATTGGTGAATTTGACCTTCCCACGCCCCTAAAGTTCAGCAGCTTTGCCCTTTACCCCTTTCCATCACTCCCCCTGACCAATCCGCATTGTTGTTATGCCGCACCCCACCCCTCCCACCCCCGGCACAGAGAAACAATCCTCCTCCTCCCCCCTCCCCACAGGTGTCGCACCACATTTCGCCAAACAGGGATTCGAAGGGATGGTATTGTCAGCTGTCCAAATGAAGATCGGTGCAGCGATTAAGGAGACGATGAGACCCTTATTTAATCAGGTATGTAAATTAGTTTATATATTGAAATGGGGGTCCCGTCACTGAGCGGCAGGGTGGCTGCCACGTGGCCTTGCCGCCGCCGCCAAGATCAGCACGGGGCCTGCCGCCGTCAGGGTTGGTGGCAGGCCACTGCCGCACCGACCTTCAGTGCCCCCTCGCCACCATTCCCAACAATGGAGGGGCTTTAAAATCCAGCCCATTAACTCTGCTTCTCTCTCCACAGATGCTGCCAGACCTACTGAATATTTCCAGCACTTTCTGTTTTTATTTCAGGTTTCCAGCCTCCACAGTATTTTGCTTTTATTTGGATGAATTTAGATCTTGTAAATGGCTTTGACACCTTCAATGTAATAAAGCATCCCAAAGCACTTCACTGGAGCATTATGAAGCAAATTTTGACACTGAGCCACATAAGGCAGATAGAAAAAGGTTTGGCCAAAGAGGTAGGTTTTAGGGAGTGTATTAGAGGAGGAAAAAAGAGGCAATTAATATCAGAGATGTTCAAGAAGCCAGAATTAGATGAGTGCGGAAGGTTGTGGAGTTGGAGGTGATTACAGGGAAAGGACAGGGCGAGACCATGGAGGGACTTTAAAACAAGGATGAGAATTTTTAAATTGAGGCATTGCTTGACCGGGAGCCAATGTAGGGGCGCTGTGTAAACAGGACTTGGTGCAAGTAAAGACACAGGCAGCAGAGTTTTGGATGACCTCAAGTTTACGGAGGGTGGAATGTGGGAGGCTGACCAGGACTTTATTGGAACAGTCAAGTCTAGAGGTACTGAAGGCATAGATTAGTGTTTCAGCAACAGAGGAGCTGAGGCAGAGGCAGAGTTGGGCAATGTTATGGAGGTGGAAATAGGCAGTCTTAGTGATGGCGCAAATGTGTGATTGGAATCTCATCTTGGTGTCTAATATAACACCAAGGTTGCAAAATGTTTGGTTTAGTCTCAGCTGTTGCCAAGGAGAGTGATGGAGTCAGTAGCTAGGGAACGAAGTCTGTAGTGGGGTCCAAAGACAATGGATTCATAGGGCTAATATTTATAAAATGAATGCTTTTAAGTTGTTAGCTTACTCATATTCAATATCAATATTTATACTTTTATCTGAATAGTTATCATGGGCCAATGCAATGCAAATGTATTGTCTTTTTTTTACAATAATCCCACTGTATCAAAAGGTCATTTATTTGCCTTTTTGTTGTTCAGATCGTTGGATGTCTTGAGGCGTGTATAGCCTTAATCAGAATAGATCTTAGTATTCTACTATTTCATTATAGCCTACACAAAAATGATACAATTTAGGAACTGAAAATACAAACGTTTGTTCATAATCAAGGTCAATTATTTATCATTAAGCTAAAGTCTCAAGTGCCTTGCCATTGATTTTACAAGCTAATGTCAAAAGGCTTGAGGAAAAGCATTTTATTTATTGCAAGAGCAGGTCTTTTTAGCTGCTTTCCTTAGACACTTTCTGAATGGAGAACACCAAAGCATTCCCATCTCAAAAGCCTGTGCTTCAACCCAGCAGGAAGTCATTTATCATTGCTTTAATCTTTCATTTCCTCGTTTACATGTCTCCTCCAAGACTGAAAATTTCACATTGATTTTACTGAGAGATGCTGTTAATTCAATCAATATACCAGCAAACAGGAGCACAAATCAGAGATGTGTCATCTATTATGTTGGTCTTTAGACAGGCACTTCAGGAAGCGACAATACGCATCAATAGTTATGAATCAAAAAGATTAGGAATCTCTCTTGTTCAGCTCTGATGACCATTGGTTTAATACAAGGTGCCATAACTTCTGAACCTGGTGTATGAGAGACCCCAGGTAAGATTGTTCCACAATTGATGGGACTTAAATAATTAAATAAGTGAAGTTTCTACAAGTCACAAGTCAAAATATCAATATACCAGCTAGCATTCTGCGCTTAAGTGCAATGGATGACATGCTTGAAGGTTGCTAACCCTGATTTCCTGCATATTTTCAAACTGAAATTCAACTTCATAACTTAAAATTTTTCTCTACCTAGGAGCACATTATTTATGTAAACCTGATCTAAGCGGCCATTGCAGTATTGCTTAATCATCCAAATGAAAATAGTATTTTAATACTGTTATAGTAGATCAAATTGATAAGTAATGTATTAACACTGAGCCATCATAGTTTTCCAGCAAATTTAAATGTTCTAACGCTTCCTTAAGTAAAAATATTTTGACATGCTTATAACAATATGCATTTATACAGTTCCTTTAGCATGGGAAACAGTCCCAAGATCATAATCAGCCAACAATTGACATCAAGTCAAAAAAGGAGCTATTCTAAGAGCTGAACAAGTTAGGTTTTTAGGACATTCTTAAAGGAGGAGAGATGGGAGGAAAAGCAGAGGGATTTAAGGAGGGGGTTCCAAAGCTTAGGGCCTAGACAGCTGAAGACATGGCTGGCAATGGTGGGGAGAGGAAGTGAGAGATGCACAAAAGGCCAGATTTGAGGAACTCAGAGTTTTTGGAAAGTTGTAGGCCTGGAGGAGGATACAGAGATAGGGAAGGATGATACCATGGAGGGATTTGAACATGGGGGTAACATTTTTAATATTGAGGTGGTGGTGAACCAGGAGCCTATGTAGGTCAGCGAGGGCACGGCGATCAGTAAGCAAGACTTGTTGCAGATTAGGATACAGGCTCAAGTTTATGCAGGGTGACAAACGGGAGGCCAACCAGGAAAGTATTGGAAAAGTCATGTCTGCAGGTAATCTGCCAAACCTCTTCTGGCCAACAATCCCTCTACCGACAGGCCTTGCCTGATGGTGAAACCATGTCACTGCTCCTCCACTCAGGCTTCCAAAAGACTTGCAGATCGGGGCCCAATGACATCATTGTGCCCTAATCTGCATATTTTTCCACGATCCCACTGTTTTCCTCTTGGTGTCCTACTCGTCTGCTCAAAAGAGCTTGTCACAGCAAAAATGCAACAGGGTCGGAGGGGGTAAGTGACTGCTGTAATTTTAAAATTGGGGCCCATGTCTTAATGTCACTGTGGGGCAGCATATAGATGAGATATAAACGGGGTCAAGGACAGATTCTTCGGGGACTCCAGAAGTAATGGTGTATGGGCAGGAAAGAAGCTTTGGCAGAAGATTCTCTGGCTACAACTAGACAGGTAAGTGTGGAACTAGGGGAATGCAGGCCCACTCAGCTGGACAACAGAGTAGAGGCATTGAAGGAGGATGATGTGGTCACCTGTCTCAATGACTGCAGAGAGGTTGAGAAGCATAATGAAATTTAGAGCACCACAGTCACAGTCACCGAGGATGTAATTTGTGGCTTTGATTAGGGCTGTTTCAGTGTCATGATGGGCCAGAAACCTGATTAGAGAGGGGTTGCAGGTTCGATGGTCATGGATTTGGGAAGCAACAACACATTCAAGGATGTTGGAAAAATAAGGAACTTTGGCGATTGGGCAGTAGTTTGCAAGTACAGAGGGGTTGAGGGTAGGTTTTTAATGAATGGGGCAGATTTGGAAGAGAGAGGGATAGTGCCTGAGGAGAGGGAACCATTTACAATATTGGCTAAATGGGGACGAGGAAAGAAAGTTGGGTGATCCGCATTTTGGTGGGAATAGGGTTAAGAGGGCAGGAAGTAGCTTTCAAATGTTCTATATACAAAGTGTTGAATTTTGAAGATTCTATTTTAATTAAATTAACAGAAGCACAGATTCTTTAGAAGATGAGCAGTCAGTTTAGTTTTAACAGCATCAAAATGCTGGTGTGGAAAATTTGAGGGCTTGAACTTTGAAACTAGCCAAATGGACTGCAATGGTTTATTCCGACATAAAAGTAAAGCGTAGAGGGACAATTTCCTCTCCTGTGTACCTCAGAATGCTCCACGTCTAGGCACAAAAGGGAAGACGAAGAAGTGAGAATGAAAATGCTGGGTCTCCACCCTCTCTTGATCTGGGATTTCTGAGGCTTCCTGCAAGAGGTGGGTGGAATGTTTGTATCTGGAGTATGTGCAAGAAAAACAGATATAGAAATGAAGTGGGAGGAGCCTAATGTGGCTTCCTACCTAAGGTTCCTGTAGGTACAGCTGGTGCGTGACAAAACTCAGGGCCCCAGAATAAATTGACAGTGTACCTTGTGACAGATTGAAAAAGGATGCCCAATAATGTAAATATAGCCTTTTTTCAGCTTCTCCAGAGATCTTTGGACCTGGAGACTTTCTGGCTGTTTTATTGGTTAGAAGGAACTAAAGCCAGTAGGCATTTCCATGCTGCAGGTTTTTCAGGTCTGCATCGATGGCAGTATCCTTGCAACGTTTTCTATGCACAAGGTCCTGTTGGGGCAGATCTGTGCCTGAGATGTGTTGGTCATTTTAGAGAAATGATATGAACACCCAAATACAAGGAGGTTCAGGTGAGGGGAAGTTCGGCCAGGCAAAGGCAGAAGTTTAGGCCCACTAGACCTGCCAAGCACCGACGTGTGGGGTGGGGGGTGGTGGCGGGAAAGGTGTTAGCTGTAGGAGGAAAATAGGCCAGATAATTGCATGAAAAGATGTAGCTGCCAGATTTCAATCAAGGAAGGCCAAATTAATCAAAGATTTGGTAAGGGTAACTGAAATGAATGTGTATCCTGTACTTCACACACATTAATTAAAGTAAAATTGTTAACTATGATAACCCTGTTATTTGTTTTTGATGGAACCAGGCTGTCACCAATGCCATATCATCACTGGGGATTTAACTAAAACTAAATAACATATTTAAAAATACATTTTCATATAAATAAAACTTTATAATTAAAAACTGCTCCAGAAATGAACGGCATCAAGCCGGTGAAGCCTACTTGTTATCACAATGCTATATGCTGTAATCCACTTTACATACATTTCTAAACAGCAGACCATTTACCATTCTTTTCTATGAAATTAGCTGCATTTCACATTAGCTGTGAATAGCTTGTAAAGAGTTATTTTTACGTTGTCTGATGCAACATAAATGAAATGCGTGGAGTCCAGTTGGTTGAAGATTTCAAACAGGTTTATTACACCTAACTATACAGTACAAAGCTAACTATTTACAGAACCCGCCTCTAGATGTTACAGTTACAGAGTGTTTCTGGCAAGTAGTCACATGACTGCATCCTGGTACTGACCTCACTAGCATACTAAGATCTTAAAGGGACATCACTCTTAAAGGCAATCATACAACATAGCTCTGTTTAATTTTATGAGAAACCATGAATACATTAGCCCAGTCTGCTCTTCTAAGATTTTCTTTTCTGATCAGAACAGCAGGTTTTTCTTCTCAGCTGTTTTTAAACGTTCTGCTATTCATCTTTCTAATGTCCTTACTTTATTTAAATTGCATTGATTTCTTTCCATTCTGTTTTTACTTTTGCTGATCAACTTTGAAGTTGTCTTAATGGCTGGAATTTTACGCCACCCCCCCAAAGGGCGGGCAGGTGGCGGGGTGGGGTAAATTGGAACAGGAGGCTTGGGGGTGCTTCCCAAGCCGTTCCCGCCTCCACCACCACTTTATGCAGGGCAGCGGTGGCTGAAAACAGCCCACCTGCCCCAGGCCAATCAAGGCCCTTAAGTGGCCACTTAAAGGCCTCCGTCCGCTGCCACGGGGATTTTACCCATGGCTGGTCAAGTGGTCAGGCCCGAGAACAGCCACCTGTTAAAAGCAGGTGGCTCTCTGACGGCCTGGGGTGGGCCCTCATTATCGGGCACCCTGTGCCCAACGGAGGGCTGCCCCCATTGCCCCACCCAACCCCAACATGCACCCCCCCATCCCCCCAGTCAACCACCCTTGACTCGCTGGGGCCCGACCGATCACCCGTGGCGAGGCAACAAAAACCTACCTGCAATCCGGAGTTCCCCGACATCTTCCTCATGAAGCTGGTTGGCCGGCAGCTTGATTAGGTGGGACATCCTGCCTCAAGCGGATGGAAGTCCCGCCTCAGAACAATTAAAGGCAGGGGACCCACTTATGGCAGATTCAGAGCGCTGAAAACAGTGGAGGCACTAGAAGAGTATAGAAAGTGTAGGGGGTACTTAAAAAAGTAATTAGGAGAACGAAGAGAGGACATGAAAAAACATCGACGGTCAATATAAAGGAAAATCCTAAGGCGTTTTATAAGTATATTAAGGGCAAGAGGATAACCAGGGAAAGAGTAAGGCCAATTAGGGACCAAAGTGGCAATCTGTGTGTGGAGTCAGAGGACATAGGTGAGGTTTTAAATGACTACTTTTCATCTGTGTTCACTATGGAGAAGGACGATGTAGGTGTAGAGATCAGGGAGGGGGATTGTGATACACTTGAACATATTAGCATTGAAAGGGAGGAAGTATTAGCTGTTATAGCTGGCTTAAAAGTCGATAAATCCCCAGGCCCAGATGAGATGTATCCCAGGCTGTTATGTGAGGCAAGGGAGGAGATAGCAGGGGCTCTGACACAAATTTTCAAACCCTCTCTGGCCACAGGAGAAGTACCAGAGGATTGGAGGACAGCAAATGTGGTACTATTATTTTAGAAGGGTAGCAGGGGTAAACCAGGTAATTACAGGCCGGTGAGCCTAACATCAGTGGTAGGGAGAGTATTGGAAAAAATTCTGAGGGACAGAATTAATCTCCACTTGGAGAGGCAAGGATTAATCAGGGATAGTCAGCATGGCTTTGTCAGGGGGGCGATCATGTTAACTAACTTGATGGAATTTTTTGAGGAGGTAACTAGATGTGTAGATGAGGGTAAAGCAGTTGATGTAGTCTGCATGGACTTCAGTGAGGCTTTTGATAAGGTCCCACATGGGAGATTGGTTAAGAAGGTAAAAGCCTCTGGGATCCAGGGAAATTTGGCAAATTGGATCCAAAATTGGCTTAGTGGCAGGAGGCAGAGGGTGATGGTTGAGGGTTGTTTTTGTGAGTGGAAGCCTGTGGCCAGTGGTGTACCGCAGGGATCGGTGCTGGGACCCTTGCTGTTTGTAGTGTACATTAATGATTTAGATGTGAATATAGGAGGTATGATCAGTAAGTTCACAGATGACACGAAAATTGGTGGTGTCGTAAATAGTGAGGAGGAAAGCCTTAGATTACAGGACAATATAGATGGGCTGGTAAGATGGGTGGAGCAGTGGTAAATGGAATTTAATCCTGAGAAGTGTGAGGTGATGCATTTTGAGAGGACTAACAAGGCAAGGGAATATACAATGGATGGTGGGATCCTAGGAAGTACAGAGGGTCAGAGGGACCTTGGTGTACTTTCCCATAGATCACTAAAGGCAGCAGCACAGGTAGATAAGGTGGTTAGGAAGGCATATGGAATATTTGCCTTTATTAGCGGAGGAATAGAATATAAGAGCAGGGAGGTTATGACGGAGCTGTATAAAATGCTAGTTAGGCCACAGCTGGAGTACTGTGTACAGTTCTGAGCACCACACAATAGGAAGGATGTGATTGCACTGGAGAGGGTGCAGAGGAGATTCACCAGGATGTTGCCTGGGCTGGAGCATTTCAGCTATGAAGAGAGACTGAAAAGGCTAAGGTTGTTTTCCTTGGAGCAGAGAACGTTGAGGGGGGACATGACTGAGGTATACAAAATTATGAGGGGCATTGATAGGTTAGATAGGAAGAAACTTTTTCCCTTAGTGGAGGGGTCAATAACCAGGGGGCATTGATTTAAGGTAAGGGGCAGGAGGGTTAGAGGGGATTTGAGGAAATATTTTTCACTCAGAGGGTGGTTGGAATTTGGGAACGCACTGCCTGAAGAGGTGGTAGAGGCAGGAACCCTCACAATATTTAAGAAGTATTTAGATGAGCAATTGAAACGCCATAACATGCAAGGCTATGGCCTAGTGCTGGAAAATGGGATGAGAATAGTTAGGTGCTTGATGGCCGGCACAGACACAATGGGCCGAAGGGCCTGTTTCTGTGCTGTATAACTCTATGACTATGACTCTATGACTCTCAAAATGCAGGTCAGATCCCCAGATCAGGTGGAAGCGGGTTCACCATCGACTTTTCAGTTGGCGGACGGCTCCTGTCCGCCAAGGGTAAAATCCCAGCCAATGTCAGTTTTCTTATTGTTTAGTGACACACGTTTTGCTGGTTAATTGAATTTGATAGTAAGGTGATTGCAATGAAGTCAAAAGCTCCATTTGTATCCGATTTCCCAACTATTTTAATTGTAAAACTTGCCAAAATCAGTGTGAAAATAAATGGAAGTGTCCCTAGCAAAGACTCAGTACAAACCCAGGCGACTGACTCGAGACCATTTCAAGAAAGCATCTCTGTAGAAATGTATTTCAAATAAACTCTTGATGGCATGGAAGTCTTTAGTGAAGATGTTTGCATTTTAACACATTCGACTAATATGTTCATCCAAAAAGATGTGCTTTGAAATTTTATACACGCTTTATAATTAGAAGGCATGAATCTAAAAGGTTAGAAGGAGTGTCATAATGCTGGTTTTGGCTAAATAGTACATTACATATGTCAGCATGTGAAATGGTGACAGCTTATGGAGGGTAATTTAAATTACAGTAGCATAGCAATTACTGTGACTGCTGTGATTGGACAAATGTCTAATATGTTTCTATCAAATCCATCTCTGTGCTACTGTCAAAGTCATTAAAACATGTATTTAGAGATACAGCACTGAAACAGGCCCTTCGGCCCACCGAGTCTGTGCCGACCAAGAACCACCCATTTATACTAACCCTACAGTAATCCCATATTCCCTACCACCTACCTACACTAGGGGCAATTTACAATGGCCAATTTACCTATCACCTGCAAGTCTTTGGCGGTGGGAGGAAACCGGAGCACCCGGCGAAAACCCATGCAGTCACAGGGAGAACGTGCAAACTCCACACAGGCAGTACCCAGAATTGAACCCGGGTCCGTGGAGCTGTGAGGTTGCGGTGCTAACCACTGCGCCACTGTGCCGCCCACATACATGCATGTATGTATAACATCATAAAAATTTAACATCTTTTGGTCCTTTTTATCATTCTAAATTCCTTTGTCCACATTTATACTGCACTGCCTATGTAAACTTGTCACACAGTATTTATACCCTTCCGCCAGTAGAGGAATTGCTGAATCAGTAATTTCCAGCCCGTCATAAGTACAATTGCTACCTTTAACAGCAGGATAGACTAACAATCTGTTGGGATAGAGAATAGAATCCTGCACCAGGTTAAAAGGAAATGAAAAGCCAGTCCTTTTTTTTAGATACCTGTCATCTGTCGAGTTTACGTGTTAGGATGAAACATGTCAGGATAATATTATACATCTCTCAAAGACACATACAGAATGGTATCAAGAAAGACAGTTGATGTACAGTTAGATAGTAGGCAGTTCTTCGCTTGCCTCTAGCTTCCAACCTCTCTCCCTGTCATTATCTTTATTTTATTGATACCGCTATGATAAATTGTTCTGGTGAACATTACCCCCTTACTCCCCCTAGGCTCCGACAAGCCCTTTCTCCTCCCTGTATCCTCAACATGTTAAAATCAAGATTAATTGCATGGCAAGCTATTCCAATTCATTCTTTGTCGGTGACTCAAAAATGTTGAGCCCTTACTTCCTTCAAACACCCCTTTTACCACAAAGCAGAATTTTATACCCAAACTAGATTTTATTTAACTAGCTTTTTCTCCTACTCTTTTAAACTTTCATAGTGTTCTGCTTTAAGGGCATTGAACCCTCATCTAGGTTTCTGAATTCAAAACACTGATAACAAAAGGGATCTGCTTCATCAACAATCTAGCTTTCACTGTCACTATCAACACAATTATTAGTTCTACATTGTTGCCAACTACTCTATTTCATTATGATAGTTTTGTGTATAGTATGGATGTTTCCATTGCTATTTCTATATCAATAGACACTTAATAAGAACAAGTTTTAACCTGTAAATCTTTAGTTGCAGAGCATCTGAATAAAAGAATCAAGTATCCTTTTTTTCTGTTCCTCGCAGCTCTCTAATAAAAGGCTTATCTTTCAAACTAAAAAAAATTGTCCTCCAAACTATCCTCCATAAGATTAATTAGATTAAGAGTATTTATTATAATGTACATTTTGGCTAAACATGGGATTGATAATGCAACATTCAACACCTGTAGCGCTGGTGCACATTCAGCACAGTTTACCTGTATTATTAAACACTTAAGTTCACTGAGCCCCTGCTTGCATAGTATGGGTTCAAGTAATGTGGAAGTCTCTGTGGCACTGAAGGTTTGTACTATGGTTCATTAAGGCTTCAAAAATGTTAATGACCTTCTTCTCCATAATTTAGTCATACTACATGAACAGCACTGCTTGAGCTCAGCATTCATATACAACAGGTGTCAGATGGTTGACCTATTCAGCATTTTGGTTGTCGTTCCTTAAAGTCAAGTCTGCTTAGTAGTTGCATCAATTACAAATACAATATTATTGTGATTTTTATTGTTTATTTGGCATCTCTGTGCTTCACTGCTCCTGCTGTCGCAACTTCTTAAAGCAACACTCCATCTGGCATCTATGGCTATTATTTGAGTGAACTGTAATCGAGCTCTGTATAAACAGAATCTATGTTTGTTCTTCCTCTGTATCTGGAAAATGAAGGGCAGCATTGAGGAAGTGCACAACTTACATGTCCAATTTAATTGTATCTGATGCATCATACAGAACCAAACCTTGCAAAAACCCATTATTATGAAATAGGCAGAGAAGATGAAAACTTCAACTATTGGTGGAAAAGGACCTCAGCTACCTTAAGTGAGTCTGTGAATATGCACCACACAAGTTACTTCTGTTGACTGCATTCTTGGTGTTTGCTTCTTGCCACATTTTAATGTTTTATGGTAGCAGTGCAGAGGTCAGTGCTAAACGCAGCAATGCCAGTGCATTTGAAAAGTACGTGAATATTTTCCAAAGTGTCATTCATTTCCCCTTGTGATGCTCCATCAAGCAAACAATTAAGTGGTGTTCAATGTATTAGGAAGCAACATCGTAACATTGAGCAAAGTGTGAGCACATTTTTCTTAGTAATCCTTCAGAGACCAGAACATTTTATCCTAAACCATTCCCAGGATTTGGTCACAAGTGAGACAACACAAACTCCTGTGGGGTTAGCACAGGGACAGCACCATTAGATGTGACCTCAATGTAGCCGTCAGTATCACAACCCACAAAATCTCAAGCACACTGCCAGCAATATTGCTTTCGAAAACATGTGTACAAATTTAGTGAGTTGTTAACTTGGATGAAACTCTAGTCTTTGTTGGGTAAATGAGGTAGGGTCAAATCAATGAACAGCACAGCTTTTATAGCCTTTGATATTACAGCTGAATCAGGTATCCAGGTCAAATAAATAACAGAATTATTATTTTTCACATCTAATATTGTGAAATTGCATTATTTTTTCCAAAATCTTCTTCGGTTGTGTCGTTAGTCCATGAAATCTCTGTGCCTAATCCTGTGATCCTGCCTGCCTGCAGTAATAAAATCATTAACGTTCTGATAAACTCTGTTTCTCTCTCCAGAGATGCTGCCAGACCTGCTGAATATTTCCCATATTTTCTATCTCTATTTCAGATTTCCAGCATCCGCAGTATTTTGCTCTTGATTAAAGTTGTTTTGTTATTTTGATTTTATGTCATGCCGTCCTTTCGATATGAAATCTCTTTAAACTTTTGTTTATTCATGGGTTTTAACAAACCAATGAAAATAAGTTCCATAATTTCCAGAACACATTGGGAAAAAGTATATATGATTTAGGAACCATTTTCATTACAAACATTTGGAAACAAAGTTTAACAATGCCTTGTTATCTCACGAATTAGTAAAGGCAAATGCATCATAATTTTCTGAAAACCTCCCAAAGCATAACTTTTTCTCGTATTATTTTCCTCTTGTCTGCTGAGTGGGACTTTGCTCCAAATGAGTTTCTCAGCTTTGTGGGATCCATTCTCAATAATATTGCAAAAAGTAAATACTTAAATATTACAGCATTGAAACAGGTCACTCAGCCCAACCAATCCATATTGATATTTATCTTTCACATGAGCAGTACCCCTAATCCCATGTGAACACCCTGTCTCAAAAATGATGCTTGAAAGATCTGGGACAATGGATAAATCAGCATGATTCCATACTTGCTATCCTCTTAAAAAAGGACATTTAAATATGATTATGTAGGCAATAATTATGCTTCCTGTTACCTCTGGTCTGCCAAGGAGGAATTAATCATGTCGCAGTTTATTTCGTATTTACCAAAGGCTTCACAACATCTGAATTCCTGGAGCCATATTTTCACAGGAATTACTTGAAACTTCTTTAGTGTTCATGGTGATCTAGTGCTGGTGGCATGTTGTATTTTTTGAAAAGAGAGGAAGAGTGACAGTAACAGATTTTTAAGCTCATGCTCACTATTCCCTAAAGGGAAAAAAAACAATGAAGCCTGCTGCACTGTATTCAGTAGTGTACTGATATTGGGACAGAGTGATAAAAATAATATATCAAGGTCTTATATTGATGCTTGTGTAAAATACCACCATATTTTAGTGGTCTCTTCCAAACACTCTCAAGATTTAACCTATGATATTTAAGCCTGGAAGCTACTGAGTGAAGTTATTATAAAAATGTTTAACATACTTCAAATACCTGGGATAATGGGAGCCTTACCACTTGTATCTTAACTGAGTTAAATTCTTCATTAAAATAGTGGAGAGAAAAATGTGTTTTTATTTTAATTTTTCACAGTACACAATTTTTTCTCACTAGTTCATACTTCTATTATGGAAGTGATTCTGTTTTATTTTTATTAAAATATTTTTGACGAATTCATAGTCAAACTGAATAAACTAACAAACAGGACTGTCCTGGAAGACCCATCGTTTCAGCCTGTTCCCGCCCCACTGAACTTATTTCTTTCTATCTTGACTCTATTTTTTCTCTCCCGGTCCAGACTCTTCCCACCTACATCTGTGACTCTTCTGATGCCCTACGTCAATTTGACAATTTCCAGTTTCCTAGCCCTGACCGCCTCCTCTTCACTATGGACGTCCAATCTCTCTACACCTCCATCCCCCACCAGGACAATCTGAGGGCTCTCCACTTCTTCCTTGAACAGAAGCCCAACCAGTTTCCATCCACCACCACCCTCCTCCACCTGGCTGAACTTGTTCTCACATTGAACAACTTCTCCTTCAACTCCACTCATTTCCTTCAAATAAAAGGTGTTGCTGTGGGTATCTGCATGAGTCGTAGTTAAGCCTATCTTTTTGTGGGGTCTGTTGAACATTCCTTGTTCCAGTCCTACTCAGCCCTCCTCCCCCAACTCTTTTTCCAGTACATTGATGACTGTATTGGTGCTGTTTCCTGCTCTCACCCTGAACTGGAAAACTTCATCAACTTTGCTTCCAATTTCCACCCTTCTCTCACCTTTACATGGTCCATCTCTGATGCTTCCCTTCCCTTCCTCAACTTCTCTGTGTCCATCTCTAGGGATAGACTGTCCACTAATATTCGTTATAAGCCCACCAACTCCCACAGCTACCTCGAATACACTTTCTCACACCCTGCTTCTTGTAAGGATTCCATTCCATTCTCCCATTCTCTCCATCTCCGCACATCTGTTCTGATGATGCAACCTTCCACGACAGGGCTTCTGATATGTCTTCCTTTTTCCTCAGCTGAGAATTTCCCCCCACTGTGGTTGATAGGGCCCTCAACCATGTCCGAATCATTTCCCGCATTTCTGCCTCACCCTTCCCCTCCCTCCCAGAACCACGACAGGGTTCCCCTTGTCCTCACTTTCCACCCCAACTGCCTACCCATCCAAAGGATCATCCTCCACCACCTCCAGTCTGATGCCACCACCAAACAGATCTTCCCCTCCCCATCAGCATTCTGAAGGGATAATTCTCTCTGCGACAATCTGATGCACTCCTCCATTACCCCTGACACCTCATTCCCTTCCCAAAGCACCTTCCCATGCAATCGCAGGAGGTGTAATACCTGCCCATTTACCTCCTCACCATCCAAGGCCCCAAACACTCCTTTCAGGTGAAACAGCAATGTAATTGTGCTTCTTTCAATTTAGTATACTGTATTCGCTGCTCACAATGCGGTCTCCTCTACAATAGGGAGACCAAATGCAGATTGAGTGACCGCTTTGCGGAACACAGCATTAGCACACTCTCTTCACCTTTACCCCATGTCTGTTAATCTGTCCAGCCCTCTGTCCTATCACACACCTTCCCTTTTGTTTTCTTTCCCCCCACCCCGCTTTACTTGCTTAAAACGTCTGCGTCTCTCTCTACAGATGTTGCCAGACCTTCTGAGTATTTCCAGCACTTTCTGTTTTATTATGAATAAATGTTGGACCAGTTTTGTTTTCAATAGCGGCACAGTGGCGCAGTGGTTAGCACCGCAGCCTCACAGCTCCAGCGACCCGGGTTCAATTCTGGGTACTGCCTGTGTGGAGTTTGCAAGTTCTCCCTGTGTCTGCGTGGGTTTTCGCCGGGTACTCCGGTTTCCTCCCACCACCAAAGACATGCAGGTTGATAGGTAAATTGGCCATTATAAATTGCCCCTAGTATAGGTAGGTGGTAGGGGAATATAGGGACAGGTGGGGATGTGGTAGCAATATGGGATTAGTGTAGGATTAGTATAAATGATGGTTGGCACAGACTCGGTGGGCCGAAGGGCCTGTTTCAGTGCTGTATCTCTTAAAAAAAAAAGAGGGCACTGAAACTAATTTGGCAATGATGTTTACTGGTTGTCACATGACTCAAGTTAAAAATAGAACAGAAACCCTGATAACAGGAGAAGATGTGGGCAGAGAAGTCAGTCATGCCCCTTGATTGGACAAGCCTGGGAGCAGCACAGCGCACCTGAGAAGCAGAAAATTCACAGACTTTTGGTTTTAGTGTCAATGTGTTTTCCCTTCTGTAGTGAGCCGTTGATAAACTAGCATGCTGCTGAAGAAGTGAAGGAAAGAGAGAAGACCACCCAGCTCACTTTCCAGCATCTCTAAAAGACCCTGAGAAGTCTACTGTGTCAATTCATCTCATCTCCTATCTTTGAGGAAAACCAAAATCCTTTTTATTTTTCCAGTTAAGCGGTGTTTGTTTGTTTGTATGTGTGTGTGTGTGTGTGTGTGTGTGTGTGTGTGTATGAGGGGCTAAGGTAAAAAGGGGATTTAAAATGTAAATTTTGTGTTTATGCTTTACTAGTTAAGACTTGTTTTATAATAAACTGATAATTTTGCTGTTCATTAAAGAAACCTGGTTAGTGTGTTTGATTCTGGGAAAAATAGAGTATATAATTGACCGTATCGGTAAGTGGGAATATTAAAAATATATGTTGTGACCTGTAGAGAAATGGGACTAGAATTAACAGTGCACTCCTCCTACTCTGGTCGTAACATATAATTGGGGACGCTCTTTCCAGGATAAACCCAAAGTCGATGATGTACAATTGTTTGTTAGGGTAATAATAATTGGTAAAGAAAAACATAGAAAGAACCAGGTTTTTGGTGTAATAGAGTCTACACCACCAAAATATCTTTAACAGTTACTGCAATTTTTATGGGGAAGGAGGATGTAGCCCTGAGTGATTTGAGGAACTTAACCAAGGTCAAACTAAAGGATTTGGCAGAACTGCTGGTGTTAGAGTTAAAACCAGGAGCTAAGAAAGCAGGCACAATTGAAGTAATAGCACAACATTTACAATTGGAAAAAGAAGAAAGTAAACCAGAGGGTACTGCAGTTGAATTAGCGAAAACTCAGTTACAGATGAAGCAGCTTGAACTTGACAAATGTTACGGCCAGGTGAGAAGGGGTCTAGGGGTTCCCTCTCAGCCTTTGCCTGGTTTAACCCTAACAGGGTTTAATTTTTGAAACACCATGTTTTTAGCTCCCCCTCAGTGAATCCTTGTTCACTGCTTTCTAATTGTAAGGCAAAGAAATCAGACAGGTTTCCTTATATTTAAACGAGAAAGGTGGAGGTTTATTAATCTTAAACTCTAGTCCAGTTGACGACTACAAATAGGCAACGCAACCATACTAGCATGCATACGTGATAAACACACTCGCAGATAGAGACAGAAAAACTAGAAAGAACAAAGGGGAAAAATTTGAGGCAATATCTGTTAGTTATTTACTGTCCTTTGAGTTCAATGTATAGTCTTTGGTTGCTGATAAGTCCTGCTATTCGTTGGGGCCCAGTTCACACTTCAACTTGTTTCAATAGAGTCATTGAGTTATACAGCACAGAAACAGGCCCTTTCTTCACTCCAGCAACAGTTTAAAATCAATGTTCATATGAAAAAATTAATATGCCTCATTCTTGGCAGGTGGTGGTCTGCATGATACAAAGAAAAAGAAATGAAAATAAAAAAAAACTTAAGCTTGCACAGGAAAGAGAATTGACAATGAAAAAACTTGAACTTGATTGAGAGGAAAGGGCAAAAGAGAGAACATTTCAAAGAGAAAAAGAAAGGGAATTTGAAATTAAAAAGCTGGAACTAAGTCAAAAGAGTGGCCTTGGCTCCAAGGAAAGTTCAGGTGAGGAAAGATCTAGCTCCTGCCCAGGACCCAATGGAGAGCTGTTTAAACTTGTGCAAGCCCTCCCTAAGTTTGAGAATAGGGACATAGAGGCATTTTTCATTCCTTTTGAAAATATAGCCTAACAAATGAAAAGGCCAAAGGAGAGCTGGACACTGCTTATACAAAGCAGGTTGATGGGCAGAGCTCATGAAGTTTATGCTGTGCTTTCTGAGGAGGCTTCTTCAGATTATGAGATGGAAAAAAAAAGGCTATTCTCGCTGTGTATGAGTTAGTCCCTGAAGCTTACCAACAGAAATTTTGGAGCCGCCAGAGATTGTCTGGGCAGGCTTATATAGAATTTGAGAGTAAAGCAAATTAATTTTGATCATTGGATACAGGCGCTAAAGATGGAGGCCACATATGAGAATCATAGGGAACTAATTCTCCTGGGAGAGTTTAAAAATTCACTCCCTCCATTAGTAAGAACCCATGTAGAGAACCAGAAGGTTTCAATGGCCAGACAGGCAGTGGACATTGCTGATGATTATGAACTTGTGTATAAGTCCAAACCCTTTGTCCATCATTCCCACAAACCCGAGAAGGATAGAGGTGGGAGGGCGAAAGGAAGGCAAGTAGCCGGGGACAAGAAGGAACAGCTGGGAACGCCTCAGGATCTCCTCCTCAGGCCAAAAAGGAAGGTACTGAGGGTAGAAGTGAGGTCCACAAGCCTAAGTGTTACCATTGTCACAGGTGGGGCATCTTCGTGCAGAATGCTGGAAGTTGTGGGATAAACCCATGGGACTTATTGGGGTACACAAAGCCAATGCAGAGAAAGTGGCCCTGACCGAGAGTACAGCACATAAGGCTGTAGCTCTGACTGCAGCTGTAAGGCCTAATACAAAAACCACTGTGAGTGCAGGGGTTGTGAATAAGGTACCTGAGAGTTATAGGGAATTCTTGTTCAAAGAAAAAGTAACTCCTTATCCCTCAAGTGAGGCAGGTAAACCTATAGTTATACTTAGGGATACAGGAGCCACCCAAACTCTTTTGCTGGTAAAGGCATAACATTTCCACCAGAGAGTGCACTGAATGCTACAGTTTTAGTGAATGGTATTGGCTAGGACTATATAACCACACCTTTGTATCAGGTGCACCTACAGTGTGACCTAGTGGGCTGAAATTTATACTCCTGCTGACAAAATTGGCAGCAGGTGAAAACAATGGCAGCCCTCCCATGCAGGCCACATGTCATGGAGTCGCCACAATCTTCCATGTGGCGGCTCATTTAAATAGCTGGGGCAGACTGCCCCCTGATGACGTAGAGGGGTCGGGCTGTCCATCCCCGGCAATGGCATCAGCTGCCTGTGCGCAGGCACTGATTCCATTTAAAGGGCATCGAGGCCTACCATTCAATTCAAATATTTAAAAAGACATTGAATGAAAAAACTTTAAAATATTTATTTTGCCCCTCTCCCATCCCCCCCATAACCATAGAACTAATTACGTGTCCTCTCCCTGCCCAAAACACTTACCTTGTCCACTTGACCTCTCCCCAAGTACATAAACTTTAAAATATTACCCTTCCCACCATCCCATACACCAATAACGTAACTTTGACCCCGCTTGTCCCCCCACCCCACACTGAAAAACGTACCTCATCCCCCCTCCCCACCAGTGTTCTACCTCGGTTCCCTGGACAGGGATCTGAAGGCGTGGGAGTGCCAGCAAACAGCACGGATATGGCACCGGGACAGAAGGCAGGAGCATAAGGGTAATGAATTCATTGATTTTAATTATTTAAAAAATTTAAATGGCGGTCCCGTGGCTGAGCGGCTTGGGGTGGGGGTGGGGTGGGGGGGTTACTGTCATGAGGCCTTGCTGCCGCCGGCAATATCACACCAGGCCCTCCCAATGTCGGGGTGCATGATAGCCCTCTCCAAGAGGCATTTTCCGGCTCCCCTCGCCATGACCCCCAACGTCGGTGGGTGGGGGGGTGGGGGGATCTGTAAAATTCAGCCCAATGTCTGGAAAGGTAACTGTGGGAGTTGTCCATAGTTTGCCAGTTGACAGAGTTGACATACTCCTGGGGAATGATTTGGCCAGAGCGAAAGTAGTAGCTTCTCCAGTAGTCATGAAAAAACCAAGTGAAGTTAAAGAGACAGAACAGTTACAGGAAAAGGTTCCAGGAATTTTTCCTTCATGTGTAGTAAGCCGAGCAATGGCTAAACAAGTTCTATTGACAGAAGTAAAATTGGCACCACCGTCAGATAGCCGAATATCTGAAATTGTCTTTGGCGATTTGGATAATCCAAAGGAAATGATCAATAAGTCTTCTTTGATCCAGAGTTAAATAAAGTGACACAATCACCTCTAACAGAAGCTGAGGCAAAAGGAGTTCCAGAAGGCTATTATATCAACAATGTGATTCTGATGAGGAAGTGGAGACCTCCTCACAGACCTGTGGATGAAGAATGGATGGTAGTTCATCAGATAGTGGTACTGCCAAAGTATCGCCAGGAGCTATTAAGGATAGCACATGAAATTCCTATAGTGGGATATGTGGAAATCCAGAAGATCAAATCACATATAAGTTGACATTTTTACTGGCCAGATCTTTCCAAGGACGTGGCGCAGTTTTGTAAAATGTGCCATACGTGCCAGATTGTGGGAAAACCACAACCTGTCATAAAACCAGCACGTGTAATTCCCATACCAGTTATTGGGCAACCATTTAGTAGGGTGTTGGTAGACTGTATAGGACCTTTACCGAAACAAAAGCGGGACACCAATATGTACTCACCATCATAGATGTGACTATTCGGTTCCCAGAGGCCATTCCCTTGAGAACAATTTCTGCTATGGTAATGGTAGAGAAGTTAACCTAGTTCTTCACTAGATATGGATTACCGATTGAGATTCAGTCAGATAAAGGTTCCAATTTTCTGTCTAAAAAGGTAAAAAAGGTAAAAAGAGGACTTTAAAATGTAAATCTGTGATTTTATGCTTTACTTCATTCCTAGTTAAGACTTGTTTCGTAATAAACTGATAATTTTGTTGTTCATTGAAGAAACCTGGTTAGTGTGTTTGATTCTGGGGAAAATAGACTATATGATTGACTATATCGGTAAATGGGAAAATTTAAAATATAAGTTGTGCCCTGTGGAGAAATAGGACTAGAATAAACAGTGCACTCCTCCCACCTCGGTCGTAACAGTTCTCACAATTCCTTCTTAACACAGTTACCCGAGACTGTTCTTATACTTTTTCCACCTTCAGGCAAATTTTAATCAGTCTGACTTACAAGAATAAATGATAAAATAAGGGATGACATGTAGCCATGATGTTAAGTTTTCTTACAGGAGTTGCCAGTTTTCTATAATCTTTCCTTATTTACCAATGACACACAAACATGCTACACAGAGTAGTCACATGGTAAGGTCCTGATTTCTCAAATTAATTAAATTCCAAAAGCGGTAGATTGAGTCTGACTGATCATTCACTCAAATGTACATTACAGAGCATACATCATTGAGTTAGTACAATAGAAGCGGGTGGCTGAATTGGGCTATTTTCAGGCATTATATGACCACATAAACTTCAAAAATGAAATCCAAGATGCGCACACACATTTCTGATGGAGCAAGTGTACAGGACATCATCTTGGGAAAGGACAAATGAGAGACATTCTCTTCTCACGTCTGAAGCATTAGAGTATTTGAATATGCAAATAAGGGGCCTAACACCTGTTTCTGGTCCCTGCTACCACTTTGATTTTCCCTGAGGCAGCTAGTGCTGGTTGCCACAGGGAAACAAAATCTAAACATCATGTAAGTAAAAAAAAAAGCTAAGTATTTATTATAATCACCACTGCTCCTGGTCCCAAGATCTCTGACTACCCTCTCGAACATGACCTCCAGGCTCCTCCCCGATCTCCCTTTGGCCCCCTCTCCTACCAACAGTAGTTCCGAGACCTGAGATCTTCCAAGATGATCCCTGACAGCGCTCCCAACCCCCTAACAGTACTCCAAAGGTTTGAGATCTTCCAACCCAATCCCCAACAGAACTCCCAACACCCCCCTCTTCCCCAACAGTATTCCTGAGGCCTGGGGTCTTCCTATCTGATCCCCACCAAATCCCGATCATGGAATCTGATGCTCACCTGTTCCTCTTCCAGACCCCTGCTATCCAACGCAATCACTTCCCTAGAAATTAGAGCAGCAACCTGTGCAAGCTCCTACTATAGCACAATCTACATAATGATAAGGTCCAAGGCCCAAAATCCTGGGCTTGTCTAACATCACCATTTGAGCGCAGGCTGTTAACACTGTGTGGGTGAGGCACCTAAAAATGGGTCATCCCATATTTATCTCAAAGTGCTATTGATAAGTTGGGGTTTAATTAGTTCCTAAAGCAGGTAATGGCCCATAATTCCTTGGTGGCAATCACAGTGGTTAAATTCAGATTCTGACTATTCCTTGTTATATTCTTCATCTCTGGATGTTTTATTACCTTTCAGCGAAGGTTCTGGTATTTTTTCTACCACTGACATTAAACTAACCGCTCTACAATTCACCCATTAGTTGTATACCCCTTTTTGAAAATAGGAACATTTGGTGTTCACTATCTTCTGGCACTATTCCTTTTTCTACTGAAATGTTATATTTGGATATGAGTGCCACTGCTGTCTCTCCTCATTTTCTTTGAGCATCTGTGGATTCACTCCATCGGGTCGCCTTATTTAAGGAGGGATATACTTGCATTGGAAGCAGTTCAGAGAACGTTCATTAGGATTCCTGGGATGAAAGGGTTGCCTTATGAGGAAAAGTTGAGCAGTTTGGGCCAATACTCATTGGAGTTTAGAAGAATGAGTTGATCTTATTGAAACATTAAAGATTCTGAGGGAGCTTGACAGGGTAGATGCTGAGCGGATGTTTTCCCTCATGGGGGAATCTAGAACTTGGAGCACAGTTTCAAAATAAGGGCTTCCCATTTAAGACAGAGATGAGGAGGACCTTCTTCTCTCAGAGGGTTGTTAATCTTTGGAATTCTCTTCCCCAGAGAGCAATGGAGGATGGGTCATTGAATACATTCAAGGCTGAGTTAGACAAATTTTTGATCTACAAGGGAGTCAAGGGTTATGGGACAGATAGGCAAGTGGGGTTAAGGCCACAATCAGATCAGCCATGATTGTACTGAATGGTAGAGCAGGCTCGTGGGGCCAAATGGCCTACTCCTGCTCCTCTTTCTTATGATCTTATTTTCTTCCTTAAGTTTGGCTAGTATGGCTAGTTTCTTCTTTCTTTCAAACCAAAAACTTACATTTGCATCACATCTTTCACAGCTTCAAGCTATCTAAAAGCGCTTTACGGCCAATGAAGTACTTTTGAAGTGTAGTCACTGTTACAATGTAGGAAATACAGCAGCCAATTTCTGCATAACAAGCTCCCACAAACAGCAATGTGACAATGACCAGATACTCTGATGTTGATTGAGAGATAAACACCGTCTAGGATTGTGCCATGAAATCTTATACATCCACCTGACAGAGCAGCCCAGACATCAGTTTAACACTTCATTCTAAAGATAGTACCACTGACAATGCAGCACTCCCTCAGTACTTCAGCAGAGTAGCAGTTGACATTTTTGCACTCAAATCTCTGGAGTGGGATTTGAATCCACAACTTCTAACTCAAAGTAAAGAGTTTTACCAACTGAGCCACTGAGTCGTGTGTGTCTATAAGATCATGTTAGTCATGTAAGAGCTATGATGTAACACACAACATGATTCTGAGGGTTTAGCAGTCTTGAAGAGACCCCTGTGCACTGAACATCTCGATGTACTAGCTGCTCTACCATTATTCAATAAAGAACCCACAATATTGCATTACTGATCCCATCTGGAGTGGTCAGTCTTTGTGTACCATCTCTGCTAACACAGAGGTTCAAACAACACACAATATGGTGGCAGTGGTGAGATTTCTGAAGACCCAAAGTTGCTATGTGTTACTACTGCTGGGTTTTGAGAAGAACTAGACACATTACAAGCTGATAAAGGGTTGGGATTCTGAAGAGAGCACACTTCCTTTCCTCTTGGAAGATTAGACCATGTTGCAAGCCGTTTTTCCTCTCAAGTCTACTCAGCAATGATCTGGATCGCCAACACCCCAACCCAACCAGCCTTCTTCCCTTCGAAGCAGTCCAATGAGCAGTAACTGGATAAGCTTCTTTTCACTTTGGGCTATGAAATCAGGTGGCTGCAGATTCCTGTTGACTCGATTAACTCGGGGATTCTGGGAGCAACTTGAGGAAGTCTGGGTAAGGTGAAAGCTATACAGAGGTGACAGACCTAGTCACATTTGTAATGTGCGTGAGATGCTCTAGCACCTACATGGCAGTGGGCTACCAGCTTGAGCATTAAATCAGCATAGTTTCAATACAGGGAGCACTGCGATCCATCAGTGAACAGCAGAACGGGTGAAGGTCAAGACACAGAACAGAGGATAGTTTTCATTGTTGTTTCAGAAGGAGTATTCACTTGTTTTTTCTTGAGGGAAAATTGCCATTACAGTTTTGGGCCTTTGATTTCTCTTGGCACCAAATCCACCCTTCGTGGACAGGGCTAAGCCAAAAGCATACAGATTCGGCAACAGCGCAATGACCTCCAAGCCTGTCCTAGTCTCCACAGCAGGAGACAGCATCACAACCTCCAAATCAGTTCACCATTGGAACTGCAACTTTTTTTCATTGCAGAAGACAGCATCATGCCATCCAACTCTGTTCAGAAGTGGAACTGTAAGTCTTTCTATATTTTCCTTCACAGCTTATCTTTTCTTCTGTAGTTGCAACGACACAGAGCCATTGCTATCACTTTCTCCGACTATTAATTGGAAAGCATCTGGCCTGCTTTCGGAATTTCTTCTTTTCAAGCAGAGAGTCAAGCTATGTTTCGATGACCTAGCCAATAATTTTCCACAGAAGCAAGCAGTAAAGATATGCATAGCTATTGGCATTGAAGGACTACATTGTCTGGTACCTCTGGTCTTAATGACAAAGAACAGAAGGATTCGGCAAAGATTTGGTCCACTCTAGAAGACCAATTGTGTCTCATGCTCAATTTTTGAGTACACCAACTCCAATTCATGTCATTCAGGCAACAGCCTAGTGAATCCTTAAACCAGTTTGTCAGTCGTTGTCGTGCCAACGGCTGAGAGTGTGATTTTACTGACACCGAACTGGCAGATTGCATCATCGAGCTTGTGTTTGCATCCACACTGATAGAACTCTACCAAAAAGATCTTTTGGATAACCCTTATGCCTCATGAAAGGATGGCTGCAAATTTTGGTCCATCATTGCAAGTCAACCAAGCCTTCAATCTCTGTATTACAAATATCATAGGTGCATTGAATAGGGATTTCAAATCCAAGACACCATATACAAGATGCAGCTTTTGCATTCGCCTGAAGCCTGTCCAGCACTTGGATCCATATGCAAAACATGTGGTGTCAGCAGCCACTGGAAACGACAATTTTGCAAAGCCAAGACAGACACAGTGGGCAGGAGTCCTGAACACAAACAGTTGAACCGCAGGACAACTTTGTGCCCTGACAAGCTTCGCAATTTTCCATCACCACACAAACGATTCATTAATGAAGTTGTGGGTGACACTAGTGCTACTGATCCCTAAGATCAAAGTACAAGCACACAAGTGAGTGAGCGGAACAGTTATTCCATGTCGTCATTGTTACTGAGCACATTGATTTGATTACTCTGCTGGACGCATTTGCATCCATTCGTATTTCATGTCCAGGAAAAGAGGGCACACATTTGCTCTGGGGAAAAGTAGACACAGATGCAAATACAAACATTCCACCCTTACACATCTTAAAATGCATGTATCCGGGTAAATGGCGTGCCAAGATAACTCTGACCAATGCGCAGCTAACTGCATACAATGAGTCCCTGATCCCACGTTTCGGATCCATTACAATGAAGTGTTGTTATAACGATTGGATTGGACACCCCAACTTTTCTACGTTGTTCAAATGACTGGACCTGCTATCACTGAACTGCGAAAATACTGTGATCTAACCTTGATAAACATCTACGACATCGAGCAATACCAAGCACTATTTCCCTGCAGACCTCAGACAGTCACCAGAAGGAGCCTTGGAACAAAGGAGTGCAATGTGGGCCGTGGTTCCCCAGGTATTCCAATTTTGCATGACAATCATGCTGGGAGTGAACTTCCCAAATTAGCTACTGGTCAGCAAGTTACTATTCAAAACCCTATCAGTGGTCCATGGAGTTCTGCAACAGTCTCCAATGTTCAACTAGAAACACGTTCCTCTGAAGTAACTATACCTACTGGTGCTACATTGCATCGTAACTAAGGTCAAATCAGAGCTGTTCGTAATTCCAAGTCCATGGAAGACTCCATTGCAACGCATACAAGATCAAAGACGATGGGCTGAATTTTTTCAGCTCACTGCCAATTTCAGCAGGGTGCATGCGCAAGATGTACTCTGCGGAGCCACCACAATATTTAGCTCATTTACATGGACGGACAGACCACCCCCTTCCTCCCCCCAATGGCGTGAGGAGGGTGGGCCCTCCGTCCCTGGACACTGCGCAGGCACCGGTGCCATTTTTAAAGGGCTTCAAGCGCTTATATTTAACTTACATTTTTAAGGGAACAGTCATTAAAAATTTAATTTGAAAAATTTAATAAATGATTCAAGCCCCTCTCCCACCCCCTCATGACTAAACACTTTATTTATTGCCTTCTGCCCCACAAAGGACTTACCTTGCAATCCCGACCTTTACCCCCCACAAAGTTTATTAACTTTCATCTTCAACCCCTTCCCACCATTCCCTCCACCAATAGTTTTCCCTGCTTCCCTCCCTCCCACCCTGAAAACTTAATTCCTCCCCCCTCCCCACCCGTCAGAGCTCCGAAGGCATGGGAGTCCCAGCAACCAGCTGGAATACAGCAGCAGGATGGCTGATGGGAGCAGGTAATTAATTAATTAATTAACATATTTAAATCCTGCTCCCATTGCCAAGTTGGGGGTTGGGGGGTGGGGGGTGGAGACTGCCATGAGGCCTCGCCGCTGCCGGTAATAAGGGGCGGGGCCTTCCCAGCATCGAGACCTATGGCGGGCCTCTCCCGGAGGCATTACTGGGTCCCTCCGCCACAACCCCCGATGTCCGGGGGCTGGTAAAATCCAGCCCTATATCTCAGGCAAAGTCTATACATTCCTTTTCCATTAAATCCAATTCACAAACACCTGTTCAATATCCGAGATCTAATACTCAGTTTCAAAATCTGGCAGAGTTATCAAAGCACCTTTACATTTTCATGATTGATGTTCTTGCATATTCTTATTGTCTTTTTTGTATTGACTCATAATACTTCCCTGTACATGTATATAGTTAACTTCTACTTGCCTAAAAGAGATGTTTAAATTTGTAAATATGTTCCTGTTCTTTTCCTTATGGGAAAAAGGGGATGTTGTGTGTGTATACCTGTGATGGAAACCACACCTGCCAAAATGAGACATATTAATTTTGTCATATGGAACATAATTATTTGAACGTTCACTGGATATTAAAAAACTTGTTTAAAAAGACCACAGAACAGTGGCTGAAAATATGGCTGCACATTTGCATTCTAAAGGACAGTTGCATGAAGAGACAATTAGACTCCCTGATCCAATTAGCCAGATGGGTTTTGTCAATAGTGATGATCAAGAGACATTGGGGGTCATTGAATTTGTAAGAGCCAGCATTCCACCCCCCACTGAGTGTGTCTGGTAAGCTGTGAGGAATCCACAAACCTTGCAGGCAAAGCTGTCTCAAGAAAAAGCTAGTCACATGACTAACCTGCTGGCTAACTTGTAGTTAATTGAATTGTGCTCACAGAACAGTTTTTGGAAGACACTGAACTTAAAGAAGAGAGCACTCTGTCTCTCTCTCTCTCTCTCTTATGCAAAGTTCCAGAGACCCACGGAAGTAACTTAAGCCTCAAGGCAGAAGACTCCTGCAGCCTTCTGGTACCAGCTAAACAAGTTTGAAAGTATGCACTGGGCCCTAATGAGGACTACAAGACTTAACTTTAATCAAAGACTTCACATCTAACCCAGAACAAGTGACTGAATTCCATCTAGTACTTAAAACCATTCCCCCTTAATTCTTTCTCTTCTTCTGTCTCTATTTATGTGTGTTTATTGCGTATGCATTCAAACGTGGTCATGTCGAGTATTCTTAATAGTTTTAACTGAGTTAGACTTTTAAGGTTATTAAACTTATACCTTTCTTGCTTAAATCTGAGAAAACCTGTCTGGTTGATTTCTTTGCAATTACAATTACAGAGCAGTGAGCAAGGACTTACTGAGGGGAAGCTAAAAGCATGGTTTTTAAAAATTAAACACTGTTACGGCCAAACCAGAAAAAGGCTGAGAGGGGACCCCTAGAACCCTGCCTCACCTGGTCATAACAACACCTTTAAGAGGTGTGGCTACAAAATCATGTTAGCCATGTAACAGCTATGATGTAACACACTTTGTGATTCTGAGTGTTTAGCAGTCATGAAGAGACCCCTGTACAGTGAACATTTCAATGTTCTAGCTGCTCTCTCAGTACTCAATAAAAAACCCACAATATTGCATTACTGATCCCATCTGGAGTGGTCAGTCTTTGTGTACAGTCTCTACTAACACTAGGTTCAAGGAAAACGCAACAGTGATATCCCTCAGGATTTCTTCTACTATTGTAATTTCCTCTGTATTAGTCTCATTAAAAACTGAAGTAAAATATCTGTTCAGTATCCCTGCCTCTGACCATCTTCAGTGAGTTTAACTTGCTCATCCCTTTCAAGCCATACAGTGCGAAGAGAAATGCAGACTGGTTTCAATCTCATAATGAAGAGCTGGAACCTGTCATAGCCGCTAAGCGCATTGCACTTTTGAACTACAAGAAAGCCCCCAGCGATTTAACATCTGCAGCACTTAAAGCAGCCAGAAGTACTGCACAAAGAACAGCTAGGCATTGCGCAAACGACTACTGGCAACACCTATGCAGTCATATTCAGCTGGCCTCAGACACCGGAAACATCAGAGGAATGTATGATGGCATGAAGAGAGCTCTTGGGCCAACTATCAAGAAGATCACCCCCCTCAAATCTAAATCGGGGGACATAATCACTGACCAACGCAAACAGATGGACCGCTGGGTTGAGCACTACCTAGAACTGTACTCCAGGGAGAATGCTGTCACTGAGACTGCCCTCAATGCAGCCCAGCCTCTACCAGTCATGGATGAGCTGGACATACAGCCAACCAAATCGGAACTCAGTGATGCCATTGATTCCCTAGCCAGCGGAAAAGCCCCTGGGAAGGACAGCATTACCCCTGAAATAATCAAGAGTGCCAAGCCTGCTATACTCTCAGCACTACATGAACTGCTATGCCTGTGCTGGGACGAGGGAGCAGTACCCCAGGACATGCGCGATGCCAACATCATCACCCTCTATAAAAACAAAGGTGACCGCGGTGACTGCAACAACTACCGTGGAATCTCCCTGCTCAGCATAGTGGGGAAAGTCTTTGCTCGAGTCGCTCTGAACAGGCTCCAGAAGCTGGCCGAGCGCGTCTACCCTGAGGCACAGTGTGGCTTTCGTGCAGAGAGATCGACTATTGACATGCTGTTCTCCCTTCGTCAGATACAGGAGAAATGCCGTGAACAACAGATGCCCCTCTACATTGCTTTCATTGATCTCACCAAAGCCTTTGACCTCGTCAGCAGACGTGGTCTCTTCAGACTACTAGAAAAGATCGGATGTCCACCAAAGCTACTAAGTATCATCACCTCATTCCATGACAATATGAAAGGCACAATTCAACATGGTGGCTCCTCATCAGAGCCCTTTCCTATCCTGAGTGGTGTGAAACAGGGCTGTGTTCTCGCACCCACACTTTTTGGGATTTTCTTCTCCCTGCTGCTTTCACATGCGTTCAAATCCTCTGAAGAAGGAATTTTCCTCCACACAAGATCAGGGGGCAGGTTGTTCAACCTTGCCCGTCTAAGAGCGAAGTCCAAAGTACGGAAAGTCCTCATCAGAGAACTCCTCTTTGCTGACGATGCTGCTTTAACATCTCACACTGAAGAATGCCTGCAAAGTCTCATCGACAGGTTTGCGTCTGCCTGCAATGAATTTGGCCTAACCATCAGCCTCAAGAAAACGAACATCATGGGGCAGGATGTCAGAAATGCTCCATCCATCAATATTGGCGACCACGCTCTGGAAGTGGTTCAAGAGTTCACCTACCTAGGCTCAACTATCACCAGTAACCTGTCTCTAGATGCAGAAATCAACAAGCGCATGGGTAAGGCTTCCACTGCTATGTCCAGACTGGCCAAGAGAGTGTGGGAAAATGGCGCACTGACACGGAACACAAAAGTCCGAGTGTATCAGGCCTGTGTCCTCAGTACCTTGCTCTACGGCAGCGAGGCCTGGACAACGTATGCCAGCCAAGAGCGACGTCTCAATTCATTCCATCTTCGCTGCCTCCGGAGAATACTTGGCATCAGGTGGCAGGACTATATCTCCAACACAGAAGTCCTTGAAGCGGCCAACACCCCCAGCTTATACACACTACTGAGTCAGCGGCGCTTGAGATGGCTTGGCCATGTGAGCCGCATGGAAGATGGCAGGATCCCCAAAGACACATTGTACAGCGAGCTCGCCACTGGTATCAGACCCACCGGCCGTCCATGTCTCCGTTATAAAGACGTCTGCAAACGCGACATGAAATCGTGTGACATTGATCACAAGTCGTGGGAGTCAGTTGCCAGCATTCGCCAGAGCTGGCGGGCAGCCATAAAGACAGGGCTAAATTGTGGCGAGTCGAAGAGACTTAGTAGTTGGCAGGAAAAAAGACAGAGGCGCAAGGGGAGAACCAACTGTGCAACAGCCCCAACAAACAAATTTCTCTGCAGCACCTGTGGAAGAGCCTGTCACTCCAGAATTGGCCTTTATAGCCACTCCAGGCGCTGCTTCACAAACCACTGACCACCTCCAGGCGCGTATCCATTGTCTCTCGAGATAAGGAGGCCCAAAAGAATCCCTGCCTCTGACCATCTTCAGTGAGTTTAACTTGCTCATCCCTTTCAAGCCATACAGTTAACATGTATTTATCAATGTCATTCCTTGCCAGTGATGTTGCTGAATTTTATTTTAAACCTTTCACAGAGCTAAGCACATTTCACTATTGGCAAGTCATCAGAATCTTTCCGTTTCAACAAATTGGTATTTATTTTTAATGCATGAAAAGACTTGTGTAATGGAGGAAGTGAAGGTTGTAAGGCAATTTCTGGGTTCCTATTACATATGACTAGCTAAAGCTTTGCTATCAAGGTCTATGATATTAGCAGGACACCTCCTTCCCATCTATATTCCTGCTTCTAAGGGTAGAATTTTCCCAGCCAAATGGAAGCTTTTCAGTGCATGCAGGGAGTTAAATCCCATGAAACTGACATTGGGCTGGGATCCAGACATCATCCTGCCCTCTTGCGACTTTCCCCGGGGCTGGTTCTGGGTCCATTGGGGAGCCCCCTTGAGTCTAGCAGGAAAGCAATTGAGCAAATTAAAAAGGCAATTCAGAGCCTTTTAACCTTGGATTCCTTCTTTCATGACAGTGTAGGGGTTCCACACTGTGTCTGCACCTCACCAGGATCACCGAGCCGAGTGCACAGAGGGAAGAGCTTCGACAGTGAAGCTGACAAATGTGACCAGCTACACTGAAAAGCTCCAGGCTTGGCCATTGAGAGACTGCAGTTCAAAGCACTTCTCTCAGCGAGTGCTTTCACTGCTTGACAGGTGATTGCCAACTGCTTGGAAGGCACTTCACGCACCTCAGCTGCACTTACCTGCTTCCAGTCTTCACCACAGCAGCTTATGCAGCTCCATGTTCAACGTGTGCTGATGGACAAGAGCAGACGCCACACCAACTGCTCTAGCAGCAGCAGGGCCAACATCAACAGCAGCATTAGCTGCCTTCTCCTCACCCACATGCCCCTCCACAGGGCAGACAGGATGGACACCAAGATCCAGCTGGAAGGAGGCGAGACCCCCAACACAGGGTTTACAGGCAGACGACATGTCTGATCACCAGTGCCCCAAGAGGCTCAGGCTCTCTTGGCAGGTCGCTGTTGACATCTGCAGCCTCCTGGAACAAATCCTCCTTCCCATTAGAGCAGGTGGACATGCATTTCCAGTGGCCATCACCCCTCCCAACCCAGGTTTCTGTCTCTCTCTAAATTGTGTGCTTTCTTCTCATGCAAGAAGAGAAAGCAGAGAGATGTGAGTGCTCATAACGACTTGTGTGTAGAGGAGGGAAGGACACAATTGTGGAGGGTGACTGTAAGGCTGAGGCTGTGTGCGAATGTTGGTTGTTCATTTGCGCATGTGAGCGTGCCAGCAGGGAGAAGAACGAGTTCAGCTGCAAGGTGTGTTGACATGAGGAGTGCTGTGCAACAGAATGTTGGGAAAGTCAGAGTGTGGGGCTTGGCACCTGCAAGTGTTATGCCACTCACCTGTCATGCCCTCCTTAGGTCCTGGATCCTCTTGGTGCACTGTTTCCAAGTTGGAAGGAGCACACCTCTGCTGCTGACTTCCTCAGTCACTTTCATCCACACCTGCTTGGTTGGCGAGGTTGTGCTTTTCCTCCTATCCTTGGGAGAGCTCACCCCGCTGCAGCCCCTCATATCCCACAATAGGAACTCCAGGTTAAAATGAGAGACCTGGGGAGTGGAGGTGAGTGGGGGGGGGAGTGGGGGGAAGTGAGGGGGCGGGAGTGCGGGAGTGGAGGTGGGGGTGGGGGTGGGGGGGTGGCAGCAGCTTTCTCAGGTCTCCTCTTCATTCCTGCAGCCACAAAAATCCAAGTGCTGATGAGCCCTTGTAACCCATGCCATGGTCCTTTCAATTAAAAAAGACTTGCATTTATATAGCGTTTTTCATGACCATCGGACATCTCAACATGCTTTACAACCAATTAAGTACTTTTGAAGTGTAGTCACTGTTGTAATGTTGGAAACATAGCAGCCAATTTGCGCACAGTAAACTCCCACAAACAGCAATGTGGTAATAACCAGATAATCTGTTTGTGTGATGTTCACTGAGGGATAAATATTGGCCAGGACAAAGGGGATAACTCCCCTCCCCTTCTTCAAATAGTGCCATGGGATGTTTCACATCCACCCAAGCAGGCAGACGGGGCCTCAGAAGATGGCACCTCCAACAGTGCAGCACTCCCTCAGCACTGCGTTAGAGTGTCAGCCTTTGATTTTTGTGCTCAAGTCCTGGAGTGACACTTGGACTCAGAACTTTGTGACTCAGAGGTGAGAGAAATTAGAAATGAAAATTAGAAATCCTTCCTTTGACACAATGGATGCATCATCCTGCCCACCCTCCTTAATTGGTTGGGGAGCCTGGAGACAGGATGTTAATACTGTTGTTTTGCAAAGGAGCCTCAGCAAAGTTTGCCCATTATTAAATAAGCTTCCAGGTCTGAAAATGGTCCTGCCATTCAGGCAGGGACTAAGTCCACAAGATTTCATCCTATGTTTTTCCAGCTGCTCATTACTCTAGCTTTGTTCTGCCTTCACAAGAGTACTTCAGACACAGAAACAAATGAAGCCTGGGTTTCAGTTTAAGCAAAAATTCTGATGACATCAAATTTGTCAGTGATATCAGTACTTTTTTATCTTTACATCTTCAGGATATGTTTTACAGATTTTCGCACAAAGCAAACCATAATTTCACAGAACAGAATCACAGAAATGTTACTGTGCAGAAGGTGGCCATTCAGCCCATAGTGTCCGCACTGGCTCTCTAAAAGAGTAATTCCTTCAGTTCCAATCCCCGCCTTCTTCCTGTAACCTTACACTGTCTTCCTTTTCATTAACTGTCTAATTCCCTTTTGAATGCTTCAATTGAACCTGCCTCGACTACGTTCTCAGGCAGCGCATTCCAGACCTTAACCACTCGCTGCGTGAAAAAGTTTTTCCTCATGTCACTTTTACTTCTCTTACCAAGTACTTTAAATCTGTGCCCTCTCATTCTCGACCCTTTCATGAGTGGGAACAGTTTCTCTCTATTTGAAAAGTACAATGAAAATTTACTTCTACTGTTAAGTAAAGAGATGGAAGGATAAGTGAATTATTTGCTGCTTGAGTCAATGCTTCTAAACACAGAAATTGTAAACCTTTCTGGTAATTTTGCATGTGTGGCAAATTTTTAATTTATCAAGATGTGAATTTGATCATAGAAGTAAAAGTGAACAAACTGTAAACTGATCTGACATTAATTTCCAGAGAAATTCAAAGTTATTAGAAATGCACCAAAGGAACACTCAGGATAGGTGCATTGGATCAACCAAAGGTTTTTTCCTGCCTGCGGCTATTACTCTGTAACAAAGGACAAGAAAGTAAAATTGCTTTGTAATTAAATGCAAGTGGATTACTTTAAAACATAGGATTTATTGAAACTAAAAGTTTCAAAAATGATTGTCTAAAACATAATGTTAAGTAGCTTTCCTGCTTCTCCATTAACATTTGATAATCGTATTAATCACTTTGTAGAATATATAATGTTCAGTTTTAATCACTGGTGCATCTGATTCATGACAAGCATACTGTTTGTTCCTCGTTGATCATTTTGGTTCATCCTTCTCCGGTGTAGAAAAAGGAGAATTTTCTCCATTCTTATAAGAATATAGCTTCATCTAATTTTCAATAAAGGACTGGAAAATTAATAGCTATCAATGTTTTGCATAGACAAATACAATAAATACACATAGGCCAAAAATGGATTGCAGCAAAATATTGAGTAATTAAATTAAAACTGCAGATAAATTCAGACAGATTTTACAATATCTACTTTCCACACAATGCTGGACTTATATGTGTTTGTATGCAGTCTAGATTTATGCAGGAACGAAGAGACATGTTCTGAGTTTAACTATTAAAAATAAACTCCAAGTTCCAAATCCTTCAAGAAAAGCCAAATTGAAGTTGTCAAAGAGTTGACTGGCAAGGCACTTGGACTGTAGTTAATGAACAGCCCTAAACCTGACCTTGGTAGGATTTAACACAGTAAAAGGCAGCTTTAATCCAAAGGCATGTGCCCTTCTAACTAGCAACAAAGCTGTAAAATAGGCTCCCATTGGGATTAAAAGCCTCATTGGAGCTGTAGCAAGCAAATGAAGCGTTATGCACAGTGCGTGTGTGTGCCCATGAGTCTGTGAGTGAGAGTGGGCAGACGACATTCCGCTGTTTTAAATCATTACTCAAGATCCATAGTTGAGCTCTCTTGTGGTCTAGCTCTAGCTAAAAGGCTTACAGCTGAGTGGTTCCAATCATGTAAGTTTGTTTAAGATGCATAATTCATGAAGGGTACATATCACCACCCTTAAATAACTTTCCACGTACAACACGCTTGATAGGAAGAGCCCGAGAGGAGAGTACAATTGAGGAAATCTGACATTATCGCATCACGTGGCCCAAGGAAGGACATCAGAAAGCTATTAGCCCATGAGTACAGTTACTGCTGTAGGTAGAGCTTTGATTCCAAATGGAACAACTGTTGCTTAGCAGAATCTTCGGTGATCTAATTCTCTAATGATAGTCTAAGTTTAACCTCACAAAGAAACTTAGTAAATATTCGGCAATATAAATAAAAGCATTTTAACCAGTTAATTTGAACTAAAGTTTATCTGCTGAGTTTTAATTTAATTACTTAATATTTTGCTCCAATCCATTTTCAGCCAACATGTATTTATTACATAATTGTACGGTATAAGGAAATCCCATTTATGATTATGTTGCCTTAATTAATGCAATAATAGGAAAGATGCTTGGAACAAAACTCATCAACTACCATTATAAAGATGGATTACAATTATTTCTAAATATTTTTCTAACAGGTAAACTGACAGCTCGAATAGTAGATGGAACAAAATGAGAATGATTTATTTTATTCAAAGAACACTGTGAATAACAAAGCACTTCATTCTTTGATATATTTCACAAATTCTGCTTTATAAAACTACACATATTTTGTATTGTAAGAGCCAGTATGCACTAAAAGCTAATTGCTACCTAAAGTGTTAATGTGTCTGAACATGGTAGGGATATGTTGGGGTGGGCTTTCAATCTTTAATGGCCCACAATTAGTGATGCAGCTGTGATTAATGGGAGCTGAATTATTAATAAACATGAATCTACCATAAGTGATTATTTTGCTGGCTGCTTAATATAGTTTTTATTATTGCACAATAATTTGTGAAAGCCTATCCTGATGCCACGGTTGTAAATCTGTGTTTAATCTTTCAGTTAAATTCTTATTTTTTGTGTAATGATAGCGAGTTAGCATTTTCTAGCCTCTTGTATTGTCAAATAACATTCAAGGTAATGCACCACACATAGTACCATTACAATCCACAATATACTGCAAATTCAAGCAAATAATCCTGTTTTATAATTATTTTCATTGACTGTAAATAACAGCACAGATAAGTCTGACTGTTACAGCTTTAACGTTTTACTTTTGCAAAAATATTTTTAAGGTTAGTGAATCTGAATTATAAGACCATAAAAGAATGTTATTTGTGCAATTTGCTTTTCGGTCCCCTGGTTTAACACTTTTTTCTCTTGTCAACTGATAGCAAAATAAGTTGAGGTAAAAGACCTGTATATTGTGCATATGGTGCATACTCCCAGGAGTCCTTGCAAGCATGAAACCTGAGACTCTAAAATCCTGTCAGACAGGGATATAGATGCTGAGCAATAAATTTTCAACAGCAATTACCTCATTGAAATACAAGTTTTAAAACATGTTCTCATGAAATATAGTGTGCTTACTGGAAAATTCAGTCTTTCAGATGAGACTTTAAACCAAGGCACGTCTACCTGCTCAAGTGTATTAAAAGCCTTGTTGGAGCATGTGCCCATGAGTCTGAATGAGTAACAACAGGCAGGCTATTTGAAGGAGAGCAGGAGTGCAGTCTGCACACTGACTCATGGGCACACACACAGCACATAATGCTTCATTTGCTTGCTATAGTTCCAATGAGGCTTTTAATCCCACTCTTTGTCAACTCATCCCCAACTCCTAAAAAGAAGAGAACACAGGAGAGGATGGTATTGTTGTTTTTTTATCATGCATTTATTTTTGTTATCTAACCACTCTGTTATTTATGGCTTACCTTGTCACACATTCCAAATTTATCATATGTTTTCCATTTTATGCTTTGATTCTCTTCCTTCATTTGCTAGTGTATCCCATTCTTTGTCCTTGGAATCTAAAGTGGTAAAGTTATGTTAAACTTGTATAAGACCCTGGCTAGGCTGCACTTATAGTACGGTGCACTGTTGTGGTCTCCATGCTATAAAAAAGACATAGAAGCACTGGAGAAAGTACAAAAATAGATATACAAGGATGGCACTAGAACTGAGAGATTTCAGCTATTAGGAAAGATTGAATGGGTTGGGGCTTTTTTCTTCAGAAAAGAGACGACGTAAGAGTGAGCTGATAGAGATCTTTAAAATTATGAATGTGTTGGACAGCATAGCTGTGGAGAGATTCTACTTATGGCAGAAGCAAAAACTAGGGACCATAAATATAAGATAATTACGAATAAAATGCAATAGGGAAATAATGAGAAATTTCTTGGCTCAGCGAGTGGTCAGAATGTGTAACATTCCATCACTGGAAGTGGTTAAGGCAAACAGGTTTGATGTTTTCAAAAGGAAACTAGACAAGACCAAGAGAGAAAAGGGACTAAAGAGAAAAAGAATGGAAAGACTGAGATGAGGGAAACGGAATAGGAGGAGACTCCAGTGGAATATAAACACCAGCACAGACTAGTTGGGCCGAATGGCCCGTTTCTATGCTGTATATTCTACGTAATTCTTTTCCTAATTTCTCCCTGCTTTAATTCCTCTTACATCAATTTGAACTCCTGTAAATTATTTGGCACTATGGAAATGGTGATCAGTGCTAGAGAGAAAGTTTCCTGATGGAATTATTCAGATTCAGTGAGTAGGATACATCAGATAATAGCTGACAAGGTCAATGATATATGTCTCTCTAGGTGCAAAAGTGACCACAGGTTGCAAAATCTAATCCTTACGGTTGGGGTGAGATGAGTTTAGCAGTCAGAGCCCAGCCATGTCCACAAAAAAAGAACACATCATGGAAAGCAAATTCCTTAGTGCTCCTCAACTTTGTTGCCCCCTTCCACCCACAGCCATCTCTTCACTTCACAACAAGGGCTTAAAATGGACCAAATTTTGTGGTAGTCATTACAGAAAAGCTGCCAGCGCTCGCCATCTTTACTGCACTGAACTGACCGCAACTTAAAGAGTCTGCACATGCACAGAATAATATGGAATTCCAAAAGTTGTTGTCAGTGATTCTATGCTCCTCCAGAGGATGTGCTGTTGAAGCCCCCTACAGTGCAATCCCTAATCAATCAGCGAATGACATAAACTTCCACTTTTACATTGTTAAGGCTGAATTTTATAGGCTCTGAAACGGGTTCGGAAGTGGGGGGTGGGACGATAGAATTGCAAAGGGATGCAGGGGGCGGAGGGCCCATCATATCCTTGTCGCAACTCAATTTTGTCAGGGGCAGGTTAGGCTGACCACGGCCTTCCTGCCCAGAGGCCAACTGAGGTCCTTAAGAAGCCTATCAACAGCCACTTAAGGGCCTCTTCTTGCCACTGCTGGGATATAACTGGCAGTGGGGAGGCCTCCACCAGTAAAACCAGGTGACCTCCTTGAGGGCTTGAGGGGTGCCCTCTTCCGTTGGCAGTCTGTGGCCCATGAAGGGCACCCGCCAGCAAACAAAACACCTCATTGTATCCCACCTCCCCCAGTACTCAATGCTCACCCTTCCCCTTCGCCCCCACTGCCACTGCCATGGCCTTCTGGATTGGCCCAGCGACTCCGCCTCACTTCCCTGAGGTCTGGGTTTCCAGTGCTAGGCCTGGGGCCAAGGCATCTGCAGTACCGGCCACCGCTCCCGGTGGCGCTGCTGATACTAGTGAACTGCCACTGTGATTGGCCGGTAGCTCTTGGAGGCAGGATCCCCATCTTTAAAGGTGCAAGTACCCGGTGCCGGGCTGTTAATTGGCCCATACAGTAGATTCCCCCACGATCTTAAGCGTGGCAGCTCATTTAAATAGCTGGGGTGGCCCACCATCCCTCCAATCTCGTGGAGGGGGTAGGCTGTCCATCCCCAGCAATGTGTCAGTCCTACCCCACAAAATTAAATAAATATATTTCTAACGCCCCTTTTCCACCCCTCCAATAACAATTACAGAAACTATTTGCCCTCTTCCCCCCCGCCAAAAAAACTTACCTTTTACATCTGACCTTCTCCCTCCAAACTGCACAAGGTTTAAGGTTCAACCCTTCCCATCATCCCCTACACCCATTACCTATATTTGACCCCATCACCTCTCCCCCCAGCAACACCCCCCACCACCCTCTGCACCCCAACCCCACACTGACACACTGCCAACCCTGTGATTGGCCGGCAGCTCTGGATCCTCCCTGCTCCCCACCAGTGTTGCGGCACGTTTCCCCGCACAGGGATCTGAAGGCGCAGGATTTCTGGCTGACACACTCTAGATCATAGCAGGCCAGTAAGATTCCAGATGAAGGTATGTTAAATATGTAAATTGATAAAATAAATAAATTAAGTGCAGGTCCCATCGCCCAAGGGTGGGGGTGCTGCAATGGAGCCATACCGTCGCTGGAAGGCTCGGGCTGGGCCACACCGGCATCGAGGTCCATGGCAGGCCTCATCTGGACCGATCTTCAGGACCCCCCCACTATGGATCATGACGCTAAGTACTTGGTAAAACCCAGCACCTAATGTCCAGATACTCTACCGCACCCTCACACTCCCAATGCTGCCAGCCTCAAACCCAGCTTTTGCAACCTCCGCATACCTCCAGCTATTCTGCTGTGGCAGATACATTGCCCAAACACAATGCTACACAATCACTGATTTATTGTCCTCTCTCTTGTGGGACAAGGTGGCACACAATACAAGAACACAAGAAATAGGAGCAGAAGTAGACCATATGGCCCATCGAGCCTGCTGCGCCATTCCATATGATCATGGCTGAACTTAGGCTGCAACTCCATTTTTCCGACCGCTTGCCATATCCCTTGATTCCCTGAGAGACCAAAAATCTGTCTATCCCAGCCTTAAATATATTTAATGACGAGGCATGCACAATCCGCTATGGTAGAGAATTTCAAAGATTCACAACCCTTTGAGTGAAGTAATTTCTCCTCATCTGAGTCCTAAATGATCGGCCCCTTATCCTGAGACTGTGACCCCATATTTTAGATTCTCCAACCAGTGGAAATAATCTCTTAGTGTTTACCCTTTCCAGCCCCTTTAGAATTTTATATGTTTCAATGAGATCGCTTCTCATTCTTCCAAACTCCCAATTTACTTAGCCTCTCGTCATAGGACAACCCCCTCATCCCAGGAACCAATTTAGAAGGAAGCAGAGCTGTGCCAGTGGGGGACAAGGATGTCTGCAACTCCGGAGCCCTAGGAAGGCGATGGGGCTCCACATCATGGGGGCAGCTGCAGTACAGGCTGTGGCAGCAGGTGTCACTGAGAATATTGAGAATGAGTATGTTCCTGCTTTATCCCCCTTCTCAACTCCCAGCTTACCCCCATCCTGCTATCTAGCTTGTTGAGCAAGCTGCTGATGGTGTGACCATGGACAGAGGGAGTGCTTAATTCAAGAATTTGTTAAGTGTGGGAATTTGGTGCAGTGAGGGAGGAGGTGCTGTTCTGGCCTTTTACAGAACAAGCAGTGATCCAAGTCAGGGAGCCAGAGACAGTGAGACCTGAGAGCTGAAGCCCCGAGGCATTAATTAGGTGAGCAGTTAGGTGATTGGTAAGTGAGTTTAAAGGATTTTTACTTTCTAAACTGGGGCAGTAGTTTAAACTGGTATTGGGGAGATATAAGTATTGTATTAAATTTGTAGCTTAACTAGTTAAACTACTAATATACTATAATTTATAATTCAGTGATATTTCAAAATTCGAAACCCAATTGGTTAAATAAAACACAATTAAGTTGGCAGGGCAGGTGATGTGTTACAGCTGTAGCATGTGGGAGCTGGTAGCAGCAGTGTGATCCACAACAACCACATCTGCAGTAACTGTGTGCAGCTCGAGGAACTTCGGCTCAGAGTCGATGAGCTGGAGTCTGAGATTCGGACACTGTGATGCATCAGGGAGGGGGAATATTTGTTCCAGGAGGCAGTCACACCCTATAGGCTAGGTACTTCTGATTTGGCTTGTTCTCAGAGACAGGAGGGTGGAACTATGAGTGAGGTTTGCCAGCGCAGACAAGATGGGCCAAGTGGCCTATTTCTGTGCTGTAAACTTTCTATGATTCTATTCTATGAGGCAGGTAAGGTACTACCAGAAGGTAGTAATGGTGGAGCCTCAACCCTTGCACTTGTCCAACAAGTTTGAGGTTCTTGCCGCTTGTGTGGACGAGAGCAGGGACTGTAGAAAGGATGAGCAAACTGACCACAGCACCGTGGTGCAGGGGACCATTCAAGTGGGGAGAGTAAAAAGGAATATAGTGGTAGTAGGGGACAGTATAGTTAAGGGGATAGATACTGTTCTCTGCAGCCAAGAGCGTGAATCCCGAAGGCTGTATTGCCTGCCTGATACCAGGGTTAAGGGCATCTCCTTGGGGCTGGAGAGGAACTTGGAGTGGGAGGGGAAGGATCCAGTTGTCATGGTCCATGTGGATAGCAATGACCTAGGTAGGACCAAGAAAGAGGTTCTGCTGAGGGAGTATGAGCAGCAACGGCTAAATTAAAAAGCAGAATAACAAAGATAATAATCTCTGGATTACTACCTAAACCATGAACAAATTGGCATAGAGTAAGTAAGATCTGAGAGTTGAATGTATGACGCAAAAATTGGTGTGGGAGAAATGGGTTTCGATTTATGGGATGAAGGCGTTGTCTTCTGAGGAAAGGTTGAGCAGGTTGGGCCTATTCTCATTGGCGCTTAGCAGAATGAGAAATGATCTTATTGAAACATATAAGATTCTGAGGGGGCTTGACAGGGTAGATGCTGAGAGGACGTTTCCCCTCATGAGGGAATCTAGAACTAGGGGACACAGTTTCAAAATAAGGGGTGTCCCTTTTAAGATGGAGATGAGGAGGAATTTCTTCTCTCAGCGGGTCATTAATCTTTGGAATTCTCTTCCCCAGAGAGCACTGGAGGCTGGGTCATTGAATATACAAGGCTGAGTTAGACAGACTTTTGACCCTCAAGGAAGTCAAGGGTTCTGGGAGGCGGGCAGGAAAGTGGAGGTAAGGCCACAATTAGATCAGCCATGATCTTATTAAACAGCGGAGCAGGTTTGAGGGGCCGAATGGCCTACTCCTGTTCCTATTTCTTATGATCTTATGACATCTTGCGTTCCACCCCAACTCCTTCCCTCACCCCAACCTTTCCCTTCTGATTTTCTGTTTTCAGGCATCCAATAACTACCATCCGCCCAGCCAAAGCAGCCCCAGTAGGAGAGAGAGCAACAGCACAATATTGATGAAGAAGCAACATCACTTGATCTGACACTCTTAGCCACCAGTTCAGATGCTAGCACTGCACATACTTTAAAGGCTAATAGAGAGTAGGGATCAGCATGTGGTGAGTCACTGGTCATCAGTGGGCTGCAGCCAGACCAGGGGAAGAAGATATTTTCATTGCCAGTTCCCTGCAGGTCGAGGTTGCACAGGAGTTCTGCTACACAGGCCTCAGATGAGGACATCGATGTGATGGCATACAGGAGGATGCTGATTAAAAAGCACACCAAAATGCTGGATGCAGTGGCTGGCCTGCCAGACAGCCTCCTGTCACTGTCAAGGAGCATGGAGGAGTCCGATTTCAACTTGGTAGAGGACATCACATAGAGCTTGCAATCTCTACAGCCTCTGCTCCGTTTTTCTGTCACGCCGCCAATACGGAAGCACTGCAACTGCAGCCCCCACACCTGTTGCAGCCTTTGTGTGGACAGGTTGCCAAATCGTCTGTCCTCCCTGTGACGACACTCCCTGCGACGACACTCCCTGCCAAATCCATTAACTCACCACAACACCTCCAAAAACATTCCACAATTCTTCCAGACACTTTGCAATAACAGTAGCTCATGTAAATCAAAATGCTAGTGTTGGATCCTTCTCGCAGCTGTATGTATGTTCTTTGATGAGTGATAGGCGAATGAGTTGAATGGACTTGCATGGTCCACCTTTGAAAATTGTGTGTCAAACCAGCCTGTACGCTGCTTGATGTCACGATCTGGCCAGCTGGGAAATTTCTGGCACATGGGTGGCCTGTTCGCGTGAGCGCTCTTCCCAGCATGGGGTGTCACGCTGGAAGCAGCCGGAGACACTGCATGACCCAACCAGAGGGCCTCTGGATTCCTAGCGCTGTCTCCAGCAGCACCACAGATCTGAATTTCACACCCTTGACATCTGATACCATCCCACTGATCCACTCAATCTATTAACTACTACTTGTAAACATAAATAGTGAAGAATGTAGATTATCTTCACATAGACAGTGATGTGAAGTCCTAACAGTGTAAAATAGATCCTTCTATGTTTCTGATGTTAATCTACTCATAGATTTCTTTTTAGGATAATATTCCTAAAAAATGCCAGGCAGCAATTTGTGTTTTCTCACATTGCAGTCCATTGACTAGCAAGTTAACTGCTTCTAACATACAGATTAAAGGCCTGCTCAGGTCTGCAAATGAGACCAGAGCCCAACAGAACCCCATCCGACCCCAAGCACGATCCGGCCTGAGTCCTTCCATTTTTCCCATGCCCGACCCAACCCAACCATCAGTTAACTTACCTTCTGGTTTTCACTTTGTTCCTTACCTGCACAAGCTTAAAATAACTGTAGCAAAACCAACTTTAAAGTCCAAAAAGTAAATTAACGTTAAAGTCACTTACCTGAGGTAATGATAGAGTGTGTCCAATCCGGCCTGGCTCGATCTGAGCCCAAATTCCGGACCTGGAACTGCGACCCGACCTGACCCTGACATGTGTCATCAGGTCCCATCGGGCTTGGGTCGGGTAGCAGATCTTTAATACAGATTGAACAAACCTAACTTATAAACAGTTAGGATATTACTAATGACTGAAATATTATCAGTTGTTGATACTCATTCATTATATTCTTTTAGAAATAGAAGTTTTTTAAAGATTCTCTTTGTATTTATGGTCATAAGACAATTTGAATCATCCAATCTGGAAAGATGTAAAATTGCATCTTTAACAATGCAAATGTGAGTGCAGTCCTTTTCTTTGTTGGGGGATGGGGAATGAATTACAATTCATATTGTAATGTATTATTTCACTAACAGCCTCTTCAAACTCAACTATTTCTCTAACACTTTGTGGTAAAGTAGCAAATGAATACAGTGATATATCCTGATCACTCCCCAGCCGTTTACCTAAAGTGAAATGTTTGCCATGATTGTTATCAACCTCTCACAGAGAAATGATATACAATGTAATGCTGTCTTTATATATGTGACACATCAGATATCTGGTCCAGATCGTAAGAATCTTTACATTATATATTTGAAAGGAATTTATAATCAAACCTGTACTGTCGCAATTTGAAACCTACTACTTCGAGTTTGTGGAGAAAGCATTTCTGTGAGTTTTGTGAAGGGTTGGGGGATACACAAAGCAATCTGCACCTTCCAAAAGGAAATGATTCATCCTGATTTATATTGATCACTTGTCTCTAGTCCCTGTCAAGATAAAATAGTTTGATTGTTTGGCAGATGGATATGTCATTTAGGAGCAAGCTCGTCATAAAACCTAATAAGTGGCAGTAGATGCCCGTTGATAGAAATAATCAATACTGACCACCAGGCTGTCAACAGAACATAGGTATAGTCTATTGCACTTACAATTGCTGCAAACCTTTTGATAGACCATTAACTGTGATATGTGCCTCAACCAGGTGGTCCTGTTTACCAGACTTGCAGTTCTGCATTGTCCTGAAGGTAGGTGAATTACTTGAGTCAAGTACCAGAGAGGCACCTGTGATATTTTTGAAAATTAACTTATTGTCTGTCATTCGAAGAATTGTTTCACAGTGGATCAGTTTTGATTCATTCACTAATTGTGAATAGTAATTATCTTGTTTTGGCAAGAGACATATAACACGCTGGCAGTTCTTTCCCAAGGTATAGATATTGTAGACTCCCTGGCTGAATTTTCAAAACAGCGTCAGGAACCCGAGGCCCTGATGATTTCCAGGTCCTGACCCTGTGCCTGAACTGCATTGCTAATGCAATTCTTTCTTCAAATGTTAATGCCCTAATTGGGCAGAAGGAGAGCTCGGTACCCAATTAGTGGCAACATGCATCTGTAGGAGGCAGGAGCTGCCTGCAGAGCACAGGGGGCAAAGGCAGGCAGCAGCCATTATGGAGCCTGTTGTTGCCTTACCAGAGAGAGAAGGAAGCTCCATGTAGGGCCAGTGGAATAAAGAGGTGAGGCAACGCTTCCAGAATGAAAAAAAAAGACCTGCGCTTAGCCAGCTCCCTGTGGGCCCAAAGCATTTCATCGTACAGCAATACAGCTTGCCCCTCCCTGCTGTGAGCCCAACAGCCATGCACTATTGTGCATCAGACTGGTCAGACTTGCCGGAATTACCATTGAAAATTGCAGTGCGGATCCCACCCCAACCCCCCATAGCCCATTAACAAGCTCCTTCATGAGCTTACTGGGCCCTTAATTGGAGGCGAGCAGATTCCCTATTCCCTTCCTGCACCCCCACCTCCAGCCCCCCCCCCCCCACCCCCCCGCACAGTGAAAATTGTGGACTGTCCCGGAGGTGTCAGGTTTTTAAATCGTGTCCGCATTGGGTTTCAACCCCGCAGTCATGTAATCTACACCTCAATAGACAAGCTCTATCAAATAAAAACAGAAAATGCTGGTAATTCTCAGCAGACCAGACAGTATCTATGGAGGGAGAAACAGAGTTAAAGGTTTCAGGTTAGATTAGATTTAGATTAGAGATACAGCACTGAAACAGGCCCTTCGGCCCACCGAGTCTGTGCCGAACATCAACCACCCATTTATACTAGTCCTACACTAATCCCATATTCCTACCAAACATCCTCACCTGTCCCTATATTTCCCTACCACCTACCTATACTAGTGACAATTTATAATGGCCAATTTACCTATCAACCTGCAAGTCTTTTGGCTTGTGGGAGGAAACCGGAGCACCCGGAGAAAACCCACGCAGACACAGTGAGAACTTGCAAACTCCACACAGGCAGTACCCGGAATCGAACCCGGGTCCCTGGAGCTGTGAGGCTGCGGTGCTAACCACTGCGCCACTGTGCCGCCCATCAGAACTGGAAAAGGTAGAGATAGAACAAGTTTTAAGTGAGTACAGAGGCAGGGAAAGGGGGGCAGGAGGAAGAACAAAAGGGGTCTGTAATCGTATGGAAGGCAGGATAGATCAAGTGACAAAAGGGATGATGGTGCAAGGCATAGCAGTTTGTAGGGGAACAAGTAAAGAAACAAAAGGTGGGTCTAGAGGAGATGTAAGCATCACCAACAGCAGCTGTCTGAAAAAATGTGAGTAGTGGTTATGATCTGAGAATTTATAGGCAAAACGTTTTCCAGTTCTGATGAAAGGTCATTGAAATTAAATGTTGGTCCAGATTTTAACTCTGTAATTGAATGCATTTTGAGTGAGTTAAATCTCACCCATTAACTCTGTTTCTATCTCCATAGATGCTGCTTGACCTACTGAGTATTCGCAGCATTTTCTGTCTTCATTTGAGATCTCTAGCATCCACAGTATTTTGCTTTAAGCTCTCATCAAAATAACCTGGAATCAAATGTTAGCATTTTTCATTGTAAGAAGTTTCTTTAGATGTGCAGAAAGGAAACTTTTTATGCACTAAATTAAGCCTAGGACTCTGATTAAACAGATCCAGCATTTTATTTTCTGTTTCAAAGTATACAGTCATAATTATTTGAGTGCTGAAGCATTCTGGGTTATTGACTGTATCTGACATGAAAATCCAGGAGTGATTTTCCTTTTAAATTCACAAAGTATACATTTGTGATGGGGTTCAGGATATGATCTGTCCCTCATGTAGGTTAATTTTTTGGTTAACCTAAGCTACTATATCACTTAAAATGTGGACTTTTAAGTGCAAGACTTTCAGTTCAGAAAAATAATCACAGTAGCTTCTACTATGGCTAGAGTGAACAAAAATCACCCAAAATGTATTAATTGCCTGTTCAGAGTACATTTCAGGTTGATAAACATACATTTCAGTTTATGGACAAAAAAGCATAAATTTGAAGTTATATCACCTAGTAATCCATAACCCAGTCTTTCAGAAACTTCGATAGGCAAAACAAATATATATTGAAACCATATTTGCTACTTTGTCTTGCTTTTGCTCTTTACTTTCTCCAGGTTTCCTAAAATATGTGGCTATGTGAAGAATGAAATTAGTTCATTCTGACTGGGACATGAATTTTTAAGTATGACTGTCACATTGTATTATCGTTTCAAAGGACTCTAATAGTGTTGCTACGTTATATGTTTCTGGTGTGCCCCAGCATTATTCTCCAGTGTCAACGGCTACAAAACCTTTCTCCTTTTTGTACTTTTGTTTTTATTTTTGACTTCAAGGCTTAATTTAGTGCATAAAAGTTTCCTGTCTGCACATCCAAAGAAAACTGAAATGACTGTTTGCACTTTGCTCTTTCAATGTCATTTAATGTTTAGTTTGAAGGTCCAGAGTACGAAATATGACAAATGGGATGCTGAGGGTGTAGAACTCATAGATTTGAGATGGAAAATTTTGTGGTAAATCTGCCCATGGAATATTTCAGCTTTGCTGCCAACTGCTTGAAAAGGGAGCAATTAGAATCCCTTTGAGTACAATGTTAATTTCCTTGGCAGTTTACAGAACCCATACCTGTGCTACAAATGTTAAATGATAATAAAAATTCAAGGAAGAATGCTATAAAGGAGATGCAAATGAGGATGGATTTTTAAGCACCAGAATATGCATCAGGTTTTGAAGTTCTATGCAATAAGTTTTGTGATTGTAGTCTGACTGTCCTGAAGAGTCATGATATTTGAAGTCACACACTGAGAAAGGTATCATGTCACACAAGTACCAGGAATTAGCAAAACATCACCCTTTTGGAATTACTGTAGTTTTGAAATTCTACTCTGATGAGTTAATGTAATTTTGTGTTGTTTATTGGTGACAAATGGATTTGTGCAATTCTAATTTTGTTCAAATGTGTAGGTATTCTTCTTTGGCTTCCTTATCTCGAGAGTCAATGGGTAAGCGCCTGGAGGTGGTCAGTGGTGTGTGGAGCAGCGCCTGGAGTGGCTATAAAGGCCAATTCTAGAGTGACAGGCTCTTCCACAGGTGCTGCAGAAAAATTTGTTTGTCGGGGCTGTTACACAGTTGGCTCTCCCCTTGCGCTTCTGTCTTTTTTCCTGCCAACTGCTAAGTCTCTTCGACTCGCCACACTTTAGCCCCGCCTTTATGGCTGCCCGCCAGCTCTGGCGATCGCTGGCAACAGACTCCCACGACTTGTGATCAATGTCACAGGACTTCATGTCGCGTTTGCAGACGTCTTTAAAGCGGAGACATGGACGGCCGGTGGGTCTGATACCAGTGGCGAGCTCGCTGTACTATGTGTCTTTGGAGATCCTGCCATCTTCCATGCGGCTCACATGGCCAAGCCATCTCAAGCGCCGCTGACTCAGTAGCGTGTATAAGCTGGGGATGTTGGCCGTCTCGAGGACTTCTGTGTTGGAGATACGGTCCTGCCACTTGATGCCAAGTATTCTCCGGAGGCAGCGAAGATGGAATGAATTGAGACGTCGCTCTTGGCTGACATACATTGTTCAGGCCTCGCTGCCATAGAGCAAGGTACTGAGGACACAGGCTTGATACACACGGACTTTTGTGTTCCGTGTCAGTGCGCCATTTTCCCACACTCTCTTGGCCACTCTGACATAGCAGTGGAAGCCTTTCCCATGTGCTTGTTGATTTCTGCATCTAGAGACAGGTTACTGGTGATAGTTGAGCCTAGGTAGGTGAACTCTTGAACCACTTCCAGAGCGTGGTCGCCAATATTGATGGATGAAACATTTCTGACGTCCTGTCCCATGATGTTCGTTTTCTTGAGGCTGATGGTTAGGCTAAATCCGTTGCAGGCAGCCGCAAACCTGTCGATGAGACACTGCAGACACTCTACAGTGTGAGATGTTAAAGCAGCATCGTCAGCAAAGAGGAGTTCCCTGATGAGGACTTTCCGTACTTTGGACTTCGCTCTTAGACGGACAAGGTTGAACAACCTGCCCCCTGATCTTGTGTGGAGGAAAATTCCTTCATCTGAAGACTTGAACGCATGTGAGAGCAGCAGGGAGAAAAAAATCCCAAAAAGTGTGGGTGCGAGAACACAGCCCTGTTTCACGCCACTCAGGATAGGAAAGGGGTCTGATGAGGTGCCGCTATGTTAAATTGTGCCTTTCATATTGTCATGGAATGAGGCGATGATACTTAGCTTTGGTGGACATCTGATCTTTTCTAGTAGTCTGAAGAGACCACGTCTGCTGACGAGGTCAAAGGCTTTGGTGAGATCAATGAAAGCAATGTAGAGGGGCATCTGTTGCTCGCGGCATTTCTCCTGTATCTGACGAAGGGAGAACAGTATGTCAATGGTCGATCTCTCTGCTCGAAAGCCACACTGTGCCTCAGGGTAGATGCGCTCGGCCAGCTTCTGGAGCCTGTTTAAAGCGACTCGAGCAAAGACTTTCCCCACTATGCTGAGCAGGGAGATTCCACAGTAGTTGTTGCAGTCACCGCGGTCACCTTTGTTTTTAAAGAGGGTGATGATATCAACATCGCGCATGTCCTGAGGTACTGTTCCCTCGTCCCAGCACAGGCAAAGCAGTTCATGTGGTGCTGAGAGTATAGCAGGCTTGGCTCTCTTGATTATTTCAGGGGTAATGCCGTCCTTCCCAGGGGCTTTTCCGCTGGCTAGAGAATCAATGGCATTACTGAGTTCCGATTTTGTTGGCTGTATTAGTGATTATGTCCCCTGATTTAGATTTGAGGGGGGCGATCTTCTTGATGGTTGGCCCAAAAGCTCTCTTAATGCCATCATACATTCCTCTGATGTTTCCGGTGTCGGAGGCCAGCTGAATATGATTGCATAGGTGTTGCCAGTAGTCATTTGCGCAGCGCCTGGCTGTTATTTGTGCAGTGCTTCTGGCTGCTTTAAGTGCTACGGATGTTAACTCGCTGGGGGCTTTCTTGTAGTTCAACAGTGCAATGCGCTTAGCGGCTATGACAGGATCTAGCTCTTCAGTATGAGATTGAAACCAGTCTGCATTCCTCTTTGCACGTTTGCCGTCGGTGGTCAAAGCTGACTCATAGATGGCATAGATGGTTGTTTTTCTTCAGGTTTGCACTTGCTGATGTTCATTATTCAGTATATTCACACCTAATCTGTACTAATGCTTTGTCTTTCAACACACCATTAACATATTGTTTGCTTTTGCTCCGTGACCTTTTGGTCAGCTATGTGGCCTGGTCCAATCTGCACCTTCTCCTTTGTTATCTCTTGCCCAACCCCCACCTCACTTGTTTATAATCTGTGACTTTTCTAATATTTGTCAGTTCCGAAGAAGGGTCACTGACCCGAAACGTTAACTCTGCTTCTCTTTCCACAGATGCTGCCAGACCTGCTGAGTGAATCCAGCATTTCTTGTTTTTGTTTCAGATTTCCAGCATCCGCAGTATTTTGCTTTTATCTCATAGATGGCATCTCTGATGTGGGCCCACTTGGTCTCAGCATCCCCTGTGGGAGTGTTTTGAAGGGCTGTTACAAGTGAATTTAGAAATTTTTGTAACAGCTGTGGATGAGAAATTCTGCTCGTGTTGATGCGCGGTGGCCCTTCTGCTTGGAATAATGCAACTTCTTTGGTCTGAGTCTAACCTTGCTGCACACCAGGGAGTGGTCAGTGTCGCAGTCCGCACTGTGGAAGCTGCATGTGATTTGAACACTGTTTAAGGAGGCTCACCTTGTGACGATGAGGTCTAGCTGGTGCCAACGACGCGATCTTGGGTGCCTCCATGAAACCTGGTGACAGGGTTTAGTGTGAAAGAACGAGTTGGTGATGCAGAGGTTATGATAGGTACACAACTCAAGCAGTCTCTGCCCATTCTCATTCATCCTTCCAACGCCATAGCGCCCAAGGCAGGAGGGCCATGAGTCATGGTCGGCCCCAACCCTGGCAATAAAGTCCCCCAGCAGGAACAGGTGTTTGGTGTTGGGGATGCTACGAATGATATTATGGAGTTCCTCATAGAACTGGTCTTTAGCTTCAGGTGGGGAGCAGAGTGTTGGAGCATAGATGCTGAGTAGGTGTACTGGACCAGAGGTGGTCAGCAGTCGGATGGAGTGTATGCGTTCTGAGCCATTTGAGGGAGGCTCTATCATGCAGAGCAAGGAGTTTCTGATGGCGAAGCCCACTCCATGCTGTCTTGGTTCTTCAGGATCCCTGCCCTGCCAGAAGAAGGTGTAGTCTTGCTCTGCTCGGGATCCACTCGCGGGGAGGCGTGTCTCCTGAAGTACTGCAATGTCTACATTGAGTCTGCTGAGCTCGTTGTTAATGATGGCGGTCTTCCGAGAATCGTTGATTTGTGTAAGGTCTTCCGACAGGCCAGGACACATAGTTCTGACGTTCCAGCTTGCAAAGCGAAGGGCTGGTACCTTCTTTCCTTTTTTCATGTTGTTTGGTGCGGTGTTGCAGTCCACTTTTCGGGCAATGACCCTGAACTCCAAGCACCCATTGAAGCAGGTGGCGGGACAGAACCTTATTGACCGGGGGCTGCCCGGTTTGAGGCGGGCGGTAGCAGTCCAGTGAGGTGCGATGACTTCTCCCACCGACAAAGGCAACCCGTGGCGCCCAATCTCTACACCAATTTAGCTGGACTTATAAACCATAACTGCTGCCTTACGTGTTGTTTCAGTCGCTGTGAGGCGACTATGGAGTGACCTCTCCATGGCACATGCCTGAGCGAATGTAAGGAGGTTGAGAGTTGCCCAAGCATCAAACCCCCCTTTCGGCCTTTCTGGTGGGGTCCAAAGGAGTGTAGAGCACGACGTTCGGCACCGGTATGGCTGCAGGAACTGCCGGAAACATGCCAAAGGTGACACATGACCGCCTACGGGGTTCCGCTCTGGATTTTCTGTTAGGGTTTACTCCCGAGACGCCCACAAGGCAGTGGGGTTGTTAGGGCCCCTACACAGGTGTAGGAGGATGTCGGTGGGAGGAGGGGGTGCGAGAGGGAGGGGTGGAGGGAAGGGGGTGTGAGGGGGAGCTGGGAAGGGGGTGTGAGGGGGAGCTGGGAAGGAGGCTGCAAGGGGGTGGGGGGGTTGCAGGGGAAGGGGGTGCAGGGGGAAGATGGTGAGAGGGGGCGCTGGGAAGGGGTTGTGAGGTGGGAGGAGGGTGCGGTGGGGGGGGTGAGCTGAGAGAGTGGAGCTGGGAAGGGGTGGGGTGGGTGGAAGGGGAAGGGAGGGAAAGGGGATGCAGGTAATAAGCCATTTCCTCAGTTCCCACCATCGACGCCTGGAAAGCTCATCCGCATCGGGAGGTGAGCGACATCCACGTGCGCTGGTACCAGCATTGCCGACAGTGCGCTGCAGATGCTCTCCGAGCCATCTCCCGCGGGCGCTTTGAAGTTGCGGCCGAGGAGTCGTTCGTGGCTTTTTGCGTGTTCGGGGCTTCCCCTCTGTGATACTTATTTCCCTAGGGTCCCTCTGCTCCTTCTTCTCTACAATGGACTTACCGCACGCTGTGGCCGCGGATACTCTGGACGGTGTAGACAGCAGGATCGGAGATCAAAGTATCACCAGCTGTACTTTTCAGTTTCGTCCGGATTACGTTCCATTTCATTGAGAAAACAAAGAGCAGGTATGGCTGGGGAAGGGCAGTGGGCCCAGGTATCATAAACTAGCTGTTAGCTTGTAGTTAGGGCTAAAATGAACTGATTAAAGAGCCAGGGGAGTTTAAACAGTTTAAGAAGGTAGATTGGGGGAGAAAACACTAGGAATGGGAGCAGATGGCCATGGATAGATTTGAGCAGCAAGGGAGCTTCCTAGGGAGCTTACAGCCCAGGAGCCATGAGTAGGTATTACTCATATTATTAATGCCTAATTAGAGCTAACCTGCTTCAAACTAAACTAAGTCTCAAGCAGTCACATGAACTCATCAAAATTCTAAATCTCCCAAATGTTGATCAAGACTATTTGTCTTAAATAAACAAATGGGTGTGTGAAGTGATATTTATGTGAATTATCCATATGTCTGCATAATATGAAAGAAAATGGCATGAAAGAGTGGTTTAGCTGTTCAAATAATTAAATACTTATTTGTTCAGAATAATAGAATTTGTGATATACATTTATTATCTTTTTCAACTTTACTTGTTATATATATTTATGTAGTCATATTTAACTCCAGATCAAGAAAGGGATTTACCACAACCTAGATATCACAGTCACAACTGCTGAAAGATACACCACAAAGGGTGATTAGGAGTCACACATACAGTTTAGAATACTGTTCTTTACCCTCTGGATCCTCTCTAAACTGAGAAAAGCAAAGATATACTTTCTGCTGTTGGAACCCCTGAATGAAATATTTTTCATCAATCTCAATCCACTTCTGAGTAGACATGAGTCCTACAACATAAAACTGCTTGTAAATGAGCAGTAATTATGTAGTATCACTTGGAGACAACATTAGGATAACTGGTGTGGGAAATGGAAATGTCACATTGGTGCAGTAAGGCGTGTTAGAGTATATTACTTGACAGTGTAGATGGAGCTCCATATTGCTTCGAATCCATGCAGTACCTAACCTGGAGTATTTGATGAAAATATTTCAAAGGTTAAGAATGTTTCATTTTAACTTAACTAATAAGAAAACAACAAAAGAAGCAACATAATAAAAGCCTTTTAAGTCAGTGAGAACAAGAAAATGTTGCTTAGACATCCTATCAACAAACCATGTACAATTAGTACTATTACTTATGTGAGTTAAATATCCATATAATTTTCCATATAGAAAGGATAGAATCCAAGAGTAGAAGGAATGTTATTCTTAAGGCTTTTGGGAACAAGGTGGTTGCGGTTGTATATAGAGCGGGTATAATTGTTTATCAAAGTTAATAGTAGTAAAGAAATCATAAGTGTTAAGAAAAACAAAACAGATGGCTCACATCCTGAAATCTTTCCCTACCCGACGCAGAAAAGCAGCACCCTTAATTGCTGTTGGCAGGAAGGAAGGCTAATGAGAAGGTGAAGAAGTAGGAGATGCAAAAGGAACCAGAGGCTGAGGGGGACACAAGAGTGATGGTGAGAGGGCAATGGAAAAAGAGCTGTTGAAGGCTGCATATTCCCTACACCTCCTACTGGAACGTTTCTCACCCGACAGGGAGCCAAGCCTGTCAATCAAACTGGTCTCTGTAGTATAGTGTAATATCGGATTGTTACTGAGCAGAATATGTAAATAGTCTGAGTGTCATCCCGGGCAGTGATGTAACAGAACTTGTGTAGAACCATGTGTAGCGTGAAACTGGAAGCCATAGAAGTCAGACGCATGTAAATAAACATCTGTTCCTGTAACTGTCAATCTCTCAGATATTCTAAGACTAATCAGCATCAGAATATTATATGGTGGCAATGGTAAACTGAAGAAAGAAAAATGGAAAAATCACTGCCCTTACTGGAGAACTTCGTGAAAGTAGCTGGACAGAACCAAGCAGAGGCATGGCCGAAATGGATCCAAAGATTTACTAGGTATCATACTGCATCAGGTCTCACGCAGAAGCCAGACAAGGAGCAGGTTGGTATGTTATTATATGCCATGGGGGAGTGTGCAGACAACATCCTCATTACACAGGGCATAAACGAAGAAAAAGCTATGTACTAGGAGGTTAGTAAGGCTCTAGAGTCTTACTTTAACGTCAGATAAATTGTGACGTCAAGTGCGCCAAATTCAGTAAACGGTCTCAGCAGAAAGGAGAATGTATTGATTCTTTTATCAATGACTTATATAAGCTCGCTGAAGGTTGTAAATATGGCAGATTGCGGGAAGAGTTAATTAGAGGCAGGATTGTGGTTGGAGTGCCGATGATGATCACTCGGATCATCTGCAGTCGAGAAATGATCTTACATTAACCAAGATGATTCAATAAGCAGCAAGCAGAGGTTAGAAAATGTAACCATATTGCTGTTCGAGGGGACAGGGAGACTCCGATCTCGAAAATAGAAAACTCTGTTGAATACTTAAAGAAAGCGAAGGTGAAAAATGATGGTCAAAGACAGGAATGGCGGGAAGTGTATCTGCAGGCAGCAGTGTCTCACTGCAGTAGGTGTGGCTAAGTGAGGCACCGGCAGGAAAAGTGCCCAGCCAGAGAAGTAGAGTGTTTCATTTTCCACAGCAAGAAACCAGGGTTGCAAAATATAACAAGCAAACCCAAAGTAAATAAGAAAATTAATGAAGTACAAGATGTACAATGTGTTGAATTACCATTTCTAGGAGAAATCCACGGAGCATTGAAGATTCCTGGAAGGCAGAGATTCTTGTAGGAGGCTATCCGACAAGATTCAAACTGGACACTGGAGCAGCAGTTTCAGTATTGGCAGATACAGAGCAGTGGCTGAAGAAAGTAAGCCTCAGGCTACAGGTAAAAAACCGTATGGACCTGGAGGCATTGAGCTGAAGGTAATGAGAGAGCTGAAAATGATTTTGAGCTACCGGGGAAAAGAAATTCCTGAGATATATATTATCAAGAATCAGAATTGCTCGCTATTAAGCAGAAAAGCTTGCATAGATTTACAGTTAATTCGCAGAGTTGAAGACCTGAAAGGCATAGAGGAACAGCCAAGGAACTTAGGGCTGAATTCTCTAAATTATTCAAAGGATTGGGAAAACTAAAAACAGACTACACATCACATTAAGAAAAGATGCAGAACCATTGGCTTATATGCACAAGAAAAGTTTCACAACCACTCTTAGAGAAAGTTAAGGAAGAAATAGACCTAATGGCCAAACAGGGAGTCATACAAACATACGAATTAGGAGCAGAAGTGGGCCATTCGGCCCTTCGAACCTGCTCCGCCATTCAATACGTTCATGGCTGAACAGATTACTCCACATTTCCACCTACCCCAGATAACCTTCCACTCCTTTGCTTATCAAGAATCTATCTACCTCTGCCTTAAAAATATTCAAAAACTCTGCTTCCACCGCCTTTTGAGGAAGAGAATTCCAAAGACTCAAGAACCTCAGAGAAATAAGTTCTCCTCATCTCTGTCATAAATGGGTGACCCCTTATTTTTAAACAGTGAGCCCTAGTTCTAGATTCTCCCACAAGGGGAAACATCCTTTCCACATCCACCCTGTCAAGACCCCTCAGGATCTTATATGTTTCAATCAAGTCGTCTCTTACTCTTATAAATTCCAGTGGATACAAGCCTAGCCTGTCCAAACTTTCTTCTTAAGACAGCCGCCCATTCCAGATATTAGTCCCCTTCTCTGTACTGCCAATGCATTTACATCCTTCCTTAAATAAGGAGAACAATACTGTACACAGTACGCCAGATGTGGTCTCACCAATGCCCTGTATAGCTGAAGCATAACCTCCCTACCTTTTGTATTCAATTCCCCTCGCGATAAATGATAACATTCTATTAGCTTTCCTAATTACGTGCTGTACCTGCATATTAACCTTTTGCGATTCATGTACTAGCACACCGAGACCCTCTGCATCTCAGAGCTCTGCAATCTCTCATCATTTAAATAATATGCTTCTTTTTTATTCTTCCTGCCAATGTGGACAATTTCCCACTTTATACTCCATTTGCCAGGTCTTTGCCCCCTCACTTCACCTATCTATATACCTTTGTAGCCTCCTTATGTCCTCTTCACAAGTTACTTTCCTACCTATCTTTGTGTCATCAGCAAATTTTGCAACCACACCTTCGGTCCCTTCATCTAAGTCATTTATATAAATTGTAAAAAGCTGAGGGCCCAGCACAGATCCCTGTGGCACACCACTTGTTACATCCTACCAACCAGAAAATTACCCATTTATGCCTACTCTCTGTTTCCTGTTAGCTAGCCAATCTTCTATCCATGCCAATATATTACCCCCTATACCATGAGCTTTTATTTTCTGCAATAATCTTTGATGTGGCACCTTATCAAATGCTTTCTGGAAATCTAAGTACAATACATCCACCGGTTCCCCTTTATTCACAGCACATATAGCTCCCTCAAAGAACTCCAATAAATTGGTTAAACATCATTTCCCTTTCACAAAACCATGTTGACGCTGCCTGATTACCTTGAATTTTTCTAAATGCCCTGCTATACCGTCTTTAATAATAACTTCTAACATTTTCCCTAAGCGACATTCTTTGCTGTTTTTTATACTCTGTACAATCTTCTGACCTGCCTCCCATCTTTGCACAATCATAGGCTTTTTCTTTAAGTTTGATACTATCTTTAACTGTTTTAGTTAACCATAGATGGCAGGTCCCACCCTTGGAATTTTTCTTTCTCATTGAAATATATCTATTCTGTGTATTCTGAAATATTCCCTTAAATCCCCCACTGCATCTCTATTGACCTATCTCTTAATCTGATTTGCCAGTTCACTTTAGCTAGCTCTGCTTTCATGCCCTCATAATTGCCATTGTTTACGTTTAAGATATAATCTTGGTCCCACTCTTCTCTCCCTCCAAATGAATGTAAAATTCCATCATTTTAAGTTCGCTGCTACCTAGGGGCATCTTAACTATGAGTCATCTCACCAGTTACCAAACCTACTGGATTGTGTTCAGGTATGGTTCCTGTGAAGAAACCAAATGGGTCGAACTGAATTTGTGTAAATCTTACACAATTAAACAAGGCTATACAGCGGAAAAAGCATTCAATGGATGAGAGTCTGGCAAAGATAGAGAAAAGCATGATTTTCACTAAATTAAATGCCAACAGTGGATTTTGGCAAGTACTTTTCAATGAAGAATCTAAACTCTTGATGTCTTTTATAACACTGTTTGGAAGATTCTGTTTTAACAGATTACCTTTTGGAATTACATCAGCACTGGAAAGTTTCCAAAGAACAATGTCCAGAATTCTGGAGGGACTAGAAGGGATCATCTGTCACATGGACAATGCCAAGGTGCAACTCAGCAGAAACATGATGCGAGAGTGCAAGCAGTGTTGTAGACACTGCAGGAAGCTTTCATTATAACAAAGGAGGCGGAGGGGTGACTTAATTGAGGTATACAAAATTAGATAGAGTAAACAGGAAGGGCCTGTTTCCCCTAGTGGAGAGGTCAATTCCCATGGTACACAGATTTAAGGTGATTGGTAGAAGGATTAGAGGGGACATGAGGAAAAACTTTTTCACCCAGAGGGTGGTGGGTGTCTGGAATTCACTGCCAGGAATGGTGGTGGAGGCAGAAAATTTGAAGTGCTGCAAACTGCAAGGCTATGGACCAGGTGCTGGAAGGTGGAATTAGATTGGGCGGCTAGTTTTTTCGGCTGGCGCAGATGGTGGGCTGAATGGTCTCCTTCTGTGCCGTAATTTTTCTATGGTTCTATGCTGGTCTAACACTGAATGAGAAGTCTGTCTTTTCACAACAAACGGTGAGAGTTCTAAATTATATTATTGATGGATCAGACATCAGAGCAGACCCTCAAAAGATAAGTCATTGAAGACTTTCCTGAGCTTAAAAACATCACAGATTTGCAAAGGTTCATGGGCACAGTCAATCAGATGAGAAAGTTTTTCTGACTACATTAAATAACCCACTGCGACAGTTATTAAAGAATGAAAAGGCCTTTTGAAAAAAAAAGAAACTTCTTTCTTCAGAAGTACTAGCACATTGTGACCCAAAGTTACCAACCATTATAGCAACGAACGCATCAGCAACAGGGCTAGCTACAGTCTTGTTTCAGGTACAAATTGTAGGCCTGTGTATTTTGCATCCCGTTCTTTGACAGAAACAGAGCTAAGATACATGCTCATCAAGAAGGAAGTGTTGGCAGTAACCAAGGCATGTGAGAAATTCTCTGACTATGGGCTAGGTCTTCAATTTAAGATTGAAATGGATCACAAACAGTTAGTTACTCTGCTAAATACAAGAGAATTAGCAACATTACCTCCAAGAGTGCAAAGGTTTTTTTGAGATTAATGAGATTCAATACTGAAACCAAATATGTTCCTGGGAAACAGCAAATAACAGTGGATGCGTTACCATGCACTACCTCAACAGGACCTGAAGAAGATGACATTCTATTTTTTGAGGAAGTTGAAGTGTTTGCTCTAATTACTACAGATCCGAAGTTGAGTGAAATTAGGAAGGCTCAAAAAGATGAAGTATGTACAGCAACTAGAGATTATTGTTTGCAGGGATGGCCAGCATATATGCCACATAACCCAATGTTGGGGCAATATTATGAGCAACAAGGTCATTTGAGTACCATTGATGATTTGTTGATATTTGAAGAGAGATTAGTTATCCTCAGAATACTAAGATTAGAGATCTTGGAAAGATTACACCAAGGACACTTAATCATGCAGAGCCAGGGGCTAGACAATGATTATGAACACAACTTCCTATACTTGCAAGGATGCTTAAACCACAAGCGAGTGCAGAATACTTGGAAAAAGTGATGGAGAGAGAGAATAAAGGAAGATCTGTTCAATCTGGGAATTATGAAAGGTGTCACAAAATCAAAAACTTGACAGACATACAGCCTGAAAAGTCAATTTGGGTTAGAGATCAGAGAAGGTATGAAGAAGTGACAGAGCAATTACCATATCCACGAATATACATTGTCCAAACTGACCAAGGGATGATAAGAAACAGAAGGTCATTGGTGGCGATACCAAAGTAGTAGCAAATCCAAGAGGAACAGTCATCTCAAGAAGTTAATGAACCTATGGAGCTTCAATCAGGCATCAACCCAGAGGACAAGCAGAGTGAAGAATTTGAGCCATCAAATAGTTCGACTGAAATACAAAAAAATGAAGAACTGGAAGATTTGAGACCCCAAACATCTTCTAAAGGGAGAAGAATGTGTTATGGCAGACTTGTAATAACGCCACAGCAGCTGACATTCTGAGAAGTGAAGTCAGACACATGGTTGGGGGGGATGATGTAAAATAATGTAATATAGAGGGGTTGTTACTGGGCAGAATATGTAAATAGTCTGAGTGTTATCACAGGAAGTGATGTAACAGAACTTGTACAGAACCTCATGTAGAGTGAAACTGGAAGCCATAGAAGTCAGATGCATGTGAATAAACTCCTGTTCCTGTAACTGTCAATCTCTCAGATATTCCGTTATAAGACTAATCAGCATCAGAATATTATAGTCTCCAGGCAGGGATCCTGAAGGGAAAAAACCCACATTCACTGTGGAATCAAAACTCCACTGTGTTTGGGGAAACCAAATTACCCAACCAGAACTCCTCCCACCTCCTGGCTTGTGAATCCTGTCCCAGTAAAGATAGGGACTATTGGGCTGGATTTTACCAAGACCCCCATGTTGTCATCCGTGGCGGCGGGGGGGGGGGGGGTGAAGGGGTGGGCGGTGCCTGAAGATGGGTCCAGAAGAGGCCCGCCATGGCACAGGCAGCTGACGCTATTGTCAGGGACGGACAGCCCGCTCTCTCCCTGTGATTGACCGGGGTGGGCGGGGGGGGCCACACTGGCTATTTAAATTAGCTGCCGCGTGGGAGATTGCGGCGGCTCTTAAGCATGCATTTTTGAGTTCGCCACCGAGGCTCTTAAAATCCACCCATTATTTTTGGGAAATCCCATATTTCACACAGTGCTTTACATCACAATCTCATGTACCTGCTTCAAACCCTTTTACTAGCAAAACATGACACAATGACAATACTGAGATTCTTTTTGAGATATATGAACAGCCACTGTTGTGCTACATTAAATCAGAACAAAGTATCATCATTCCAAAACATTGCAGCTCCTCAAAGACAATCCGTGTTCTGTAAATGTTATGTAACAATAGATTTAAAATAACTAACATAGCACTTTAAAAAAATAGCTTCACAAGAATCAGAAGAGGGAAAGCGTCATTATAACCATATTAGCTCCCCTGGGTAAGCACTACATGTGCATGATCTTTGGAGTGTTTAATCACTAATGAATGAAATCATTTGCACCAAATATAAAAGCTGTGAAGGCATGAAGGTTTTTGGCAGGCGATTTATAATGTTTCGTATCAGGAACAATTGGGAATTTACTGCAGAAATACTTTCTTTTAATTTAAATGTTGCTGTATATTAATTAACATGTATTTATTTGATTGAAACATAAACAATATTTTTTAGTTTCCTACAACAGAACTCCAGTGTTGATTGGCCTCAGTTAACTTAAATCGAGCAATTTTCTTTTTGGTTATTGCTCATTTTAATGGAAACAAAAATAAATATTTCCTGCATGATTATGTACGAGCAAACAAATTTAATAGGTTCACTGTGATCTGAAGTTGGTACCAGATTAGCCTGAAAGCTCACTGGGTTAGGTAATTCAGAGTCTATCATGAGCAAAATGATTGTGAGCTATTTCAGATCTTCTGCTGGTAGCTATGAATTTTTTTTCAGGTATTACTTCACTGATCAATCTACCTGCTTTATATGCCATCAGCGCTGATGAACAGCATTAAGGTTTAGTAAAATTTAAGGCAATGATTTCAGAGACTTTGCAAGATCTTCATATTATCAGAAGAACACTCACTGCTGCACTCAAGCTCCTAGAGTGCAGTTGCAGAAAAAATTTCAAAGCACAGCTGTTCTGTGCATTATTCCTTTGAGGTCTTTTTTTTAAAATAAAAATTGCATTTTCAATTTTGCCCAACTTTAGAATATTCATAAGGTCAAATGAATGCTTGTACAATAAAATATTGCAGACGGCATAAAAATTGATGTTAAACCACTGAGTGAATATATTTGTCACTCACAGTTAGGATTAACTCCAACCTGTAAGGATTTTATCAAATAGAAAATCCTAAATAGATCTGACAGTACTAATACTTTGCCTTGAATTTATTCCAATCTCCACACCAGTGAGTCCTCCCACAAGGATGCTGCTATGTTCTTTCAGATTGCTTTCTGTGCACTGCCATCTGAGAGACTGGTGATATCCTCTATTGTCTGTTTGTACTTCTGTTCCCCCACATTGGCACTGTCCTTCCCAAAGCCATCACCATTTTTCTCCTCAGCAGAGTCACTGCCAGCGGTTACCTTTTCTTACAGATATAATCCATGTGCTTATATATACACATTAATATAAATTGTTTTCCAAAAGTGGCATTTTGCAGTAAAACACTCAATTCAACCTAAAAATATAAGCAATAGGAAAAGCTATTTGATCCAACAAGAAAGGCTATTTGGTGCATACATCATGCTCTTTCTCATAGATCATGTATGATTGGTACTAAATTGACTCTCCCAAATCTATTCAGTCTCCTGGGAAAGGTAAATAACCACATGTAACTTGCTAAGAGGAAAAAATGAAATTTCTCCCGAAAGCCAAAAACAATTAAAAAGAAAACTTCCAGGTTTATCAGCTGAACATTATTCAACTCAATAGGACTGCAGCCATATTATACCACAGAATACCTGACCACCAGTGCTTATGTTGAACCCTATAACTCACAGATCCCTCAAAGCCAGATAGAATCCACCTCTGCTATAAGGTAGTTAATCAAGAGCACCTCCTTTCGAAATACTAAGTCCCCCTTTACCCCGCTGAGCCTCTTGAAAGCAATGATGATTCCTTGGAAAAGCCATGACTGACTCCCCATTCTGTACTCACCTCCCTTCAGCTTATCTGCAACAGAAGACACATGTAACCCATGCGCCTCCTTCAAAAGTCCACCCCTCAACATTATCAAGCTTATAACAAGCTTATAAACAACTTTAACTGACCTCAATGGGGAGAAAAGCAGGATTCCTGTCCCGTTATGGTCAACATTGCCGGCACTGGGAATGGTGTCCTGAAACTGACATGCTGCCCAGTGCCAGTATTTTTGGGACCCCCACCTGCATTCCCACCCAAAGTGGGGGCCCGAAAATCCCATCCAATGTGTCAAAAATTCAATTAAGTTAATTATTTAATACTTACTAAAACTTTACACAAAATAAATGATTTTAAATGTCCTTGATTTTATTTGTGGTACAAATCTATTCAATTAAAATTCTCATAATTTCTCATAAATGCATTTTACAATATTATAAATGAACAGTCTGACAACCTAATAACTTTCCTTTCTTGAACTAGTTGCTGAAAGTTTGTGCATCACGTCATAAAGTTATTCTACATAAACTCATCAAAGTAAGGAATTGTCAAACAAGAAAATGTTCCTTATTTTCCATGATAGTCATAAGGCTCATAATCTCAGGGGAAAACAATCCTTCTCCTCAACCTCACTGCTTTCTGGGCCACTGGGATGTTTGTACCACTCATACCCTCTACACTGGGATTTTCAAAATATGACAGAAAAAGTAAGGCTGCACTTGCTGACAACACAACCACTAGGTGGTGCAGTACTGACATATGGGCAAATGCAGCCTCATCAACTGAAACGTCACTGTTTGCGATGCCGCAGGCAGCTGCCAGTAATAAGATGGTGCTGCTCAATTTGACGCAAAAATCAAATTAAACCCAAACCCCCTCAATGGCTGTGATCACCGCCTTCTTCCTACCCCCAACAGTACCCCGCTCACTCCAGCCCTCATGCTTCCTCTCCCCTCGGCTGCTCGCCACTTCCCCGTCCACCGCCGGATGCTCACTCCCTGCTTCCCCCCAATCCCTCCCCACTCAACCCCAGTCCGCTCGCTCTGCGGCAAGAGGGCGAAGCGGTGAAGCAGGGAGCAAGCGGCGAGGGGGGAAGCGGCAAGTGAGGTGGGGTTGGCGGGAGGGAGCGGGGTAACTGTTGGGGGAATGGAGGCGGCGATTGTGGCCATTGAGGGGTGAGGCAATGCTCAGAGATCATTACATCTGATGCCATTACGTGGTGATGCGGCACGCGCATGCACGCATTCATACTGGCAAGCTGGCAAACGTTCAGACGCACTGATGATGTCGGTGATCACTCTGCACATGCTCTGTATTGTCAGGCAACACTCCGAAAAAATAAGGCTACTTAATATAACCAGAAGGGAAGTTTCAGGTTGTGGACTAAACTCACTGGGAACTATAATGAGCTGTCAGAACTTATTTTGCTTGCCATCAAAAAAGGACCTCATATTTCCTATACTTGAATTAAGCAGCAACAACGTTCTAATAAAGAATGTCAGCCCATATTCTTTATAAAAGCAAACAAATATACCAGCATTATACAATCTATTATCTCTTCCACAGACCATTTTCTCCCAATGTCTTTTTGATATGCAGAAACTTCCACTGCAGAAAAAAACATTTTATAGTGTTCTTTCTTGCAAAAAATTGGGGAGAAAAGTATTACAATAGATTTCCACCTGTTCGATGTGTCACCATCTGTTTTGTTGGGTTTGTTCATTAATAATTGCTTCAAAATTCCTCTGTAGAAGTTCCTTGCTCATTAAAAGACACAGCAACGTGGACCCCCCTCATGGCAATAGCTAAAAATGTTGCTGAAAATCAGCAGATGTTCTCCACCAAGCAGCTGGCAGTCAATTGAATGCCCTGTCAGCTGATCCCACTCTTCATTGATCTTTGAACTAGCAACCACAGGTGGGGTGTGGGCAGCATCTCGAGTAATACAAGTGATTTAGCAATGTGCCAAGAACTTAGCTACAACATTTTACACAACATATTATGTTGTATACTTTGCTCTGAGTGTAAAACTAAGATAGTTTTTTTTATCTAGAAAGCTCTTTGTATTTTCAGATAAACAATTGCTCCTTCTGTGTCTGGCCGAACAATCCTTACCAATAGAAGGAAAGCTCTGTTCATATATTAGACTCCCTAAGACAGCATTATCCAAAATTCATCCAATTCCTCAGCATATATTACTTCTAATCTCATATTCCTTTTAATTTGTAACTCAAATGTGTTAATAAGATGATTCTAACAGCTGGTACACTTTCTTCTTTTCTCCAACATTATTTCCATCCAATTTTCTACCTTCACCTGCTGGGATATGGTTATTGATGGTCCTCCTGTATTTGTCCAAATAGCTGTTCTTAATGTGTGGATTCGAGTACACTTGAGTGGCAATAAGGTCATCAACCATCGAAGCCATTAAAACTAAATTCAATCCAGTTATCATTCGGCAACCAGAGCTCAATTTACAGCAGTGATTAATGAATAGCAATCAAAATCAGGAATTTTGGCTGATACTTTCCCTTCTCTACCACAAGGACACCAACGCCAGTCATAGTGTCCCACAGCTATGCTTTTTGGAGTGAACAGAGCTAATGGAGTGAAGCTGAGACCTTCCTACTCTGTATGACAGTAACATTTTACATGGTACATTAACACATTGAACTACTGGAGGTCACCCATGCAGATTGAAGGGACAGAAGCTCAATTTTGCTTTGCTACTTGTATTTTTTTATATGCGTTGTAACACAAACCTACCAGTGACTCATATTTAACTTATCCATAACAGGTCCCTCTGGAATTAACTTAAGGAAAACTTTAAAAGATTGAGAGTACAGGTTTAAATCCGAAACATTATTTTTTTTAAGACTGAAGTTGGTTAGTCACGAGTTGGCTCTCTACAAAGTTTAAGACTTGGCCACAATCTACAAAAAAACTTGGATAACATATTTCAAGTTGCCCAAGTAGGTTTATAGTAATTTATGTTCTACAGCAACTGAAACGGAGACTAGATAAGCCGTATGAACAGTGGATCTCTACAAGCTATGCCCTATGTTTCTGTTGTGTATTACCATTCCAGCCAAATATGAACTTATTCCAAAAATATCACTTTCTGTAACGCCTGCCTGTCTTTAGTGGTATAAATAAGAAATGCACAGAAACAGATAAATGACTGACTGGAAAAGAGAGTGTTTATTTTGTGTGACTGATTAAAGAGCAGGAAAGCAGAACTAAATCCTCTGAGAATAGCAGAAACATAATTGCTATGCTCACTGTTAAAATACGACATAGCTTGGACCTTTTAGTATGAACTAAAAGCATTAAAGTCTGAACCAAGGAGGGATAACGAGATTTGAAATTACTTTCAGAGAACAGCTTTATTACAGAAATCAAAATGTAGATATTCATATATATTCTATTTGAAGATTGTCCTAAAGTTTCTTTCAATTGTAATTCAGGTTGAGGAAGTTAATGAAATAACTATGTCAGCTGTCAGTAATGCAGATGTAGAAGTCTGCTGGTTTGAAAAAGGGATTTAATTTAAATGCTGCGGGTAGGGGACAAGGCAATGCAGCTGTTGCCGGACAATGCATTTGCAGTTGGACTATTTTGCTGGTTTGAGCTGAACTCGGTTGTCAGCTAAGATAATGTCTCAGTAAAATTCAATATGTCAGCAAGAAAGTGATTGTAAAATATTGTCAACTATCCAGATCTTAAATCCAAAAGTAAGTAATGCAGGTCATTTCCCACTGACTAGTGTTAGTTTTACAAATTATATGAGGTTTGGCAACTCAATGCACTCCCCAGTAGAGATAAAGAACTCCTATGAACTCAAAACAGCACAACAATCTTAAGTGTTAGAAGTATTTTTAAGGAGGTAAAGACTATGTCTTGTTATAATAGATTCAAGTTGAACAGTAATAGATTATTGATCTAAAGATTGATAATGTTTCATTTATATTCTCTTTGATAGGTGCTTGAAAGGAATACCAATCCTACAACAATGCAAGCCTATTAGAGCTTTGCACTGCCTGAAATATGTTGTCATTTCTTAGCCTTCGGATATTTGTTTCTGTCAGCATTATTAAACTAGAGAAATTGCTCCCTTCTCATTTCATAATACAGTATATGAGAGCTTTTATGGGTAGCTTTGCACAATTTAATTCATCTTGAAGTATAGATTTTTATCTTTCAAACGGCAATATGTGTACAGTTTCACAGTTCTAAATCCTGAGATAACCTCTAAATACACAAGTCTGAATAAACTAAAATAAATGTTTCATTGCTTAGATCTGCTGATAAATAGAACCCTTAAAAACAAATGGAGCTTTGACTGTTACATCAATAGTAAATGTGTGATCTGCTTAATGATGTGCATTCCTAGTTACCCCACAGTATTCAGTCTGTTTCTAGTTGGTGAAAATGCTGTTGAAATGTCAACAGAAACAATGTTCAATCTTCAAAGTGTTGATGTTTTAGCATAAGTATTACTTATATATTTCCACACTATCCTGAAAAAAGGTGATCATAATAAAAGAAACTAGTTTGAGTACAAATGTATATTGCAGAATAACCAACTTGCTCATTCCAACTGGGAGCAGCCCCATGCAATACGTTATACACTATTATATAAAACATTTAAAAGAAAGGAATCAAAATGGAGTCAAATAAAACTATTTCTAGTATTACATGTGTTCAATAAATATTCCATCACATTATTTTTCTCGTTCATATTGTTCATTCTGAACAGGTTTCCCACTCATCATCTATCCAGAAGTCTGATGCATTGGAAATCACATCCAGAACAAAACACCACCAAACAGATCTGTTGCAAAACTGCCAAGACATATCTAAGGGAATCCAGTGATCAACACAGGAAGATTTCTTTCCAATACCTGTACCCTTTTACAGGCACTGAATATGGATTTTTTTTCCAAAATCTTTCTGCAGAGTTTGTGCTCATGACATAATTGGAGGGATAAGCTAAGAAATTTAACACTTTCATAAGCGGAAATCTTTTACCACTCAATTATATAAATATTTAATGCAGATTTTAAAAAAATATAAAGACTCCACAGGAAAAAACACAAAGAAATACATAAAATGAACAATTAAGCAACTGAACCACCAAACCTTTCAATGCAGCATTGAAATTAACTGCCCGCCATTAGCAGCTCCTGCCTCCAGAGCTGCCAGCCAGTCAGAGGACTGGCAGCTCTGCTGTACCAGCAGCACTGCCAGGAGCGGTGGCCACTGCCGGTATTGCAGGAGGTCTGCAGTGGCAAAGAAGTCGGAGATCCTAGGATGCAGGTAAGTGGGGTTGGGCTTGCCAGAGCCAGTCAGGCAGGCCCTGGTGAGAGGATGGGGTGTTGTTGGTGAGGGCGGAGGGGGGGGGGTTCTTGCCCTGGGGGCGGCTATCGCCAGCATGGGGGCCCTCTGAGGGCCATAGATTGCCCCCAGAGGAGGGACCCCAACCCCACAAAGCCCACTAGGAAGCTGCTAGGTCTCACCTGGCAGTGTTTCCATGTGGCGGCAGGTCCCTCTGACTTCAATAAAATCAAAGCGCAGGTGTAGCCTTCCCCGCCCCACACAAAATGACATGGGGCCAGGACAACATCAGCACACTGCTGGACGCCACTCCTTGCCATTTTCCCTGCCTCTGTTCTCGCCTCCAAGGGTAGGATAAAATCTGCCCCATATTTCAATAACTTACAAACTATGGAGGAAAGAATTCATTCTATGACATAAGGGTCTTGAAAAGAAGTCGTGATTTTGTGTTGTGACCTGAATTTCTTTTACCTGTGTTCCTAGGCTTCAAAAGCTAAAGCATTGATTTTTGCAGTATTTTCTGCACATTTGAGCCTATTTCTAAAGGTCTATATTAAGGTTTAAATTAATAACTTTTTTGTACACTCCAAAATCTGAATATATGCATTTTAGTTCTTTGCCCTGCAGTAACACAACAAAAGCATCATTTCACCTAAAGTAACAAGTTAGGTGCTTCTCAACTAATATAATGTCAAATTATCACAAATGTTTCAATCTCTTCAATCATACCTAGATGTGGCATTATTTAAGATTACCAAAATTATAGGCAGTCAGATCAATGAATCTCAATTAGTTACTTCTCAATAAAGGATAAAATAATTTTTAAAATTATTTAAATAGATTATGTTTATGTTGCAATAAATTTCAATGTACCACTTGGACTTATAAAGAGATTATTTCTATATTACAAATATTTCTAACCAAGTAGAGATACATGCCTTTAGTTTACAACAATAAACTAAAAATGAAATAACTTTATGATCCTTCATTTGAACTATATTCATGCTTTAAATGTAAGATAAATGTATGACATAGTAAGAAATCAAACCATAAAAATGAATGCCTCTGGAAATGCAGGATAATTTGGTTAACAAGTTAATCAGATCTTATGTTGAAACATTCCAACTGAGTTTCAGTTGCTGTCTCCACATTACTCCACTGTTTTCCTTCCTTCTGTCAACCAGTGGTTAACTTGAACACCTCCCACCTCTGAAAAATGTTTTTATATCTTATTAGTAGCCATGGGTTACAATTTCCATATTGCTATGTTGCATTATGCAGTTTCTCCTCTTGCCTTTGAAAGCAGCTATGAAAAAGCTGACAGTAATTGCCTCTGACTGTAATTGGAAGTATGGCTGTGGCTAGGTTAGAGCTGGAAAAAACACATACCAGAACAGCTGTCGAACACATAAACCTGGACAAGTGCCATGGAAACCAGAACTGAAAGGAAATGAGCTGATGGTGCCCCAGAGGAAGCACACACTGCCTCAGATGGGGTTATATATTTTTCTTTTTCTCTGCCAAAAGATAATTTGGTGTTAGTGTGACAGACAGCTTTGCAGAAAGTTGTTCTTTAACCACAAATGGGAACAAGCATGGTGAAAACATAAGTACCACAAAAGCTAGATTGTCGCAATTCATACAGCCAAGGAAACACATACAATATTGTAATATATATGCACAATTGATGTTCCATAAAAATTAGCGTTAAAATATACATGCAGAATGTTTAACTATTTTTGTTATGCTTTCCTCCATAAATTTTTTCCTCTCCTTTCCTAAAAGCACTGACTCATGGTGGAGTTAAGATCTACAAACTTTAGTACCCTATTCAAGTGCTGATTCTTCATGAATAATTTGGCAGTGTCACATTCACGGGAAGCACAGCAATTGAAAATACAGAACTCAAATGGAAGAGTTATAAAAATTGACTTTTCCTTTTTAAAGTGGACAATGTGCTGCAAAATGGCCACTGAAAATCAAATGACCTGACCCTGTATATTCAAACTGTCTTACAACCTGGTAAGGTAAAAAGGATACATTCCAAGTGTTATATATGTATTTATTGTTATACTATCTGTAAAGTGTTAGGAACTAATTAGCTAGGAACTAGTTGTTATGTGTAAGTGTTCGAGTGGGGAGCCTCATTCACGACTACATTGAGGAGTCATGTTATATGTAACACAAGAAACAGTTCAATCAGGTTCTACAGTATAAAGCTTAGTGCTGTAATAAACCAGACTGACTCCAGCCTTTTCCAAGATTAAAGTATGATTCTTTCCAACATCTGGGAACCAGAAACAACATAAAGATGAAATACCAAGCTACATCCATCCTAAATCTATCAAGAAACATTTTTGATTTGAACGGTTCCTTCTGAAACAAAGATGCTGTGAAGTAGCCACATCCTGTGCCATCGTCAGTCACGACAGGGAGGGGGCTCTATGTCTCCCAACAGAGGCAAGATGGGTGAAATTTTAGACCTTAGAAAGTAGCCCTCTGGAGAGAGAAGGAGAACCAGGACAAACATCACAAAAGCCTGTCCAGATGAGAACTGGGAGAAATCCAGCAAAAGCCAAAGAAAGTGCCTGGCTGTGAGTTCTATGCTTCGACTTCTGCAGCAGAAAACTGGAAGTGATCCCCCCATCTCCAGATTGAAATCTCAATTACCAGAAAAATCTACAAAACCCAGGCCCACAACTTAAAAGGGAAATTGACCTCTGAGAAGATTCAACAGATTTATCATGAACCCTCAAAACCTACCTCACTTCAAACCCCTTATCCTTTTTCTCTCGCTCTATCTCGTGTGTGTGCGCGCACTCGAGTGAATAGTGTGTGGGTGCAGTTGTGACCATTTCGGGAATGAATATTGCTCAATAAATAGTTAATCTTCTGTTTTAAACCTAAAAGAAAACCTGTTTATTTGACAAATAAAACACAAAGGGGTTAAAACCCTAGTAACAAAAATACTTGCTGCGGTCAGGTGCGAGTTTAACAGTGGGAACCAGCCACACCCCTTATCAGTTGGCCATAACAAATTGGGGACTCGAAGCTGCGATCTGAACCACCAGATAAGCGAGAGATTTGAAAATGGGAGGAAAATGGACCTCTAAAATTGTGGAAAAGTAAACAAACAGATTTTTTTGTATTCTTGTTTATTCTCTATTGTGCTAGAAACAAAAAAGATGGCCACATTTAATGCTAAAGAGTTCATAGAGCAGGGAGACATATCCCATGATAAATTAAATAAATTAAGTACTGAAGATTTTAAAAGCTTAGCTATAGAGGTGGGAGTCACTTTCAAACAAAAAGCAAAGAAACTGAACGAGTGAAGAGTCTAGCTAACCATTTTAAACTTATTGCTGAACCAGAAGAAAGCCTGTTGAGTTCTGGCTGGGACAATTTGATGCAACATTTTGACCTGTGGCCACCCCATTTTTGAGTGCAAACCGGAGGGTAAGCATGACAAAATCACCTTCACTAATCATAGTTGAAGTGGTGCAAGATGAAAGAAGGCATACCAAAGAGACCAACAGCATTCGAACTTGATTGCTTGTGCCATTGTACCACCAACCATATGTGCAGGCACTGCCACATCGAGCTGGCAATGACCATGATAAAATGGTTCAGGAGACTCAAGTCAGCATGAAGCCAGCTGCAGATCTCTGCCAAATGTTGTATTGAGTCTGCAAACAACATGTATTGCAAAGATGCCACTGCCAGTGACAGCTGAGGTCACCTCTTCCTACACTTATTTTGCTGCCGTTTTCTAACATGGAAGCTGCAGCGTTGTCCTCTGAAGAGGGTATCATGAGTGAAAAGCAAGAAAACCTTCTTTTGAACTACTTCTAAGAGTTGCATCTCTAAATCACCATCTGCACTGCTCCATTAATTGTCCACACAATCCATTTCCTGCTTCTACATTTACTGTGCAAGCCAATAGGTTTTCTTTGCCACTGCTTTGGCACTAACTGATATTGGAAGGCTGAAAAATCCATTTAAAATGTATACAGCCTTTTTAAAGACTAAGACAATTTTTGTTCCCACATGCAGTCACATCTTTAAGTGGCATCCCTTTAATTATGCCAGCTGCTCTTTTGACAGCTGCTGGCATGCATTGCTGCTCCTCACCCTTTGCCAATGTTCCAGTGCAAGGAGCAGTATGAACCAGGAAGTTGTTTGCATATTTAATCAGGCCTGCTCCAAGGAAGACCTTCACGATCAGCTCAGCTAGAAAGGAGGTAAGTGCAAAGCTCTGTTACATTGCCATCTCATTTATTACATTTGTGAAAAATCTGCCCTTATATTTCTTACCATTGCATCTTCAGTGACTCCTCCCAAGCTTGGAGAGAGTTGTAGTGTAATTACCTTCCACCAAAAACTTTGAATCCAATGAAACAAGTTCATAAGAATAGTCAGCTCATCAGATATACAAATGGATGCAACAGCATTTCCATTGAAATCAAATTTATTCCAAGCTCCAATTTCCTCCATTTGCTGACATTATTTATTTTATACATTGTGTCATGATTTTTTAAAAATCAAGCTTCAGTTAAAAGTCAACAAAGCAGCCAAGGAAGCATCAAATGTAACAATAGTAAGAGTGAAAACCTGGATTTATGAATATTAACCCAGATTGATCTGGAATCAGATGCAGATCTCTGCTTGTTGTAATATTCTGATTATGCTCCTTTGTGTGTGTTTCTAAGTCTATGATAGTCTTTGGCCTCCTTGTCTCGAGAGACAATGGGTAAGCGCCTGGAGGTGGTCAGTGGTTTGTTGAGCAGCACCTGGAGTGGCGATAAAGGACAATTCTAGAGTGACAGACTCTTCCACAGGTGCTGCATAAAAATTTGTTTGTCGGGGCTGTTACACAGTTGGCGCTCCCCTTGCACTTCTGTCTTTTTTCCTGCCAACTGCTAAGTCTCTTCGACTCGCCACACTTTAGCCCCGCCCATATGACTGCCCGCCAGTTCTGGCGATCACTGGCAACTGACTCCCACGACTTGTGATCAATGTCACAGGACTTCATGTCGTGTTTGCAGACGTCTTTAAAGCAGAGACATAGACGGCCGGTAGGTCTGATACCAGTGGTGAGCTCGCTGTAAAATGTGTCTTTGGGGATCCTGCCATCTACTATGCGGCTCACATGGCCAACCCATCTCAAGCGCCGCTGACTCAGTAGTGTGTATAAGCTGGGGATGTTGGCCACCTCGAGGACTTCTGTGTTGGAGATACGGTCCTGCCACTTGATGCCAAGTATTCTCCGGAGGCAGCGAAGATGGAATGAATTGAGACGTCGCTCTTGGCTGACATACGTTGTCCAGGCCTCGCTGCCATAGAGCAAGGTACTGAGGACACAGGCTTGATACATTCGGACTTTTGTGTTCCGTGTCAGTGCGCCATTTTCCCACACTCTCTTGGCCAGTCTGGACATAGCAGTGGAAGCCTTTCCCATGCGCTTGTTGATTTCTGCATCTAGACAGGTTATTGGTGATAGTTGAGCCTAGGTAGGTGAACTCTTGAACCACTTCCAGAGCGTGGTCGCCGATATTGATGGATGGAGCATTTCTGACATCCTGTCCCATGATGTTCATTTTCTTGAGGCTGATGGTTAGGCCAAATTCGTTGCAGGCAGCTGCAAACCTGACGATGAGACTCTGCAGACACTCTTCAGTGTGAGATGTTAAAGCAGCATCGTCAGCAAAGAGGAGTTCCCTGATGAGGACTTTCCGTACTTTGGTCTTCGCTCTTACACGGGCAAGGTTGAACAACCTGCCCCCTGATCTTGTGTGGAGGAAAATTCATTCTTCTGAAGACTTGAACGCATGTGAGAGCAGCAAGGAGAAGAAAATCCCAAACAGTGTGGGTGCGAGAACACAGCCCTGTTTCACGCCACTCAGGATAGGAAAGGGGTCTGATGAGGTGCCGCTATGCTGAATTGTGCCTTTCATATTGTCATGGAATGAGGTGATGATACTTAGTAGCTTTGGTGGACATCCAATCTTTTCTAGTAGTCTGAAGAGACCACGTCTGCTGACGAGGTCAAAGGCTTTGGTGAGATCAATGAAAGCAATGCAGAAGGGCATCTGTTGTTCGCGGCATTTCTCCTGTATCTGACGAAGGGAGAACAGCATCTCAATGGTCGATCTCTCTGCATGAAAGCCACACTGTGCCTCAGGGTAGACGCGCTCGGCCAGCTTCTGCAGCCTGTTTAAAGCGACTCGAGCAAAGACTTTCCCCACTATGCTGAGCAGGGAGATTCCACGGTAGTTGTTGCAGTCACCGCGGTCACATTTGTTTTTATAGAGTGTGATGATATTGGCATCGCGCATGTCCTGAGGTACTGCTCCCTCGCCCCAGCACAGGCAAAGCAGTTCATGTAGTGCTGAGAGTATAGCAGGCTTGGCACTCTTGATTATTTGAGGGGTAATGCTGTCCTTCCCAGGGGCTTTTCTGCTGGCTAGAGAATCAATGGCATCACTGAGTTCCGATTTTGTTGGCTGTATGTCCAGCTCATCCATGACTGGTAGAGGCTGGGCTGCATTGAGGGCAGTCTCAGTGACAACATTCTCCCTGGAGTACAGTTCTAGGTAGTGCTCAACCCAGCAGTCCATTTGCTTGCGTTGGTCAGTAATTGTGCCCCCTGATTTAGATTTAAGGGGGGAGATCTTCTTGATGGTTGGCCCAAAAGCTCTCTTAATGCCATCATACATTCCTCTGATGTTTCTGGTGTCTGAGGCCAGCTGAATATGATTGCATAGGTGTTGCCAGTAGTCATTTGCACAGCGCCTGGCTGTTCTTTGTGCAGTGCTTCTGGCTGCTTTAAGTGCTACGGATGTTAACTCGCTGGGGGCTTTCTTGTAGTTCAACAGTGCAGTGCGCTTAGCGGCTATGACAGGTTCCAGCTCTTCAGTATGAGATTGAAACCAGTCTGCATTCCTCTTCGCACATTTGCCGTAGGTGGTCAAAGCTGACTCATAGATGGCGTCTCTGATGTGGGCCCACTTGGTCTCAGCATCCCCTGTGGGAGTGTTTTGAAGGGCTTTTACAAGTGAACTTAGAAATTTTTGTCACAGCTGTGGATGAGAAATTCTGCTCGTGTTGATGCACGGGTGGCCCTTCTGCTTGGAGTGATGTAGCTTCTTTGGCTTGAGTCTAACCTTGCTGCACACCAGGGAGTTGTCAGTGTCGCAGTCCGCGCTGTGGAAGCTGTGTGTGATTTGAACACTGTTTAAGGAGGCTCGCCTTGTGACGATGAGGTCCAGCTGGTGCCAACGACGCGATCTTGGGTGCCTCCATGAAACCTGGTGACAGGGTTTAGTGTGAAAGAACGAGTTGGTGATGCAGAGGTTATGATAGGTACACAACTCAAGCAGTCTCTGTCCATTTTCATTCATCCTTCCAACGCCATAGCGCCCAAGGCAGGAGGGCCATGAGTCATGGTCAGCCCCAACCCTGGCATTAAAGTCTCCCAGCAGGAACAGGTGTTCGGTGTTGGGGATGCTACTAATAATGTTATGGGGTTCCTCGTAGAACTGGTCTTTAGCTTCAGGTGGGGAGCAGAGTGTTGGAGCATAGATGCTGAGTAGGTGTACTGGACCAGAGGCGGTGAGCAGTTGGATGGACAGTATGCGTTCCGAGCCATTTGAGGGAGGTTCTATCATACTGAGCAAGGAGTTTCTGATGGCGAAGCCCATTCCATGCTGTCTTGGTTCTTCAGGATCCCTCCCCTGCCAGAAGAAGGTGTCGTCTTGCTCTGTTCGAGATCCACTCGCAGGGAGGCATGTCTCCTGAAGTGCTGCAATGTCTACATTGAGTCTACTGAGCTCGTTGTTAATGATGGCGGTCTTCCGAAAATCGTTGATTTGTGTAAGGTGTTCCGACAGGCCAGGACACATAGTTCTGACGTTCCAGCTTGCAAAGAGAAGGTCTGGTACCTTCTTTCCTTTTTTCGTGTTGTTTGGTTCAATGTTGCAGTCCACTTTTCGGGCAATGACCCTGAGCTCCAAGCACCCATTGAAGCAGGTGGACTGTGGCGGGACAGAACCTTATTGACCGGGGGCAGTAGTACCAGCATTAAGGAAGGAATTTCTCTTCATTGAAGATTCCCTGAGTATTTTGATAAAATATTTCCAAAATGTTGGCCGGAAATTTACACCCCTGTGGGAGCGGGCTGAAGGTGGGGGAAGGGGGGATAAAATTGAATGGGAGGCCAGGGGGGTGACATTCCCATTGCCTTCACACCCCCGCTGCAATTTTTCGAGTGGCGGCGACGGCAAGAAGTGGCCTGCCCGCCCCAGTCCAAATAAGGTCCTTAAGTGGCCAAATAACTTAAGGGCATCCTCATATATATTACCAGGGGCTGGTGGGTGGCTCAAGGCCTGAGGAGGCCACTCAGTAAAACCTGGCGGCCTCCTTGCGGGCTGTGGGTGGCCCTCCTGATTGGGCACCCCCCCCCCCCCCGCCCCCAATGGCACAAGTTGCCCCCCAATCCAGTGATTTAATCCACACCCTCCCCCCCCCCCCCACAACCGACATAAGCAAATCATGAGCAAAACCCTAATAATAAGAATAATCATTAAGCTAACTTATATAGGTGATTTTTATGTATTTGAATGTCTTTATGAATATTCATGTTCAGAGCTCTATTCTTGCATTCAGGGTCTAGAACAACAGTTTTATTGCTTCCCCAAGTCCCTAAGTGAAGAAGCTCAACCAAGTAGCAGATTCCCATAATGCAACAGTGTCACTCCGTGCACATCATACTGCCTATGATAACTCTGAACCAGTGATAATTTGTATTTAATTCTAATAGATTTCAATTACCAGAATGTGGATTAAGCCTGGCTCTTTTTCTCTTTCTCTCTTTAGCTGAATACATTGCCAGACAGGAAGCACAGGCCCTACTAACAAGAAGTCTTGACATGCTCACTGAATGGACAGTCTTGCTTCAATCATAATTTTTTTGGCTTGCCCAATCAGAAAGCTTTGATGTATATTTTAAAGCCATATCAAAATTTTCTGATTGAACAAATAAAAAAAAATCTGATCAGCTTTCTAATTGGAAATTCGATTGAGGCTAAACAAAGTTTGTCAGAATACCTATCATTACAGTTCACCACATTCTCAGCTGATTTTAAGTCTGGCAGTTTTAATTTTAGAATTCTGTACCCTACTCTTCCCCCTACATTACGGTTGCCGTGCTTCACTCACCTCTACTATGTTCTATTCATCAAATTTCTCCCTTTGCTACGCTCTACTTCTTGGCCATCCTCATGCTGTACTTTGCACCCTGTTGCCCTCCACACCCCTTGCCCTGCACCCCACTTTATGGGGTCCAAAGGATCGCTCCTGCTGCTCTGAGCCTTACAAACATAATCACAAACGTATCTTTCCTGCGCCCCCTCTCCTCTCTTACCCATGGAAATAGTCAGATCATTCACTAAGTGGATGCAAGCTCTGATCACTTCCAATCTAAAATGGAAATCATGTCCTAGAATCCTAATTGGTCTATTAAAAGGGGACTGAAACAGGCAGTGTCTTGTGCAACCAGCGGTCAGCCCCTTTCAAAATGTCACAGGTCACATGGTCAGTGTTAATAAAGGGGCAATAAGGGTACTTCACCCTATTTTGAGGCTGTTACTGCTCTATTAATGCTAGGTGAAACAAGTTGACATCTGCCCCACTGGCTTCAAAACTACCAAAAAAGTTGCACCGGGCTGCTGATAAGATTGGACATATTGCAATAAAATGTTAGCGCCCGCACAATTTTTTTTAAACAAGTAGATCCTAATTTCATAATCAGTTGACAACAGAATGAAAGATATCAGTGAACAATTCAGATATCTAATAGGAGGTTTCCAAATATGTCAGAGGTTAAGCAAAAATTAGATTTAAAAAGAGATTAGATAAATATATGTGAATAATATATAAGAAAAATATGAGAAATATAAATGACAGAGAAAGGAAGTAAAGAGAGGATTAAGGAAGGCTAAAATGGAGTATCAAAGAATAATTACACGTGGCATAAAGAGAAATAGCAAAGGCTTCTCTTAGCATGTAAAAAGTAAAGAAATAGGAATAGCCAAAGGGTTGGACCCACTTACAAACAAAGTGAAGAAACGACAGAACTATTTGATAAAAATTTCCCATTTGTTTTTTCACAAGAAGGTGAAAGTTGGACTGTATGAGTAACTGAAGAGGATGTGAAAGAGCCATTACTGGAGATATATTCTAAAGAACACTATATTAAAAATGTTAATGACACTAGAAGTCACTAGATCTATAACATACATCCCAAGATACCGAAAAAGATTGGAAAGAAGATAGAAGAGGCATTAACCACAATTTTGCAAAAATCTTTGGAAATGGAATTTGTGCCAAAGAGTTGAACAGTAGCAAATATCAAAACCTATGCAAAATGGATAATCCAGGAAATGATAGGAAAATAGCCTTACCTCAGTGAATAGGTTTCTAGTGGCGATGCTCTGAATGCAACCTTACCTATTGGAACACATATTGCTAAGTGGTCCCATCGCTTCTTTGTCTAATGTCACAAATTACAATCACAGAATTCTACCTAATCTGAAAAGTGAAACAAAGGAATTAGTGCAATGTAATTACTTAATAGATCAAAATTTAAATTTATATTTCACAAGGAAAAAACATTCAAAGAAGCAAAATACCCTGTAAAATGAATATCAAATTATGCCACAGAGCAACATTGATAATGTAATTAAGGCCATTAAGTTCCAAATGCAACCAAAACCTTGGTAAAAAAAAAGTTTACAAGCACAAAGCAGAACAATTATTCATAATAGAAAAATAATTACAGTAGGAAAAGGGAGCTAACCCGGTCAACTGCAGCCAGATGTTCAAACATTTACTTTGTTTTTCTTTAATGCCATTTCAATTAACCACAGATATTCTTGGCATAGATATATCCAAATTGTCACCAAGTGCCAGAAATTGAAGATATAGGAAATATCGATCAGGCTTTTCAGTTTTATTATGGAGTAGTTTGCTGATACTTGATCAATTGCATATGCTAAGACAGGAATCCACTCACCCCTTTTTAGCTATTTTCATGCCAGGATTGAACCTAATAGTAACCTCTGCTACTGACCACACAGAAGTATATAGAAGTCAGGTGGAAGCCATCTAATTTGAATGCCTTCAGCAAGGTATCACTCAAAACATATTCCAGGAATCCACCTTGAGGCTGTAAAATCAGCTGTCCACTGCTGATCTCAGGGCTGTAGGATTCCCTTATCTCCCAATAAAGAAGAACTTATTTGCCGTCTTCGAAATTTCTTTTAGAAATGTGCCTTCTTCTTCTTTGTTCAAGTGAACCCCAAGGGGGCATCCACAGACACTATTTAGCCGGTGGTTTTGCTTCATTTTAGTCAGCATACTGGCCTCTAAACTTGCATGGGAAGTGGAACTTCCCAATGCAGAAAGTCTCAACAACAACAACTGATATTATAGAGAGCACCTTTAATGTAATAAAACATCCCTAGGTGCTTCACAAGTGTGTTATAAAACTATGTTTGGCACCGAGACACAAAAGGAGATATTAGGTCAGAGGACCAAAAGCTTGGCCAAAGAGGTAGGTTTTAAGGAGTGTCTTAAAGGAGGAAAGTGAGGTGGAGAGGCGTAGAGGTATAGGGAGGGTATTCCAGAGCTTGGGGCCGAGGCTACTGAAGGCAGAGCCACCAATGGTTGAATGATAGAATCAGGGATGCACATGAGGCTAGAATTAGAAGAGCACAGATATCTAGGAGGGTTGTGGGGCTGGAGGAGGTTACAGAGATAGGGAGGGGCAAGGCCGTGGAGGGATTTGAAAATAAGGATGAGAATTTTAAAATCAAGACGTTGCTTGACTGGGAGCCAATGTAAGTCAGAGAGCACAGGGGTGATAGAGGAATGGGAGTTTTTTTTTACTCTTTCATGGAATGTGGGCATTGCTGGCAAGGCCAGCATTTGTTGCCCATCCCTAATTGCCCTTGATGACTGAGTGGCTTGCTAGCCATTTCAGAGGGCAGTTAAGAGCCAACCACATTGCTGTGGGTCTGGAGTCACATGTAGGCCAGACCAAGTAAGGACAGCAGATTTCCTTTCCTACAGGACATTAGTGAACCAGATGTGTTTTTTTTTTAATGACACCATTACTGAGACTAGCTTTCAATTCCAGATTTTAATTAATTGAATTTAAATTCCACCAGCTGCCAAGGTGGGATTTGAACCCATGTCCCCAGGGCATTAGCCCAGGTATCTGGATTACTAGTCCAGGGACATTACCATTACGCCACCATCTCCCCATTGGTGTGAGTTAAGACATGGGCAGCAGAGTTTTGGATGACCTCAAGTTTACAGAGAGTAGAATGTAGGGAACAGCCAGGAATGTGTTGGAATAGTCAACTCCACAGGTAACAAAGACATGAATGAGGGTTTCAGCAACAGATGACTTGAGACAGGGACAAAGTCAGGCGATGTTACAGAGGTGGAAATAGGCAGTCTTAATGATAGCACAAATTTGAGGTCGGAAGCTCATCTCAGGGTCAAATGTGACTCCAAGATTGTGAACAGACTGGCTTAATCCGAGACAGTTGCCAGGGAGAGGATTGGAGTGGATAGCTGGGGAACGGAGTTTGGAGGAAGGACCGGAAACAATGCCTGGGATTTTATCCAGGCAATGGGGGTCTTGACATCTAGCAAAAGCACCGCCAAGAACCCAATGTTGCCCATTCTGTGGGTGGCCCACCGAATCAAGTACCAATTAGACACTTAACTGGACAGTGGCTGGCCTTCCATGGGATCAAGGACCCTGGCGACAGAAGTCCCGCCTTCTCAGAGCCACCGGACAATCAGAGGCTGGCAGCTCTTTAACTGAGCAGTGCCACTGCGGAGTTGGTGGTTGCTGCCGGTGGAGCACCCACCTGAGGAACAGGAGCGGCGCTGGGCCCAGGTCACGGGTAGGCTAGGGCAGTGGGTTCTCGCGGGGTGCGGGGTCGTGGTGGGGTGGTGGGGGGGGGGGGGGGGCGGGGGTGGCTCTGAGTGAGCCCCTCCCTTCCCTCAGCCCGATCCCTTGTTCAGGCACTAAGTGCCTTTTAATGAGGGACGCCATCCCCACGGCGGAGCTGGCAAGCAGCCTGCACGGTTTTTCCTGCCATGCTTCCCATGCAGTGACAGGCTTGCCTGCTTGCCACTCGGCTAATTGTGGTGGAGACGGGAGGCCCTCAATTGGGCATTAATTGCCCACTTAAAGACCTCAATTGGCATAGGGGCGGAACGGCCATTCACAGTCCTTCCTGCTCCAGACTTAATTTCAGGCAAGGGCACTATCCCACCTGATTATATGCCCTCCATTCCTCCAAACCCACTGTGGTGTAGAGCATAAAATTCCCCCCAATGGCTTCATTCTTCCCAATATTTAATTGGAGGAAATTGCAGTGCATCTGGGACTAGATGTTGGATAGGTTGGCATCCTTCCAGCTATGAAAGATGATGGACATTCAGCAAACAATCCATTTAGGTGGGGTGTCTTCTCTAGGTGTACCTTTGCTAATGGCTGTGAAGGCCAATCCTTGAGAGGCAGGTTCTGTCACAAGTGCTGCACATGAAGCTGCCAAGTGGCACTGTGAGTTGCTTTTATTGATGTTGGTGCCTGTTACCAAGCTGCTGTAACTACTAGTCATTGTGGTAGTGTACAGGATGTGTCACCATTTCCCTCTTTCACCTGCTAGTGACTCCCAGGTGTGATAGTCAATATTAAGGGCCTCATGTCATGCTTGCAAGGATCCTTGAAGTGGAGCTTTGTATGCCCCACTGGTTGTCTGGCCCCAGCTACCTCACCATACAGAAGACCCTTGAGTATGCAACCATCTTCCATCCTACAGACCTGTTTGATCCACCAGTGACGCCTCTATTTGATTAGTACCAACATACGCGAGCTCTGCCTTTGAGAGGACTGCCATATCTATACCCATAATGCACCATAAACAGTCTGATAATTTAGCAACAATAGAGTCGTCGCAAGAAATGGGGGTGAGTCAGAGCTGACTGTTGTCAGCGTACATGTGAAAACTAATGCTGTGCTTCCGGATGATGTCGCCAAGGGGCAGCATGTAGATGAGAAACAGGAGGGGGCCAAGGATAGATCCTTGGGGGATACAGGGGCAACAATGCAGGAGCAGAAAGAGAGGCCATTGCAGGTGATTCTCTGACTACAATTAGATGGATAAGAATGGAACCAGGTGAGAGCAGTCCCACCCAGCTGGACGACAGTGGAGAGGCGTTGGAGGAAGATGGTGTGGTCAACCATGTCAAAGGCTGCAGACAGGTTGAGAAGGACAAGGAGGGAAAGTTTACCTTTGTCACAGTCACTTTTTTTATTTGTTCATGGGATGTGGGTGTCGCTGACAAGGCCAATACTTGTTGCACATCTCAAATTGCTCTCGAGAAGGTGGTGGTAAGCCGCCTTCTTGAACTGCTACAGTCCATCTGGTGCAGGTACACCAAAAGTGCTGTCAGGAAGGGAGTTACAGGATTCTGATCAAGCGACAGTGAAGGAATGCCAATATATTTCCAAGTCAGGATGGTGTGTGGCTTGGAGGGGAACTCATAGATGGTGGTGTTCCCACATGTCTGCTGCCCTTGTCCTTTTTGGAAGAAGTTGCGGGTTTAGAAGGTGCTGTTGAAGGAGGTGTGTTCAGTTGCTGCAGTGCATCTTGTACATGCTACATACTGCCACCACTTGCATCGGAGGGAGTGAATGTTGAAGGTGGTGGATGAGGTACTGATCAAGCATGCTGCTTTATCCTGGATGGTGTCGAGCTTTCTGAGCTGCACTCATCCAGGCAAGTGGAGAGTATTCTATCATACTCCTGACCTGTGCCTTGTAGATGGTGGACAGGCTTTGGGGAGTCAGGAGGTGAGTTACTCGCCTCAGAATTCCAAGCCTCTGACCTGTTCTGGTAGCCACTGTATTTATGTGGCTGCTCCAGTTCAGTTTCTGGTCAATGGTAACCTCCAGGATGTTGATTGAGGGGAATTCAGCAATGGTAATGCCATTGAATGTCAAGGGGAGATGGCTGGATTCTCTCTTGTTGGAGATGGTCATTGCCTGGCACTTGTGTGGTGCGAAAGTTACTTGCCACTTATCAACCCAAGCCTGGATGTTGTCTAGGTCTTGCTGCATATGGACGTTGGCTGCTTCAGAATATGAAGAGTTGCAAATGGTACTGAACACTGTGCAATCATCAGCAAACTTCCCCACTTCTGACCTTACGATGGAGGGCAAGTCATTGATGAAGCAGCTGAAGATGATTGGGCCTACGACACTAGGATGCCATTTGTGACTTTGATAAGAGCTGTTTCGGTACTGTGGCAGGGGCAGATACCTGATTGGAGGGATTTAAACATGGAATTCTGGGAAAGATGGGAACAGATTTGGAAGGCCCCAACATGTTCAAGGACTTTGGAGAGGAAAGGGAGATTGGACGGTAACTTGCAAGTGCGATGGGATCAAGGGTTTTTCTTTGAGGATAGAGGTGATGAAGGCGGATTTAAAGGAGAGAGGGCCAACACCTGCAGAGAGAGAACTGTTTACAATATCTGCTAATGTGGGGATCAGGAGGGGAAGTTGGGTGATCAACAGTTTAGTGGGAATGAGGTTGATGGTTCGCATGGACAAGTTGAGCTTGGAGAGGGTGTGAGGAGAGATAGGAGAGAGACTAGAAAAAGATGTGAATTCAGGGCTCGGGCAGCGGGTAGCATTATGAGAAGTTTGGCTAAGTGGGCTAGTGGAAGGGAGGGACGCGACAGAGACAGCTGATCAAATGGTATCGATCTTTGTGACAAAGAAGTCCAGGAGCTCCTTGCACTCATTTTTTTAGGTGAGGGTGGAGGGGCTTAAAGTGACAGTTTGCAGTAGACAAAAGAAGCTGGCCGTTATCTTTGCATTCCAAGATGTTCCTGGAAGACTGACCAGATTTGGCAGATGGGAGCAGGATCTTGGATAATGTTTTAAGTTGTCCAAGCAGATTTGGGGACTAGGGCATCAAAGGTGGAGATGAGGGTGTGCTTGAGCAAATCATTAGCTGTAGAAATGTTGTGACAAAGGGAGGGCCAAAGGCTGGACAGTTGGAATTTTGAAAGTGCGGTCGAAAGTGAATAGGGCAATCGTTTTTCCCAGGCACGGATACAGAACGAAGTAGGGTTGGGGCGTGGAAGGGTGATGTGGGTGGTGAGTGATACAAGAAAGAGATCAGAGATAGCCTTATCTGTAATTGATAAATTGGGACTAGCAAGACCATATGAGCTGGCAAGATTGAGGAGATGGCTGTGAATATGGGTTGTGAGTTTACATGGAGGGAGAGATTTCGAGAGGATAAATGGGCAGTGAACTCAGAGGAGAGAAAACATGATAAGTTGAGAGAGAGATTGAAATTGAAATCACCGAGCATGAGAAATCATTCAATGCAGAGTCTGAGGGAGAAAAACAGTGAAGATATCTTAGTGATCATATTTTTAGCATACTTAGGAGGACAGTAGAGAACAATGATTTTGAATGAGAAGTGAGGGGGTGGAACAAGGTGAGATGTTTGAAGGAGAAAGTGCCAGAGGAACAGGGGTCAGGCCAAGTGTGATCTGGTGATAAGCACCATACCACTACCATGACGGTATTGGCGGGGCAAGTGGTGGAAGGTGTAGCCAGGCGGGGAGGCAAGTGTTACGGTGTTATCACCCCTCAACCAGATTTCTGTTAACGCCATGATGTCGGTGCAATCATCCATGATAGGTTCATGGATGGCACTTCCACACGGATGTGCACAAGGATAGACGAGACTCCACCTCTGACCCCACCCTGCCATCTCAACGACCTTGTTTTGGTGGTGCAGAGGCTCTGATGCAAATTAAGACCATAGATAACTCTGTGGCGCTTCAGACATGGAGTATCCAGTTTCCAGTCCACTTTACCACAATGCCTCTGGAGTTATCGTGTGAGTGTGCCAGAAGAGCTGAGGACTTTTGGCCCCCTAATCTTTAGTGATTGTATATTAAATTTTAAAGAGATAATGTATAGGTACATATTCTGTGAAGCCAATATAGAGTTTAATTGAACCGAAGAAGAATTTATTGCCAGTGCAAACATTGGGAATGATATATGCTTATGGCTTGAAGCAACTCATTTGGACTTAGCACCTGGAATTCAGTTGAGCAAGAAGAAACAAGGGGTCATACATGATGGTATCACTGTCCTTAGCTTATTGCCCTTTGAAATGATGCATTGATATTCTGAATGACAAAGAAAAAAGAACATATATCTACAACAAGCAACTGCAGAGAAATGGTCCCACCAGCCTCATTACAATCCATGATAGCAAAACTCAATTCCTCTGCATAATGAAGTGAATGACCCCCCCCCACCACCCCTACCACACTCTAAATTGCTTTGATTATAGTAAGATGGTGGAAAATATGTATCATCTGCTAATTAAGGAAATTAGCTTATTAGATATTGTCATATGCAACACTAAAAATTATAAAGGAGTTTGTTGAACTGCCAAAGGAAAGAAATGAGGGGGTTTCTTTGATATTCTGCTGTTGAGCAAACATTGATGGAACATAGTATTAGCAGAATATAATTAGCCTAATAATATTTATATAATTTCTGTTGGTTGCAGTGATTGGTCGCACAAGAGTAAAAGCATGACTTTTATCTCTTAGTAATCAATCAGATCAAATTCATTGTCAGTCCCAAAATCTTACAGGATCCTTTTTGAAAAAAAAACATGCTTGTTGATATTCTGTGGCATTTCTCATGGGATGAAAAATATTTTTCTTCCTGCAACTGTTACTCTGCTGTCACACTTTTGTTTGACTCTTCTGCATATCATAAAGTTAGGTCAATGCCTATTGTGCTTTCTACAGCTTTATTACAAAAAAAAAAACGCTTGACTTAACTTCTACTAAACACTGGGAGAAGAAATTTAATTTATGGCACAGGCAGCCAGGAGTTGAAATGCTGGGTGTGGGGTGGGGGAATACGTCAGCTGCTCTAGTGATGTTAAAGGCTTACCTGATGCCATATAAAGGCAGGTCTGTAAATGAGCAAGCAATTCGCCTGCCTGAGACAAGTTGGTTGGAAGAACCCAATGCATAAATCAGGCAAAATTGGGCCATGCAAGTTCCACCATGTTGTGCCAGGCCTATACCAACCTAAGTAGTGGTCTTTAAAGGGACCAGAGGCTGTGTGATAAACAATCGCAAACTTTTACAAAGTTATGTTTTGTGGAGCTCCTCCTGGCTCCACAAAAATACTGTCGCAGGCCCAACCTCGACGCCGCCTCCCCCACCCGCATCGGCTTCGTCTCCCCCACTTCTTCCAAGATCTCCAATGCGAGTTGGCTTAGCAACTGATTAATCAAGCCTTGACTGGCAATTACATTAGAACTCCCATTTGCTAACCAACAGCTCATTGCTTCTATTCAAACGAGGCCCATGGAATTTGGCTCGGGCTTCAGGCTGGCATGGACTGGAGCGCACAGCAATCACTCCGCCAACTTGCCAACCATTTGTGTTATCTTAAGCAACACAATGAGGTACGTGGGTTCCAGTGCCTTGAATATCTCCAACAGGTTTATTATCAGCTAAAGTAGTATATACAATACAGAGCAAACTATGTACAGAACCTTTGTCCAAGGTGTTACAGTTGCAGAGTAACGATGGATTCAAGTCACATGACTTTGTCTTGGGACTTCACTCATTAGCATACTGAGTTCTTAAAGGGACATCATTCTTGAAGTGATCATACAAGAAGTCATGTTGCAGCTATGCAAAGCATTGGTTAGACCACATCTGGAGTACTATGTTCAGTTCTGGTTACCACACTTAGGAAGGGTATAATGGCTGTGGACGGAGTGCAGCATAGATTTACTAGAATAATACCTGGGGCTGAATTTTCGACATGGAAGCGGGATAAAGCAACTGGGTTTGTTTTCGGGTCTGAAACCCACCTCCAGTGCAAAACTGATTAAAGTCAAGATTTTCATGTGGGGAAGTATTTAATTGGTATGGAGACGGGTTTCCTGTCCAATTAGAGCCAATGGGGGTAGGAACGGAGATGGGTCAGATGCAGTGTGGGACTGATTTAGACTCCCACACTGAGGCTGCTGTTTGTCTTACGGGAGAAATCTGCTGATTGTGCCAAAGCTTTCCACAGCACCAGAGGGAAGCAAGATGCCCCACGCTTCATCGATGTGACCTGGATATAATATTGGAAGCAGTGAGGGAGAGGAGGCAGGAGGAGGTCATCTCGTCATGCAGCAGCGCCACCTCTCTGTTCAGCGTCATCTCACTCCACCTCCTCGCTTGCCTCCTGCTCCTCCCTTGATGAGCTGTCTCCTTCTAGGGCCTCACCTCTCTGGAGTGCCATGTTATGGAGAGCGCAGCAGATGACCACAATGTCCAATGCAAAAAGGGTATTGGAGGGTGCCACGCGACCAGTCCAGGCACTGAAATCGCATCTCGAGAAGCCTGATGGCCTGCTCAATGGTTGTCCTATTGACCAGGTGGCATTGGTTGTATAGCCTCTGTGTCTGTGTCTGGTGCTCCCATAGAGAGTTGAGTAACCACTTCTTCAAGGGATTTTCTTTGTCCCCTAGGATCCATCCACACACTTTGGGGGTTGAAGTGAAGATCTGAGGCAGCGTGAACTGGAGTGTCGCCCTGGTACAGCCACGACTGGCTCCCCACTCTGCACCCACCTCCCTTCAGCAGATCTGCAACAGACACCTTCTGAAACCTGTGTGACTCCTTCAAAATTCCACAAGCCCCCCCCCTCCAACAACCTCTTAATGACCTTAATACTTTAATTGGTCTCAATGGGGAGGAGAGTGGGATCCCTGTCCCACCCTCTCCCCACCCTGGTTTATGTTGCCACGCCAGGAACGGTTCCTGAAGCTGACAAGCCGGCTGGCGCCAGCATTTTCAGGAACATTTCCCCCCCCCCCCACCTCCTTTCCTCACTTGGGGGGGCCGTGAAAATTCAGTCCCTGGATTCCAAGTGTTAAACTATAGGAGCGATTACGCAAACTAGGGTTATATTCCCTGGAATTTGGAATAAGGGGTGATTTGGCTGGCATTTTACAGATATTAAAGGGAATTGATAGATAACAAGAAACTCTTTCCGCTGGTCTGGGAACCTAGGAATAGGGGTCACAGTCTCAAATTTAGAGCCAGGCCTTTCATGAGTGAACTTTAGGAAACACTTCAACTCGCAAAGGGTGGTAGAATTTTGGAATTCTGTTCTGCAAACAGCAGTTGATACTGGCTCAATTATTAACTTTAAATCTGAGATTGATAGATTTCTGTTAATCAAGATATTAAGGGATATGGGGTTAGGTCACAGATTAGCCATGTTCTCAATGAACAGGCTCAAGGGGCTGTTACTATGTGTTAAATTTCTTCCCCATTGTCACACAGAAAAGTAAACATATTCAGTCACCTGATTCACTGACTAATTATCTTATAGAGGAAATACAAAACTGACTGCTGCTTATGTTTAAGGAAGTCAAGGGTTATGGGGGGGGGGGGGGGGGCAGACAGGAAAGTGGAGTTGAGACAACAACCAGATCAACCATGATCTTATTGAATGGTGGAGCAGGCTCGAAGGGCCGAACGGCCTACTCCTGCTCCTAACTCCTATGTTCCTATCATATCTCTCTTCTTTTGAGCTAATAAAACAAGCGTGTGCTAGGTGGATTTTGAAGTAGACCATGTTCGATACAACAACAAACAATGGGATTTTCAACCCTTGCAGTGGTGGGGTTTAAGAACAAGATATGATCTCTATTACAAATTGAGGTTTCTTACAATCCTACAACTTCAGACTTTGATGTTCCTGCTGTTCTTAATGGCGCAACAGCATTATCTGGAATAGATACTCAATTAGGTAACAAAAATTGAACAGAATCTTCAAGCTCAGATCTGGCACTAATGGTAGCTTATGTTTCACCTTAAAATCTGGATGAAACCCATTATTGTCTTTTGTACTTTACCAATTGTAGACTTCTCCAGATCCTGCATAACTATATGTGCGACCTCGGAGTTCAATTCTCACTTTTTATTTCAGCAAAGTTTCCCAAAGCTTTCATCTCATCAAGCTTGACCCTTACTTTATCACCAGGGTCTCGGTCTGGAAGTACTCTAACATGGACATCTCTGAGTAACGAAATGCTGATAAGTTTCCTTTTCAGTCTGCTTGGCCAACTTGGCTTCAGATTTTTGTTCAGTGTAGAAACCATTGTTTTGATCTGTCTTTCTACAATTAACTGCTGTGTGGAATACGAAGAACAAATCCTCTTGTTACATATATACTTTTACCAATCTGTACAGAGGGCTCAACCTTTCTTTAGTCTATAGAAAGAAGGATAGAAAATGATTGCATATATATAAACTTTTCATAGAATGTCCCACAGCCAATAAATTTCTTTTGAATCATGGGGATGAAGTTTTAACCTGCAGGGAGGGTGGGTGTTGGTGAGTGCAAGACATTAAAGAAGGAAAAATGCTGGCATGTCGGGAATCCAACATGAACCTGCCGACCTCCACATTTCATCGGTTCGCATTTTGAGCCAAACAGGAAACCCCCATGAGACAGGCAATTTTAATATGCAGAAAGGCAACTGGTTGGAGATTTAACCTTGCAATCTGGCCTTAGCTGCCAGCTCACTGGTTTCCCCCGACTGACTGAAACTAGCCAGGGTCACCGAGGCAGGGGCACAGCGGGGATTGATGGGCTGTGAAATTGACAGGCTTGAAAGCTTTTGACTACTGAATGAGGTCAGCTGTTTCTCTGCCTAAGGGAAAGGCTTTTCCTCACAGGACTAGTTCTGGGAATGTGCTTTCACTGCTTTAGAGGAAATTTTCAAGACTTTGGAGGTTATTTTCTGCTACCTTGGAGTATTTTGTCTTGAACAAGAGAAGCAACACCAGGAACACCAACAGCAGAAGCAGCAGCAGCAAGAACAACAGCTGCCTTTTCTTCAGCTACCTGTCATTCCACAGGACAGAGGGGATGAACACGGGTCTCTAGCTCGCAACAACACAGGGTATACAGGCAGAGGATCAGCTTTCTGGACATGAGCAATGGTGCCTCAGGAGACTGAGATTTTCTCAGCAGGTCATTGCTGACATTTTGCAGCCTCTTGGGATAAGACCTCCTGTCCAGTGGACCAGGTGGAGGTGTATTGCCAGTGGCCATCAAGATCACCAGAGTCCTGAATTGCTTCACCTCCAGCACCTTCCAGGGATCTGCTGGTGACATCAGCAGGATTTCACAATCTGCTGTGTACAAGTGCATCTGCCAGGTGACTGATTCCTTGCTTGCCAGACCTCCACTTCTGTCCACTTTTCAACTGATGAGAACAGTCAGAACAAGAGGACCCTCAGATTTGCTTCATTGGTTGAATTCCCACAGGTCCAGGGAGTTATAGATTGCGTACATGTGGCATTCAAGGTGCCCCCGAGATCAACCAGCAATATTCATCAATCGGAAGGGATTCCACTCCATTAAAATGCAGCTGGTATATAACCACCAGAAGATAATAGTATCCAGGAAGCTGCCATGATGCCCTCATTCTGCACCAGTCAAATCTTCAATTCTGCAATCATATTCAGCGGATGGCTCCTTGGAGACAAGAGGTGCCCTCTAAGGAAATGACCGATGACACCTGTGAGGAGCCCTACCATTGATGCACAGGAAAGGTACAACAGAGCCACACGAGCACAAGAGTGGTCATTGAGCAAGCCATTGGGCTGCTGAAGGTGCGATTCAATTGCCTGGAAGATCTGGAGACACACTTCAGGATGCACCAGCGAGGGGGTCCAGAATGATAATGGTGTACTGTGCCTTGCACAACATGGAACAGCAAAGAGGACTGAAGCTGCAGGAGGAGGAAAGTGATAACTGCTCTGCATCTTTGGAGCAGGAGGAGGAGAGCAACAGGAGGAGACAGAGAAGGAGTAGTAGGAGGAGAAGCATGATGTGACCAGGGTCTCTGCAGCCACACACTCATCAACACAAAGCTTTCCCCACAGGTTCATAACCCTTCCATTGCACTGACACCCATTGCTCATTTTCCACTCTTGTCATTCCATTTGACAGGTGAGAGATAACAATGGAGATGACTGGACAATGGAGACTTGAAATAAAATTCATGGTGTCTAAATATTTACAATGAATTTGACACATTGAATCCATTGCCATCACCCAAGTGATTTCCCTAGTGAAACTACAAAGTCTTTCTTTTTCTTTTCCTATTACTTCTACTTGGTGCTGCATCTGTGGCTTCAACAGAGTTAGAGGCAGGCTGCTCATCCCCCTGCTCTGACTGGTCAGATGTCCGTATTCGCCGTCTTCTGGGTTTTGAAGCCTCTGAGGGTTCTGCTGAAGACTGCCACTAGGACAGGAGTCAACATGTGAGAATCAGACAGAGGGGGCAAGGGGGAAAAGTGGTATGTTTTGAGGACAGTCCCCAACTACATGTGGCTTTTCTCCATCTTCCCTCTCATGGCAAAACTGCACTTCCCTGCTAGCCAAGAGCTGGAGAACACTTTGCTGCACTTCAGTGAGGCACTGAATAGCCAAGATGAGGTTTTCTTCCATTCTATTTAATATAGCAGACTGAGTATGCAGGCCATTGGTGGCCTGCTGCATCTGATGCTCCTTGCAGGTGGCCACTCTTTCCATGGATATAGAAATCAGCACAAAGGCCTGAGACATCATGTCACTCAAGCTAGAGATGGACCCCTCCAATCTGTCTCCAACAGTGTGCAATGGAAATGCTGACAGAATCTCTCACATTTCCTGCTCCTATTCCAAAATAGTACTCTTGGTCAATGACCCTCAAGGCTCAGCATTTGCGTCCAGTTGAGCAACCCTCTGACAGGACTGTCGACTGCAATTCCTGTCTCCATCACCTGCTCCTGCTCACTTGTGATGTGTAGCTCACCATGTGACAAACTAGTTACCTGCCTTGGAGGCTCCACCAAGTTGTGTATATCTGAGCTGGAGGAGGGTGCGAATGAGTCATGTGACAGTGCTTTCTCAGAGTACAGAACTTCTCTGAGAACTCCTCAGCCTCCTCCCACACCGTTTCCTATGTTATGCTTGAAGGACCTGAGATGATAGACATGAATTAGAACTGACAAGGAGAAAGAGTTCAAAGTCATCAATGTGCAGATTATCATATTTCAGTTACTGGTGACATCAGTTCAATCAGAGTTATTCATGTTGTGTCATATGGATGTGTGATACCTAATCCTGTCACTAGGTATCTAAGAGTCTCCGTCTCTCCATCTGCAATGGCCATGCACTCCAACAGTCTGCTGATTTCTAGTGCGTCATCTTCCATAGTGGTCAGGGTGGTGATTACTGGAGGGCCACTCCTGGTTCTCTGCCTTTCCCTGGAGTTCTGGACTCTCCTCTCCTGTAAGCAGAGAAATCAGACTGCTGAATTTAGTTACCCGCCCCCCAGGCATCGGGGTCTGTGGTGGGGGAGGCCTGAAGATTGCTCCAGAGTAGGCCTACCCCCGACCTCGATGCCCGATCTTCATGGTGGCGGAGAGGCCTCGTGGCGGCAACCCCCTCTCCCCCCAAACCCGGCAATAGGGCCCAGCATTTAAATATTTAAATACCTGACTTAATTGCAAGCCCGCCATTGTCTCCGGCCCCGGTACGATCTTTGTGCTGCTGGCCAGCACTTCGTGCCTTCCGATCCTCATCCGGGGAATCGTAGTGCCAAACTGGTTGGGGTGGGGGGTGGGGGGGAGAAGGAAATTTTTCCTGTGCGGGGGTATTGTATGGGGGGTGGGGGGGACGATGGAGGAGCAGTGATAAAGGGCTTTCATTGGTGGAGAGAATGGTGGGAAGGTGTAAAGGCATGCACTTTGGTGGTGGGGGGTGGTGGGGGGGGAAGGTCAGTTGGAAAACGCAAGTATTTTGGGGTGGAGAGAGAAAGCATTTAATTTTGCGGTTATTGCGGGGGTGGGGGGGGGGGGTGTTGGAGAGGTCCAAAACGGGTGGGGGGCTGTGGGCCGCCCTGTCCATTCAAATGAGCCGCCGCACTGAAGATTGCGGTGGCTCACCAACTTGCGGCTGGCGCGGGCCAGTCGCCGTTTCCTTCGCGGTGGCAGATGATGATTCCGGCCACAGAGTATGAGAAATGGATTGTGATGACATGATGAAAAGGCAATATTTATGGAGTGTGTCTTTGAAAAATGGGTGTCAGGTGACAGTAAGATGAGGCTGAGTGCCAATGACAACTGTTCAGATGGGGATGTGAGGAAGTGCCTTGAGAGTGAGGAAAGGGTGCATCAGCTAGTTGTGTTAGTCTAAGGAATGTTTAGTTTAGAGATACAGCACTGAAACAGGCCCTTCGGCCCACCGGGTCTGTGCCGACCATCAACCACCCATTTATACTAATCCTACACTAGTTCCATATTCCTACCACATCCCCACCTGTCCCTATATTTCCCTACCACCTACCTATACTAGGGGCAATTTATAATGGCCAATTTACCTATCAACCTGCAAGTCTTTGGCATGTGGGAGGAAACCGGAGCACCCGGAGAAAACCCTCGCAGACACAGGGAGAACTTGCAAACTTCACACAGGCAGTACCCAGAATTGAACCCGGGTCGCTGGAGCTGTGAGGCTGCGGTGCTAACCACTGCGCCATCTGTGCAGGAGAAAGCCGGTGAAGTCAAAATGAGAGGGTTGGCAATTGAATGTGGAGTGCCACTCATCTTGCCTGCACTCATGAGGTCATTGAATCTGTTTCATCACTGCCATGGAAGTTGCTATCTATGTCCTGACAGTTGTAGAATGCATTCATTTTGATCCCTGCTGAGGTCCCTTTAAATAGTGAAGCTTTTATTGTCAGGTATGGGTCATCATCACAACTGCCTGCTCTGATTGGTTGGGACACCCAGAAGCAGGATGCTAATGCCATGGCTGAGTAAAGAAGCCACAGCAAAGCCCATTCCACTGACTTTCGGCTTCCCAACCCGCTGCAGCCTCCACCGCTGTGAGCAGGTCTAAGAATTAAAATTCTGCTCATAATCAATGTTGTTTTGTGGCAACTCTGCCACAATGCTAGCATTTCAGTTTTGACATAAGCGTAATGTCAGTAGCATTATCAATCTTAGAGTTTACAAACCTGTCATTCACCTTCAGATCCAACCGCAATGATTTGCGTGTTTTATCATCACAGATATCTGCCCTTCCTGGCCATGTAACTTTATCATTATCAATCACTGCTTTAACTTCCTTGACATTATAAACTATTTTGAATGTCCTGGTTTGTTATATTTCTTGAATTTTGATTATATATCGGAAAATTATTTTGACTGTGCCTTCAATTACACGGTATACAAGAGCACAGGTAATTTTAGTTTGCTGAACTCTCCTATGTTCAGAATTATTCCATTAATTTCCTGCCGGTGCATAAACCCCGATTTTCATGCAACCTCATTTCGATCTTTAGTTGATCTCTGACCTGCTACCTGGTATATTATCAGCTCTGAGTGACACCCCATTTGGATGGCTGTGTCTTGTGTCAACTCAGATATAATTTGCAGGTTCTGTGAAAGGTCTCAGAAAGCAATACCAATCACAGTTCTGACCGAAATTCACTCATTGTAGCTTCAGTTGAATTCACAATGTTGAGCCATTACATAAAAAAACTTAAGACAAATCATTCTAGTTTCTTGTATTTGTACTTTCTGGTGGCAGAATATCCTATTGTAGGTTACGTTCTCTAACAAAATATTTATCACGTTTTTGCTATTTCATAGTTATTTTTCTGATCTTGTAACTCAGATGCAGAAGCTATATAATGCACTCTGCTTCTTGCACCAGGCCACCAAAAAGAGAGCTAACCTGTACATTACTATCCTCCATATGAAACTTTGCTGCATTTCTGAACAATTAAAGTCTTTCTTTTCACACTGACCACAGTGATGGCTGTCTAAAATTCAGTCTTTCTGGTACATTGAATATTGACATGTCGAATAAATTCTGCTTTTCACAGATAGCAGGTTACTTCATTCCTGAGTAACCATACCACATAAATAGATCAGGGAGTAAGTGAAAGCTGGACGTCAGGGGTTCGGTTTGGAAGCAAAGCAGATATTCCTTTCCAGGGACATACTCAAGGTGAGAACTTAGCAGGGTGGAAACTGGGAACGTTTCAAGCTGGGGCTGAGGAGAAGGAACATAAGGACTTGGAAACTCTTGAGATGAGGAGAGACTGGGATTTTGGTTCGTGGAGCACTCAGGGGAGTTGGGTCTGTTAGTATTGCATAGACAGGAGTTTAGTAATATTTGGGGGGTTGGCTAAACTAGGTGAGCTCTCAAAAAACCAGGAGTGTGGGAGTACACAGCAAGTTGGTGGGGGTGGGGCAGTACGGAGATGGGGCTGGCACTGTATATATTCAGGTCCAGAGACCAGGGGTGTTGTGGCTGGTAGTAGCGGGGAGGAGGCTGGTGTGTGACAGCTGAGGAGCAGCTGAGTCAGGGAATCTTGAGGCTGGGTCAGGGATTATGATTACTTGGGGATAGACTATGTGAGCTACAGTAGAATAGAAGGCTGCATCCATGAAATAGAGGAAACTCCTAGGTCCAGCAGCCAATATCAAAGGAGGCGGCTGAGGCCTGCAACAGTTTATAGATTAAATTATAGGTGTGCATATGGCTCCTCAATATCTATCAGGCTTGGAATCTTCTCAGCTTCATGGTCCTTCCCTGTACTGCCGCCAACATTTGAATGTCATCCCCATGTTTTATCAACTAGAACTGAATAAAGTTCTCAAAAATGTGATTGTTTGAGCAGGACTGTATATGACTTGTTCTCTACAGTTTTGCCTCTGTAGTTCAGCCTTCCATTAGCTTCACTGATTGCTGCTTTGCAGCAGTTCGACATGTTAAGCATCAAGTCTGCTAAGGTTCCCGTGTCTCTTTAAACTTCATCCTTATCGATATTACACCACTTTGGAGTATATATGTCACCCATTTTCCTTCCCATGTGCAGTATGTTACACTTGTCTGCATTAAATTTCATCTTCCATTGCTTTGCCCTCTTACAGATTTTAAACAACTTGTGTTGTAACCTCTGAGTCTTTACCTTTGAAATCCTCGTTTGATATCAGATACTGGTAAAACAATTTTTCTAGGTTCGCTTGACCATGAGTAATTCTGGCTTTTCCCTGTTTATACCTGTCTGCTGGTGTAATTTCCTTTGGAGCCATGTGTCTGGGACCTATGTCGAATGCATATTTGCATCCAGAGAAATCAATATTTTCAAGGTCTTTTGCCACCATTTTTTCCCCCTGGTGCCAGTCTCCTGGGTTCACCCTAAGCTGACATTAAGCTTTCAATCCAGTACTAGGTTTTTTCTCTCACTTTCTTCCAGATCCACTGATAAGCCCTCTTCCCTCACCCTCCGCCTCATGCCCAGACTCATAGAGATGCTCTTCCCCCTTGATAACTGGAGAAAACAGAAACAAATAAATTAAGAAAAAAATCAGGAGAATTATAACTACTTTAACAATGTTATCCCAGCAGATGTGAAGTTAAGGGTGACTTATACATCTGGGGCTTGTATTTTCCTGGGTTCTCCAGATCTGCCATAACTTCAGCAACAGACTGGTGGAACCTTTGGAGAAACGGTGTAAACAGTTATTTTTTGCAGTTTATTCCATGTCTCTGAAGGTTCCACCAAATCATCAGGAAAATTCCAGGTCCTGTATACATTGAATACCAGAGCACTTTTGATAAGTACTCAGCCTGGCTTAGATCCATTATTCATTTCTCTTCCCTTTATGAACAAAATTCCGGGGGCCCTCTGCCATCCTATAGAGCACAAGAGAGTAACAGAAAGAGGCAAAAAAAAAGACCAGAAGAAACAACAGAGATAAAGAATAAAAGATGCGATAGAAAGATAAAGATTGAGCCAAGTTAACTGATCTTGACTGTGCAGTAGTAAGCTCACTCTAATTAGCCTCAATATCCCCAGGCTGATGAGAATGGGTGAGAGAACAAAAAACAAATGCTTCCAAATCCTGATCATTATCCACTGACACTGCTGAAAAGTGTGTGTGTGTGAAAGCAGGTGAGGACATGATTAGATTCAATTGTACTGCACCTCTATAGTTAAATAGCCTGCCCACACTATAACTGTCTAGACACACACACAGATAATAGCCACTTGGATGAGGCACTCAAGGCTGTCAATCCCCATGGAACCATAGGCCAGCCTGAAAAAAAGGCAAACAGGAGAAAAAACATTAAGGACAGACTTTCCCAACAAAGTGAAAGGCTTAAATTACAGAAAAATTAAAAATAGAAAACTGGGGAAATAAACAAGTGTCAATAAATATCAAAAAACCTAAAAAGAGATTAGAATAGAAGCACAATAAATAATTTGCTTCTAATTTCCACCCTTCTCTCACCTTCAATCCTAACAATTTCCCCAACACCATTTCTCTACTAATACGGATTTCCTTCAGTTCCTCTCTCTCACTAAGCCCTGTGTTCCCTAACATCTCTGGTATGATATTTGTGTCCTCCTTTGTGAAGACAGAACCAAAGTATGCATTTAGTTGGTCAGCCATTTCTTTGTTCCCCATAATAAATTCCCCTGTTTCTGACTGTAAGGGACCTACATTTGTCTTCACATACCTATAGAAACTATTGCAGTCAGTTTTTATGTTCCCCGCAAGCTTGCTCTCGTACTCTATTTTCCCCTTCTTAATCAATCCCTTGGTCCTCCTTTGCTGAATTCTAAACTGCTCCCAATCCTCAGGTCTGTTGTTTTTCCTGGCAAATTTATATGCCTCTTCTTTGGATCTAATGCTATCTCTAATTTCCCTTGTCATCCATGGTTTGGCTACCTTTCCCATTTTACTTTTGCGCCAGACAGGGATAAACAATTGTTGCAGTTCATCCATGCACTCTTTAAATGTTTGCCATTGCCTATCCACCATCATCCCTTTAAGTAACATTTCCCAATCCGTCATGGCCAACTCGCACCTCATACCTTCGTAGTTTCCTTTACTAAGATTCAGGACCCTAGTCTCAGAATCAACTACGTCACTCTCCACCTCGATGAAGAATTCTATCATATTTATGGTCGCTCGTCCCCAAGGGGTCTCATGCCATCAGATTGTCAATTATTCCTCTCTCATTACACAATACCCAGTCTAGGATGGCCTGTTCTCTAGTTGGTTCCTCAACGTATTGGTCCAGAAAACCATCCCGTATACACTCCAAGAATTCCTCTTCTACAGTATTGTGACTAATTTGATTTTCCCAATCTATATGCAAATTAAAGTCACCCATAAATTCAGAAGTTCCTGTATCGCATGCATCTCTAATTTCCTGTTTAATGCCATTCCCAACATCACCTGCTGTCTCAAAGCATTTTACAACCAGTGAAGTAATTTAATGTGCAGTTACTGTTGTACTGTAGGAAATGCGGCTGCCAATTTGCACACAGCAACCCCACCCCTACAACCAGGAATGTGATAATGACCAGATAATCTGTTTCTTTTGTGATGTTGATTGAGGGATAAATATCGGCCAGGACACCAGGGATAACTTCCCTGCTCTGTTTGAAATAGTGCTATGGGATTTTGTACATCCACTCACACAGGCAGATGGGGCCTTGTTTTAACGTCTTACGTCTCATCCCAAAGGCTGCCCTATCTTTGCCCACTGTAACTATCCCTGGGACAGAATCTACCGCATACGGCTAAACTATCTCTAGATGTCCAAGCGAGTGTCAGCACAGACCGAGGCTCTCCAGGGAGGCGGTCACTGATCTCTAAGCCATGCTTCAGGATGAGCTGAGACCCATGGGAATTTGGTGGACACCCAATGCCAGTGGCTCTGAAGATCACCAAGGCTCTCAAGTCCTACACCTCCCGATCTTTCCAGAGAGCCACTGGAGACATGTGCGGACTGCGGCCCATCATTTTATCAAGGAGATGACCAATGACCAATGAGTTCAAGAGGGCTGGTAACTATGTGTACTCCCGAATCAACACAGACCATCAAGCGGAGATGTCCATTGGGTTCAGGGCCATAGCTGGATTCCTCCAGGTGCAAGGTGTCATCGACTGCATGCATGTGGCCATCAAGTCTCCCATGGACTAGCCAGCGGCCTTCATCAACAGAAAGGGCTTTCATTCCATCAATGTTAAACTGGTCTGCGACCATCGGAAGCGGATCATTCAGGTGTGTGCATGGTTCCCAAGAAGCAGCCACCGCACCTACATACTTCAGCATTCCCAGATGCCAGAGCTATTCTGGACTACCACCACCCCCGCCCCCCTCCCCGCACGCCTTCAGGGATGGATTCTTGGGGACAAGGCCAACCCATTAAAGACATGGCTGCTTACGCCTTAAAGGAATGTACGCACTGCTGCAGAGGTGAGGTACAATACCTGTCATGTGCCCATCCGAGCATCCATTGAGCAGGCCTTTGAACTGATGAAGATGAGATTCAGGTGCCTAGAGTGTTCTGGTGGAGCCCTTCAGTATGGCCCAGCAGGGGTCTCATGGATCATGGTGCTCTGCTGTTCGCTGCACAACCTTGTACTGCAGAAGAGGGAGGCCTTGCATAATGAGGAAACCATTGACTTCCATCCTCATCTGATGAGGAGGATATGGCAGAGGCTGCTGAGCAGGAGGCACAGGAGGAGGAACCCCTTGGACCAGAGGCAAGGGGAAATGAGCGATGTCCAATGGAGGCTCAGGATGATCTCATACATACCCATTTCTTGTGATCCTGATGACCTTTCACAATCAGTGCTATAAAGCCTCACCTTTATGCACACCTGCTGTCGCCTCCGTCATCTCACACTCCATCACCCAGCGCCCATGATCACAGCGAGCACAGGAAAAGCCCAGGAGTTACCAGGTGCAGCCTAGTCCAACACTAGCAGCCCATTGAGGGAGCAAGGCTGTAGATCAGATCTAACTAGGCAGCAATATTTCAAATTATGACCAGCTGCGTGTCAAATATTTAGTGAGTGGCACATTATCAAGCCTTCACATGTACAAAATCTAAACACTCGTGATCCCCAGTTGCAGCTATGTGCTCTGTTTAACTCACATACGTGTGCTCTTACATGGTGCTCCCAATGGGCTTGCAGCTGACGTGGAGGCAGGCTGCTGATTGGTCAGCCCCGTGGCCTGGGATGACCTTGGTGGTTATCCTTTGGCCGCCTGAGGATTGGAGGGCCCCAGTGTGTGAAGCGGCTCCTGCACAGCTGTGTCACCTTTCACAAATGTTACCAGATTATGTGAATAGTGCAAATTGTGTTGAGCCTGGCTGTCATCTGTAGTCATACGTGCTGTCCTGCCGTCCTCTGAGGAAAACACCCTGGTTTGGAAAACCATGGGAAAGCGGAGTTCCGATGAAGAGTCACTGACCCGAAACGTTAACTCTGCTTCTCTTTCCACAGATGCTGCCAGACCTGCTGAGTGATTCCAGCATTTCTTGTTTTTACTCCAAATAACTGCCTTGTGCAGCAAGACCTCCACTTCAACTGCCATCTCAAACGGGGGGTGGTGAGGTGGGGGGGGGAGGGGGTGCGGTCAAGCAATAAGTAATTAAGTATTACACTGCTCTATCTCTAATCCAGAGTTTCTGCCAACTGGCTTCACATTAATTGTGAGAGTCATTAAACCTGAAATATGCATTTAAAAATGCATGGAGAGACTGCCTTTAAATCCGTCTGCCTCCCTGTGGAATCGGGTGGGTGGGGGTTCCTTCCTATTCGGGCACTCTGTGGCCCACGGTGGGGTCTCCTGGTGGCAATGGCCACCCCCGTGGTAATAACCCCCCACCCCAGCCCTCACCAACAACACCCCTGCCCCCACCACCTCGGGGTCTGCCTGATGGGCCCCAGCACCCCCAGATCCCACTTAGCTGATTGAGAGGGCGGCCTAGTTCCATGGCTTATTCTCTGATTGGCCAGCAGCTCCTGGGGGCAGACGCCCATCCTTTAAAGGGATGAGAGCCCCAATGGCGACTAATAAGTTGTAGGTTGGCCAGAAAATGCAACCGGGGGTTCCAAAAACAGCTGAGCTGGGGTTGGCCCCAGCTTTCGGGCCTGTCATTGGGGCTCCAGCTGCACTGATAAAATTCCGGCCTTGTGAATTTCATCTTCTCATTTCATACTAGTAGCACCCGATGAACTGTCATGCTATGCTCAAGGAAACCTACACCGTGACACTAAACCATTATTTATAACCCATTAGCATGAGCCAGACAATATAATTCAGTGCTTTACAGCATTTAAAAAAAATAAAGAGATTTGCTCCATTGGGGAAAGTTGCATCAAATGTACTTTGACATAGACATGGAGTTCAGCTGACCTCATATCATCTTAGCTCACCTTTCAGTGCCTTTTAGTTTCATTAGTGGAGTCCCAGCCCAATGGAGCACTTCAGGGTCAGTTACTAAAGTGCTGCTAGATGACTTCCCCTCCACTAGGAAAAAGAGGTAGTATTTAATGGATATTCTACGCATGCACATATCGAGTTTGAAACTTTAAACAGAGCCAATATTAAAGTTTATAGTTTAAAACAAGTGCAAAACATTTAAAATTGCACTAAATAGAATATTTTGGATATTTATCAGTGTTTAGAACCACAGAAGTATACAGCACGGAAAGAGGCCATTCAGTTCATCATCTTTGTGCTGGCCTTTTGCTGGAGCAATCTATAACAAAATAACATACTTGCAATTGAGATAGTTAAGCACAGGCCATACATTTGAGTGGGGAATTTGCAATCAATTGACTTGTTTTCGATCCTTGGTGACAGTACATGTGGAAATGTATTACTTTTGAATGACTAGCTTTAAACTATAAAATAATGATAACTTTCATTTACATCAATCATTTTCTATGTCACTACGCTTTACACAATTTCACATAAAGCAGTTCAATTCTGCATCAGCAGCATCTCTAAAGTAGCCATTGGTTGAATGACTGATCTATCTATTTTTACATGGTATAGGTTGAGGGAGCAAACGGGCAGAAGAACTCCCTACTTCTCTTCAAAAAGTCTGATCGGACAACGAACTGGCAACAGAACTGAGAGAGAGGTCCTCAATTTAATATCTTATTTGAAGGAACTACATGGCAGTGTCAGCCTAGATTTTGAACCCTGACTCTGAGAATCAAACCCTTAATGTTCTGGGCAAGAGGCAAGAGAACTCAGCCAAACTAACACAAATTACGCTTTTGTTGTTGAACTTTGTTGTAAACTTTAAAGCTATTCATTCAAAAGTGATACACTTCCACATGTACTGTTACCAAGGATCGAAAACAAGTCAACTGATATATCAGAACATCCTCTATCATGGCTGACAGTATAGTTAAGAGTCAATGAATACGTAGGGATTTCTCTTAACAGGTCGATCAACTTTAAACAATAAGAATGAATATTGTCCTGGTCATAGTGTGTGATCACACTGCTTTCATTAATATGTAGAATCTTGCGTTCAAGTGGTACATAAGAGTTCACACTAGTGACACTTCATCAGTAATCAATAATGACATAATATTAGTATTCATGTTCAGGGGGATGGGATAGCTCATTATAAAGTATTATCATGTTTGGAAATCCCTTATCCAGAGCAGATACCAATCTTGTTGCAATGGTTTTCACGTTTTTGATTTAACTGTGGTGAATTATCATGGACAGTGAAGGGATTAAATGCCATGCAAAAAATGACATTATTTGAACTGCTGCTCTGTTAGTTTCATGTGATATGAAATAAAGCAGCTTAACAGTTCACATCTGGTCTCATCTCACCAAGTGTTTGCTCAGTTCACCTTTGAAGAAGCATTTATAAAAGACACAAATATCCAGTTCAGATCACAAGAAGTTACTACTGTTACAGCCCTAATTGTAAGTTGCTCAGACTGCTTATGGGAGAGACTAGCACTGCTGTACCTGAGAAAATATCTAAGACAAGAACTAAAGATTGTCAGATCCATTCTATATCCATTAAGGTGAGCAACAACAACTTGCATTTATATGGCACATTTAACGCAGTAAAATATTTCAAAGTGTTTCACAGGAGCGTAATCAGATAAAAATTGACACTGAACCAAAGGAGAACATTACTAGGATGGTGATTAAAAGCTTAGCCAAAGGGAGATTTTAAGGAGCATCTTAAAGGAGAATGGAGATGGAGAGTTTTAGGGAGGGAATTCCAAGGGTTAGTGTCCAGGCAGCTGAAGGCACAGCACCCAATAGAAGGATGAAGAGTCTGGAGGATGCACAAAACACCAGAGCTGGAGGAACGCAAAGTTCTTAGAGCATTGTAGGGCTCAAGAAAATTACAGGGATAGGGACGAGTGAGGCCAAAGAGGACTTTGAACATCAAGAGGAAAATCTTTTAATCAAGACGTTGATGAACCACGAACCAAGGTAGGCCAGCAAGCACAGGGGCGATAAGCAAACAAAACGTGATGCGCGTTTGGCTACAGGGAGCAGACTTTTGGATGAGCCCAAATTTATAGAGGATGGAAGTTGAGAGGTCAGCCAGGAGATCATTGGAATAGTTGAGTCGTGAGTTAACAAAGGCATGAATGAGGGTTTCAGGTGCAGATGGTCTGTGGCAGAGGTGTCCCTTAAGGAGGTGTAAGTATGCAATCTGTCTAACAGACAGGATATGGGGTTGGGAGCTAACTCAGGGTCAAGTAAGATGCTGAGGTTGCGAACGGTCTCATTCAGCCTCAGACATTGGCCAGGGAGGGGAAAGAAATGAAAGACTGGGGAATAGTGTTTGTGGATGGTACTAAAGATAATTGGTTTTGTTTCCCAATGCTTAATTGCAAAAAAGTTTGACTATCCAGAACTGGATATCGGCCAAGTAGTCTGACAACACAGAGGCAGTGGGTGGCAGGGGCGGGGGGGAGGGGGTGGTAGGTCAATCGAGGTGATGATGGGGTAACTGGCACCTTCTGCAAGTTCCTGCCATTACAACTCTGTAACTAGCCATTTGAGTGCATGAGAGTGGATCATGATGATGTGCCCTCTGATTTTTCATCCCTTCTCCCTACTTTCATTCTAAGAAAGTAATAGTTCAATATGCGTGTTATAACATTAATACATTTACCAGATTTTAAGGGATCAGCTGCACATTTACTTGGATTATTAGTGTCCCATTTCAACATAACCTTGCTGGGAGTCAAGACACAGACAAAGTGCCAGGTTGAAGGCGAGGGCAACATATTTTCAACCCTCCTTCTGGCAGATGTGAAAAATAATTCACAGGGCAGCACAGGAATCTGGTCTGTGGCAAAGTCTCCAGTCTCCTTGTCTGCTGTCTGGATACGTATTCAGAAGGGAAACAAAAACAAAAAGAGGGAAAAGCGTCAACATTGAAAATAAGGAAGTATCAAAATGCAGAAAATATGCTCAAATACATAGATGAAATTTGTAATGTTTTATTATGTGGAAAATAGATGTTATCAATGGTTTAGAATTATACATGTCCAATGAAGAGAGACTACTAACAAAAGTTGTATGTGCAGAACATCACATTTGTGAAAAAAGCATATTGGCTTTCAAATTGTTATTAAAATTGAATCATTTAATCAAACTGCAGTGGTATCATTTTATAAGTTACTGGATAGTTAGATGATTTCTGACAAAATTGATGTGCTGTAGGACATGAAGTCCTCAACAGCTCAACCAACCTTTACAAGCTCTTGTATGTGTCAAAATGCGCCCTCTCCACTACTCCAGTAATCTCACTTCAATTATGAAGCAATCATCAAAGCAGTTAGTGTCAAGTAAAGCAATCTGTAAACCTGATCCCAGATTTTGATCTTGAATACTTTATATGAGATTGACTTTCTTTTCTCTCAGTTACCCATGCAGTAGTCATGCTAAATGAAATCAAGCTGACGTACCTTTCCCTCCTTTCCATGCACCAACCCCCCCGCCCAAAACTGGTTCACGAAAGTCGGCATTTTCCACTTCAGTGCTCCTGGTCCATGTTGGGAGTGCACATCTGGAAATTGTGTATCCTCAGCCCATAATAGTTTATCCATTAAAATTATTGGTCAGAAAATCACAGGCTGTGTATATGTAATGGCCTTATTTTGTTGCTAATTTGTAACTGTTGTAGTCAAATTGCATTCTAGGTCCAAGTAAATAGTCATCTGATGGAAAGTATCTGCACTACCCACACTGCTGCCAAGTAGCTTTTCCTGGCAGCAGCATCTCTCAGAAATGTTGGCACACCTACTGTTACGACCAGGTGAGAAAGGGGTCTAGGGGTTCCCTCTCAGCCTTTGCCTGCTTTAACCATAACTGGGTTTATTTTTTAAAACGCCACGTTTTAGCTCCCTCCCCTCAGTGAATCCTTGTTCACTGCTTTCAAATTGTAAGGCAAAGAAATCAATCTGACAGGTTTTCTTAGATTTAAACAAGAAAGGTGGATGTTTATTAACCTTAAACTCTAATCCGGTTTACAACTACGAATACGCGATGCGACCATGCTCGCATGCATACGCGATAAACACACACGCAGATAGAGACAGAAAAAGTAGAAAGAATAAAGGGGAAATGTTTGAGGCAATAGTTGGGTGTATTTACAGTCCTTTGAGTTCAATGGTTCCCAGTAAGTCTTGCTGCTTGTTGGGGCCCAGTGCACGCTTCAACTTTGTTTCGATGTTGGAGTCTTTTCTCTCTTGAGGTTTAAACGACTTCAGTGGGTCCGGAGGTTTGCGGGAAAGCGAGAGAGAGGCTCTCTTGTTCAAGGTTCAGTTGCAATCTGCTGTCTATCTTTAAATTGCTCTGTGTCTAGTTCAAAAAAACCTGGGCCAGCAGGTTAGTCATGTGACTTGCTTTTTAACAAACTCCTGCGTTTGAGGATTTCAAAGCCCTCGGTGCGGGGGGGGGGGGGGGGGCGTGGGTGGGGGGAGGTGTAGTGCTATCTCTTACCCCGACAAGATGTGGATCACCATTGCCTAGCCCTATTATTTGAATCAGTGAGCATTTTTTTTGTCTCTCCAAGCACTGTCTCTTAGTATTGTCATGGTCCTGTTTTTTGGGGGGGGAAATATATGGTGTGCCTTTAAGGCTTGCAAAAGATCAGTACTGCTTTAAGAACCAGCAAGTTGGAGTAAGTGCATTTTTGGTTGCCATTGGATGCAGCTATTTGGAGACTGCGATTGAAAGGGTGCATTCTCGTTACCTTGGATACAGCCACTTGGACTGAGCATCAAGTGATACATTTGTTACAATTCAATTTTGAACTGGCTTTTTAGTTGAAGGCTAACAGAACACAGACAGCAGCTGGTGTTAGCACCTGAAAGAAAAGCTCTCAGCTATTTAAACTGAAGGAAGAGAATTTAGTCTGTTTAATTATTATCTCTCAAGATTCTATAAATAAAGTCAAGCAAAACAGAGATCTCTGATAATTTAAACTGAAGGAAGGGAAGTTAGACTGCGACAATCTTTTATCCCTCAAAAACTCTAAAGTCAGATTGATTCTATTGAAAATGTTTATTGAAAGTCTAACTAAAGTTAAAAATTGAATTGTAACAAATGTATCGCTTGATGCTTAGTCCAAGTAGCTGTATCCAAGGTTACGAATATGCACCCTTTGAATCGCAGTCTCCAAATGGCTATGTCCAACAGCAACCAAAAATGCACTTTCTCCAACTCCTGAGGCTTGCTGGTTCTCAAAGCAGTACTGATCCTTTGCAAGCCTTAAAGGCACACTGCATATTTCCAAAAAAAATCTGGGTCATGACAGTATGCAAATGTTCTCCAGCCAAATGTCTGGTGATCTCTTTAAATAAGTCAGGTGTGTCCAGGATGGTTTCCTAACTCAATATGTAGATAGGCTGACTAGAGGGGAGACTATGTTGGACTTGGTGCTTGGCAACGAACCAGGCCAGGTGGCAGATCTATCGGTGGGAGAGCATTTCGGTGATAGTGATCACAACTCCCTGACCTTTACTATAGTCATGGAGAGGGACAGGAGCAGACGGGATGGGAAAATATTTAATTGGGGGAGGGGAAATTACAATGATATTAGGCAAGAACTGGGGAGCATAAATTGGGAACAGATGTTCTCAGGGAAATGCACGACAGAAATGTGGAGTTTGTTTAGGGAGCACTTGCTGCGACTGCTGAATAGGTTTGGCCCGATGAGGCAGGGAAGGGATGGTAGGGTGAAGGAACCTTGGATGACAAGAGAGGTGGAACAGCTAGTCAAGAGGAAGAAGGAAGCTTACTTAAGGGTGAGGAAGCAAGGATCAGACAGGGCTCCAGAGGGTTACAAGGTAGCCAGGAAGGAACTGAAGAATGGACTTAGGAGAGCAAGAAGGGGACATGAAAAAGTCTTGGCGGGTAGGATTAAGGAAAATCCCAAGGCGTTCTACATTTATGTGAGGAACAAGAGGATGGCCAGAGTGAGGGTAGGGCCGATCAGGGATAGTGGAGGGAACTTGTGCCTGGAGTCAGAGGAGGTAGGGGAGGTCCTAAATGAATACTTTGCTTCAGTATTCACTAGTGAGAGGGACCTGGTCGTTTGTGAGGACAGCGTGGAACAGGCTGATATACTCGAACAGGTTGAAGTTAAGAGGGAGGATGTGCTGGAAATTTTGAATGATATGAGGACAGATAAGTCCCCGGGGCCAGACGGGATATACCCAAGGATATTACGGGAAGCAAGGGAAGAGATTGCTGCACCTTTGGCGATGATCTTTGCGTCTTCACTGTCCACTGGAGTAGTACCAGATGATTGGAGGGTGGCAAATGTTGTTCCCTTGTTCAAGAAAGGGAATAGGGATAACCCTGGGAATTATAGACCAGTCAGTCTTACGTCGGTAGTGGGCAAATTATTGGAGAGGATTCTGAGAGACAGGATTTATGATTATTTGGAAAAGCATGGTTTGATTAGAGACAGTCAGCATGGCTTTGTCAGGGGCAGGTCATGCCTCACAAGCCTTATTGAATTCTTTGAAGATGTGACAAAACACATTGATGAAGGAAGAGCAGTGGATGTGGTGTATATGGATTTTAGCAAGGCGTTTGATAAGGTTCCCCATGGTAGGCCCATTCAGAAAGTAAGGAGGCATGGGATTCAGGGAAAGTTGGCTGTCTGGATACAAAATTGGCTGGCCCATAGAAGTCAGAGGGTGGTAGTAGATGGAAAGTATTCAGCATGGAGCTCGGTGACCAGTGGTGTTCCACAAGGATCTGTTCTGGGACCTCTGCTCTTTGTGATTTTTAGAAATGACTTGGATGAGGAAGTGGAAGGCTGGGTTAGCAAGTTTGCCGATGACATGAAGGTTGCTGGAGTTGTGGATAGTGTGGAAGGCTGTTGTAGGTTGCAACGGGACATTGACAGGATGCAGAGCTGGGCTGAGAAGTGGCAGATGGAGTTCAACCTGGAAAAGTGTGAAGTGATTCATTTTGGAAGGTCGAATTTGAATGCGGAATACAGGCTTAAAGGATTCTTGGTAGTGTGGAGGAACAGAGGGATCTTGGGGTCCATATCCATAGATCGCTCAAAGTTGCCACCCAAGTTGATAGGGTTGTTAAGAAGGCGTATGGTGTGTTGGCTTTCATTAACAGGGAGATTGAGTTTAAGAGTCACGAGATTATGCTGCAGCTCTATAAGGCCCTGGTTCGACCACACTTGGAATATTGTGTTCAGTTCTGGTCGCCTCGTTATAGGAAGGATGTGGAAGCTTTAGAGAGGGTGCAGAGGAAATTTACCAGGATGCTGCCTGGACTGGAGGGCATGTCCTACGAAGAAAGATTGAGGGAGCTGGGGCTTTTCTCATTGGAGCGAAGAAGGATGAGAGGTGACTTGATAGAGGGGTACAAGATGATGAGAGGCATAGATAGAGTGGATAGCCAGAGACTTTTTCCCAGGGTGGAAAGGGCTATCACCAGGGGGCATAATTTTAAGGTGATTGGAGGAAGGTTTCAGGGAGATGTCAGAGGTAGGTTCTTTACACAGAGAGTGGTGTGTGCGTGGGATGCGCTGCCAGCGGTGGTAGTAGAAGCAGATACATTAGGGGCATTTAAGCGACTCTTGGATAGGTACATGGATGATAGTAGAATGAAGGGTAGGTAGTTAGTTTGATCTTAGAGTAGGTTAAAGGTTCGGCACAACATTGTGGGCCGTAGGGCCTGTACTGTGCTGTAATGTTCTCTGTTAAGTCATTTCTTCATTCTAGCAAGTTTAAAATTAATGTTCATATGACAAAATTAACATGCCCCATCCTTGGCAGGGGGGGGGTCTTCATGACGCTACCTACAATTCTCTGACAACGACAGCGCATGCTTAAATTTTTGGCATGCACTACCAGTTCATCAGATAGCATGAAGTCACAAAATTACCTCCTGGTATTACCTCAAACACTCCCAATTCCTAACATTATTTTTCCTTGACCCATTTTCAGAAAAGTAGCCTATTACAACAATGTGAATGTTCCAATGCCAGCAAATGCTGAACTGACAACTTTTATAGGGATGTCAATTTAGAACCAAATTGTGACCTTTTAAGGGTCAACTGACAACCACTAGGCTGCTCAGATTCAAATTTCATAGGGAGCTCTTATTGCCAGCAGAGAATGAAGTTAATAAATCCCACTGGTCTGAGTTAGATTTGAATCCATATCTTGAGTGAATATACAGTGTGCTAACCTATTGAACCACCCAGTTCCTTAATGCAGTTACTATTGTCTGTATGATACCTGCAGCATTAGTAATTATCTTTCAAAAAGTTTCAAACTTCAGACAAGTAGAAAGCAAAGCTAATGGAACAAACAGTGAAATAAAATCTAGCAGACTGTAAAGGCTGAACTTAGTGTGGCTGTTTGAGCAGGAATGAAGGGGTAGGGGGGAACCAGAGAATAGCGTCGGAAGCATCTGCCCGGAAATCCAACATCGTGTTGTCGGTTCCGGATTTAGTCAGTGGCAGGAGAGCACCAAGGCAGTGCAATTTAAATTGCAGAATATAGTCATCATATATATTTGTATGTAATTGTAAGCGATTCAATGGGGGGGGTTGGAATTAAGGGAACAACGGATGCCTTCACATGCCAACGGATCCCCGGCTGTTGAAAGCTGGCGGCACCAAGGCGAGGCCTCGGTGCCATGTTGGGTAGGCAGCCATGACCAGCACTGCATAGGGGAAGAGAGGGAGCGGAGGTCATTGTCAGCTCCAGTGCTGTGTATGCCGCATGGGTGGGCTGGGTCCTGAGTGCCAGTACTGGGTGAGTTGGGCCTTAGGTGCCAGTAACAGGTGAGCTGGGTCTTGGGTAGGAGTACCGGGTGAGCTGGGTCCCGGGTGGGAGTATTGGGTAAATTGGGCCTTGGGTGATCTGCAGGGGGCGTGGCTTGGTTTTGGGTGGCTGTATTGGGTGGCTAAACTGTTGGGTTAGAGGGTTGGGTGCCCATACTGCTGGGTGAGAGGGTTGGGTGCCCATACTGCTGGGTGAGAGGGTCGGGTGCCCATACTGCTGGGTGAGAGCTCAGCTAACAGCAAGGGTGGCACTGAGGGCCATCACGGAGTCTGCCAGGAGAAATAGCAAAGGGACAGCTGCCAAGGCAGGGTCGTATCTGCAACGACAGCACTTTAGAAGCTCACTGCTCACCTGGCATGTGTCACATGCACCCTGGCTATTTCGACCCCCGTGGCATGATGCAGCGCTTTTGACAGAGGGAGAGCCAGGAAGCAGTTGTGCCTCTCCGTGAATCTCCACAATGAGAGCAGCAACAGCCGGCCATGCCAAGAAGAGCCCACCAGCTCGAGAGAGTGGACTGGACTCGAATCAGCTACCTCCAAATGTCGGAGCTGCATCATAAGCAAAATCTATGGCTTTCCAGGGAGCCCATCACCGATTTATGTGCCTTGCTGCAGGACAGAGAGGTGTAAAAATAATAGGGTAATAATAGTAGGGGATTTCAACTTACCTAATATCAACTGGGATAGTCTTAGTGCAAAAGGCTTAAAGGAAGAGGAATTCTTAAAATGCATACAGGAGAGCTTTTTGAGTCAGTACGTAGAAAGTCCTACAAGAGAAGGGGCAGTACTGGACCTGATCCCAGGGAATGAAACTGGACAAGTGGTAGAAGTATCAATAGGGGGAGCATTTCGGGGATAGTGACCATAACTCTAAGATTTAAGGTAGTTATGGAAAAGGACAAAGACGGACCAGAAATGAAGGTACTGAATTGGGGGAAGGCCAATTTCAATTTGATAAAACAGAAGCTGGCCAAAGTGGACTGGGAGCAGCTACTTGTCGGAAAGTCTACATCAGGCCAGTGGGAGTCAAAGAGGGTTCAGAGCCAACATGTACCCGTGAAGGTGAAGGGAAGGACCATCAAGTCCAGGGAACCCTGGATGTTAAGGGATATGGAGTACTGGATCAGGAAAAAAAAGAAAGCTTATGGCAGATTCGGAGCACGAGAAACAGTGGAGGCATTAGAGGAGTATAGAAAGTGTAGGGGGGTACTTAAAAAAGTAAATTAGGAGAAGGGAGAGGGGACACGAAAAAACATTGGCTGTCAATATAAAGGAAAATCCTAAGGTGTTTTACAAGTATAGTCAGGGCAAGAGGATAACCAGGGAAAGAGTAGGGCCCATTAGGGACCAAAGTGACAATCTGTGTGTGGCGCCGAAGGACATAGGTGATTTTAAATGATTACTTTTCATCTGTTTTCACTGTAGAGAACGACGATGTAGGTGTAGAGATCAGGGAGGGGGATTGCAATATACTTGAACATATTAACATTGAAAGGGAGGAAGTATTAGATGTTTAGGCGGGCTTAAAAGTGGATAAATCCCCAGGCCCAGATGAGATGTATCCCAGGCTGTTATGTGAGGCAAGGGAGGTGTTAACAGGGGCACTGACACAAATTTTCAGATCCTCTCTGGCCACAGGAGAGGTGCCAGCGGAATGGAGAACAGCAAATGTGGTACCATTATTCAAGAAGGGTAGCAGGGATAAACCAGATAAATACAGGCCAGTGAGTCTAACATCAGTGGTTGGGAAACTATCAGAAAAAAATCTGAGGGATGGGATTAATCTTCACTTGGAGAGGCAGGGAATAATCAGGGATAGTCAGCATGGCTTTGTCAAGGGGAGATCGTGTCTAACTAACTTGATTGAATTTTTCTCGGAGGTGACTAGATGCGTAGATGAGGGTAAAGCAGTTGATGTCGTCTACATGGACTTCAGTAAGGCTTTTGATAAGGTCCCGCATGGGAGATTAATTAAGAAGTTAAGAGCCCATGGGATCCAGGGCAATTTGGCAAATTGGATCCAAAATTGGCTTGGTGGCAGGAAACAGAGGGTAATGGTTGAGGGTTGTTTTTGCAAGTGGAAGCCTGTGACCAGTAGTGTACCACAGGGATCAGTGCTGGGACCCTTGCTGTTTGTAGTGTACATTAATGATTTAGATGTGAATATAGGAGGTATGATAAGTAAGTTCGCAGATGACACGAAAATTGGTGGTGTCGTAAATAGTGAGGAGGAAAGACTTAGATTCCAGGATGATATAGATGGGTTGGTAAGATAGGCGGAGCAGTGGCAAATGGAATTTAATCCTGAAAAATGTGAGGTAATGCATTTTGGGAGGACTAACAAGGCAAGGGAATATACAATGGATGGTAGGACCCTAGGAAGTACAGAGGGACCTTGGTGTACTTGTCCATTGATCACTGAAGGCAGCAGCACAGATAGATAAGGTGGTTAGGAAGGCATATGGGATACTTGCCTTTATTAACCGAGGCATAGAATATAAGAGCAGGGAGATTATGATGGAGCTGTATAAAATGCTACTTAAGCCACAGCTGGAGTACTGTGTACAGTTCCCAGCACCATGCTACAGGAAGGATGTGATTGCACTGGAGAGGGTGCAGAGGAGATTCACCAGGATGTTGCCTGGGCTGGAGCATTTCAGCTATGAAGAGAGACTGAAAAGGCTAGGGTTGTTTTCCTTGGAGCAGAGAATGTTGAGGGGGGACATGATTGAGGTATAAAAAATTATGAGGGGCATTGATAGGTTAGATAGGAAGAAACTTTTTCCCTTAGTGGAGGGGTCAATAACCAGGGGGCATAGATTTAAGGTAAGGGGCAGGAGGTTTCGAGGGGATTTCAGGAAAACATTTTTCACCCTAAGGGTGGTTGGAATCTGGAATACACTGCCTGAAGGGGTGGTAGAGGCAGGTACCCTCACTACATTTAATAAGTATTTAGATGAGCACTTGAAATGCCATAGCATACAAGGCTATGGGCCAAGTGCTGTAAAATGGGATTAGAATAGTTTGGTGCTTGATGGCCGGCACAGACACGATGGACTGAAGGGCCTGTTTCTGTGCTGTATAACTCTATGACTCTAACTCTATGACAAGTTGCAACCTATGGGATTTGGTGTTCACCCAATGCCCGTGGTCTTAACTTTTACATTTCTGGATCATTCCAAGGATCCATTGGGGACATATGTGGGGTTTCCCAGGCAGCAGCCCACCTCTGCATCAAGGAGGGCCGTTCAAGAGGGCCGGCGACTATGTGTGCTAGAGGGCCGATCCTGACAGTCAGGCCAAGAGGGCCATCGGATTAGGGGCTATTGCTGGATTCCCTCAGGTGCAAGGTGTCATAGATTGCACGCATTTGGCCATCAAGGCTCCAACGGACCTGTGAGGAACCCTTGCACTGCAGCAGAGGAAAGGTACAACACTTGCCACGGCGCCACCCGAGCGACCATCGAGCAGACCATTGGACTGCTGAAGATGAGATTCCGTTGCCTAGATCAATCTGGTGGAGCTCTGCGGTATGCCTCAGTGAGGGTTTTGTATATTGTGCTCATCTGCTGTGCTCTGAACTATCTAGCACTGCAGAGGGGGGAGACCTTGCATGACGAGGAGATGATTGAACAACACCTCCACTGACAAGGAGGACGTGGAGGAGGGAGATGAGCAAGCAGCACTGGATGTTGACACCCTTGCATCGGAGGCCAGGCACATTGAGCGACAGGCCAAGGAGGCAAGAGACAATCTCATACTTACCCACTTCTAGCCACCATGATGGCCTCTCAGAGTACAATCAATGAAGACTCATCTCAATGCATTCAGTCTGTCACCTCCTTTCTATTTGCCTTCCACGTCTAGCACCCAGCTGAACCATGAGCTATGGCCCATGGAAGACCCTGTTCAAATGAGGGCTATGCTTACGTTGTCATCCAATAAAAGGGAAGAGTGAAGTCAGAAGCTCACAATTAAGGCAGGATAGAATAATCATTTTCCACAATGAATGTTAATTTCAAAAACAAAAGAAATTTATATGATTAAACAAGTATCAAATTTCAAACACCCATGAAATCCCAAGTGTCTCTAGGTGGTTTTCTTTATACATTTTCGAGTGCTTCTAAGGTGTAACCCCTGCAATAGCAACTGGGCTGGAGACAGGCTGCTGATCAGGCTGCCCCTCAGCCTGTAATGACTTTGGTGGCCAACCTCTGGCTGCCTGAGGCCTGAAGAGCCCTGGCTGCCTGAGGGTTTCCTGCACAGGTACAGGACTCTCCTCAGGCATCTTGGCTACTGGAGTTGGGGTCACCGGCAGAGGGGCTGAGGAGCCACTGTCCACACTCGCAATGCCCTGAGGGGAGCTCCCAGCTGTGGAGGTCAGCCTCTCCTCCACCTTTCCAAGGCTCACTTGAACCTCCCTGTTGACCAGAGAAGGATAAGGAGCTGGAGAAGACTCCAGGGGCCTCGTCCTCCTCTTGTTTTGCCACTGCTGTGTCGCGCTCATGGCCAAGGCAATTGTGTGCACGTCTGCATGCATTTGTGGGATCTGGCTCTCCATGAGAGTCACCAACCTCTCGACTCCTTTGTTGTCCATTCATGGCTGCACATTATCTCAGGGGAGTTAATGAAGGGTGAGCTGTGAAAGAGGGTAGCCTGTGATTGGCCAGGCACTGCACCTCCATTATTACAATTGGCCGTCAGCCACCTAATCATTTCTGGGTCTGCCGCCGTGACCTGCAACGGGCTCACAAAATTCAGCCCTAAGTCTCCAAGCACGTCTATCAAATCCAACCCTCAATACACTGTCCTGGGATCCCATGCAACTCAATGCTGTCTAATGGCAGTGATTTACAAGGCAGTATTTCCATGGGAGAATTGAAAATGAACATAACTTTGACTGTATGAGCCACAGCTACTCTGCACTGCTCCAATAACAACAGTAGCTGAGCCCATCCAGTGCTGAAAACTATTGGTAACTAAAGCTACTCAAAGTCACAGAGGTTACAGTTACACATAATTACTTTTCTTATTTTTTACTGAACTTTATGTCCTTCAGTGCTATGGAACAGATACTTTGCTATTTTATTCCCACTTAATGTCAGCATCATGAGGTCAAGTATTGCACTGGTTAAATGCAGAATTAAATTTATTTTACATCCCTGAAGGACACCCTTTAACCCCTAACTCTAGAAAAAAGTACCTCTCAAAGCAAGAGATACATTAATAGCTAATGACATTTCTCTAAGTGAGAATGCCAATTTATGACATTTTACTGATGGTTTCGTGCCTTAAACTAGTACTGATTAAGGACAGACTAAAAGTACCCCCAAATCTTTTCACCCTTGCAACAATCAGAAAGAAGATTATTTCATCCCATGTGGCTGGAATGGATTCAGCACCAGGACTCAGGTTGTAACCCATTATGTCATCTAAACCCTTTGCCCACATCTTTCTTCTTACCAAGAACATAATCATATTCTGTATTTATTAAAAGTGTGCTTGGGTAAAGACAAGAGTTAAAGCAGTCCCCGAACTGACAGTCATTAAAGTTAGTGAAACATTTGTTTGACAGAAGCATTGGTCTTCTTGTATAAGCATTTCAATTAAACTGAGAGACTACTCAAAATATATGTTACAGCACTGAGATTACTTGTTGCCTAGAATCTTGGTATCAAACAATGACATTGGCTTAATCCTGCTGAACTGCTAATGTGACATTTGAAATGATCTGAAACGATAACGTGACAGGAAGATCAATGATTCTCATCTGGGAAAGGACATGACAAGACTCATTATAATCCTCTGATATCACATTGTACAAGAGCCCTAAACCACATCAATACTCCATATTCACATGGCATTATTCTTCCATTACAAACTTGGGTCCAATTCTTCTCCTATATCTTTTGTTAGCCACCAACTCAATTAACCATTTATGTTCTTGACCAGCTCGAAAACTGTAAGCACCAATAAACTTTTATTTAGAATGAGAAAGTTATGTTTCTAGCTACATTATCTGATTTTTTTTTGTTATTAACTTTGCCGTCAAATGCAACATCATAAAGTAATTAATTAGATTTAATAAATTCCCTCTGTCATTCTGACATCATATCTCCACTTCAGTTTCACAAGAGTTAGCTCTTCCATTATATAAAATTATTCCTTAAATTCTCTGAGGACGAGGAACTTACAGGGTCACGGACACCAGAAACGGGTATGTGGGCTAAGCATGTCTGCTCTTTTAAAGAACCAGAACAGGCACAACATGCTAATAGGCTTTCTCTGTGCTGTAAGTTTCAATGATACTATGATCATTATTGGCTTTTTGGAAGTGATAGGTTAGTGCCAACTGGAGCAAAGTTTAAAAGTTCCTGTTGGGGATTCAAATCCACTGCAAAATGGCTTGAGAATATTCACATTAATTCAACCTGGGTGTCCTTCATGGCAAATTATGCATCTGAACCCCAGTAGGCATTTAAATTAAATCCCTCCAGTTAATGGAAATGGTATGATTCTGATGCCTATCAATTCTGCGAAGACAAATTCTTTGCTTTAGGTTTAGATTTTACAAAGATCCAAGTTTGAGGCTTTCTGATGTCAAGACTGAACACCCATATATATTCAACATATGCAGCGAGGTGCAACTAAATTTCCCACATGGAAAGCATCATCAGCTTTGGTTCCACTTTTCTCTTGCCTTCATATGGTCTATCTCTGACTCTTTCCTTCCCTTCCTCAACTTCTCTGTCTACATTTCTGTGGATAAAGTGAAATCTTGTCCATTTGTCGTTTTTTTATCGGGGTCGTTCAGTAAATTCGGTTCTTTTGGTTTGTTGATCTCCATGGGTATCAGAACACACTATAAGCCCACTGACGCCCAGAGCTACTTTGACGACACTTCCTCACACCCTGCTTCCTGTAAGGACACTATTCCATTCTCCCAGTTTTGGTGTCTCTGTCGCATCTGTTAAGATGATATAACCTTCAATACTGGTGCTTTCAATATTTATTTATTTAGAGATACAGCACTGAAACAGGCCCTTCGGCCCACCGAGTCTGTGCCGAGCAACAACCACCCATTTATACTAACCCTACAGTAATATGTCTTCTTTTTTCCTCAATCAAGGATTTCCCCTGCACCAGGGTTGACAGGGCCCTCGACCATGTCCATTCTATTTCATGCACTTCTATGCTCACCCCTTCCCCTCCATCCCAGAACCTCAATAGGGTTCCCCTTGTCTTCATCTTCCACCCCATCAGCCTCTGTATTCAACAGACCATCCTCCTGCATTTCCAACACCTCAGGAATTAGAAATTACCACCTGACTGCACCACCAAACACACCTTCCCCTCCCCTCCCTTTTCAGCATTCCAACAGGACCATTCCCTCGGCTGTACCTTGGTCCACTCCTCAGTCACCTCTTCCCTTTCCTACGGCACCTTTCCATGCAAATGCAGGAGATGCAAGACCTGCCATTTTACCTCCTCCAATCTCACCATCCAAAGCCCCAAACAGTCCTTCCAGATGAAACAGTGATTTGCTTGTACTTCTTTCAATTTAGTATACTGCATTCGCTGCTCACAATGTAGTCTCCCCTACATTGGGAAGATCAAAAGCAGTTAGGGTACCTCTTTGCAGAACATCTCAATTTAGTCTACTGGCATGACTCCAAGCTTCCAATTGCCTGTCATTTTAATTCTCCACCTTGCTCCCACTCTGACCTTTCTGTTCTTGGCCTCCTGTGGTGTTCCAATGAAGCTGAATGCAAGCTGGAAGAACAGCACCTCATCATTCGACTGGGTTCTTTACAGCCTTCCAGACTGAACATTGAGTTCAATAATTTTATATCATAACTTCTGCCCCCATTTCTTTTTCATTTTTCATCACTAGTTTGTTTTTTTTCGCACAGTTGTTAATCTCTTAATTCCTTTTCTTTGTTTTTGGATGGCAGCTACTCAGGATCCTGCCATTCACACCTCTTCTGTTTCTTTATTTGTCCCATTTCTAATCCCTTTGGCCTTGAACCATAAACCTTTTGTCATTTAATCTCTCCTGCCCTCCACCCTATCACAGAACTTCCCTTTTATTCTTTTTCATACCCTCCCTCCAATTTTAACTTGCTCAAAATATATTTGCATTTCTAACTTTTCCCAGTTCTGATGAAAGATCACAGACCGGAAATGTTGGGCTGGATTTTGTAGTCATGCAGAAAATGGCGGCCGACCTGTGCAGGACCTGCACCACTGCGCCACCACAATTCTGCAGCGGGCCCCCACTTAGCATATTCATGGCGGCCACCACTCCTGAATCATGTGGCAGGGGGGGCATTGGTGACACCGTTCACATCATCACCTGATGCGGGAGCAAGTGCTGGCACCATTTTTAAAAGGCTGCCAGCCCTGCAGACAGTTCAACAAAGTGCGGAATTGACCCCTTTCCCACTTCGGTGGCGCCAGCTTTCCCCGAATGAGAAAGTTAAGGCGCGTGAGTGCCACACGTTGCACTGAAGATCGGGAATTGAAGGTAAGATCGCTGTGGGTTACATTTAAATTAATGCGAAGACCTAATTAGCATATGTAAAGTAGGGTCCCGTTGCAGAGCGGCGGAGGGGCCGCCGCGGAGCTTCTCCGCCACCGTGATGATTAGGCCCAGCAATCCCACCGTCAGGTTCCGTGGCGGCTGCTGTCACTCCGAATCTCCACCATTCCTCCACCCCGCCTGCCACATAGGGCTGGGAACAAAATCCAGCCTGTTATCTCTGCTTCTCTCTACACAGATGCTGCCAGATGTGCTGAGCAGTTCCAACATTTTCTGTTTTTATTTCAGATATCCAGCATCTCCAGTATTTTGCTTTTGTAAATTTCCCATATTCCCTTTAAATACCTTACTGAAGTGTAGCTTTCCTTTAGAAACCATCAGAGAAACTCTTCAAAAGCCATATCATAAAAATAAACATGCAATTAAAAGTTAAATTGAGAAGTTCTTAGGAAGCACAAGAAAGCTTTTGGAGGGAAATTTGGAGGGTCCATATAAGATTGCTGCTGCATTATATCATCAGCTGCCTTGACTTTCTTCTATTTCCATGTTTCTCCCTGTCTCCCTCACTGTTATCTCAATGTTGAGATCACAAGTTGAACCCTTAAATGTAAGCTGCTCAGACTACTTATGGGAGTGACTAGCATCTGTACCAGAGAGAATATCTAAAGCAAGAATCTAAATTTGTCATCCACTCTATATCATATAGCTGAATAACAACAACTTGCATTTATATAGTATATTTAATATAGTAAAACATTCCAAGGTTCTTAACAGAAGCATAATCAGACAAAAATCAACATAGAGCGAAGAAGGACATATTAGGACAGTGACTAAGATTTAAGAGGACATTGCAAGGATTGGAAAATTGCAGCTTATGAGGAAAGATTGGATTAGCTGGGGTTGTTCTCCTTGGACAGAGGAGACGAAGGGGAGATTTAATTGAGATGTACAAAATTGAGAGGGGCCTGGATAGAGTGGATGGGAAGGGCCTATTTACCTTAGCAGAGGGATCAGTGACGAGGGGGTATAGATTTAAATTGATTGGAAGAAGGACTGGAGAAAAAATGAGGAAAAGTTTTTTTACCCAGAGGGTGGTGGTGGTCTGGAACTCACTGCCTGAAAGGGTGATAGAGGAAGAAAACCTCATCTTATTTAAAAGGTGCCTGGATGTGCACCTGAAGTGCCGTAACCTGCAGGGCTATGGACCAAATGCTGGAAAATGGGATTAGGCTGGTTGGCTCGTTTTCTTTTCAGCTGGCGCAGACATGATGGTCTGAGCAGCCTCTTTCTTTGCTGTAAACTTTGAATGATTCTAAAATCTTGGCCAAAGGTTTTAAAGAGTGCCTTAAAGGAGAAGAGAGAGATGGTGAGCTTTAGGGAAGGAATCCTAGAGTTTAGAGTCCAGACAACTGAAGGCATGGCCACCAATGATGGGGTAAACTGACTGGGGGATGCACAAGAGGCCATAGTTTCCATGTTTCTCCCTGTCTCAGCACCCTCACTTCTATCTCTTCCCCTTTCCATTTCATGCCACATTCCATCTGTCTCTACACATACTTTCTCTGCTGCTCCCCATTCCACAAACGAACATGGCCAGATCACAGAAAGAACAATCTTTGCTGTGGTTGAAACAAGCTTCCACAAAGGGTTTTGTCCATGTATCTTCAATACAACATTGAATTTCTGACAATTCTGCAGTTTTAATTGCTGCTGAAACAGCCTCCACAGAAAAAAAAAACATGACCTTTTGATATTATTGAGGAAGAAATGACAGCCCATCTTTCTCCCTTTAGGAAACTAGACCCAAAGGAAAACATTTGTGCTTTTATTATATCATTTGAGATTTCACATTTGCCTTACTTGATTCCCTCCAGAATCTTTTAAGTCTCAGTTAGTTCCCCTAAAAAGGCAACAGGCCTATCAAGCTTGAGAATTGGGACAAAAATATGATGCAGTTATTGGATACAGAGGAGAGATTTAATTGTGATATATTTTGAGACTAGTTGAGAAACAAAAGAGAAATGAAACTGCAGTAGAACAATAAGAGGGAGAATAGTAACACACAACCTTCTTGTCACTGTCATTTGTTCTCTAAAACATATGAAACACTACAGGGAATAATGACATTATTTTAAGGAAAAATGATTACCCTGGACATGCTCTGACCTCTGCTCTTTCCTATTCTTCATTGCACAGAGAATAAACTGTTCAACATCATGGTTTTGAAACCCTGATTTCAACAGGGAAAACTAATTTGTCCCCAAACTCATCATATTTCTCCTTTCTACTGCTCCAATGGTGAATACTTTTGGCATGGTTCAGGTTTCAGGCAGCAGGCGATTTCACTGATCTTAATGATCATTCTAAATCCAAAATTTTGTAATGGAAATAAATAAAAAGAAGTGCCTCTTACTGTTAACAATTGGTCAGAAAATGATTTTTTGCTTTATCTAACTCCTCTTCCCAAAATATCTAGAAAGGCAAATCAAGTGTAAATATTACAATCTTTAAAAGGCCTAAACATTTATAAATACAAAATCATTTAGTGAATAAATTATTATGGTACAACGTATATCTACTTAATGTCAGTGAGTATCCTTGGTAAGTGCATAAAAATTGCATGAAGTCAATTATATATTTAACTGAAGAGTACTGTATTCTATTAGTTTGCAGTACAGCAATCAAATAGCGCAGTAGTAAAGAGAAAGACTGCATAATAAAAAAGAACTTGAAGAACAAGACAACAGAAAGAAATACTGTAAAGTATGGAAGAAATAAAATACATACTGTCACTTTTTTGATAGAGAACTTACTGCTCAGGAAAACAGACTCGAGAGGTGATTTTCCACAGTTCGCCTTTTGTTTCTAGTCTGAAAAATGGGCGGGAAGCAATTGACAATGAAGAGATCGGAGCACCCTGGTTAACCATTTTCCCACCCCAGAAGTAGGTGCCGTCGTTGCAGGTCACTTAACATGTTGGAGATGCGGGGCCCATCCTATTGCAGGACATGGGCGGGCTCCGAGTTGCTGATTGCGGCGTCAGATGACTCCAACACAGGTGCTGCCGCCATTTTTAAAGCTCTGCCAGCCCTGCCTGTATTGCTGCTTTTCAGTGAGGTACTGATCCTGGAGTGCTGCTGGAGCCCTCTGCACCAGTGTACCTGTTGTTGCTGTAATATCAACTGCTCTGCACCACCACTGCTGCTGAGCGTCTGGACACAGCAGAAGCAAACTGGGACCATATCCGAGCTAAGACACCAGGTAGCCCATGGTTTAATGATGCCTCCCTGGTGATTCTCCTCCAGGCTGCAAGGGAAAGGCAGAAGGTCCCTTTCTAAGGAATGGCAAGCAGAGATCCCCCTGCCTGACCAAGCAAGCATAGATGGAGATCGCAGAGGAGGTCAGCAGCCATGGAGTCACCCCTGGAACTGGATCCAGTATCGCAAGAGGGTCAATGACCACCTTTGGTCCGCCAAGGTGAGCCCGCCATACTCCTCTCCTCTTTGAGACTTGCATCTGGCTACCAGGGAGGGAGTGCGACATGGGGAAGGAGTCACCACAAAGGTGGTGGCAAGGCGGTTAGGCATCACCACATCCAGGCAGATGCATGGCTGTATTTCAGCGCCAGGCCACTTTCTTTCACAGTTCACTCTCATTACGTCTCCTGAGAGCAGACATAGGGAGGAGCCATGTAGGAAAGCCCATCAGGGGATGAGGAGCTGCCACTAGCATACCTGCTTTTCCTGTAAAGTCTAACCATGTCCCTCGTTCCAATTACAGGAGAAATGGGCCCATAACACCAGGGTGATCTTGAGGATTGGCAGAGGGATCCTGATGTGCGTCCTCTGGTGTCGGCTGAGGAAGATGTTCTGGATCTAGCAGGGGTCCAAGGCGGCTGTGCAATCGCGGATGGTGAGTCTGGAATTTCCACACAAGAGAATGTCACGACCGAGGCGTGAGTGCACTGGTGATTCAGTCCCACTTCTCCACAGGTCACACCATACATTTAAGTTTTCCTACTTACCGAAACAGTCAATCATAGACGCTATATTTTTCCCCAGAATAAAGCAAACCAACCAGGTTTCTTTCATAAACAACAAAATTATCCATTTATTATAAACCAGGTCTTAACCAGTAATGAAGCAGAACATACACACAAATTGAAATATTAAAGCCCCATATTTATCCTAGCCCTCACATATACACACATATGCAACCGGTTAACCGGGAAAAAAGAGGATTTTGTTTACAGCTGTTACAAAGAAATAGAAGGAAGAAAAAAAACACTTAGGCTGAAAAGGTATGGAAAAATGTCCTTTGTTTTGGTTAGGTGTCCCAAAGGCGTCGACAGCTGTCAAAGGGATCTTTCTAGAACAGTTCTTTCCAGACGACGATGATGATCAGTTTGGGTAGGTTTTCCAAGAGATGCAGCTACTGAAGGCTTCAGTCAAGTCTTAAAACAGAAATTCAGCAACAAAGATTTCAGTTCCACACATTTGACATGCAAGTTCTTTAATTGTGCAGGCTTTTTTCAACTACAGGAGGAAACAGGAACACTCTCGATGCAGGATTCCTTTGCAAGAGAAAGATGGGCTGGTAGTATCCTGGTAGGTCAATAAGGAAACATCTTCAGTCTCAGGCCAAATACCAACTGGCTATTTTAACAGTTCAAATTGAAACTAAAACTTTTCCAGAAGTCCAGTCTCATGATAACCATAAACCTCGGCTTGTCACTTCTCTGCAAACCAAAACAACCCCTGCTGGGTTTTTATTTGAAATTAGATTCCTTCTAGTAACTGTTTACAGTTCACTCTCAGTCCAAACCTTCTGGTGACCTTCCTTTTTAAAAACCACAAAGCTCAACTTCTATGAAATCCTTTTCTGTTTGAAAATATAAATTCTCAAATTTTAACAAAAAGAAAGGAAACCCTCGTAACAAGAGTGAGAAGACATTGTGTTCATGTGTCCTCCACCACATTTCTGGAGATCCACATCATGCATGGTTGGCATGACGAGATCTGAACAACCTAACCTGCAAATATTTGTGATCTTTCATGCAGAGAGGCATGCTGGAGGCAAGCACAGCTGCTGTGACAGGAAGTCTGCCATTGGCCTCTGAGGAGGAGGAGAAGCAGTCAGAGGATATACCATCACATCATTCTCCTGCACCTTCCACCAACAAAGGTAATTTCACATTGGTGGGTATGCGTTCAGACTTAGAATCAGGGGCACATGCTGGTGAAAGTACCACACAAGCGCCTGAGCAGCAGATGGAGGCTGTGATAGATGAGGGCTGTGGGTGGCCAGGCCCATGCTGAGCCTCAGACTGATGACGAGCCTCTGGCATGCTGCAGTTGCAGAGAGAAGTAAGGCAATATCTGGCAGAGTAGCCAGAGGCAATGCACAGCCTTGAGTGGATGATGGAGGAGTCCATCCATGCCATGACTGCTGCCATGTCTCAGGCATGTGAGCACATGGTTTCCTGCATTGAGAGGCTGGCGACCCTCATGGAGATCAGATCCCACAGGTGTGCTCAGACCTGCACACCGTCGCCTTGGCCATGAGTTCAACTCAGCAGTGACAAGGCGCGAGTAGGATGAGGCACCTGATGTCTTCTCCAGGCCCTTGTCCCTCTATGGTCAACAGGGAGGTTCAAGTGAGCCTTGAAAGGAAGGAGGACAGGTTGACCGCCACAGCTGGGAGCTCCCCTCAGGGTGCTCTGAGTGCTAACAGCGGCTCCTCCGCCACTCAGCTAGTGAGCCCAGCTCCAGTAGCAGCAACGACTGAGAAGACTCTTGCACCTCTGCAGGAACCCGTCAGCATACCGGGGCCCTCCTGGCCTCAGGCAGCCTGAAGACATCCGCTAAAGTCATCCCAGACCAAGGAGCAGCCTGATCAGCAGCCGGCCTCAACCTCAGCTGCAGTGCAGGGGTCCACCATATAGAAGCACATGAAAACGTATTGTTGCAGTCAGGTGAGGAGGGGTCAAAGAGCTTTCCTCTTTTCCGTCACCTTGTTTGACCACAACAGGTTTAATTCTTTTATCATGTGGATGTATTGGCCAATTCAGTAGGTGTTTGATTACGTACTTGCTATGATTCTAACAAGAACCAATTGGACAGGTTTTCTTGAGTTTAACAAAGAAAGAGGTTAACTGTATTGCACTGAAACGAAACAAAATAAAATAATAAACTATGTGCCAACTTTCACACTCATGCACACACTAGAGGTTCTCACACACACAGATAGGTTACAGAGTGAGGAAGCGTAGATTGGTCAAGTTAGAGTCCATACAAAAAAAGGTATACAGCCTGTGGAGTTTGGTGATTCGGCTGGCTTCCAGCTGAGTTCGGTGGTCCTGGGGCTTTTAGTTTGAAGCAATAAATGACTGAACCGGTGGGTTTCTCGGAGACAGCGATGCAGATGATTTCTTTCAAAGGGGTTTCTGGTTGTAGCCGGAGTATGCAGAGGTGGTCAGTTAGCAGGCAAGGCTCGAAGCTTGCAAGCTGGAATGGCGAGAGAGAGAGAGGGACCCCCACTTGGATCTGCACGCGGCAGAGTCCAGATGCTTCTCCTTGCTGCTACAGAGAAACACCAACTTAAAACAACAGATGGGGGCGAGGGAGCTTGCCACATGACAGTCACCCACTGATTCAAGCATGGTAGTTAGCAGTGTATTTCTTCTTGCTAAAGGGAACAGGCGTAAACTTCCTGGGTCTTGGTTCTTGCTGGGATGAGCAGACATTTCTTCTTTACCTCACAGGCCTTGCAATATAGTGTTGCGAATTAGGTGCTAGCAAAGTCATCTTTTATCTGTTCCTTTTTAAATTTCTTTAAAAAATATAAATTCAATTCTCCAGTCAGTGAATTAAAGAAAATTATTATTCAAAAAAGCATGTTGACATGACAGTATGAAGAAGTGCACCTAAGTGCACTTGGGCTTCAAGGGTTTATTCATTTTGACCTTTGTTTTGTTTTCTGCAATTGGTGTCATAAAATGCTCATTCTTTCATGCCTGAATTAGGAAATGCTGCTATCGCCCTTGCTCCCTCAATGGACTACCAATGTAGGCACAGGCCAAGTTTGGTAAATGCCTCAGATGTGCCACAGCGCATGGTGAAGCTGGGTGCTAGGCACGGAATTGAGATAAAAAGGAGGCGCCAGGCAGAATACAGTGAGGTGAGTCCTTATTGAGTTCATTTTGAGAGAATTTCATGATGGAAGAAAGCATGTACGTATGAGATTGTCTCTTGCCTCCCTTACACATCTCTCAATGGCCCTGGCCTCCGGTGCAAGGGAATCAATATTCAGTGCTGCCTGCTCATTAGCCTCCTCCCCAACCTACTCATTGGATGAGAACTAGAGATCAATCATGTCCTCTTCATGTAAGGCCATTCCCAGTGCTAGATTGTGCAGAGCACAGCAGACCACCACAATACATGAGATTCTCACCGGAGCATATTACAGGGTTCCACCAGATTGATCAAGGCACCGGAATCTCATCTTCAGAGCCCAATGGCCTGCTTAATGGTTGCTTGGGTGGAGCAGGTGTTGTACCTCTCCTCTGCTGTAGTGTGAGGATTCCTCACAGGCGTCAGTCTTCTTGTCCCCGAGAATCCATCCCTGATGGTGAGCAGGGGGCCTGAAAAGCTGTGGCACCTGGGACTGTCAAAGTATGTAGGCATCATGGCTGCTTCCAGGAAGTGGGCATACAGCATCGGGAAACACTTTCAGTGATCGCAGGCCAATTGAAGATTGATTGAATGGAAGCTCTTCCGGTTGATGAAGACCGCTGGCTACTCCATAAGAGTCTTGATGGTCACATGCATGCACCTTGCACCTGGAGGAATCCAGCGATGGCTTCAAAGCCAATGGCCCTCTTGTCCTGACTGTCAGGGTCGGCCCAGTACCGTACGTAGTTGCCTGCCCTCTTGAACAGGGCATTGGTCACCTCCCTCTGAGCCACTGTTGCACAGCACAGGGGTCCACAAAGATGGGGTGTATGAGACCTATGCCATCTGATCAGTACCCTTCCAGAACGGTCCTTGCAGAGTCAAACTTGACTTGGCACATTTCCGTTTGCTACTCCCCTTGGAAAATGCGCTAATGCCCCATGGTGCTCACCTTTGCAAACAGCCCAGCATCCATTTATATGCCGACAAGACCCTTGCACCCGAGATATAGCCTACCCGACCTTTGCCACCTACAATATGCCAACCGTGCAGAGTGCCCAGCACTGCAGGCCAACGATAGGCTCCGCTCCTCCCTCTTCCCTTATCCACGGATACCCATGGCTGCCTTCTTGCAGCATCACTGCAGCCTCGCCTTGGAGTCTGACTTTTAAATGACTGTGGATCAGAAGGCATGTGATCCCCATGCACCTTTGACTAAATTTAAAACCCCCATAAAATTGCGTTCACTTCAATGCAAATGTATTACAACTAGCTCTTCTACAATTTAAATTACAGTACCGCCACATTGGGACAGCAATGCTGCCTTGGACCTTTCCTGCCGCTGACAAAATCTGGAACTGATGTCACAATGTTGGGTTTCCTGGCAAGTCCAACAATCACTATTTTTCAGCCTCCACGCCTCCACTCCTACTCCTGCTCCTGCTCGCACAACAAAATTCAGCCTGTAGTTGTCCAGGACACGAGAAACATCCTGAAGATCCCACATTTTACAGGTGTCCGTTCTACGGGACTGAAGATCCCTGCCATGCCTCTATTTATTAATCTAACTAAACGTAACAGGAATAAAGCAAAGACATGAAAGACATATAAATAAAGTAAACTCACCAGTCAACCCTCCCTTGTGCTGACATTACTTTTAGTTCTTTTTTAAACCTGCTCCCTGATGCTCACTGTCACTGGGCTCTGCTGCTCTGTTCCCAAATTCTTTCAGCTACTCATTTCTCACTTAGGAGCTCTCCAAACAACCAATCACCTACATGCTGCCCATGTGATGTCACTCCCTGAAATTGTTTTTGTTGATTTGCTCGCCTAGTGCTCTCTCCGGCTCCCACAGGCTCTCTCTCTCTGTCTCCCACTGACTCGCTCTCTCTGTCTCCCACTGACTCGCTCTCTCTGTCTCCCACTGACTCCCACAGGCTCGCACTCTCTGACTACCACAGGCTCACTCTCTCTGTCTCCCATAGGCTCACTTAATTTCTCTCTCACAGGCTCACTGCTGCTGCTTTGACCAGTTGGTCTCCAACACTGTTTCCTCAGGCCTGCTCTCTCTCTCAACTTTAACAAAAAAAATCATGAATGTAAGCTTCAACACAAAAGGAAGATTCTAATACACTTTCTGCAACCCTATTGCGTGTGTTAAACACTGGAGTATTGAAACACTGTTTTAAAGTGTAAGTATGAAGAAAATGTCTTTTTTTGTCTCATAACAGTGCTTTTCTCTAGAAGCAGTAGTCATACTATTATTCCACAATAATATGACAAATTATTATTTTTTGATGTGTACTTTAATTTCCATAACAGCAGTGTGCAAGCTTAGGCAACTGTGAGGGGGTCAAATGTCATCTCCATAAAATCATCCACTGCCATCCCAACCCTAAGCCCATCTTCTTTAGCATTGTAACCTCCATGAACTCTCCATTCTTCTGACGCTGGCCTCTTGTGCATCTCTCAACCCTTCATCCCACCATTGGCAACCATGCCCCTATACTCTAGAATCCCTTTCCCAAAGCCCCGACCTGTAAGGTGATATATGAATCCAAATTGTTATGTTTTCTCCCCTGCAAACATGAAGAGTTTTGAGAACATTCATACCCTAAGTTACAAGCCTGTATAACTATTTGTCTTCACATATCATTTTTTGGCAGCTGTTGTAAGTTTTCGTGATTGACATCCATGAAGTTAGCTTATGTAGTGTAGCTGCAAGGAGCTGACAATAAGCTTGTCTGTGATAAAAGAGGAACAGCAAAGAATCAGAAAAATGGATAGAAAAATGCACAGCAGGTACTTGCTGTATGTCCAAATTAATCAGGCCACTTTAAGAGCAAAAGGCCAACATGCAGGAAGGGATTCTCATTGCAGTTCTTATATTATATGGGTTCTGAATGAGTGGAGCTCTGTTCAGGGATGCCAGCAATGTTATGGCACCTATTTCTTACTGGCATTATTTTTCATGCCCTTGATTAGCTTAGTACACAACTAATGCACAAGATCTAAGCAGTTTTGAGTCAAATTACAGTACTACATGTACACAAACATTCAGCAGGCACCAAGCTTCAAGCACCCTATAATGCAAAATGCATGTAGCGCAACAAATCCCAATATGCAGCAACGTTATAGCATCAAAGGTCCTATTAATGGCACCAGCAACTAATCTTGTCTAAAGTTATAATTTTAAATGTCCAACAGAAAGTTGCTTGCACTTAAGCAGAGTACTTTGAGGGTTCTTTTTAAATAAATTAGAACCTATTTGTTCTTTTTAAAAATTGAAACATCGAGCTGAATTTTACCAGCCCTTTGGAGATCTACTGGGAGGTGGGAGGTGCAGTAAAATGGCGTCACGAGAGAAGCCCAACATGTTCCCACCGCAAAAGGATATTTCCAGTGGCAGGAAGGGCAGCGGCTTGGCCAACTGGAGGCCAATTACAGCAATTAATTGGCCTATTGACAGCCATTTTATCAGGCTCCCAGGATTTTACGAGCATTGGAATGGCCCCCTCTCCCCCCACCACATGGTAAGTCTGCCAGCTACATTGAGGCAGCCTCCCAGCAGCTTCCCGGGGTGCCTTCCTTTCTGGATGCTCCATAGCCCAGGGAGAGGCCGCCCCGTAGCTCTGCCACTGCCACTGGACAGATTACCCCTCCGATCACCGGGGCCTGCCTGCCTGACCCTGACATATCAATTAATCTCTTACCATCCCTATCGGTGGCGCTGCCAAGGCTGCAGAGCTGCCTGCTCGCTGATTAGGCCGGCAGCTCGGAGAGGCAGGCCGCCATCCTTATTTGGATGGCGGTCCTGGCAGTAGCCTCATAATTGGCTGCCATCGGTAAAATAGCCGCCACAGTCCCGCCGTCCACCCATGTAGGTTTGGGGCCTGCATTTGGTCGAATTGTCAGGACCCATAGCATGCCGGTAAAATTCTGACCATCGTCTCACAGGTCCTGTAGTCTTCAGAGTGATGGTGGTCAACAGGTTGGAAATTACTTAATTAGATTTTGTTTTAATTTTCTCCCAAAGACACAATGCTGGCCTTCAGTGATGGTCACGGAATGTATTCATCTTCACATTCTACAAGCTGAAGTCATTCAAAGAGAGTGCAGAATTTGATCTGACAGGGGAAAGCCATTGATTTTACAGTAATTAATCTAACTGTGCAGCTGTCTGTTCCTCTCTGCAACTGTACACAGAGTCCATATTTAATTTACTTCATGGATTCACAGAATAGAAAAGGTCAGGATTAGAATTGTAGTCCTAGTCCTACTCAAAGGAAGATAATAGCCTGAATTTTACACCCCTTCCCCCCCACCATAGGAGTAGGCTGGTAGTGGAGGTGGGGGGTCGTAAAATTGAGTGGGAGGCGGGGGGCGGGGGCACCGTTCCCAACGCCTTCCCACTCCCACTACAATTTTACGTGGGGCAGTGGTGGCGAGAAATGGTGTGCCCACCTGAGGCCAGTCAAGGCCCTTAAAAGGCCAATTAACTGCCAGTAGCTCTTAGAGCAGGAGGGGCAGAAGTCCTGCCCAAGGCCAATTAAGGGCCTGGGGAGTGTAAAATCCTGGTGTGGCTCCCAACACCCAGCGGAGGTGAGCTTGCCCCCGACTTTTTGGCCGGTGGGCGGGGTCTCCCACCCAATGTAAAATTCCTGCCATAGAGTGTGAAAGTATGCCTGCCTTTGTTAATTGCTTTCATTAAGAGGTGACTTTCCATTCAAAGGAAAGAATTTAAAAAAAGGATAGAATGCTTCTGAGAATTTGCTTGAAAATATATACTGGAGCGAAAGCAAAACTACATAATCTCCAAAACCAGCGGCAAACATTAAAGGCTCAATTTTGCAAGATGGGTCAGGTGAAATGGAGTCTATGGCATCCAGTTTGTATATCCAGAGGGAAACATTGTTACATCCTCTCTGGTATGCTGTAATATCTATAGATAGTAGGCATGTAATGTAAAGGATGTGGGATCTTGTGATGGGAAGACTGATCCTAATGAACCCGACTGGCTTGGAACAATCTGGTGATGTACAAGTTTAAAGCACACTCAAGGGCTGAGACATTCCTGTGGCATTACTGACCCAAAAACCACTAATGAAGCTTTTAGAGGTTGGAGGTTTAAGAATAAAACCTTGTTAAGACAATCAGCCACTTAAATTGATCATGGGATTTAACTGTGTAGTTTGCACTATTTATAATGCATATTTTAGCCAGGGGTTTAATTTCACAGGATAGTAGTTTCTATTACATCAAGGAGCTTGAGCCATTACAGTCATGAATATCATTACTATTTTGAATGCCTTTGTTCCCAGTCATATTAACTGTCCAGTTATACTACCCAGTTTGCCTTCATGTTAAATGGTTTCAACTATGCATCAATGTAAACTCTGAAATATAACTTGGACATGAGGTTAGTCAGATTGAATTCTGGCAGGCAATGTGAGACACCTTCAATTCGGCCCACCAGAAATTAGCTGAAAATGTAGTTTAATCTTGACAAAGAGCCAATGCCCCATCAGTTTTCTCTGACATTAAAAATTTAACGAGATGTTGGTTGACAGGGCATTTTTACACTTACAAAGATTCAGAGCTCTGTGTTGCCTCACCAGGTTGCAACACAATGCTGGCACTATGACTGGAGTCATTTTGGCACCTGTCCTATTTTCCAGCAGTGGTCCGAGCCAGCAGACCTGAGCTGGAAGTCCCTGAAGGACACAATGAGGGTTAAATTGAATAGTACCCCAAAAAATGTGCGTGATTAACCCACACCCATTGATTGAAATGCAGACAGCAGGCCAACTTCATGCTGTCTGCCTACTTAAATGATTCCTGCATGGAGCTTGTTCTAACCGCACTGGTCATTGGCTGCACGTATTAGCAAGGGGCCCGAAATCCTAGCATTTCTTAATACAAGCCTCGACCTCTTAAAGTGGAGGGGCATTGTGACTGGAGCAGGTGTTGCAGGAAGTGAATCGGACCTGGGAAACATTAAATAATGGCATAACATGGGAGAGTGCAGGCTTTCAAGATTTTCGGACACTGCACGAGAGGTCTTGGTGGAGGAGGTGGAAAGTAGGAGTGATGTACTATATCTGTGGGAGGCCAGGAGACCCTTTGGACACACACTCAAGAGGTAGTGGAAGCAGATAGTCATGGGGGGTCAATGCCAGGAGTCAAGTCCCGAGAACCTGGATGCAGTGCTGCCAAAATTTCAATGACCTCACTCGAGTGGTCAAGGTCAGTAAATGCATCTTCAAATGTCAAATCCTACCAACTACATCACTCGCTTCACACTCTGCTCAATTCACCACATCCCCATCACTCACCAACCAACAATCTCTATCAATCAGGACTCATACGTAATGTGGGTAGTTTCACCACAACTTCACGCACGTAGCACTGTTACAGACCTCACACCCACATCTTACAGCTTGCACACACAGCCATTTATTGAACCATGATGCCACATCACCCAAACAAATTGCACCACACTCACTGAAACACTGCTCTCTCTCTCTCTTGTAGGACAATGTGGCACACAACCAGAGACAGTAGGAGTTAACCAGGCGGTGGGTGGGAAGGCCAAGGGTGGGGAAAAACAGGCATGCCTATATGTTGTAACCCCTTTGAAGGAGACGGCGCAGGAAATTGCTGAGCCCATGGCTAGCAGCAGGGCTGAATCAAATGAAGATGATGGCATCCTTAAATCCAATTCTCCTTCTCACATCTTGCTTCCTCCTCATCCCGCAATCTCTTCTAATTTACAAGCTGCAGATGATGTAAGCATGCACCTCTGACTTTCCCACCTACCCCTCGCCACAGATACCGATGTTCAAAGAGCATGCAATTCTGATTTGACACCATCGCTGCCATTTTGCAGTTCAAAGCATTTATATAGCAACTTCAGGAGCTCAGAACATTCCAAAGTGCTTTACAACCAATGAAGTACTTTTCAAGCGTAGTCACGGTTGCAATATAAGAAACAGGAAGCCAATTTGGGCACAGCAAGCTCCCACAAACAGCAATGTTATAATGGCCATATCATCTGAATTTTTTTCTTAATGTTTGTTTGTTCTGGGTTAGATACAGACCAGGACATGAGGGATAACTCCTGTGCTCGTCTTCAAAATAGTACCATGGAATCTTTTACATTCACCTGAGAGAGCAGATGGAGTATGTTCTGGCTGTTCTGCATACTTCCGACGGACATTAATTGTGGATGTGCTAATCTTTTCACCAAGGTGGTGTCCGCCCATGATTTGCAGCAGAAGTGCACGCGCGCACATCAGACGCCATTTTGGTTTGCTAACGGCACTTGTAAGACCCCAAAAATGGATGCCAACAAGCCCAATTTCACGCCCAGTATACTTTCATCTCTGTCATATGGAATTATATTTCCCCCAGATAGATAGGATAAAAGTTTCTTCTTTCTAGTACCTGTAGGGATGCTGTGTGAAAGATGTTTGGGAACTCTCAACCCAATTTCTACTGGAAGCTGCCCTGAAGCATAAGTGTGCAACAAATTGGCAATTGCCACTCAGACACTTTTGATAATTGATAGGAGAAATGTAAAGGTTCCTACTGGTCCATTTGCTTTGCTGTGGCTATGTTAAGGCACACTGTTGGAGCACAGTAAATGAGAGAAACAGATGCTGAAGACAAATAACTCATGGACCATCAGGAAAACAGCTGTATCACGCACTGATGGTCCCTAAGGCATCAGAAAATTAATGCCACAATTGCCTAGCTCCCTAGACTAGTGCAAAAACAAATATTACATACATCTATTTGCTCTCAGCCAATGTGAAATGTCTGCCACATTAAGAAGCAAACTACAAACAGTTTGGAGCGATATTTTAAGAAAGAATTTAAAATAGTCTCCTTCCTAGGAATTGCCATCACCACAATGATGAATTGCAGAATTGTACAAATATTCGGAGTGCCACTGTCAATATTCATACGGCAATTGTATTCAAGGAAAAATCTTATCATTCAAACTGGGCAAAATGTAGATTGATTCAGATTTAAAATTTGCAGTTCACACTCAATTGAATATATATGCAGTAATCTCATGCGCATACATACAACTAGGAAATGTGGCGAAGACGAACATTTTAGTTTTCATTTTCCTTTATGGTTTTGTTTAGTTCAGGATTCCTTGAAAATTAACAGTGAAAGGCAAAGACTTTCACCGGCAGCAATGCAAGAGCTTTTACAGAATTAACAATCACCTCAGGAATTCAAATGCTGTTTTAAAATTTTTATGTACTGAAGTGCAATAATGAAGTGGTTCTTGGGAGCGGCACATACTACTGGCCACTCACTCTGCATGTCAGAAGCTATCTAATGATGAAAGGTTAATTCAGACACACATTTTAATTATTCACGCAAATTGATCAATAATGTGTCTTCATGAGCTCTGGATTGGGGACTGCTTTTGCTTTCCCTGCACCAAAGCTGGAGCTAATGCTGTTGTGTGTCAGTGAATTGGAGTGTTTTCTCTTCTAAAATCTATATTTTATACGGTAGCCATTCCTGCAGCAAGAACACATTTAACTTGAAGGGAGCAGGGTACTGATGTTTGTAAGTTATCAATGATACAATAAATGGTTAATAGAATACCCAGTGCACTGAGTTGTGACCCTCCCTATCTAGATGGGTTCAGGTTGGACTTTAGAGTTAAGATTATAAGAGGGGAGGTCCGGGTTCACCTACCTACCACTTTAGCGATGCCCAACATGGGACCTGATAGGGAAAAATAGAAGAGAGGGTAGAGCAGTATTTGGGTATGAAATTACCTTTGAAAGAGAGATGGATATGAGTCATTGCGGCTGCATCCCATGATCAAGTGAAAGCCAAAGTGGGTACACTGTGAGTGGCTGTTGGCACATAGACGAAAAATGCAACAGTTAGCACAGGAACATCAGTGGTATGAAGAAAGGTTGCAGGAGAAGCATGAAAGGCTGCAGGAAAACAATGCAGTAATCGCAAGATTGATGAAAGCATTGTCTGAGGCTAGACAGGAGAGAGAAGATGAAAGGAAAAAGATGGAGGCAAGGTACAGCTACCTAGAGGTACAGGCAGTTGATTTGCAACACCAGTGCAGACAGCTACGGGAAGAAGTGGATAGTGAACGGGAAGAAAATAGTCGAGTATCTCAGGAGTGCAGTGACTTGAAGGCGGCATTCCAGGTGCTGCGAGAGTAGCACAAGGAATTTGAGAACTCTGCTGATCATTCAGCAAACAAGGAAGAAATTGAGCAGCTCCAGTACAAGTTACAGAGACGGAGAAGTATTGTCTGTGCTATGCAGGGGCTGCAGAAGAAGAGAATGCATTAGATAAATCATGCAAGAGGGTAGAAAAGGAGGTTATGGAAGGTGAAGAGAAAGGTTGTGGTAATATAGGGCGAGGTGTATTGCGTCCCGTACGGCACACAAAAACGACACCGGTGGCTGGGGAAAACTCGGTAGTGTTGAATTATGATGAAGCTTATGCTCCCTCACATTTAAGAAAAGCAGCAAGGGATTTAGGAATCCTCAGACGGGGAGAAGATGTAGAAGGACCCTTTTTGCACGTAGAGACGATGGTTGCGATACAGGTTTTCAACAAATCCAGGAAAAAGAGGTGTTTGCTTTTGAGTCTGTTTGGGCCAGTCCTTGCTGAGCTGCCCCAAGACACCAAGTATGCCCAATCGACAGTAACTTGAGACAGTATTAAGCAGCAGGTTAGAGAAGCTTGGGGTACGGTAGGGTTGATCCATTTGAGAACATGGCACAAACTATGCAGGGAGAGGAGGAACATCGAAAAGCGTTTGACAGCAGATTGTGGCCTGTTCATAATGAAACACAAGGAGGAGGGTTAGATCGGAATCAACTGGCAGAAGCCAATCACTGCCAATGGTTAAGAGCTCTTATAGCTTGCACAGAACCCATTAAGAATACAACCATGTCAGGAATTGATTTGGGAGATGCAGGCATGACAGAAGCTCAGGTGTTGAGGAAGTTGATTATGTTTTGGGAGGATAAACAGGACAAGCAGGAAAGGAACAAGGTAGAAAGGGGCAAGAAAGGAAATGTATAGGAGATGAAACTCCAGGTAACTCCAGACCCGGCCCCTAAACAGAGCCTGGGAAGGCAGCGGTGTAGTGGTAATGCCACTGGACTAGTAATCCAGAGGCCTAGGCTAATACTCTGGGGACATGGGTCCGAATTCCACCACAACTGATGGTGAAATTTGAATTCAATTAATAAATCTGTAATTAAAAGGCTAGTCTAAGGGTGACCATAAAACCATTGTTGATTGTTGTAAAAACCCATTGATTCACTAATGTCCTTTAGGGAAGGAAATCTGCCGTCCTTACTTGGTTTGGCCTACATGTGACTCCAGACCCACAGCAATGCACTCTGAAATCAAATTGCCGAGCAAGCCACTCAGTTGTATCGAAACCGCTACAAGGTCTAAGAAAAGAAATAAAACCAGACAGACCACCCGGCATCGACCTAGGCACTGACAACGACAAACCCAGCCCTGTTGACCCTGCAAAGTCCTCCTTACTAACATCTGGGGGTTTGTACCAAAATTGGGAAAGCTGCCCCACAGACAAGTCAAGCAATAGCTTGACATTGTCATACTCAACGGAATCATACCTTAAAGACAATGTCCCTGACACCACCATCATCACCCTGCCGGTGGGACAGGACATACCCACCAGAGGTGGCACAGTGGTACACAGTCAGGAGGGAGCTGCCCTGGAGTCCTTAACATCGATTCTGGACCCCATGAAGTCTCCTGGGATCAAGCCAAACATGGGCAAGAAGAGCTCCTGCTGATAACCACCTACCGCTGCCCCCCCACCCCAACCCTTTGGCTAATGAATCAGTGCTTCTCCATGTTGAACACCAATTGAAAGCAGCACTAAGGGTAGCAAGGGTACATAATGTACTCTGGGTGGGGCACTTCAATAAGAGGTTCGGTAGCACTACTACTGACCGAGCTAGCCGAGTCCTAAAGGACATAGCTGCTAGACTGGATCTGCAGCAAGTGGTGAGGGAACAAACAAGAGGGAAAAACCTACTTGACCTCATCCTCACCAATCTGCCTGTCACTGATGAATCTGTCCATGACAGTATTGGTAGGAGTAACCACCACACAGTCCTTGTGGAGATGAAGTCCCGCCTTCACATTGAGGATACCCACCATCATGTGGTGTAACATCGTGCTAAATGGGATAAATTTCAAACAGATCTAGCAACTCAAAACTGGGCAAGCATGAGGCACTGTGGGCCATCAGCAGCAGCAGCAGAATTGTATTCAATCACAATCTGTAACCTAATGGCCCGGCATATACCCCACTCTACCATTATCATCAAACCAAGGGACCAACCCTGGTTCAATAAAGAGTGCAGCAGGGCATGCCAGGAACAAGACCAGGCATACCTAAAAATGAGGTGTCAGCCTGGTGAAGCTGCAACCCAGGACTACTTGTATGCCAAACTGCGAAAGCAGCATTCGATGGAGGTTGTCCACAACCAAGTTCTATGTTCTGCAGTCCTGCCACATCCAGTCGTGAATGGTGGTGGACAATTAAACAACTAACAGGAGGAGGAGGCTCCACAAATATCCCCATCCTCAATGATGGGGTAGCCTAGCACATCAGTGCAAAAGACAATGCCAAAGCATTTGCATCCATCTTCAGACAGAAATGCCAAGTGGATGATCCATTTTGGCCTCCTCCTGAGGTCCCCAGCATCACAGATGCCAGTCTTCAGCCAATCTGATTCACTTCACTTGCTATCAAGAAACAGCTGAAGGCACTGGATACTGCAAAGGCAATGGACCCTGACAACATTCCAGCAATAGTACTGAAAACTTGTGCTCCAGAGTTTGCCGCACCCCTAGCCAAGCTGTTCCAGTACAGCTACAACACTGGCATCTACCCGGCAATGTGGAAAATTGCCCAAGTATGTCCTGTACACAAAAGGCAGGACAAAAACAACCCGGTCAATTACCGCCCCATCAGTCTACTCTTGATCATTAGCAAAGTGATGGATGGGTGTCATCGACAGTACTATCAAGCAGCACTTGCTCAGCAATAATCTGCTCAGTGAAGCTCAGTTTAGCTTCCACCAGGGCCACTCAGTTCCTGACCTCATTACAGCCTTAGTCCAAAGATGAACAAAAGAGCTGAACTCCAGAGGTGAGGTGAGAGTGACTGCCTTTGACATCAAGGCAGCATTTGACCGAGTATGGCATCAAGGAGCCCTAGCAAAACTGAAGTCAATGGGAATCGGGGGAAAACTCTCTGCTGGTTGGAGTCATACCTGGTACAAAAGAAGATGGTTGTTGTTGAAGGTCTATCATCTCAGTCCCAGGACATCAATGCAGGAGTTCCTCAGGGTAGTGTCTTAGGCCCAACCATCTTCAGCTGCGTCATCACTGACCTTGCTCCATCATAAGGTCAGAAATGGGAATGTTCTCTAATGATCGCACAATGTTCAGCATCATTCGCAACTCCTCAGATACTGAAGCAGTCCATGTAGAAATGCAGCAATACCTGGACAACATCCAGGCTTGGGCTGATAAGTGGCAAATAACATTCACACCACACAAGTGTCAGGTAATGGCCATATCAAACAAGAGAGAATCTAACCATCTCCCCTTGATGTTCAATGGAATTACCATTGCTGAATCCCCCACTATTTGGAGGCATTTTTGTGATTTCTTTTTCATCTAATAAGGCTTGTGGTCTGTCTTGATTACTATATGTATTCCAATGATGCAGTCTGAAAATGTTTCACATGCCCATGCGGCAGCTAGAACTTCTTTTTCGATAATTGCATAGTGTATCTCTGTAACTGACAGTGTTCTTGTCGCATAGAATATGGGTCTACAGGGACCATCAGGTAGATCCCGAAAAGGAACTGCACCCAAGCTGTCTGAAGAGGCATCTTCTGCTATTGTCATAGACAGTGTAGGATTGTAGTATGCCAACATGTCCGGAGAAATTAGCATCTCTTTAATTTTCTGGAACGCTTGTTCCTGGTGCGCATTCCAACACGATGCTTGCTGTTTTCTTAGAAGTTGTCTTAGTGGATTAGTTACTTGTGCTATGTGAGGTTAAAAACTTTGCTAGTTGATTTACTATTCTGAGAAATCTCTGGAATTGCTGAACTGCTGGCGGGTTAGGAAATTCCTTAATAACCCTTGTTTTCTGAGGATTTGCCATTATTTCTTCTCCACTCACAATGCAGCCCAAGGAACAAATAGAAGTTTGGGAAAATTCACATTTCTCATGTGAAGTCAGTCTTGCCTCTTGAAGTCTCTGTAGAACCTCTCTGACTTCGTGGCCGTGTTCCTCCACTGATATTTCGTGTATCAGAATATCATTTATGTGGCATATTATTCCTGTGAGCCTTTCTGGGATATTGGACATTGATCGTTGAAAAATCACCGGTGCAGAGGTTATTCTGAACAGTAAACTATTAAAACAAAAACGCCCAAAAGGTGTTATGAATGTAGTCAATAACCTTGAGGTCTCATACAGTGGTACATGTTAAAACCCACTATTGGCATCGAGTTTTGTAAACATGGTGCTCTGAAAGAATTTCAATAAACTGTTATCCACCGTAGACATTGGGTTAGTCTCACGCACTACTGCTTTGTTGACCTGCGTTAAGTCCACGCATATTCGCAGAGTTCCATTTGGCTTCGGAACAGGAGCCATGGCTGAACACCAATCTGTCGGTTGTGTTACTGGAGAGATAACGCCCATTCTTATCACCTCCTCCAATTGTTCTTGGACTTTGGTTAATAAGGGATGAGGTATTTTTCTTGGTGTGAAGATACACACTGGTCTGGCCTCTTCCTTCAGAGTGATCTGTCATCCATCTTTAGTTTTCCAAGCCCTATGAACATCTTTGGAAATTCTATTTGAAAGGAATTGTTTACCTTTGTTTGCTTGACTTCAGCTACCTTTTTAATCAACTGCAGTTGTAAGCATGCATTCCTGCTCAGTAAAGAAAATTCTTGATTGTGTAAGATGTATAAGATCTCTACCAGTTGTCTGCCTCTATGATGAACAGTTGCTTGGAGTTTGCCTTTACTCACAGTTGTCGCCTGCCTCGACCATGCAACTGTATATCTATCGGTTGCAGGTAATGTCTCTTCATCCAAGGCTCTTGGTCAGAGAATACCATGACACTAGTCCCTGTGTCAAGCTTAAAATTTATGAGGTGTCCATTCACATAGATGTCTGCTATCCAGAAATCTTGATCTGGATTACTGATTTCTCCCAAGAACTCTCCTGGCTCTTTCTCTTGTGGGTATTGCTGTATTTGATTCACTGCTTTTTGTGTGAAGGTCTTCTGCTTTGTACCATTAAATGCAGAAATTTTGTTGTGGCACATCTTCCCATAACGTCCAGTATTTCCACGTTTAAAACACTCAGCTTTACTTGCTGGGCACTGCTCTCATCTGTGGGTCTTCTTGGCTCCACAACAATGGCAAGGTTTTCCTATATCATGCACCTCTCACCTGTATGTTTTTTCTGTTCCTCGAAGTGTTTTCCTGACTTTGGTTTAACCAGCTGTATGGGCATTGGGCTCCTTTTCATCCACAGCTTGTCTTCAGCTCGTAGGATGTCCCTATTCTGTTTGCGAACTTCAGCCTGTCTTACAATTTGAATGGCCTTTTTCAGTGCAAGGTCTTCCTTGGATTGCAACGGGTCTGCCAAGGATTCATCCGCTATGCAGACAACTATCCTGTTTCCGCTTAGTTCTTCCTTTAATTCTCTGTATTCACAACTTTCTGCCAATCTTTACAGGTCATTAATATAGGAATCTACAGATTCGCCAATCATCTGCGCCCCCTTAGTAAATTTAGCTTTTTCCAAGATTTTATTGGCATAGAGATTTAAATATTTATCAAAGGCTTGGAGTACCTCGTCAAATTTATCGATAGCCTCGTTGATCCCTTGTCGGACAATAGCGTCATCCTCTATCACTCCTACTGAATACAGAAGGGTGTTCACTTGCTGCACTTCAGATTTGGTCTGGAGTTGAGAAGCAATTCTGAACATTAAGAACCTTTTTCTCCATACTAGCTAAATTTTGGCCCTGATTGGGACCTTCTTGATTCTGGAAACTCTCAGGCATTCCCAATTTTGGATCCATATTTCTTCTTTTTGTTTGCTAGACTTTGCTAGGGCGTTCCCCTTTAATTTTAAATTTTTCAGGCTTGGCTTGAGGTGTTCTTGTTCTGTTCAAGGTTTTCCCCCGGTCCCCGACCTTTCCCGTGCTTTCTGACAATTACCGCGCTTTTTCTCCTTGGCGAGGCTCAGCAATGGCTGCTGACTGTACTCGCCTCCTTAGTCGCGGATTTGACCGAGATCACGTTCTGCACCCGATTATTTCCCCAGTGTGCCATTTAAATAAATAGACAATTTCACTGTCTTGCCGATCCTGGATCGCTCGATGTGCTGGAAGTACTGACGCAAAGCCCCACGCTGCTGTGGTGTGGTCTGAGAGGATGCAGAGCTCTTCAAAGCCTCTTTTGTCAGTAAGTAGTTTTTCTTACTGCACTGGGCCAGTATTTATCTTTAAATTTCTCTGTTCTTCCCCTGGTGTTTCTTCCAAAGGTAAGGGGATCTTCAAATTCTCCTGGTCGCTTTCACCAGTGCCACCACGTTGCATTCTTGGGTTTTTATTAGTAGCATAATAGGCATTCTAGAGAAAGTCTTAGACTCCAGTAAAAGTTAACTCACAACTCTATCATTTACAGTCACTATACACATTCTCTGCAAGCCACTTTAGCTGGCATCCTTCGTGCTGTTGCACCTTCTTCTTCTCAAGTCTATCTCATATGACTGTTATATTATCGCTCGTACAGTGGGAGGGATCTCTCTCACTGTCTTCAGTATTAACCCTTTACATCCTTATACTACAATTTGTTACTATTCATACAGACTCTTGAGGAACATATGGCATTGCTAAAGGAGTTGTTGCAGCTCCTGACAGGTGATGGGTTGAAGGTAAACCCTAAAAAGGCCCAGATAGGGCAAAGGGAGGTTCAATTTTTGGGCCTTACGCTGAGACCAGGAGAGAGAGGCATAAATGAGGCAAAAAAGAAAGCAGGACAAGAGTTACCTCAAGAGTTAGGACTGACGGGATATTGCCGTGAGTTTATAGAAAATTATGCAGGCGTAGCTGGACCATTGTACACATTAACACAGAAGTCAGCTAAATGGGAGGGGACAGAGGAACGTGAAAGGGTTTTTCACACACTGAAGGGAAATAGGACTATTTTATACACAAATTGAAGGCTCACTCTAAAACAGAGCTGAGATGGGAAGGAAACAAGAAAGCAGAGATGCTAGCAAAGAGAGATGCTATTTGGAGGAATGCCTTTGGAACCCATGGAAGGAAGGGGAAAAATAGCAATGATGGCAGTGGTTAAGCCAGTGAGAGTGAGTGATCTTATGGAAGTGAAAAGGGTGGATCCAACATTCGGGGAGGTGTTATGCAAAGTAGAAAAGAGGGACCCTATGGAAGATCTGAAATGGGAATTAAAGAGGGATGTTATTTAAGAATGATAAATGGGTGGTGCCTACAGACCAGAGGGAAGATTTTCTCCGATTAGTACACGGGGGACCAGGAGCAAGGCATCCTAGTGCAGAGGAAACATGGAAAAGAATGAATGCGGTGGGATGGTGGCCTCATCAGAGAGAGGATGTGGAGGATTTTGTCATAATTGTCTGATTTATGCAGCCAATAATCCAGACCCACAGAGGAGAAAGGCACCTTTGGGGCACATCTGAAGATCAGAAGGGCCTTGGGTTGAGGCATTTCCATGTAAGGCAGCAACCCTCCTAATGACCTCAAAAATCCTGATGAAGGAGGTATTCTCTCGATGGGGACTACCATGGATCGTGGAATCAGATCAGGGAAGCCACATTACTGGACAGGTAATGCAAGCAACTTTGAAACTGCTAAGTATTGAAGGGAAATAGTATGCAAGTCATAATCCAGTCCTTAGGAATTGTAGAGTGCATGAATAGAACCCTAAAAGACTTAGGAAGGAACTGGATGAAAAAAAGAAGAAATGGGATCAAGTGTTACCACTGGTCTTCATGAATATTAGGGGAAGCACCTCTTGTACATCAGGATACTCACCTTATGAGTTGACGACAGGGAGACCCATTAGAACACCGGTACATTTGTTGGTACCTGTTCTGACTGGAAGACAGAAGGAGGAAGTAGCTTAGGACAGATTTGTGAGAGACATGAACAAAGTCACAGGAGCTCTGTTGGCAAGATGCAGGGAACATTGGCAGAAAACCAAAAACCACAGGAATGGGACATAGGGGATCAGGTGATGGTAAGGAATAATGCTCAAGTGAGAGTGTTCGAACTGCTGTATAAGGGACTGTATAATACAGTGGAGAAAGCAAATCCAAAGGCATATGCAGCACAACAAGGTGGTAAAATGGTTCCACATCAATCATATAAAATTGTACAAACCCCAAAAGAAACAACAAAGAGCAGAAGGGACTGTTATGAGTGTGACAAAATGGTGGACCATGGAAGATGAGGGTGTACCTATGTTGATACAGCCATAGGGACAGCCACAAAGGCCACCAGTATCAGTCCCAGCCCCTCAAAAAAATGACAACAGGAGGTGCCAGCAGGAAGGGAGAGAGCCCAGAGGGCGCTAGCCCAAGAGACTCAAAACAGATGTCATAAATGCCAAGGGCATGCATGTAAATTCAGTAAATAAATAAGTTGCTATTTAGCCAATCGGATCTGTGCAGCCTGGATAGTGTAGATTCGGCTAACACAGAGTGAAACTTTGTTTATTTTTATTTTTCAGAAAGAAAAAAGAAAAGGAGGAAACAATGAAGCACTTCTCTTGGGAATCATGTGGTGCAAAAGTGTGACCTCCGAACTAGATTGGTGTTCATCAACGGTCACCTACCTGGGGAAAACAGCTGAAGCTGAAAAATATTCCAAGCAACAGTATTTTACATGCCCTTTTGACAGTAATAACAGCTCTGAAAAAGGGGCAGCAGAATGCAACAATAATTTAGCTTTGGTAAAGATGATAGAGGTAAAGGAAGGGAGAAGAATTTGTGTAAAATGTAGCTTTGAGTCATCCAGGGATGGTAACAAATGGACAAACCTAAATTATGTAACGCCACAGACGTTACACTGCTCACACCTGCACTGGGAAAACCTAGGGTGGATAGGTTAAATGTAGAACCAGCTGTATCCATATGTAGCCTATAATGCCTCCGCAAGTGGAGTGGATAGGTGGATTCCCACAGCAAGTGAAAGAAACAGTAAGTTGTCCTTATAGATTACATGACCATGAAGGATCCGCATGTGAATTCTCAGGGAAGAGGGAAAATTGTATCATGCAATCTACATCCAGAAGACATAGAATTGTTAACTCTGTTTATAGAGGAAATGGACAGTATTGTGTAACCACAACTGTAAAATCTTATATTTATGGAAATAATTTGACACACCCAGTTATAAAACCAACCTTTTGTATTGAGCCTGCTCATGTGGTATCAGTAGGACATAGGATCCGACAATCCTTACACCTTGGAAAGGAAACTCGTATCAAATGTATCAGACCCACTCTTTCATTTGAACATGGAAGAATGTCTTAGTAAAGTTGGCTATGATCTAGATCTACTTGAACCTGAAGTTTAGGCTAAAATAATTAAATTACTGAATGGTCTTGATGTAACCCAGCATGTATTGTTGGAATTAAAACAAAGACAAAGTGAGGTGTGAAAAAATATATTCAAAACATTAAAATTATCCCATGGTGGGACCAGTTAAGAAATTGGGGAACTATGGTTGAGATAAATCCTTGGTTAAGAATTGTGTCTCATGTGTTGGTCATAATCTAATTGATCATTTAGATCCATTTGCTATGGCGATGGCGGAGAAAAGACGGTAGAAGAAGAGACAGCAAAAGTTAATGCGTGAGGTCTTGGCTCAGCAAGAACAGGAGAAGTTGGTTTAAAGGTGACTGATCCTCTGAGGAGTCAAGACATCAGTCACTTGGGGGTAGAGTTCTGTAGCCAGTCCTGCAGCAAGAACGCATTTAACGAAAAGTAAATGGACATTAAAGGAACAAGCAGCAGTACCGTGAAGGCAGTTTGTAAATTAACAATCACCAGCAATGGGCCAAGTTTTGTATTCTTAGAACCAACAGGACTTTTAACTGACCTCTTAAAACAAACAGGAGCTGAAATGAAATTATTCATTCAGAGACACGACGGATTAGCTTTATGAATATGTTAACCAAGAAATAGTTGATGCAATCAGACCACACATATGCATCTATCCAGATTTAAGTGACTTATCTCAACCATTGAACACCTATAGCCAAACTGTAACTGGCACTTACAAGCTAACGAGCTGTGGGTTCCAGTATCTCTGGGTGGACAGCCACATCCCTTGGAAATACGAATCCCAAAAACTGTTTCTTTGGGGCAAAAGTCATTCACCAATCTGATGATGCTAATAAGCTAGAATCTTCCCCATCAAAATGTCTTCATGTGTTAATGGGCTATTCATGAACCCAGGATGTAGAATTGCTGCAAGATTTAAGAAGTTACAATCAAAAGCAAGAGGGGTTTGCATCAATCATTGTCACGGGTGCAATCTTTGTGCTATAAGAAACGTGTGTTCAAGGACAAGAGCAGCGATTCGCAAGGGAACTGTAGGCAGGATTGATCATCTGCACTGATAGGAACATACTCCTCTGAGCGATCGACAGGGTGAATGCAGTTCAGAAATAAAGGGACAGCACTTGTGAGTATTGATTTAACTTGAAGGGAGCAGGGTAATGGTGTTTGTAAGTTATTGGTGATACAATAAACAGTTAAAAGGAATACAGAGTGTACTGAGTCATGAGCCTTGATCATTTTCCCCATCCGGACAGGTTCAGGCCAAACTTTAGGGTTAAGACTATAAGAGGGGAGGTGCAGTTTCACCTACCCACTGAAAAGCAGGGGTTATATTGGTGAAGCCAGATTTTTGGAGATTAATTTACAAACTAGCAGCCCCAAGTCCATTAGAAATGGCAAATGAGCTTAAATTTATATAAACTTACCTATTTCAAATCAAGTTTATTCCTGAAGTATTCCACGGCTACAGGCATCTTGCTTTAAAAGCATTTTACAGCATACGTAATGCATTTACATGTTTTTCAATGTTTAAGGAAGTAGCTTTTGCCAACTTTATTACTGGAGATATACTGGTGACAATTCCAGGCAAAATTACCAGAAAACAGTTATTAAACAAAGCTCAAATAAGTAAATACTTAAGTAGAAAAGATACAAAAGAAATATAGGCCAGAATTTTACTGGGCCACTGATGCGTGTATACACCTTTAAGAGGTGTGGCTACAAGATCATGTTAGTCATGTAAGAGATATGATGTAACACACCACATGGTTCTGAGTCTTTAGCAGTCTTGAAGAAACACCTGTACACTGAACATCTTGATGTACTAGCTGCTCTACCATTATTCAATAAAGAACCCACAATATTGCGTTACTGATCCCATCTGGAGTGGTCAGTCTTTGTGTACCATCTCTACTAACACAGAGGCTCAAGGAACACACAGTGGTGAGATTTCTGAAGACCCAAAGATGCAACACATTACTACTGCTGGGTTTTGAGAAGAACTAGACACATTACAAGCTGATAACACGGTTGGGATTCTGAAGAGAGCACACTTCTTTTCCTCTTGGAAGATTAGACCATGTTGCAAGCCGTTTTTATTTTCTCTCAGGTCTACTCAGCAATGATCTGGATCTCCAACACCCCAACCCAACCAACCGTCTTACCTTCGAAGCAGTGCAGCCAGTAGCAACTGGGTAAGCTTCTTTTCACTGCGGGCTGTGAAATCTGGTGGCTACAGACCCCTATTGACTCAATTGACATGGGGATTCTGAGGTCAGTTTCTAACAATGAGAGCAACTTGAAGTAGCCTCGGAGAAATGAACGCTGTACAGAGATAACAGACCGCATTACGTTTGCGAGGTGCGTCGGACAATTTAGCGCCATCACGTCAGTGGGCTATCTGGTCGAGCACAAAATTGGCATAGTTTCGATGTGGGGAGTGCCATGATCCATCGGTGAACAATGGAACAGGAAACAGTCAAGACGCAGAACAGAGGAGAGTCTTTATTGTTATTTCAGGAAGAGCAACCGCTCTTGCTATTTTTCGAAGGAAAATTGCCTTTACAGATTTGGGCCTTCGATTTTACTTCGTATCAAATCCACCCTTCATGGACCAGGCTAAACCAAAAGCACGCAAATTCGGCAACAGTGCCACAACCTCCAAGCCTGTTCCATTACTGGTATTACAACAAGTCTCCACAGCAAGAGACAGCATCACAACCTCCAAACCAGATCACCAGTGCAACTGCAACTCTTTTCAATGCAGAAGCCAGAACTATACCATCCAAGTCTGTTCAGAAGTGATACTGCAAGTCTTTTAGTTATTTTCCTTCACAGCTTATCTTTTCTTCTATAGGTGCAACAACACAGAGTCATTGCTATCATGGCAACACTTTTCCCTCCTATTAATTGGAAAGCATCTGACCTGCTTTCAGAATTTCTTCTTTTCAAGCAGAGTCAAGCTTTGTTTCAATGACCTACCTATTGATTTTCCACAGAAGCAAGCGATAAAGATATGCATAGCCATTGGCAATAAAGGACTACATCGTCTCCAGTCCTCTGGTCTTCATGAAGAACAGAAGGATCCTGCAAAGATTTGGTCCACTCTAGAAGAGCAATTGTGCCTCAACCAACACCAATTCATGTCTTTCAGACAACAGCCTAGTGAATGCATAGACCAGTTTGTCAGTCATTCTCGTGCCAAAGGCCGAAAGTGTGATTTTACCAACTCTGAACTGGCAGATTGCATCATCGAGCTTGTGATTGCATCCACATCGATGGAACTCTACCAAAAGGATCTTTTGGACAAACCCAAAGTGTACACGGTTGATGCCTTATTGAAGGATATCTGCACATTTCAGTCCAACATCGTGGGTCAACAAAGCCTTCAATCTCTATGTGTCACAAATACCATAGGTGCATTGAATAGGGATTTCAAATCCAAGACACCAAGTACAAGGTGCGGCTTTTGCATTTGCCTAAAACCTGTCCAGCACTTAGATCCATATGCAAAGCATACGGTGTCAGCAGTCACTAGAAATGACAATGTCGCAAAGCCAAGACAGACACTGGGGCCAAGAGTCCAGAATACAAACAGTCAAACCACAGGATAGCTTCGCGCCCTGACGAGTTTTGCAATTCTGTCACGCCACAACCGATTCATCTATGAAGTTGCGGGTGACAGTAGCACTACCGATCCCGAAGATCAGAGTACAGGCACACAAGTGAGTGAGCGGAACAGTCATTCCATGTCATCAAAGTTACCGAGCACATTGATTTGATTACTCCGCTAGAAGCTTTTGCATCCATTCGTATTTCATGTACAGGAAGTGGGTAGACATTTGCTCTGGGCAAAAATGGATGCAGGCGCCAGCGAAAATACTTGACCCCATGCATCTTAAAACGCATGTATCCGGATAAATAGCATGCCAGGATAACTGCGACCAACACTCAACTAACTGCTTACAATGGGTTCCCGAACCCATGTCTCAGGTCCATTACGATTAAGTGTTGTTATCATAATTCGGATCGGAAACCCCAAATTTTCTGCACTGCTCAAATGACTGGAGCTGCTATCGCTGAACTGCGAAGATGCAATGACTTAACCTTGATAACCATCCGTGGCATCGAGTGATGCCAAGCACTATCTCTCTCCAGTCCTCAGACGGTGAATAGAGCAGCCTTGCAACAAAGGAGTGCAAAGCAGGCCGTGGTTTCCCAGATTTTCCAATTTTTCTCATATTGTGGTCAGAAGAGAGAAGCTCTTTTCAACTTCTGGGCGTCTTGTGGTTTCAAGATTCCTAAGGGTGAGAACGAGGATGAGGCACAGCCTGTTGCATCCAACATACAGTGCCTCCAGTGCAAGCTGTATCCAATGCATGAAGTTAGAGTTGTTCTTTTAGAACAAGGAAGAAAAATGAAAAAAAAATGCGTGACAGTCGCACTGGGAGTGAACTTCCCAAATTAGCTATTGGTCAGCAAGTTACCATTCAAAGCCCTATCACTGATGCATGGAGTTCTGCAACAGTCTCCAAAGTTCAACCAGAATCACATTCTTATGAAGTAACTACACATACTGGTGTTACATTGCGTCATAACCGAGGTCAAAGCAGAGCTGTTCATAATTCCAAATCCATGGAAGACTCCCATTGCAACTCATACAAGATCAAAGACTATGGGCTGAAATTTATACTTCCGCCGTCATAATCAGCGGCGACATAAACAATGGCAGTCCGCCTGTGCGGAACGCACGTCACGGTGCCGCCGCAATATTAAGTGTGGTGACTCATTTAAATAGCCGGGGTGGACCGCCGACCCCGATGACAGTCCATCCCGAGCAATGGATGCTGATGCCATTTTTAAAGGGCTTCGAGCCCTACATTTCAATTTAAATATTTAAAGCTAGATTGTTTTTAAAAAATTAAATAAATTGATCTTGATCCTCTCCCACCTCCCCAATAACCATAGATTTAATTCCTTGCCCTGTCCCCACAAAAACATTTACCTTGTGCACCTGACATTCCCCCACCAACAAAATTCATAAACTGTGCACTGTAATCCTTCCTACCAATCCCACACCAATGAGATCCCCATCCGGGGATCCGAAGGCACAGGAGTGCTGGCCACCGGCACCAGTATCACTCCAGAGCAGACGGTGGGAGCATGACGGTAATTAATTCATTTATTTAAATTATTTTACATATTTAAATTGGGCTCCCATCGCCGAGAGGCGGATGGGGGTGGGGTGGGGTGGGGTGGTCACCACAAAGCCTCGCCTCCACTGGCAATATGGGGCTGGGCCTTCCCGGTGTCAAGGTCTGTGATGGGCCTCTCCCGGAGGCATTTTCCGGCACTACCTCACCTCCCCCACCACAACCCCCGACGTCAGGTGGTATGAAAAATTCAACCCCATATCTCAGGCAGAATCTACACATTCTTCTTCCATGAAATCCAATTCACAAACATCTGTTCCAGTGTCTGAGAACTGCTACCCTGTTTCAAAATCTGGCAGAGTTATCAAACCACCGTTACATTTTCGCGATTGATGTTCTTGCATATTCTTTTTTTTTGTATTACTTCATAATAGTTTTCTGTACGTGTATATAGTTAACTTCTACTTGCCTAAAAATGTGTTTAAATTTGTAAATACAGTCCTCTTCTTTGCCTTTTGGGGAAAAAAGGGACGTTATGTGTGTCCACCTTTAAGAGATGTGGCTACAAAATCATGTCAGTGATGTAAGAGCTATGATGTAACACACCAGGTGATTCTGTGTGTTTAGCAGTCTTGAAAAAACACCTGTACAGTGAACATCTTGATGTACTAGCTGCTCTACCATTACTCAATAAAGAATGCACAATATTGCGTTACTGATCTCATCTGGCGTGGTCAGTCTTTGTGTAACGTCCATAGTAGCAGAGAGGTTCAAGGAACACTCAACAACTGAGAGTTTGGTCGGCAGTGGGCCGGGGATGTAAGATGCAGTTGGGATGTGTTTGCCCGGAAATCCAACATAGTGACGTTGCTTCGACATGTTATGTGCAGTGGGAACCATGGAGGACGGACTTCTCACCACCACGCAGCACGAAAGCAATTAACGCAGCTCAAACCGCAATAAACTCAAAGTTTACAGTGCCTTTAGTGCTGTGGAAGGGAATTGTCAGACAGGCAGAAGGGGGTGAAGATGGCAGCAGTAAAGAGGGGGTTGCGTGTGAAGGTGGAAACAACAATGGGGGTTGGCATTCTGCAAGGGTGACAGAGGGGCAGTGGCACTTGCTCCCAAGGGGCTAGCCAGTGAAAGGTCTTGGGGATGGTGGCCTGCAGAGAAAACACAGGACTAGGACAGCGCCAATTGCCATGGGCCTGATCCACCCCCGCAGCCTGAGGAGGAGGAGCAACACAAAGGGAAGGAGGTCCAGACACCAGTGGGGGAACAGCAGGAACGTCAGAAGCAGCAAGAGGGCCAGTCTCCAGGTGGGCACACCTGGGAAGAGCGCAGTGGGGTGTGCCAACAGCCTGATGCATGAGGAAAGGCCTATCTCTGGGAGAGAGTCTACCGTACACGTTCAACTATCTCCAGATGTCTGAGCGGCAATGTCAGTGCAGACTGAGGCTGTCTGATTTATGTGCCATGCTTCAGGAGCGCACACTGACAAAACTGAGTAGCTGACTAGACCTAACCTACTCCAACACTAGATGCCTATTGAGGGACCAAGGCAGCAAGAATGGAAAAGATAACCAACAGCAGTGACTCTAACATTTACTGAGTGGCACAACATAATAAAGACTTAACATGTACAACGTCTAAACACCTGTGAACCGTAAGTCAAGAGGAAGAAGGAAGCTTACTTAAGGTTGAGGAAGCAAGGAACGGACAGGGCTCGAGAGGGTTATAAGGTAGCCAGGAAGAAACTGAAGAATGGACTTAGGAGAGCTAGAAGGGGACATAAAAAAGTCTTGGCGGGTAGGATTAAGGAAAATCCTAAGGCGTTCTACACTTATGTGAGGAACAAGAGGATGGACAGAGTGAGGGTAGGGCCGATCAGGGATAGTGGAGGGAACTTGTGCCTGGAGTCGGAGGAGGTAGGGGAGGTCCTTAATGAATACTTTGCTTCAGTGTTCACTAGTGAGAGGAACCTGGTCGTTAGTGAGGACAGCGTGAAACAAGCTGATATGCTCGAACAGGTTGATGTTAAGGAGGAGGATGTGCTGGAAATTTTGAAAGACATGAGGATAGATAGGTCCCCGGGGCCAGACGGGATATACCCAAGGTTATTACGGGAAGCGAGGGAATAGATTGCCGCGCCTTTGGCGATGATCTTTGCGTCCTCACTGTCCACTGTAGTACCACCAGATGATTGGAGGGTGGCAAATGTTATTCCCTTGTTCAAGAAAGGGAATAGGGATAACCCTGGGAATTACAGACCAGTCAGTCTTACGTCGGTGGTGGGCAAATTCTTGGAGAGGATTCTGAGAGACAGGATTTATGATTATTTGGAAAAGCATAGTTGATTAGAGATAGTCAGCATGGCTTTGTGAGGGGCAGGTCATGCCTCACAAGCCTTATTGAATTCTTTGAGGATGTGACAAAACACATTGATGAAGGAAGAGCAGTGGATGTGGTGTATATGGATTTTAGCAAGGCGTTTGATAAGGTTCCCCATGGTAGGCTCATTCAGAAAGTAAGGAGACATGGGATTCAGGGAATGTTGGCTGTCTGGATACAGAATGGCTGGCCCATAGAAGACAGAGGGTGGTAGTAGATGGAAAGTATTCAGCCTGGAGCTCGGTGACCAGTGGTGTTCCACAGGGATCTGTTCTGGGACCTCTGCTCTTTGTGATTTTTATAAATGACTTGGATGAGGAAGTGGAAGGCTGGGTTAGCAAGTTTGCCGATGACACAAAGGTTGCTGGAGTTGTGGATAGTGGAGGGCTGTTGTAGGTTGCAACGGTACATTGACAGGATGCAGAGCTGGGCTGAGAAGTGGCAGATGGAGTTCAACCTGGAAAAGTGTGAAGTGATTCATTTTGGAAGGTCGAATTTGAATGCAGAAAACAGGCCTAAAGACAGGATTCTTGGCAGTGTGGAGGAACAGAGGGATCTTGGGGTCCACGTCCATAGATCGTTCAAAGTTGCCACCCAAGCTGATAGGGTTGTTAAGAAGGTGTATGGGGTGTTGGCTTTCATTAACAGGGGGATTGAGTTTAAGAGCTGTGAGGTTATGTTGCAGCTCTATAAAGCCCTGGTTAGACCACACTTGGAATATTGTGTTCAGTTCTGGTCGCCTCATTATAGGAAGGATGTGGAAGCTTTAGAGAGGGTGCAGAGGAGATTTACCAGGATGCTGCCTGGACTGGAGGGCATGTCTTATGAAGAAAGATTGAGGGAGCTAGGGCTTTTCTCATTGGAGCGAAGAAGGATGAAAGGTGACTTGATAGAGGTGTACAAGATGATGAGAGGCATAGATAGAGTGGATAGCCAGAGACTTTTTCCCAGGGAGGAAAGGGCTATCACCAGGGGGCATAATTTTAAGGTGATTGGAGGAAGGTTCAGGGGAGATGTCAGAGGTAGGTTCTTTACACAGAGAGTGGTGGGTGCGTGGAATGCACTGCCAGCGGTGGTAGTAGAAGCAGATACATTAGGGACATTTATGTGACTCTTGGATAGGTACATGGATGATAGTAGAATGAAGGGTATGTAGGTAGTCTGATCTTAGAGTAGGTTAAAGGGTTGGCACAACATCGTGGGCTGAAGGGCCTGTATTGTGCTGTACTGTTCTATGTAAGTGCATCTAGCTGCTCTTCTTAACTTGCTTACATGTGCTGTTATGTTGCCACCCCTGCGTTTGCAGATCACATGGAGGCAGGCTGCTGATTGGGCTGCCCCATTGCTTGGGATGACCTTGGCGGCCATCCGCTGGCTGCCTGAGACCTGGAGGGCCCCAGTATGGAGGGGCTCCTGCAGAGGTGCAGAAACCTCCTCTGTCGGTGCGGCTACTGGAAGTGCTGGGGTCACTGGCAGAGGGGCTGAGGAGCCACTGTCCACACCGAGAGCGCCCTGAAAGGTGCCCCCAGATGCAGAAGGCAGCTTCTGTTCCCTTGAAAGGCACACTTGCACCTTCCTGCTGACCTGACAAGGACAAGCACCTGGTGGAGACTCTAGGAGCCTCGTCCCTCTCTTGCTTTGCCACTGCTGCATTGAGCTCATGGACAAGGTGATAGTATGCAGATCTCCGGAATCCACTCAGTTGTCTGCTGGATCTGGCTCTCCAAGAGGGTCGCTAACCTCTCGATGGAGGAAGCCATGTGCGCACATGCCTGAGACATGGCAGCACTCATGGCCTGGATGGACTCCTCCATTATCTGCGCAAGGCTGCGCATAGCCTCTGGCAACTCCATCAGATGTTCCCTCACCTCCAGCTGTACTTGCAGGAGATGCTATGATGCCGGTGACATCAGAGGCACGTCATTGGCTTGAGGATCAGCATCTGCCTGGTCTCTCACAGTCCTCCCGACTATCAGTGGCCTTGGCTCTCACAGCTTTCATCAGCTGCTCAGGCACATTTGTGATGTGCTCACCAGCTTGTGATCCTGAATCTATTTGCGAATGCATACCCACCAACATGTGAATATCTGCGCTGGTGGGGGGTGTAGGGGAACGATGTGACTGTGCACCCTCTGAGGATCCTTTCTCCTCCTCAGAGGTGGACTGAAGGCCTCAACTCTCTGCAGCAGAGCGTCCTTTGGAGCTACCAAGACCTGCATGAGAGAACACAAACATTTCGGGGTTAGGGGCTTCACATCTCCTCATCCTAACCATGCCTGATGTGGAGCTCCATATGTCCAGTGTGGATACAACAGCACTGTGCCTCATGTGTGGCCCAGATGCACCCTTGTATTCCTGCATTCGTTCACTCACTCTCTTGGGATGACACTCTGGTTTTGTCATCAGCAATCGCTCGGCCACCCTGCAACCCAGCCAGTTCAAGGCCCTCCTCCTCTGCCGGGGTCAGAGTATGCAGGTCTGGGAGGCCTCCAATGGTCTTGGCCATCTCTTTGTTTTGGTCCATGAATAGGGCTAACAAATGCTTCCTCCATATGTCCAATCGCGAGAGACCTTGTGAGGGTTAGAAGAGACAGAAAGCCACCTCTCGCTGAGATGCAGCCATGCATCTGACAGAATCTGCTACAGGTTGACACCCTTTCCACTAGTTGGATGGTCTGTCCCTCTCCACCTAGTGCACCCTCTCACGTTGCAAGCCTCAAAGAGGAAAGCAGTATGAAGAATTCACCTTGGCAGAGCGAAGGAGGGCATTGACCCATTTGCAGCACTGCACCTGTATTCAGTGGGGGGTGACCACACGGCTGCTGACCTCCTCTGCAATCTCTGTCTGGGCTTACTTGGTCAGGCGGGCCGGTCTCTTCCTCCCATCCCTTGGGAAAAGGACCTTGTACTTTGCCCTTGCAGCCTGGAGAAGAACCTGCAGGGAGACATCTAAATCTTGGGGCCACCCAGTGTCTTCCCTCTGCCATGGTTGCAGCAGGCTCCTGATCAGCTTCTTCGGGGTCTTCTGAAATGCCGCTCAGGTGAAGGGGTCTCCTGGAATGCTGGTCAGATGAAGGGGTCTCCTGGAATGCTGGTCAGATGAAGGGATCTTCTGGAATGTTGGTCAGATGGGAGTGGGTCTTCTGGAATGCTGGTCAGACCAGCGCTTCAAACAAGGCAGCAGTTCAGGCAGGGCTGGCAGTCTTTAAAATATGGCGCCAGCCCCTATCTTTGAGTCAGCTGACACTGCCATCGGCACCTCGTTGCCCACCTCCGATCATTAACTGGTCCTGTGCCTCCCCTCAGTTAATTGGTCGGCCACCACGTGATCACATCGGCCAGCCACATCGGCGCTTGTGTGTAAGCAGCATCCGCTTCTGGTGCCATTGCTGGGACCTGTGACCTCCAAACAAAATTCCGGCCATGGAAATGAAAAACCTAACTTGGTGAGATGAAAAGGGATAAAATCATGTTAAAACTGAGAAATCTGTGGCATATTTATATTCTCCATATTAAAAAGAGGAAGTTGAGCTCTTTTCAAGGTCAGTGTCAAAAATTATTTTTTGATCTTACTACGATTATTACATTTATGGCCAATGATACAATCCATCCAGTTCAAAACCATGTTGGCAAATACGTTTGACCCAATAAATCAAATTAAAATGGAATTTTACAAAAGCATCCACCATCCCTAACTCTCACACCGTGTCGACATCCGCTGCAAGTTGTGTTGATGTAAATTGTATCACCAACAAGAGCAGAAAGTGGACCCAATAGCCGATACTTTAAAACATGTGAGGCTGAATTTCAAGGGTGGAATAACTACTAGATCACTACATGTAGACCTGACAGAATTTTACTGTGTTCTCTCACAATCAGATATCTCTTTTAGGTTTGCAGTAGTCTAACACCATTTAACAGACAGAACTTTATAATATAGTCACATAGATTTTAATATTTATGCCGCTTTCATAGATCTTGGTGTCATGCACCATTTTGTTACACTGCCAGATTGTCCAGATATGCAGCTCTCAAGCCATGGTCCATATCACTCTGAAAACAGCTGCTGGATGTACACAGAAGTAATTTTAGGGTGACTTGCCCTTTGATTTTTTTTTTTTTACTTTCCTCCTCCTTGCTTCCCCCTTCCCAACAAACAAGGAGAGATCAGTAACTCCCAAGGTTAAATTTCAAATCATTTTGCCCAGCGGTAATCGCCTCAAAATGGGATCAGTAGCTTTACCGCCCTGTTAACTCCAACAATGTGGCCGGTGACATTTTGAAAGGCGGCTACTGCTGGATGCTCAAAGCTCCCGTCTGTTTCAGGCCATAGCGCCTTTTGATATGCAAGTTATGCTCCCAGACCTACTCCAGGCTTCACTGTGCTGCTGCAGTCCCAAGATCCCCTCTCCAGGATCATAACACACTTTCCCCCTCTACGTACCTTACTGGCAACTGGGATGAGCAGATATTGACCAGGCTTTATCCAGCAACCGACATTGGCATGCTCTTTTCGCATCCCACAGCCAACTGACCCAATGTCAGTGAGGGTGGTACCTCAAAATCATAGCTCTTTGTTGCGGGTACGGGCAACTGGCCAGTACGCTCCACCAGTTAGTTTCCCAAAAGTTAAAATAGACCCCCCCCCTACATGTGGGAGATTGTAGACATGAACCCCCATCTTCAATAACAACTCCTAGGAAGCCACCAATAGAATAAGCCATTAACCTAACTCATTTCCACAGTGTGCACTTCACAGGACTACCATCATGTGACCTTGTCACCCAAGGACATGGTGGAAGATGTGTTAAGACTGATATAGTTGTGTTGTTGATAGGGCATGCAACTCTTTTCCAATCCAAACCTCTTTTGGCTCAAAAACAGGACTTTAATTGCTGATTTTCAGCCAAAATCTAATTTTTGACTCTGTTGAAAATTAGCATGAGCTACTCTTATTTGAAAAATAAATGATGGACAATATGATATTTAAAGGCGGACAGTGTTAATGATGTGGACAGAAATATAGTCAACTCCTGTGAGAAACCAGGAAGCACATATGGAGGAATGGAAGCACAAATTGGGCGAATTCAATAGTAAAAGTGGCCGAATCTGCACCACTTTGCATCATACGAAATCGCCTGCGGTGGGGAGGAAAAGCCCTACTGAAACAGGCACTATCCTCACTTACACAATGATTGGGAGTGTGCACATCCTGCATGCCATTTCCTGACTTTTGGATGTGCATTTATAATCATACCTGTATGAAACAGAAACTCAAGGAAAGAATGCAAGAATGCTAAGGCAAGTGTATTTTGACCAAGTCTGAACGTTTTTTCTTCATTTTGCTGTTTCTTTCTGCTGGCACTCAATTTCTCACAAATCTGTGTCTCAATTATTCTGAAAAAGAAATTAAACCTAGCATATTAATGACACCAGTGGTTTCCCTAATGGGAATGTTTCTGTCTGAGTATAAGGTTCAATTGAGTGACACCAAGCAGATCAGGCTACATGAGAGATGTTCTGTGCCCACCCACTGTTACTCACACATCAGCAGCTGCAGACAGAAGTGAGCATATCTCACTTTTATAGCCAAGTAATGTATATTAAGGCTGCTATTCACAAAAAAAAAGCTGGGATGCTGATGACCTGATGGCACTACTAAAGCATACACATGCTTGACTGGTGATAATCAGGAGGCTTTCTTTGGAGCACTCCAATGACAGTATGTACAGATGCATAGTGGTCATATTACTGCACTAGTAATCTAGAGGCCTGGACTAATATTTCACTGGTTGGAGTCATACCCAGCACAAAGGAAGATGGTTCTGGTTGTTGGAGACCAAACATCTCAGCCTCAGGCCAGCCTCAGGGCAGTATCCCAGGTCCAACAGTATTCAGCTGTTTTATTAGTGGTCTCCCCTCCTTCATCAAGTCAGAATTGGGGATGTTCACTAATGATTGCACAGTGTCCAGCTCCATTTGCAATTCTTTAGATAATGAAGCAGTCCATACCCATGTGCAGCAAGATCTGGACAAAATCCAGGCTTGGGCTCAAAAGTGACAAGGAACATTCGTACCACACAAGTACTGACAATGGACATTTCCAACGGGAGAGTTTAGCCATCTTCATTGACATTCAGCGGCATTACCATCGTCAAATCTTCCACCATCAACATCCTGGGGGTCACCATTGAGCAGAAACTTAACTGGACCAGCCACATAAATACTGTGGTTACAAGAGCAGGTCAGAGGCTGCGTATTCTGTGGTAAATAACTCACCTCCTGACACCCCACAGCCTTTCCACAATCTACAAAGCACAAGTCAGGAGTGTGATGGAATACTCACAACTTGCCTGGATGAGTGCAACTCCAACAACATTCAAGAAGCTCGACACCATCTTGGCCAAAGCAGCCCGCTTGATCAGCACCTCATCTACTGCTTTGAACATTCACTCCCTACACCAATGTGGCTGCAGCATGTGCCAATTACAAGATGCATTATCGAAACATGCTAAGGTTTCTCTGATAGCGCCTCCCAACCATATGAATATGAGGAAGCACTTTTTTATGCAGCGTTTGGTAATGACCTGGAAATTGCAGCCCATAAGGGTGGTGGAAGCAGAGACGATCAATGACTTCAAGAAGTTGTTGGATGGCCACCTGAGTGAAATAGGCTTGCAGTGTTACGGGCCGGGGAGTGGGACTGACAGTATAGGTCCATGGCGAGCCGGCATGGACGTGATAGGCTGAATGGCCTCTTTCTGTGCCGTAAGTGACTCTATGACTCTATAACCAGTGAGCTCTACCACCTAGAAGGGTAAGGGCAGCAGGTGCATGCTAAGTCACACACCATCCTGACTTGGAACTATATCACGGTCCTGATCATCACTGGTTCAAAATCCTGGAACTCCCTCCCTAACAGTACTGTGGAAGTACTTTCACTACACAGACTGCAGCAGTTCAAGACGGTGGCTTACCACCAACTTCTCAAGGGCAATTAGGGATGGGCAATAAGTTCTGGCCTTGCCAGCGATGCCCACATCCCATGAATAAGTAAAAACCGTCATGCGTTCAGTGGCAGTGCAGGGGAGAAGGTATTCCAGGATGATCAAGAGCCAATAGACCCGATTAATTACATCAACCAAAATGTCTCTTATCCTATTTGGGGATTGAGACAGATCTGTCAAACAATGATGATGGAATAAAAACAAAAAGTGCTGGAAAATACTCAGCAAGTCTGACAGCATCTGTGGAGAGAGAAGCAAAGCTAACGTTTTAGGTCAATGACCTTTCATCAGAACTGGCAAAGTTTAGAAATGTAATAAGTTTTCAGCAAATATAGTGGGGGTAGGGCAAAAGAGAACACAAGGGAACGTGTTGATAGGACATAGGGTCACAGAGAATAACTGACAAGGAATTCATGGGGAAAAGGCAAAGAGTGTGTTAATAGTGTGACGAAAGACAAAGCGTTAGTACAGAGAGGGTGTTAAATGGCAGAATAATGGAAGCCCTAGCGAAAAGTACAAACATGAAAAAAAAAGAGTGGGCAGGCACATGGTTTAAAAAAATTGAATGAAACAAACTAAAATAAAATTTAAAAAAAATAAAAAGTTAAATGAAAAATAAAAAAGGCGTGTGGGGCCTGTCATGCACTGAAATTATTGAACTCAATGTTCAGTCCGGTAGGCTGCAGCATGCCTAATTGGTAAATGAGGTGCTGTTTCTGTTCACTGGAACACTGCAGCAAGCCTAAGACAGAGATGTGGGCAGCATGACAGCAGGGGGTGGTGGGGGAGGGGGGTGTTGAAATGGCAAGTGACAGGAAGCTCAGAGTCATGTTTTCGGACTGAGTGGAGATGTTCCTCAAAACGGTCACCCAATCTGAGTTTGGTCTGCCCAATGTCGAGGAGACCGCATCGTGAGCAGCGAATACGGTATACTAAATTGAAAGAAGTACAAGTAAATCCTGCTTCACCTGAAAGGAGTGTTTGGAGTCTTGGATAGCGAGGAGAGAGGAGGTAAATGTGCAGGTATCACACCTCCTACAATTGCATGGGAAGGTGCAGAGGAAGGGGACGAGGTGTCGGAGGTAACAGAGGAGTGCAGCAGGATGTCATGGAGGGAAAGATCACTTCGGACTGCTGACAAGGGAGGGGAGGGGAAGATGCGTTTGATAGTGGCATCACGCTAGACATGACGGAAATGGCAGAGGATGATCCTTTGGATGTGGAGGCTGGTGGGGTGAAAAGTGAGGACAAGGGGGACCCAGTCGCGGATCTGGGAGGGAGGGGAAGGTGTGAAGGCAGAGATGCGGGAAATGGGCCAGACATGGTTGACAGCCCTGTCAACCATAGTGGGGGGGAATCCTCGGTTAAGAAAAAAGGAAGATATATCAGAAGTGCTGTCGTAGAAGGTTACATCATCAGAGCAAATGCGTCGGAGATGGAGAAACTGGGAGAATGGAATGCAGTCCTTACAGCAGGCAGGGTGTGAGGAAGTGTCGTCAAGGTAGCCATGGGAATCAGTGGGCTTATAATGAATATTAGTAGACAGCCTACCCCAGAGATGGAGGCAGTGAAGTCGAGGAACAGAAGGGAAGGGAAGTGTCGGAGATGGACCATGTAAAGGTGAGAGAAGGGTGGAAATTGGAAACAAAGTTGATAAAGTTTTCCAGTTCGGGGCAGGCGTAGGAAATGGCACCGATACTGTCATCAATTTACCAGAAAAAGAGTTGAGTAGGACTGGAACAAGGAACGTTAGTCATATCCCACAAAAAGATAGGCATAACTAGAACCCATGCGAGTACCCAAAGCAGCACCTTTTACTTGAAGGAAGTGAGTGGAGTTGAAGGAGAAGTTGTTCAATGTGAGAACAAGTTCAGCCAGATGGAGGAGGGTGGTGGTGGATGGGGACTGGTTGGGCGTCTGTTCAAGGAAGAAGCGGAGAGCCCTCAAACCGTCCTGGTGGGGGATGGAGGTGTAGAGAGATTGGATGTCCATAGTGAAGAGGTGGTGGTTAGGGCCAGGAAACTGGAAATTGTCAAAATGCCAGAAGGCAGCAGAAGAGTCACAGATGTAGGTAGGAAGATTATGGAAGACTATTTTCTCAGGACCTAGGTCATCAAGGAACCAGATGCGTAACTGTCATATACAGCAAGGATGTTTACAACATTCATGCAGCATAGGTTTCATATTAATTGACAGCTATGGTCAGCTGTGGCCTGAATCTTGGTTCCACCTCCTCATAGGCAAGGCATGGAGGTGATGCTGTGAAAATTCAACCCAGCCAAAGCATTGTATGTTATATAAAATATAAAATGCAATGGGCCCGTCAAATGGTTAACAGCCAGCTCTGAGAAATCTGGAAAAGGAACCCAATCAAAAGCACTAATCCAGCAGGTAAGGGATTAGTATTCATGGGAACTCATTGGATGGTCATATCATTTTCAAAAATTGGGAATCTCATCAGATAATAATTCAGATAAATTGACAGGTTTGCAAAACAGAAGCTGGAAGCAGTGAGGACATTCAACTATGATAATAATTAAGGAACCATCGCTGCGTTTATAAATATTTCATGACGTGTTAGAAGAGTTGTACCAGTGCATACTGAATACATGCTTAGCAGCTGTGAAATGACACAGACTGGACTAATTATGCAAAGATCTTGGAAATTTAGGACTAGAGGCAGTGAAATTTGACAGACCATGTCATAGGCTATGAATCCGCGCTGCACTCAAAATAACTGGCTGCAGTTTCACTAGATTCTTATTTCCATCACTTTTTTTCATTGGATGACATTTTTCATTTGACTCAACATGACATTTAGGCCTTGCTAGAAGTGAAGGTCTTTTGCTGAAGGTTTATCGCAACTCATCTGAATATAATGTATTTCAATAAATTCCTTGCAACATAGAACCACAGAACGGCACAGAATGAGGCCATTCAGCCCATTGTGTCCATGCTGGTCGAAAAAGCTCACCACCCAATCCAATCCCACCTTCCAGCACCTGATCCATAGCCTTGCCAGTTACAGCACTTCAGGTGCATGTCCAGGTACCTTTTAAAAGAATTGAGGGTTTCTGCCTCCACCACCATTCCTGGCAATGAATTCCAGACATCCACCAGCCTCTGGGTGAAAATGTTTCTCCTCACGTCCCTTCTAATCCTTCTACCAATCACCTTAAATCTGTGCCCCCTGGTAACTGACCTCCTCGCCAGCAGAAACAGGTCCTTCCTGTCCACTCTATCTAGGCCCCTCATAATTTTGTACACCTCAATTAAGTCTCCCCTCAGCCTCCTCAGTTCCAGGGAAAACAACCCTAGCCTATCCAATCTTTCCTCATAGCTGCAACTTTCAAGACCTGGCAACATTCTTGTAAATCTCCTCTGTGCTCTCTCCAGAGCAATTATGTCCTTTCTGTAATGTAGTGACTAGAACTGTACGCAATACTCCAGCTGTTGCCTAACCAGCATTTTATACAGTTACAGCTTTTGTATTCTATACCTCTGAGCAGGGAGATTCCACGGTAGTTGTTGCAGTCACCACGGTCACCCTTGTTCTTATAGAGGGTGATGATATTGGCATCGCGCATGTCCTGTGGTACTGCTCCCTCATCCCAGCACAGGCACAGCAGTTCGCAGAGTGCTGAAAGTATAGCAGGCTTGGCACTCTTGATTATTTCAGAGGTAATGCCGTCCTTCCCAGGGGCTTTTCCGCTGGCTAGAGAATCAATGGCATCACTGAGTTCCAATTTTGTTGGCTGTACGTCCAGCTCATCCATGACTGGCAAAGACTGGGCTGCATTGAGGACGGTCTCAGTGACAACATTCTCCCTGGAGTACAGTTCTAGGTAGTGCTCCACCCAGCGGTCCACTTGCTTGCGTTGGTCAGTGATTGTGTCCGCTGATTTAGGTTTGAGGGAGGCGATCTTCTTGATGGTTGGCCCAAAACCTCTCTTAATGCCATCATACATTCCTCTGATGTATCCGGTGTCGGAATCCAACTGAATATGACTGCATAGGTGTTGCCAGTTGTCATTTGCGCAGTGCCTGGCTGTTCTTTGTGCAGTGCTTCTGGCTACTTTAAGTGCTATGGATGTTAACTCGCTGGGGGTTTTCTTGTAGTTCAACAGTGCAATGCGCTCAGCGGCTATGACAGGTTCCAGCTCTTCAAAGTGAGATTGAAACCAATCTGTATTCTGCTTCACATGTTTGCCATAGGTGGTCATTGCTGAGTCATAGATGGCGTCTCTGATCTGGGCCCACTTGGTCTCTGCATTCCCTGTAGGAGTGTTTTGAAGGGCTTTTTCAAGTGAATTTAGAAACTTATGTAACAGCTGTGGATAAGAAATTATGTTAGTGTTGATGCGTGGGTGGCCCTTCTGCTTGGAGTGATGCAGCTTCTTTGGTTTGAGTCTAACCTTGCTGCACACCAGGGAGTGATCGGTGTCGCAATTCGCACTGTGGAAACTGCGTGTGATTTGAACGCTGTTTAAAGAGGCTCGCCTTGTGACAATTACGTGATCGTGGGTGCCTCCAAGAAACCTGGTGACAGGGTTTAGTATGAAAGAGCGAGTTGGTGATGCAGAGGTTATGATAGGTACACAACTCAAGCAGTCTCTGCTCAGCATAGTGGGGAAAGTCTTCATTTGAGTCGCTTTAAACAGGCTCCAGAAGCTAGCTGAGCGAGTCTACACTGAGGCACTGTGTGTCCTTTGAGCAGAGAGATCCACCATTGACATGGTGTTCTCCCTTCACCAGCTACAGGAGAAATGCCATGAACAACAGATGCACCTCTACGTTGCTTTCATTGATCTCACCAAAGCCTTTGACCTCGTCAGCAGACGTGGTCTCTTCAGACTACTAGAAAAGATCGGATGTCCACCAAAGCTACTAAGTATCACCTCATTCCATGACAATATGAAAGGCACAATTCAGCATAGTGGCGCCTCATCAGACCACTTTCCTATCATGAGTGGCGTGAAACAGGGCTGTGTCCTCCCACCTACACCGTTTGGGATCTTCTTCTCACTGCTGCTCTCACATGCGTTCAAGTCTTCAGAAGAAGGAATTTTCCTCCACACAAGATCAGGTGGCAGGTTGTTCAACCTTGCCCGTCTTAGAGCAAAGAACAATGTACGGAAGGTCCTCATCAGGGGACTCCTCTTTGCTGACGATGCTGCATTAACATCCCACACTGTAGAGTGTCTGCAGAGACTCATCGACAGGAATGCGCTGCCTGCAACGAATTTGGCCTAACCATCAGCCTCAAGAAAACGAACATCATGAGACGGGACATCAGAAATGCTCCATCCATCAATATCGGTGACCACGCTCTGGAAGTGGTTCAAGAGTTCACCTACCTAGGCTCAACTATCACCAGTAACCTGTCTCTTGATGCAGAAATCAACAAGCGCATGGGAAAGGCTTCCACTGCTATGTCCAGACTGGCCAAGAGAGTGTGGGAAAATGGCGCACTGACACGGAACACAAAAGTCCGAGTGTATCAAGCCTGTGTCCTCAGTACCTTGCTCTAAGACAGCGAGGCCTGGACAATGTATGTCAGCCAAGAGCGACATCTCAATTCATTCCATCTTCGCTGCCTCCGGAGAATCCTTGGCATCAGATGGCAGGACCGTATCTCCAACACAGAAGTCCTCGAGACGGCCAACATCCCCAGCATATACACTCTACTGAGCCAGCGGCACTTGAGATGGCTTGGCCATGTGAGCTGCATGGAAGATGGCAGGATCCCCAAGGACACATTGTAGAGCGAGCTCGTCACTGGTATCAGACCCACCGGCCGTCCATGTCTCCGCTTTAAAGACTTCTGCAAAAGCGACATGAAGTCCCGTGACATTGATCACAAGTCGTGGGAGTCAGTAGCCACTGATCGCCAGAGCTGTCGGGCATCCATAAAGGCGGGGCTAAAGTGTGGCGAGTCAAAGAGACTTAGCAGTTGGCAGGAAAAAAGACAGAAGCGCAAGGGGAGAGCCAACTATGTAACAGCCCCGACAACCAATTTTATCTACAGCACCTGTGGAAGAGTCTGTCATTCTAGAATTGGCCTTTATAGCCATTCCAGGCGCTGCTTCACAAACCACTGACCACCTCCAGGCACTTACCCATTGTCTCTTGAGACAAGGAGGCCAAAGAAGAAGATGATTCTTTACCTCTGCCAGTAAAGGAAAGCAATCCATATACATTCTTCACCAATCTATCTATTTGTCCTGCCACCATCAGGGACCTGTGGACCTGCATTCCAAGGTCTCTCACTTCTTCTACCCCTCTCAATATCTTCCTGTTTATTGTGTATTTCCTCACTTTATTTGCCCTCCCCAAATGCATTACCTCACACTCCTCAGGATTGAATTCCAGTTGCCACTTTTCCGCCCACTTAGCCAAACCATTGATATCATTCTGGAGTCTACGGCTTTCCTCTTCACTATTAACTACATGGTCAATTCTTCTGTCATCAGCAAATTTCCCAATCATGCCTCCCACATTTAACTCCAAATCATTAATATATACCACAAACAGCAAGGGACACAACACTGAGCCCTGTGGAACGCCACTGGAAACAGCTTTCCATTCGCAAAAACATCCGTCAACTACTACCCTTTGTTTCCTGTCCCTGAGCCAATTCTGGATCCAACCTGCCACATTCCTCTGTATCCCATGGGCTTTCATTTTACTGACCAGTCTGCCATGCGGGACCTTGTCAAATGTCTTACTAAAATTCATGTAGACCATATCCACTTCACTATCCTCATCAATCCTCCCTGTCACTTCCTCAAAAAACTCAATCAAGTTAGTTAGACACGACCTTGCCCTAACAAATCCATGCTGACTATCCCTGATTAATTTGTGCCTTTCTAAGTGGCAGTTTATCCGTCCGTCAGAATTGATTCTAATAATTTACCCACCACCAAGGTCAGACTGACTGGCCTATAATTATTTGGCCTATCCCTCGCACACTTTTTGAACAATGGTACAACGTTCACAGACCTCCAATCATCTGGAACCTTGCCTATATCTAGTGAGGATTTGAAGATGATCCTCAGGGCATCGGCTATTTCCTCCCTGGCTTCCTTCAACAACCTGGGACGCAATCCATTCAGCCCTGGTGATTTATCCATTTTCAAGGATGTCAGACCCTCGTACTTCCTCTCTCATTATGCTTATTGTATTTAATATTTCACACTCTTCCTCTTTAACTACAATGTCTGCATCAATCCTCTCCTTTGTGAAGACTGACAAAAAAACTCATTAAGAACCCTGCCCACATCTTCTGCATCCATGCATAAGTTCCCTTGTACATCTCTGACAGGCACTACCCTTTCCTTAGTTAACCTCTTGCTCTTTGGTTTTTCCTTGATTTTTCCTACCAATAATTTTTCACGTCCTCTTTTTGCTTTTCTAATTTCCTTTTTTACTTCACCCCTCCACTTTCTTTACTCCTCTAGGCTTTCTAAAGTATTAAGATATTTGTGATCGTTATAAACTTTCTTTTTCTGCTTTAGCTTACCCTGTAAGCTCCTAGATAACCAGGGGGCTCTAGATTTGGCAGTACCACCCTTAATCTTTGTGGGGACATGCCTACACTATGCTTGTAGTATCTCCCTTTTGAATGCCTCCCACTGGTTTGCCACTGATTTTCCTTCAAGTACCTGTATCCAGTCCACTTTCACCAGGTCACCTCTCACTTTCGTAAAATTTGCCTTCCCCCAATTTAGAATATTTGCTCCTATTTTATCTTTGTCCTGTTCCACTGTTACTTCATCCACTTGCAATATGCAATTGAGTAACGCGGGCAACTGTGGGGAAGAATATATGAGTTTGTTCGAGACAGGGTTCCTGTACAACAATTTCTCATTTAATTGGGAAGTATCATCGGTGGTCTTTACTTACATTAAACTAAAAATGAAGGTCAACATTTTCTTTGCTTTTTTTTCAAATCAACATAAATAGAAAAGAAAATATTGTCACAGGAAAACAAACAAAATTTTGTTAAAATTAATTGGTGGACGTAATTTTCTGATGCATGCTAGTGGCGGATGAAATTTCCCTTTCACTGGAACTTGAGCAGAGCCAGTGTGAGTTTGAGACTTCGTGAGACCACTTCAGGAAGGTAATAGTGCATCGGGTCAGCTTTATCATGCTTGCAGACAACTTTTATGGTTTAAATGTACCTAGGTGGCTCATTATGGTCTGCCATAGGTGCTGCTTCATCAAAAGCTGGTTAGCAGGGCTCTGTGAATGTGCATAAGTAGGTGACACAGAGCTTTGTGTGAGGAAAGTGTTTTGAACCTGTCGGTTTTTTTTCTGGGAAGAATGCTGTGTGCCTTTAAGGCTGGAAAAAGAGCCGTATGCTTTAAGACAGCAAGCCCTAAAGATTGTGTCAAAGATTGCATTCTCATTACCTTGGTTACAGCCACTCGGACTGAGCATCGAGAGATCCATTTGTTTCAATTTAATTTTGAACTGGTTAATTGTGCAAACAGCCTGTCTAACGGGACACAGACAGACAGCTGTGTGCTAGCACCTGAAAGAAGGGCTCTCAGCCCATTTTAAACTGAAGGAAGAGAATTTAGTCTGTCTATTTATTATTATTCTCTCAAAATTCTGAAAAGTCAAGCCAAAACAGAGATCTCTGATAATTTAAACTGAAGGAAAGGAAGTTAGACTGTGATAATCTTTTATCCCTCAAAAATTATAAAGCCAGATTGATTCTATTGAAAGTGGTTGCGAGCTGTTGATCTACTGTGGTCGTCGCTGGAAGAAAGAGGAGTTTGAAACTTCGGGTGTTGGACTGTTTTCTTTTCCTCATCGGACCCTGGAAGATTGCGCGTGGACTGTAATCAGAGGATTGTTCATCGGGAAGAGTAAATTTGCAAAGACTCTAATTTTTTCTATTTTAAATGTTGTTTAAATCTTCATAGTGTTCAAGAATTTAGTTTTCCTAATTAAACAGTTAATTTGTTGATTTAAAGACACGTGGTTTGGTTAGCCTCATTCAGGGGTTAAGATTAGATTAGATTAGAGATACAGCACTGAAACAGGCCCTTCGGCCCACCGAGTCTGTGCCGACCATCAACCACCCATTTTATACTAATCCTACACTAATCCCATATTCCCAACAAACATCCCCACCTGTCCCTATATTTCCCTACCACCTACCTATACTAGTGACAATTTATAATGGCCAATTTACCTATCAACCTGCAAGTCTTTTGGCTTGTGGGAGGAAACCGGAGCACCCGGAGAAAACCCACGCAGACACAGGGAGAACTTGCAAACTCCACACAGGCAGTACCCGGTGATACAATTTGGCTGGGTCTTTCTTTAATTTGGAAAGTTTAAAAAGATATGTTAGGCAATCTGTGGAGGGACGGGATTGAAGTAACAGTGTGTTTCCCCCACCACAATCAGAATCGTATATTTTGATTGGGGGCTTTGGCTGGAGTGGTTGGTCGTAACAAAAGCATAATGCAGCGGAGTGGGGTATATTTCCCGTAATGAAAACAGAAAATGCTGGAAATATGCAGGAGGTCAGGCAGCATCTGTGGAGATAGAAACAGTGAAAATGGGCTGAATTTTCCTGGCCTCATGGTGGCGGGCTTGAAGGCGGGGTTGGGTGGGGAAATTAAGGGGGCAGCCTTGATGCATTCCTGTCACCGTGGAGCATTCCTGGGGCAGGCTGGGAAGAGGATCGGCAGGCTGGGAAGAGGATCAGCTGCCTGCTCCATGGAGGCGAGTAGGCAATTAACAGCATTAAGGCCCCAATTAGGGGCAGTTTGCCAGTGGCAGTGCCGCTCCCCGTCATGTGTGGAGGCGACCAGCTCAATGGAAGCAGCCTCGCTGTTGCAGGCTGCGGGGCCATCAGAGCAAGAGGCTCCATGCCCCAAAGAGGAGACTGCAGACAGGAAAGATCGCACCAAGATGGCCCAAACAATCCATCCAGAAGGGCTTCCCCTCCACTCTGAGGGGCTTACCTGCTTCTTCCCTCAGAATCTTTTATTTAAGCATACGCTTCTGAGGGTGGCTCCTTGTTAAGGTGTCCCCGTAATCTCTGACCTGCCTAAGGTCCTGGTGGTGCTGCTGAGGCTCCTGAGCTGCCAACCGTCTGCAGGCCTCCAGGGAGATTGCTGAGCTGATCTCACAGCTGGAAAGTGTGGGCTTGGGACCCCCATTTGGTCCTGATGTTGGAATTCCAATGCCCGTAAGAAAATCAAGCCCAATGGTTCAGGACAATGACCTTTAATCAGAACCTCAAAATTTGGACTCTGGCATCAGTTAAAAAGGACCCAGATTCAAATAGAAACAAAGAACAGACATTACCTCAAGGACATATACACAAAGTCTGCCTAAGAGGACTGGGTGGCAGTGAGAGCAGATGGCAATGACTCTAGAGAGAGTACCTTATTAACAATGCAAGCATTCCAGGATCAGCATTCAAATGGATGTAGCTCATTTTGTGAACCCATCCATTTATGGTAATAGGCAAGAAGTACATCCACTTCTTTAAAAAATTGTAAATGGATGCTGTTTATGTTGTCATGCAGAACCCCATCTGCCAAGAATGAGGCATATTAATTTTGTCATACGAATATTGATTTTAAACTAAAATAAAAACACGAAATGCTGGAACCACTCAGCAGGTCTGGCAGCATCTGTGGAAAGAGAAGCAGAGTTAACGTTTCGGGTCAGTGACCCTTCATCGGAACTGACAAATATTAGAAAAGTCACAGGTTAGAAGCAAGTGAGGTGGGGGTGGGGCAAGAGATAACAAAGGAGGTCTAGATTGGACCAGGCCACACAGCTGACCAAAAGGTCACGGAGCAAAGGCAAACAATATGTTAATGGTGTGTTGAAAGACAAAGCATTAGTACAGATTAGCTGTTAATACACTGAATATTGAACAGCAGCAAGTGCAAACCTGAAAAAAAACAGTGGGTAAGCAAACTGAACAAACTAAGATGAAATGAAATAAATGCAAAAAAAAGATTGTAAAAAATGAAAAAAAAGAATGGAAAAAAAAGGAAGAAAAAATAACTAAAAATGAAAGTAAAATGGGGGGCTGTCATGCTCTGAAATTATTGAACTCAATGTTCAGTCCGGCAGGCTGTAGTGTGCCTAATCGGTAAATGAGATGCTGTTCCTCGAGCTTGCGTTGATGTTCACTGGAACACTGCAGCAATCCCAGGACAGAGCTGTGAGCATGAGAGCAGGGGGGAGTGTTGAAATGGCAAGCAACCGGAAGCTCAGGGTCCTGCTTGCGGACTGAGCGGAGATGCTCCGCAAAGCGGTCACCCAGTCTACGCTTGGTCTCCCCAATGTAGAGGAGACCACACTGTGAACAGCGAATACAGTATACTAAATTGAAAGAAGTACAAGTAAATCGCTGCTTCACCTGAAAGGAGTGTTTGGGGCCTGGGATAGTGAGGAGGGAGGAGGTAAATGGGCAGGTATTACGCCTCCTGCGATTGCAGGGGAAGGTGCCCTGGGACGGGGACGAGGTGGTGGGGGTAATGGAGGAGTGGACCAGGGTATCGCGGAGGGAACGATCCCTTCGGAATGCTGACAGGGGAAGGGAGGGGAAGATGCGACTGGTAGTGGCATCACGCTGGAGGTGGCGGAAATGGCGGAGGATGATCCTTTGGATATGGAGGCTGGTGGGGTGAAAAGTGAGGACAAGGGGAACCCTGTCACGGTTCTGGGAGGGAGGGGAAGGGGTGAGGGTAGAGGTGCGGGGAATGGGTCGGACACGGTTGAGGGCACTGTCAACCACAGTGGGGGGAAATCCTCGGTTGAGGAAAAAGGAGGTCATATCAGAAGCACCGTCATGGAAAGTAGCATCATCAGAGCAGATGCGTCAGAGACGGAGAAACTGGGAGAATGGAATGGAGTCCTTACAGGAGGTAGGGTGTGAAGAAGTGTAGTCGAGGTAGCTGTGGGAGTCGGTGGGCTTATAATGGATATTAGTAGACAACCTATCCCCAGAGATGGAGACAGAGAAGTCGAGGAAGGGAAGGGAAGTGTCAGAGATGGACCATGTAAAGGTGAGAGAAGGGTGGAAATTGGAAGCAAAGTTGATAAAGTTTTCCAGTTCGGGGCGGGAGCAGGAAACGGCACCGATACAGTCATCAATGTACCGGAAATAGAGTTGGGGGAGGGGGCCTGAGTAGGACTGGAACAATGAATGCTCGACATATCCCACAAAAAGACAGGCATAACTAGGACCCATGCAGGTACCCATAGCGACACCTTTTACTTGAAAGAAGTGCATGGAGTTGAAGGAGAAGTTGTTCAATGTGAGAACAAGTTCAGCCAGGCGGAGGAGGGTGGTGGTGGATGGGTACTGGTTGGGCCTCTGTTCAAGTAAGAAGCGGAGAACTCTCAACCCATCCTGGTGGGGGATGGAGGTGTAGAGCAATTGGACGTCCATAGTGAAGAGGAGGCTGTTGGGACCAGGTAACTGGAAATTGTCAAAATGACGTAGGGCGTCAGAAGAGTCACGGATGTAGGTGGGAAGAGACTGGACCAGCGGAGAAAAGATAGAGTCTAGATAGGAAGAAATAAGTTCAGTGGGGCAGGAGCAGGCTGACACAATGGGTCTGCCGGGACAGTCCCGTTTGTGGATTTTGGGAAGGAGGTAAAAGCGTGCTGTCCGGGGTTGTGGGACTATGAGGTTGGAAGCTGTAGAGGGAAGATCTCCAGAGGAGATGAGGTCAGTGACAGTCCTTTGGACGGTGGCTTGATGTTCGGTGGTGGGGTCATGGTCCAGAGGGAGGTAGGAAGAAGTGTCCGTGAGTTGGCGTTGAGCTTCTGCAAGGTAGAGGTCGGTACGCCATACGACAACAGCACCACCCTTGTCTGCAGGTTTGATGACCATGTCGGGGTTAGACCTGAGAGAACAGAGTGCCTCAAGTTCAGAGGGGGACAGGTTAGAGTGAGTGAGGGGGGCAGAGAAATTGAGAAGATTTATTGATTTTAAACTGTAGCTGGAGTGAAGAAAGGAATTATTAAGAAATCACCAGACACTTAGTATGCAAATATTTTCTCCAGCCGACAGACAGTGCTTGGAGAGACGAAGTACTATTCCTTGGTCCACTTAACCCAAAATGGACTGTGATCACCAGACATTGAAGGTGAGGAAGCTCACATTCCAGGATGACTGCTAAGATGGCAGAATCCACAAACAGAAGTGGTCAAACCAGCTAGTCACATGACTAACCTGCTGGGCAAACTGGGTTTTTTTGAATTGTGTCACAGAGAAAGAGGCAGAAGGCTGTTTGAACTGGAACAAGGAAGCCTCTTTCTCTCTCTGGCTTTCTCCCCAAGCCACCGGACCCACAGAAGACACTTAAACCACAAGAGAGAAAAGACTCTGACATCGAAACAAGTGAAGCGTGAACTGGGCCCCAAAGAACAGCAGGACTGACCAGCAACCAAAGACTCCACATTAAAATTAAAGGACTGTAACTACCCGATATTGCCTCAAACTTTTCCCCTTTTATTCCTTCTACTTTTCTGTCTCTATCTGTGTGTGTGTTTATCACATATGAATGCTAGTGTGATCGCTTCACGTATTCGTAGTAGTTAACCGGATTAGAGTTTAAGATTAATAAACTTCTACCTTTCCTGTTTAAATCCAAGAAAACCTGTCTGAATTGAATTCTTTGCCTTACCATTGGAAAGCAGTGAACAAGAATTAACTAAGGGAGAGCTAAGACACGGTGTTTTAAAAAAATTATACCCTGTTATGGTTAAACCAGGCAAATGCTGAGAGGGAACCCCTAGACGCCTCTCACTTGGTCGTAACAGAAATTTGGGGGCTAGCATCTGAGATTGTACCCATAGCCAAATGAGAAATGGGAAGTGGGAAGCCAAATTGATCCCAAACAAAAGAGAAAAGATTTCAATACAGGTTTTCTTGTGGTTGTGTGTGCTAGAATACTAATATGTCTGTGACTGAAGTTAGTAGCTCCTCAAGCCAGGGTGAAGTAACTTGGGATAAGAAAAGTTAAAAGCACAGTCTATGGAGAAGTTGAAGAAAGTGGCTGAGCAATGTGGGATCACTGTACGTGGCAAGGCTAGGAAGTCTGGACTCCTAAGGCTAGTGGCCAACCATTTTTCCCTTGAATCTGAAAAAGCAGAAGCAGGGTTAGAAGTAGAACCCGACAGGGTATTGCTAGCAAAGATACAATTGGAACAGAGGAAACTTGAATTAGAGGAGAAAGAAAAAGAGAGACCGGCGAGAGAGAAAGAAAGAGTCTTCCAGAGGAACGTGAAGACGAAGAGAGGGAGGAGAGAGTGAGAGAGAGAGAAAGAACCTTCGAGAAAGAATGCAAAAAAGAGAGTTGACGCGTCTTGTGTTAACTAGGGGGCGACAGAGTAACCCCAGTGAAAGCATGGCCAATATGGAGGAGTGTAATTAAGGGCTGGGTACAGAATTGTTAAAATTTTCCCAACTGATCCCAAAATTCAATGAGGGAGACGTGGAAGTGTTTTTTGTGCCTTTTGAAAAACTGGCAAGGCAGTTAAAGTGGCCAGCTGAGGTCTGGACTCTGCTGTTACAGAGTAAATTAACTGGAAAAGCCCATGAGGGTTATTCCATGTTGCCAGATGAGAGTTCATCAAATTATGAACTAACTAAAAATGCTATCCTCGGGGCAAATGAGTTAGTACCGGAAGCCTAGATTGTCTGTGAACGGCGTTGACCTGCTCCTAGATAATGATCTGGCGGGGATGAAGGTGGTAGCCCCCCCAGTAGTGAAACAGAGACTGCAGGAGGTCAGAGAAACAGTGGCAGGAGACGGTCCCCTGCAGTTTCCCTGAATGTGTAATGAATCAGGCCATGATCAAACCAGCTACCCCAGAGGAGACTGTATTGGCACTGCAGGCAGATGACCATGTGGTCTATCTGTCTGAGATTTCTTTGGAAAGTTAGAAGACCAAGGGAATGAGTTAAATAAATCTTCCCTAGCTGAGACTCAGTGAGCTGACCCAGTATTGAGAGTGTTAGCACAGGCTGCCCAGTCTGAAATTGAATCAGAGGGAGTCCCTGATTGCTACTATTTAAAGAATGAGGTACTGATGAGGAAATGGAGTTCTCCTCAGACCTGAGAGCAAGGAGTGGACAGTAGTTCACCAGTATAGTGGTGCCATAGAGGTACCGGAGAGAAATAGTAAGCGTGGCCCACGAGACTACAGTGGCTATACATGTCGGTATACGAAAGACTAAAGCCCGCTTAAGACAGCAGTTTGACTGGCCAAAACTCCACAAAGACGTGGGGGAGTACTGTAGGAGTTGCCACATGTGCCAGGTTGAGGGTGAACCCCAACTTACAGTAAAATCTGCACTCCTAAGTCCTGTATCGGCATTTGGAGGACCCCCCAGCAGAGGGCTGGTGAACTGGAAGGGACCCCTGCTAAGAACAAAAGGCAACAGGCAGGCACCAGGCTGGCAACAGGTTAGAAAGGAACAGGGATAAAAGGACCAAGAGGGCAGGTTAAAGGAAGTCCAGGAAGAATCCCGGATGAAAACCCCTACTATCCAGTCAGGCAACCCCGAAATGTTTGAAAAATTAGACCCCACAACTGCAGATGTTAGAAGCACCCCACCAGAGTTGCTAACAGCGTTTACAGGCACCTGCAGAGACAAAGAAACTCCTCAAGCGGGCAGAGAAACCGTGAGGGTAATGCCTCACCTAGTCAAAATGCCGCAGAGGAGTGCAGCAGAATCTGGACAAATACCTGTAAGCAGGAGTGTCCCAGAGGACAAAGGGAGGATTAGCAAAGAATCCCTCCCCACCGTCAGGAAAAAAGGGAACCAGCCATTCCCTGAGGTGAAAAGCTGTTGCATGAATCAAGGCACTGAGAGTTCAGAGGGGAACTGCTCACTGCTGCCGCCCCTGAACAGAACTCCAACCTAGGGCTAATTAAACCTAACCCCTCCCCCTCTGCAGACCTCAACAAGAACAAAGACCCCTTTAGGCAGTCATGGAAATTTATTGGGATGCTCGAAGGGACTGTATAAAGCAGCACTGCCACCAAGAAAAGACAGGCTGTAACAATTGTTCGGGTTCTGAATGAATGAGAGAGATGCATGTGTGTGTTCCTGTCATGATCTTCTCTCCCGCCCCTTTTAATGAAATTATCTTTTTTAAAGATCGCATTTCATTCTGCTGGGTGTGGAGGTATCATGCAAACCCCCACCTGCCAAGAATGAGGCATATTATTTTTGTCATATGAACATTGATTTTAAACTGTAGCTGGAGTGAAGAAAGGACTTGTTAAAAAAAAAATCACCAGACACTTGGCTGGAGAAACATTTGCATACTAACAGACAGTGTTTGGAGATACAAAGGACTATTCCCTGGTCCACCTAACCCAAAATGGACTGTGATCACCAGACATTGAAGGTAAGGAAGCTCACATTGCAGGATGACTGCTAAGATGGCAGAATCCACAAACAGAAGTGGACAAACCAGCTAGTCACAGGACTAACCTGCTGGGCAAACTGGGTTTTTTTGAATTGTGCCACAGAGAAAGAGGCAGAAGGCTGTTTGAACTGGAACCTGAAACAAGGAAGCCTCTCTCTCTCTCTGGCTTTCTCCCCAAGCCACCGGACCCACAGAAGACGCTTAAACCTCAAGAGAGAAAAGACTCTGACATCGAAACAAGTTGAAGTGTGAACTGGGCCCCAATGAACAGCAGGACTGACCAGCAACTAAAGACTCCACATTGCATTTAAAGGACTGTAATTACCAGATATTGCTTCAAACATTTCCCCTTTTATTCCTTCTACTTTTTCTGTCTCTATCTGCATGTGTGTTTATCGTGTGTGCATGCTAGTGTGGGCAGGTCACATATTCGTAGTCGTTAACCGGATTAGAGTTTAAGATTAATAAACTTCTACCTTTCCTGTTTAAATCTAAGAAAACCTGTCTGAATTGATTTCTTTGCCCTACTGTTGGAAAGCGGTGAACAAGGAACTAAGGGCGAGCTAAAACACGGTGTTTTAAAAAAAAAATTATACCCTGGTACGGTTAAACCAGGCAAAGGCTGAGAGGGAACCTCTAGACCCTTTTCATCTGGTGGTAACAATGTACACACAATAAACTGTGTGTGTGTATGCAAGTGCGCATTCATTTAAAGTGATGAGGTTTAAAACCGTGTGGAGCAGTAATAGGTAGCAGTAGGAAAAGGCATGGGTTGGGGATTTGGGTCCTGAGTCCTCTTGCCAGTCAACATAACCTATGTATGTTTTGAATCCAGATAGCCTTTTTTACGAAAGTAAACAAGTTAGCTTAATGGCTACTGGGCCCACATGGATGAAGAAATAAGACATCCACCAGATAGCAGTTCACCAAGACATTTTTAATCTTTTAAATGCTGTAGAATTATAGAAAATTATGGCACAGAGGGAGGCTATTTGACCCATTGTGTCTGTGACAGCCATAAAGTTCTCCATTCCTGTCAACATCTTTGGAAATCTCCTTTGTACCCACTCTAGTGCAATCACATCCTTCCTGTAATGGGTTGACCAGAACTGTACACAGTACTCTAGCTGTAGCTTAACAAGTGTTTTATGCAGTTCTAGCATAACCTCCCTGCTCTTATATTCTATATCTCAGTTAATAGAGGACAGTATCCCATATGCCTTCTTAACCAGCTTATCATGCACTCCAAGGTCCATCTGCTCCTTTACAGTTCTCAATATCCCACCAGTTATTGTGTATTCCCTTGTGAATTTGTCTTCCCCAAATTCATTACCTTATACTTCTCAGGATTGAATTCCATTTGCCACTTTCCTGCCCACCTAACTGGTCCATTAATATATTTCAGCATTCGACAGCTTTCTTCCTCACTATCAACCACACGCCCAATTTCTGTATCATCTACATATCTTAGTCATATCCCCTATTTTTAAATCTAACTCATTGATATATACCAAAAACGGCAAGGGACCCAATACTGAGCCATGACGAACCTCACCATAAACAGCTTTCCAATCACAAAAGCACCCATCAACCATAGTCCATTGCTTCCTGCCACTAAGCCAATTTTGTATTCAACCTGCTACTTTCCCTTGCATCCCATGTGCTTTTACATTTCTGATCTGTCTGCCATGTTGGACCTTGTCAAAAGCCTTGCTTAAATCCATGTTGACTGCAACAAATACGCTACACTCATTGACCCTCCTTCTAACCTCATTCAGCCAAGTTAGTCAGACACGATCTCCCCTTAACAAATCCATTCTGGGTGCCCTTGATCATTCCATGCCTTTCTAAATTAAATTTATCCACTTTCAAAGATGCTGAATCTCTTAATATTTCTTATTTCACTATGTTTATCACATCCAATATTTCATACTCCTCCTCAACTGCAAAGTCTCCATCATGTTACGACCGACCGCTCCAGTCAAAGAACAAAGAACAGTACAGCACAGGAACAGGCCACTCGACCCTCCAAGCCTGCGCCAATCTTGATGCCTGCCGAAACTAACACCTTCTGCACTTCCGGGGCCCGTATCCCTCTATTCCCTTCCTATTCATATATTTGTCAAGATGTCTCTTAAACGTCGCTATCGTATCTGCTTCCACCACCTCCCCTGGCAGCAAGTTCCAGGCACTCACCACCCTCTGTGTAAAAAACTTGCCTCGCACATCCCCTCTAAACTTTGCCCCTCGCACCTTAAACCTATGTTCCCTAGTAACTGACTCTTCCACCCTGGGAAAAAGCTTCTGACTATCCACTCTGTCCATGCTGCTCATAACTTTGTAAACCTCTATCATGTCGCCCCTCCACCTCCGTCGTTCCAGTGAAAACAATCCGAGTTTTTCCAACCTCTCCTCATAGCTAATGCCCTCCAGACCAGGCAACATCCTGGTAAACCTCCTCTCTACCCTCTCCAAAGCCTCCACGTCCTTCTGGTAGTGTGGCGAACAGAATTGCACGCAATATTCTAAGTGTGGCCTAACTAAGGTTCTGTACAGCTGCAACATGACTTGCCAATTTTTATACTCTATGCCCCGACCAATGAAGGCAAGCATGCCGTATGCCTTCTTGACTACCTTATCCACCTGCCTTGCCACTTTCAGTGACCTGTGGACCTGTACGCCCAGATCTCTCTGCCTGTCAATACTCCTAAGGGTTCTGCCATTTACTGTATACCTCCCACCTGCATTAGACCTTCCAAAATGCATTACCTCACATTTGTCCGGATTAAACTCCATCTGCCATTTCTCCGCCCAAGTCTCCAACCGATCTATATCCTGCTGTATCCTCTGACAATCCTCATCATTATCCGCAACTCCACCAATCTTTGTGTCATCCGCAAACTTACTAATCAGACCAGCTATATTTTCCTCCAAATCATTTATATATACTACAAACAGCAAAGGTCCCAGCACTGATCCCTGCGCAACACCACTAGTCACATCCCTCCATTCAGAAAAACACCCATCCACTGATACCCTCTGTCTTCTATGACCGAGCCAGTCAAAGCCTCCAACCAAAATATACGATTCTGATTATGGTGGGAGAAACGACTGTTAATTCACTCCCGTCCCTCCACAGATTGCCTAACATATCATTTTAAACTTTCCAAATTAAAGAGCCAGCCAAATTGTAACATCTATTAACCCTTGAAAGAGGCTAACCAAACCAGATGTCTTTAAATAAACAAATTAACTGTTTAATTTAAAACACTACTAAGATATAAACAACATTTAAAACAGAAAAAATTAGAGTCCTTGCATATTTACATTCTTGCCAATATGAATCTTCCAATATGGAATAGTCCAAGGTTGCTTGAAGTCCTCACAGCTGTCCAATGGGGGAAAAAAAAGGTTCAACAGTATGATAGTCAGTGGTCTAGTTTGGAAGTTAAAATGGTTCTCTTCTTCCACTGATGAATTCAACAATTACAGTTCAGTAGTTATAGGAATTTTAAGAAATTAATCTGACTTTTTTTTTATTCATTCATGGGACGTGGGCGTCACTGGCTATGCCAACATTTATTGCCCATCCCTAATTGCCCTTGAGAAGGTGGTGGTGAGCTGCCTTCTTGAACCGCTGCAGTCCATTTGGGGTAGGTAGACCCACAGTGCTGTTAGGAAGGGAGTTCCAGGATTTTGACCAAGTGACAGTGAAGGAACGGCGATATAGTTCCAAGTCAGGATGGTATGTGACTTGGAGGAGAACTTGCAGGTGGTGGTGTTCCCATGTATTTACTGCCCTTCACCTTCTAGTTGGTAGAGGTCACGGGTTTGGAAGGTGCTGTCTAAGGAGCCTTGGTGCATTGCTGCAGTGCATCTTGTAGATGGTACACACTGCTGCTACTGTGACTCGGCATCAGAATTCTGAGAGTAGAATAAATAGGGTTTAAATAAACTAAGAGAGAGCTCTCATTTCCTTCAGTATATGCTGGTCCAGCTGTATGTCTGTGCCTCTGAGTTACAACAATCTGTTTCCACTATAAGCCATTTCAAAATTAAATTGCAACAATGTATCTCTCAATCTCTGGTCCTGAATGGCTACATCCCGGGCAATGAGAATGCATTCTTTGACTCAGTTTTTAGAGCATGCTGCCTTAAAGCAGTACTGCTCCCTTTCCAGCCTTAAAGGCACACCGAATTCTTCCTGAAAAAAATCTACAGGATCATAACACCTCTGCACCTGGTGGAATGAAACGCCATTCCTGGAATGCGTTTCATTACAATGGGTAAAATATACAAATTGAAAAAAATGAAAACTTTTTTTTGTACTTACAGGCTTTTCTTTTCTAAATCTTTTCTTACTTTTCTAAAATGTTAAGACTACAGCAATAATTTCCACCAGAACATTTAGGCTTTAAATTTTTTAAAGGTTGTCCCAATTAACCCATTTCAAATTTACAAGCATAGTCTTCCAATTGTTTCATGTTTTCCTTCCATGTGTCCCTATTGTCCATCACCTCAGCCAGGTGAACTGCACAGCTAGGAGCACTGACCACTACTGGGTTCGCTATTCTCTGAGAATTTTCTGGAGTACCCCTTAACCTATCTGACATCAATTGGCACTGGAAATCCCTGCCCAGTGTAACAGAAGCTGCTTTTTTCTTACCCTGGGGTGTCAAAAGAATTTGGCAGGTTTTCTCCAACACATTTGTCTCTTCAATCCAAATGGTGTTGCCCACTCTGTCCATACAATCCTTTACATAAGAATTTGGGTAGGAGTCTGCCTTCTTTATCACCGTGTCTTTTCCGGAGTCTATGCAAGTTTGAGCTGACCCACCAGGTTTAGACATCAAGACCATCTGCAAATTCCAGCTGTCCTGACTAGGTTCAACTAAGCTGTCTTTCAGCATGCATTGTATCTCTGCTTCCACTTGGGCCTGTCTGTCTGGACCTAAGCGACAAGGATGTTGTTTTAAAGGAATGGTTCCCCCTATACACACATCACGTGTGGCTAAGGTACATCCTGGCTTATCCCTACAAACCTTTTGAAATGTTGTGAAAACCCTGGTTAGGACTTCACACTGTTTTGCCTCCAAGTGTAAAAACCCTATTGTTTAATTTTCCAAGCCATTCTGTATTCGCTTATCTGACAGATGGAGGTTCAATCTGAGAATTTCTGAGGCCTGTTTCTGCCTCATCCTCACTAGGCTTTTCCTTCTCAACAGTCCCGATTACTGACATACCTGTCGGGCTTGTCCTCCTCCCTGCGGTAATATTGTTTGAGCATAATAATTTTTTTAAATTTAATTTTAATTTTATTTTTAATATGACACAACTGGTTCTTCCAGCAATCGGGGGTGTCAGTCAAGTAATCTATCTTACCCACTCTTTTGATCACTCCATATGGGCCACTGAACCATGCTTTTAATGGTTCTCCCTATGATGGTAACAACACTAATACTTCATCCCCTGTTTTTATGGTAGGTTGTGGTTTTCCCACTATTTGACATGTCCTACAAAATTGTCTCTCATCTTTTGTAAGACCTGGCCAGTAATAATGTTGGCTTATGTGTGATTTGGTCTTCTGAATTCCACTATGTTTTGCAAAAGGAATGTCGCATGCTAACCTTAATAATCCCTGGCGATATTTAGGTGATACTACTATCTGTTCAACAACTGTCCAGTCTTCATCTGCAGGTCTATGAGGCGGTCTCCATTTCCTCCTCAAAACCCCGTTTGTCATAATATAGCCTTCCGAACTCCTTTCGCCTCAGCTTCTGACAGAGCTGTCTGTGCTAATCGATATATCTCTGGATCAGCTTCCTGTGCTGCAATGATAGACGATCTGTTAAACAACTCATTGGGATTATCTAAATCCCCAAATAATGTTTCAGATACTTGGCTATTATTTGTGGTGCCCCTTTTAATTCCGACAATGGATCCTGTTTAGCCATTGCTCGGGTAACTACACACACAGGAAATATTCCCAGAACTTGTTCCTGTAATTGCTCTGTTTCCTTAATTTCACTGGGTTCTTCTGTAACTATAGGAGAAACTGATACTTTTGATCCAGCCAAATCATTTCCTAGGAGTAGATCAATTCCCTTCACTGGTTACCTGTGGACAACACCTACAGTTACTATCCCAGATCACTCTCTAGGCGTACTTTATACACAGGTATGGGTATACACTCCCCGCCAATTCCATTAACTAAAACTTTAGCGTTCAAGGCTCTGTCTGGTAGAAACCTCATATCTTCCCCCAGCAAAAGGGTTCGAGTTGCTCCTGTGTCCCTGACTATAATGATCGTTTTTCCTGCCTCACTTACAGGATACGGAGTTACTCTCCCCTTTGACAAAAATTCATTATAACTCTCAGATATTTTATTCTTAACCTCGGCACTCGTTTTAGTTTTAGTATCTGGTTTCACATGCACAGCTGTTGTTAAAGCTATAGCCTGGTCTGCTATACTCTTAGTCAGAGTCTTTTCCTCTGCACTAACTTTGCGTACCCCAAGTCCTATGAGTTTGTAATTTTCAGCACTCTGAACAAAGATGATCCGTTTTGTTGCAATGATAACACTTTGACTTGTGAACCTCACTTCTACCCTCAGCACCTTCCATTCTGACCTGAGGTGGTGATCTTGGGGCATTCCCAGCTGTTCCTTCTTGTCCCCAGCTACTTGACTTCCTTTCACTCTCCCATTTTTTATCCTTCTCAGGTTGATAGGGGTGACAAACAAAATAGGTTGGCTTATTCACAAGCTCAAAACCATCAGCAATTGCTGCTGCTTGCTTAGCTTTCAAAACTTTCAGGTTATCTATATGAGTTCTCACTACTGAAGGAATGGAATTTTTAAACTCTAAGAGAATCAATTCTCGAAGGTTCTCATATGTGGTTTCTATCTTTAATGCCCGTATCCAACGGGCAAAATTCGTTTGCTTCACCCTGTCAAATTCTAAATATGTCCGCCCAGTCAATCTCCGTAAGTTTCTAAACTTCTGACGGTAAGCTTCAGGGACTAACTCATACACAGCGAGAATAGCCTTTTTTGCCATCTCATAATCTGCCGAAGCCTCTTCAGGAAGCATGGCATAAGCTTCATGAGCTCTGCCTACCAGCCTACCCTGAATAAGCAATGTCCAGCTTTCTTTTGGCCTTTCATCTATTTGGCTATTTTTTCAAAAGATATGAAAAATGCCTCTATGTCCCTTTCCTCGAACTTAGAAAGAGCCTGTATAAATTTAAACAACTTCTCGCTGGGTCTTGATCTAATTCAGATTTTTCCTGACCGTTTTTTTCCCTGGATTCAAGACTACCCTTCTGTCTTAGTGCCATCTCTTTTAATTTAAATTTCCTCTCTTCTCTTTCACTTTCTCTCCGAAATGCTCTCTCTTTCCTCCAGTTCAAGTTTTTTTCATTTCTAACTGAGTCCTAGCCAATACCACTGCATCACTCTCGGACATACTTGTCTCTCATATTCCCTTTCTTGTTCCTCATATTCCCATTCAAGCTTCATCATCATCATTTTCTTCTTCAACTAATTCCAGATGCTTGGCTATTATGTAAATTATCTCTGCTTTTTTGACACTTGATTTCAATTCCAACCCCAATTGTACTGCCAATTCTTTTAATTTGTTCTTAGTTAAAGTTATCACGTCACTCAGGGAAAAATTCTGCTTTCCCAAAAGCTCTGCTACAACCACTAATGCCATTACAATGGTAGAAACTGTACTTTATTCTACAAGAGACCTAGTTCTTTTATTTCTTTGTAATTGGCATTAGATTTAGATCCCAACAATTCCAATTGATATCATCCCAGACTCTATAGAAATTAAATATGATACCAAACGCAAGACCCCAATTTAAATATGCTATCTCAGAAACAAGTAATTATTATGATTCCAAATGCGAGCCCTCCAGATTAGTCTGATTCTGATCCCAGATGTGAGCCACCGAATTAAATATGATTCAATCGTGAGCGAGCCCACAATTAATATGATTCAAATATCGGACGAGAAATCCAATGAATATGTTACGGCCGACCGCTCCAGTCAAAGCCCCCAATCAAAATATATGATTCTGATCGTGGTGGGAAAAACGCACTGTTAATTCAATCCCGTCTCTCCACAGATTGCCTAACATATCATCTTAAACTTTCCAAATTAAAGAAAGTACAATTTGGTTGGCTCTATCTATTAACCCCCGAAAGAGGCTAAGCAAACCAGGTGTCTTTAAATAAACAAATTAACTGTTTAATTTAAAAAACTAAATTCTTAAACACTACTAAGATATAAACAACATTTAAAATAGAAAAAATTAGAGTCCTTGCATATTTATGCGCCTGCCAAAGTGAAATCTTCCAATGTGGAATAGTCCAAGGTTGCTTGAAGTCCTCACAGCCATCCAGTGGAGGAAAAAAAAAGATTCTTCAACAGTAGAATAGTCAGTGGTCTAAGTTTGGAAGTTAAAATGATTCTCTTCTTCCAGCGATGAATTCAACAATTACAGTTCAGTAGTTAAAGGAATTGGTTATTTTCTTTTAAGAAATTAATCTGACTTGCCATCAGAATTCTGGGAGTAGAATAAGTAGGGTTTAAATAAACCAAGAGAGAGCTCTCATTTCCTTCAGTATATGCTGGTCCATCTGTCAGTCTGTGTCTCTGAGTTAGAACAGTCTGTTTCCACTATAAGCCAGTTCAAAATTAAATTGTAACAATATATCTCTCGATTTCTGGCCCTGAATGGCTATATCCCAGGCAATGAGAATGCATTCTTTGACTCAGATTTTAGAGCTTGCTGCCTTAAAGCAGTACTGCTCCCTTTTCAACCTTAAAGGCACGCCACATTCTTCCTGAAAAAAATTACAGAATCATAACAATCATCCCACTCTTTTGCAATTGCAAAGTATTCATTAAGAACCATGCCCACATCTCCCACTTCCACATATAGGTGACCTTTTTGTTCTGCCATAGGTCCTACCCTTTCCTTACCCTTGCTCTTTATACTTTTATAAAACATCTTTGAGTTTCCTTGATTTTACTTCCCAATATTTTTTCATGCCCTCTCTTTGCTTTCCTAATTTCCTTTTTAATTTTATCCCTGCACTTTCTGTACTCCTCTAGGCTTTCTGCAATACTACGCTCTCAGTATCTGGCATAAGTTTCCCTTTTTTACCTTATCCTACCCAAGGGGCTTCAAGATTTGGGAGTCCCAACCTTTTCCTTTGTGGGACCATATTTGTTCTAAGTTCTCATTATCTCTTCTTGGAATGCCTCCCACTGGTCTGATACTGATTTACCTTCAAGTAACTGTTTCCAGTCCACTTTTGCTAAATCACATCCCCACTTGAGAACTTTTACTCCTGGCCTATCTTTGCCCTCTTCCAAAACTATGTTTCTAACTGAACTATGATCACTACCACCAAAATGCTCTTCCTCGATACCCCTTCCATCCTCCAGCTTCATTCCCTAAAACTGAGTCCAGAATTTCCCCATTGCCTGTTGATCTTGCTACTTACCGGCTAAAAAGGTTCTCCTGAATGCATTTTAAGAATTTTGTGCCCTCTATACTTCTTACAATGATTCTATCCCAATTAATATTAGGGTAGTTGAAATGCCCTACTATTACTTTTGTACTTCTCAGAAATTTTCCGACATATTTGCTCTTCCGTCTCCCTCTGACTGCTTGGGAGTCTATAGTACACGCTTAGCAGTGTGCTTGCCCCTGTTTTATTCTTCAGTTCAACACACATGGCCTCATTTGGTGATCCTTCCAGCATATCACCCTCCTCACAGCTATAACTGTTTCTTTAACAAATATTGTGACCTCCCCTCCTCATTTTTTATCCTCCTCTCTATTCCATCTGATGATTAATGAAGGGCAGGAATTTTGAGCTGTCATTCCTGCCCTTCATTAAGGCACATTTCAATAATAGCTATTATATATTGTAGTTCCAAGTGTCTATCTGCGCCCTCAGCTCATCTGCCTTATTCACTAGACTCCTTGCATTCAAGTACGTACCATTAAACAGTCAAACTTCTTTATTGTCTATTTTACAGCCTTTGTTTCCTCTGTCTTTCACACTCAGTTACTAATTTTCTGCCTTCCATTTCCAGCTTTGCTTCTCCCCATTCTGAATTAGCAGTCAGGTTCCCACCTCCCTGTCAAGCTAATTTAAACCCTCCCCAGCAGCACTAGCAAATCTATCCATCAAGATGTTGGTCCTGGCCCTGTTGAGGTGCAATCCATCTGGTCTGTACAGTCCCACCTCCCTAAAACCAGTCTCAATGGCCCAGGAATCTAAAGCCCTCCCTCCTGCACCATCTCTTCAGCCACACATTCATCTGTACTATCCTTCTATTCCTATACTCACTAGCACATGGCATTGACAATAACCTGGACATTATTACCTTTAAAGTCCTGCTTATTAATTTCTTTCTAGCTCCCTATAATCTGCCTGCAGGACCTCATCCTTCTTTCTACCTATGTCATTGATACTGAGATGGACCATAACTTCTGGCTGTTTCCCTTCCCACCTCAGAATGTCCTGCAGCCACTCAGTGGCATCCTTGACCTTAGCACCTGGGAGGCATCATACATCTCAGAACCTCATCTGCGGCCACAGAACTGCCTGTCTGTTCCTTGACTATTTAATCCCCTATCGCTATTGCTTTTCTGACATTCCTCCTCCCCACTTGAACAGCTGAGCCATCCATGGTGAAGTGTACTTGACTCTGACTGTACTCCCCAGATGAAACATTACCCCCACCAGTATTCAGAATGGAATTCCAGTAGAGGGCAAGATTTACTCAGTGGACTCCTTACGCTACCTGACTGGCCCTTTCTATCTGCTTGCACACTTTTTAAGTTGCGGGGTGACCAACCCCTGAAGTTTGCTATCCACATAACTCTCAGCCTTGCTGGTGCACTGCAATGATGCCAGCTGCTGTTCAAGCGCCAAAACACAGAGTATAATCTGCTCTAGCTGATAACACTTCCTGTACATATGGTTTTCCAGGACATGAGAAGTGTCCTGGAGTTCTCACATGGCACAGGATGGTCATTTGGGAGACTAAGGTGCCTTGCCATGCTTCAATTTTTCGACTACTATCTAAACTTACCAGAAATAATCTTAAGACATGTCTGTGATCTGAACAAAAAAAAAACACCAGCTACTCACCAATCAGCTCCTTCCCTTTTGCTAACATTGCTTTAAATGTTTGTACCTCTCTTTCTGACACTTGTGCTTCCTTAGCTCCAGGCTTTCCAATTGAGGCCTATTCTCAGGGACTCACTACTTCTAACTCTCCCGCCACTCTGATGCTTACTCCCCAAAATCTCTCAGGTCAGAACTTCCTTACCTGGGGGCTGTGCAATTCTTTCTTAGAAAGTGACATCTGAAAGACTGAGATGCTCTTACTGACTCCCTGCTGCCACTTATATCTATTAGTTTCTTGCACGATTTCCCCTTAGGGTCACTCTCTCCTCACTCACTGACTCTCTGCCACCACTTTTACCTGTTGGTCTCTTGCACTGTTTCCCCTCAGGCTCACTCTCTCCATTCTTGCTGACTCTGCCTGCTTTTACCTGTTGGTCTTTCACACTATTTCCCCTCAGGCTTGCTCTCTCTGTCTTTATTAGTCATTCAAAAATGTATCAAAGGAAAGGATGTAAAGTAATGGAGAGATTTTAATGAGTTCCCAATTAGTGAAAAACCAATAATTTTTTATGTAAGAGATTACAGTTTATCAGAAAAGCTTGTAAAGGAGGATGTTATTGTGAAATATTGGGGAAGGCTGCCATATTTTAATGAGTAGATTTCCCAAAAAAAAAGGAGAGAAAAGAAATTACCCAGAGACCAGTCAATCATAAAATATGTCAAACTACTTTGACTCAGACCAAAGAGCTGCTTGGAGGGCCAATTGGTCCCTAACCAAATTAACTTCCAAAGTCAGAACAGCAACAAAGACATTTCTCAGTATTTGCCCTGCAGCAGAATGACGCATTGAGCCAATGCCACTGTTCTTTACTCTGCAGACCAACCATCTGCTACAAAATGTATCAAATAATTGTGGATTATGTGATCTTGACCAGTTCAAAGACATGGTGAATGAAAACAAAGTACAATTAATACAAGAATATATAGATAAGGTAATTTTCTGTGAAGATCTTTGTACTTACCTTAGGTCAGTAACTTACATCCAGTGTTGAAGGGGATGAACTCTTCCATTTTTGATGTGATACTCTAAAACCTGCTAAAAGACAAAGACTGGAATCTCTGGGGATTGAGTTGTGGTTTGGCAAAGGAGGTGTAAAAACAAGCTATATAAAGAGATTGATGGCCAAAGAACAAATGTACAGGCAATAGTTTGTAAGTGTCATTTTATAGCACACAATATTCACGTGAACACAAATTGCTAAATATTTAATTAGGGTCAATTTACACTTATCCTTACAATCTTTATTTAATAGTTGATTGCTATGAAATAAAGATTTCTGGTGACCACAATAATAACCAAAGGCAAGCGTTTCAGAAAAGAAACACCACAAACACTGAAAAATGCCTTCTGCATACTGTTTTTCTAACATCTTGGAAATATATTGTAGTTAAAGCAATGCTTCAGAGATCTATATGAGTAGCTTTGTACAATTTTTATGCACCTTCCTTACTACCATCTTTTATGATAAAATGAACAACGCATAATAATATCTAAAGCTTCCAAAACGTGGGAGAACTTTTAATCTACAGCATCTCTGTTATTGTCTCGTCACGGCTCAATACCAGAACACAAAGGATTAGATAGATGTAACACATACTGGAGCTTGTGTGAATTCCAAAGGCAGAGATTGAAGTTTTCTCAATTATTCTTCCCTCTACACATATGCCCTTTTCCTCACTGTCACTGTCCTGTAAAGATATAATTCTAATTATAAAAGTATCTTACAGCAAGCCCATGGGGCTACAGCTTAGAACCTGCATGCAACTCAAGCAGCATACAACTTTTTTTTTTGAAAACAGTAAAATGAAATTATTTTGGCTTGCCAATTTGTCTGTTGATTCCCATTTAACAGTCTGTATATTTGAGTTAATGTCAAAGCCCTTTCAGATATTGTATGACCCTTTAGTTTGCATCAAAACATTAGTTGTAAAACTCTGAACAAAAGTCTAACAAGAATTGAATTTGGAGCAGTTTTTAAAAGCTCAATTCCATTGCATTTTATGTTCTAACTGAAATATGATTTAAAAATCACTCAATAATATTCCATGAGGAACACTAAGCATAAATTTTAATTGAAGTATCAGTTCAACAACAGCTGTTTTATCTTTCAATTGGCAACTCTTGTATTCCCTTGATCTTCATACAGATGCTTCACAAGTAGAAGAAAGCACCAATGTTACCTGCTCTGGCTACTGACCCATCTTACTTCCCGCTGTAGATTTTAAAGGCTGTCCAAACTACTGGCCTTCTGAGAGGAAAATAATTCATCGGCCTAAATAAATTCTGATTGAATAAGCTTATTAGAAATAGGTTCTTAGTGAGTAACCATGCAGATTCCTCTCAATCTGTTGGTAGGCATCCCAATGACACATCTGCCCTTGTTCTGTCTTTGAACATTGGCAGTGCAGTTTCCACAATTACTAAAAGATGCTGCCAAACCTATCTTTCCTGAAAGCAAAATGCAAAGTGATTATTGTAATCATAGAATTTCAAGAGGCCTCAATCACACCACACATGGAGGACCATCTGCATTTTGATCCTGACCTTAAATATTCAATGGCTCAATGTGTCTGTTGAAGTTTCCTTAAAAGAGAAGAGAATTCAAGTTATGTTTGAGAAAACAATTCCACTACACAATATTCTTCTCATTAGTTAAGCTTTGGGAATAAGGTTTGAACAACATTTTCCAAGCTTCATTTCCCATGTTACTAATTACTAACCTAACAAGATGTAGATTTCAGTGCGAATGGTAAACTCATGTTTATGGAACAGTACTGCAGTAGTAACAAAGTGCGATTATCTTTTATTTATGAACATTTTAAGGGAAAAATATTAGATTGTTATATGTACACCATTGCTAACATATTTAATAACTTCGTAGTCTTTGGATTGTAATGGTAATGCACAGAGAAAACGCTTGGCCAAAATTATTTTTAAAAAGTGGAACAGGCTCAAAGGGCTTAATGGCCTTCTCCTGTTTATACATTCTTAAAACTGAAGAATCCTTGGGCCAAAAATTACTCATTAAATGGACAATAGAACAATGTCTATTTTTCTTCACAATTAACACCCCGCCATAAAATTATGACTGAAATTTATGGTCCTACCTCCGAAATCGGAGCGGGCGAAAACAATGGCAGCCCACACATGCGGGCCACAGTTTGTGGAGCTGCCACGATATTAAGCGTGGCGGCTCATTTAAATAGCTGGTGTGTACTGCCCACCCTGATGACATGGAGGGGGGTGGGCCATCCATCCCCGGCAGTGGTGTCATCTGCCTTTGTGCAGGTGCTGACGAATTTTTAAAGGGCTTCGAGCCCTACATTTCAATTTAAATATTTAAAGATATATTGATCTTAAAAACTTAAATAAAGTGATCCTGACCCTTCCCCCACTGAACCATAAAATTAATTACCAGCCCTCTTTCCCCCACTCCCCCCCCCCACAAAAACATTACCTTGTGCACCTGACCTTACCCCCACAAGGGTCATAAATTTCACGCTTTACCCCTTCCCAACATGCCTTACACCAATGAAATGACTTTGATACCACTGCTCCTCATCTCCCTGCACTGAAAAACTTACCTGCTCCCCCCTCCCCACCAGTGCTCCGCCTCGGATCCCTGGACAGGGATCCGCGGGCGCATGAGTGCTGCCCACCAGCACCAATATTGCACCATGACAGACAGCGGGAGCGGGAAGGTAATTTATTTGTTAATTTGCATTCATTTATATACTTAATTTTGGCTTCCGTCGCTGAGCAGCTGGAGGCCCGCCATGAGGCCTCACCGCCACCCGCAATATTGGGCCAGACCTTCCCAACATCGAGGCCCGATTTGGACCTTTGCCGCAGCCATTTTCTGGGCCCCCTGCCATGACGCCTACGTTGGGGGGGGGTCTGTAAAATTCAGCCCAACATGATCTCTTTATAATGTAGTTTCTCTAATGGGTTATTAATCACAGAGAAAAGGGCACACACTTTTCATGAATACATTTTTGCCATCCTTGTTTCAGAACTGAATTTATTAATCTATATTTAGTTAGCTACAACACACAGAATAAAGCTCTATATTGTTCTATTAAGCTTAACTCATGTCAGATGTCATGTAATGCCTCCCTACATCAGAGATATAATGGTAATTCTGTTCGATTGTTTCCCATTCTCTCAGATTAGTAGGACACACACTTCCAATAGGCAATCTGCAATACAGTTGCAGAGGTAACATTAAAACAAATGCATAGCTCAAATGATATTCCCATTTTTTTTAAAGCAGCAGATGAGCTGTTAACCTCCCATCACCTTCTAGCAGAATGTTAAATGAGTCTCTGTCAGCAATGACAGATACATATACTTCCAGACCTGCCATGGCAGGCAGCCCAAGATTTGAAATGTAGGTAGTGCTTAAATCCCCAGCTTGACATCTGCAAAGACTATCTTCATTTCAACACAAAGCAACACAGTAGGCAAGAAATTATTGAGGTTGAGATAATGGTGAAAACATTTGAAAGGTAAAGCAAGCTGCTTTAAATATTTTAAATATAAACATATTAAATATGAAGCAAATTATATGGAGCCTATTTTGGTCCTTTACTGCCTCATTTGCATTACAAAATTGGCGGAATCATCTGGGAAATGAGGCAGGATTCAGTCCCACCCATTTAATGCCAGCTTTGGACGATGGAGGCGCTTGTGGCACACAGAGTTCCTGTCTGAAATAGGCAAGAGCTTCTTCAGCAATGATTTGCATTTATATAGTGCCCTTAATATAGTAAAACATCTCAAGGCGCTCCACAGAAGCATTATCAGACAACATTTAACACATATTAGGGCGCAGGTAGCAAAGTTTAGTCAAAGAGGTAGGTTTTAAGGAGTGTTTTAAAAGAGAAGAGAGGTGGAGAGGTGAAGAGGTTTAGGGAGGGAATTCCAAAGCTTAGGGCCTAGAAAGCCGAAGGTACAGCCGCCAATAGAGAGGGCGAAGGAAATCGAGGATACACAAGAGGCCTGGATTGGAGCGCTAAGTTCTTGAAGAGTTGTAGGGCTGGAGGAGGCCAGAGATAATGGATAGGAGCAGGCCATGGAAGGATTTGAACACAAAGATGAAAATTTTAGAAGAACTCTGTGCCATTTTCTGGCCTGAGCACGCTGGAAGTGAAATCCCAGGGCGTTTATAGAAAGGAGGCCTGGCATGGATTCGCAGTAGGAGAGACTCTAAAAGCCAGCAGATTATATCCACTGATTTGGCAATATGGGCCTTTAAAAACCCAAATTGCCTCTTCTTAAAGTTTTTATGAATTGTTGTGCTAATTGTCAGTTATATTTCTTCTGCCCCAGTTCTCTTCAATGGCAGCAGAGTGTTTTTTAATAGGGATTCTCTGTGCTGGCGTGCTCAGAAGAAGAGTACAGTGATGCCAGGTGGGTCAGGCAGCCCTTCTGTACCTGCACCCACACATCCACATCTGTAGGGCAAGGTAACATGCCTTGCATTGGCAGATATTGTGCTGGTTGAAGCTTCTTTCCCCAAAGCAGACAATATCAACAGATCTCCAGTTGCATCACAAAATGAGATCTGAATGCTAAACTAACTATTCTGCAGGAAGGTGCTTTAGAATCACCTAAACACAGCATGCTATGTTATACATGTTGCAAAATGAAAGATAGCCCACCACAGTGATAAGGAACTTGCATTGTCTTTTTGACTGCACCTGCCAAGATGTCACCAATCATTTCTGCAGGCCAGGGAAAACCTACCTGGAATAACCATGGAAACCTGCCTCGTCATGACCTGGATCAGCAGGTGGGCAAATATCAAGCTGCAATAACAGTTATAGGGACACCTGCAGCTAACACACTGGACATGTTCAGGGACAGTAATGGTCAGTTGTGGCCTAAATCTTGGCCACAAACGCTGTTCCCTAGCCACCAACTCCATCCTTGCCTGAGGCTGAACTGTTCACAACATTGGCATCCTATTTGACCCTGAGTTGAGCTTCCAACCCCATATCGATTCCATCATCGCCTTCTTCCACTCACATAACATTGCCCTTTTCCAGCCCTTCCTTAGCTTATTTTCACTGGGCTGGGAAAGCCAGACTGGATTTTACATTCCCCAGGCCCTTAATTGGTCTTGGGCAGGACTTCCACCTCCTTGAGGCAGGAAGTCCTGCCTAATGGAGCTGCCAGCCAATCAGCGGGCCGGCAGTTCTTAGTCCCAGCAGTGCCACCAGGAGTAGTGGCTACTGCTGGGACTGCACCCAGCCATTGGAAGATGATGAAGGACGGCCCCGGAAAAAAGGTACATTTTTAGGGCTTCGCCAGGGACAATTTGTTAGGCCCCGGCGAGGCAAGAGGGGTCGGTTAGGGGGGGCAAGGGGAGTGTTGTCCATTGAGGGTGGTTGGGGCTTCGAGGGTGGCCCTCCATGGGGCACAGGGTGCCTGATCAGGAGGGCCTCTTCACAACCCACAAGGCAGCCACCTAGTTTCACCAGGCAGGCTTTTTGAGACCTCAGCTAACTGCCAGCCAAGGGTAAAATATCCGTGACGATGGGCGGAGACCCTTAAGTGCCAGTTAATTGGCCACTTAAGGACCTTGATTGGTCTGGGGCGGGTGGGCCGTTTCTTGCCGCTGCTGCCCTGCATAAATTGGCAACAGAGGCAGGAGGGGGTTGGGAATAGCCCCCTTCGCCTCCCACTCAATTTTACACCCGCCCCACCCAACAACCCGCCACCAGCCCACTCATTTGGGGTGCGTAAAATTGCAGCCCTAGACCCATCAGAGTTTCCAATTTGTAGATGGTACTTTCAATTTCAGATCGACCATCCCCTATACACCTTGCCCTATTTTTCTTCAATGGAGAGAAATCAGATTGGATTATAACAGGTAGCCGATCTGATAGCACCTATTTTTCACTCCGTCAAAGTTGAAAGTTCAACCAAGTGCTATGAATAATAATGCAAATAAGGTTAAGGAAAACATGATGCTATTTGCACACGAGATTCAGGTCTTAAAGAAATGCAAGCCAACTTAAAACTGCTTTCCACATGAATATGATAAACAGCCCTTAAATTTCTAAAAAATATATATTCTTTGCAATGAAATTAGCATAAAAATTAAAATCTGCATTATAAGTTACAGAAAAATATATAAATATTTGCATCTGTCCCTTTGAAATAAACTTTTCAAAGGTAGACCATAATGGTTTCATTTTCATTAAATCATGCACTCGTGCCACCATTATCACCAGTCACCCAAGGAAAATCTACTCAAGATAACCAAGAGATGTTGTAATATATCAGGAATTTTAATCTCAATATAATGCTCACAGTATTATAACTGTCCCATCAATGTTGGGAAAACAAATCCGATATCAAATCAGTCTTCAATACTTGTTGACAGTGAATTGCCAGTGTAAATGTCTAAATGTGGACTTCAAAAGTAAACTGCTTATTTTTCAATGGCTATATTGTCAGAAATTGATTTATCCTCAGATTGGCATTAAAAGCAAAAAGAAAGTCATTGCCATAAGATGTTGTGTTCAGTCACCCCTGTAATAAAAACAGTTACTGCTTCATAACAACAAAATGAACCCTTCTGCTAAAGATTCACCAACCATCTTAATTATTCCCTACAGAAGGTCAGTGACGACTTAAATTATTTACGTTGAAAGTAGAATAGCATTTTTATTGATGACATAATTGGCTATGGTTACTTATGTTACAAACAGCAGTTATAGTTAAGTTCTTAGAAATTAAAACCCAAGTTCTATCTTTCAATTTCATTTAATATAACACCAAGACAGCGAAGAGTCGATTAATGTACTTAACACGAGTATTCAAAATGGATACCTCTTACATGGACAGATTTAATTAAGATAGCTAATTGTAGAAAATAGCCATAAAAATTCAATTCATTATTAATCCAAATAAAACTTTGTGAACATATTGTGTCAAACTTGATATACATTAGTTTGTAAATATGCCTCAAAAAGAATCTCATTGATTACAATTTGATTTTTTACTACTACTGGTTCTACGAATACTTAGCAACAAAAAATAAAGTTGCATATGCAGCAAAGCTTGTTGAAATAGATCCAGTTGTTGAGCTCCTCAAAGAAAGACCTTAACTGTTAGTACCACTCTGAACAGGCTCCAGAAGCTGGCCGAGCGCGTCTACCCTGAGGCACAGTGTGGCTTTCGTGCAGAGAGATCGACCATTGACATGCTGTTCTCCCTTCGTCAGATACAGGAGAAATGCCGTGAACAACAGATGCCCCTCTACATTGCTTTCATTGATCTCACCAAAGCCTTTGACCTCGTCAGCAGACGTGGTCTCTTCAGACTACTAGAAAAGATCGGATGTCCACCAAAGCTACTAAGTATCATCACCTCATTCCATGACAATATGAAAGGCACAATTCAACATGGTGGCTCCTCATCAGAGCCCTTTCCTATCCTGAGTGGTGTGAAACAGGGCTGTGTTCTCGCACCCACACTTTTTGGGATTTTCTTCTCCCTGCTGCTTTCACATGCGTTCAAATCCTCTGAAGAAGGAATTTTCCTCCACACATGATCAGGGGGCAGGTTGTTCAACCTTGCCCGTCTAAGAGCGAAGTCCAAAGTACGGAAAGTCCTCATCAGAGAACTCCTCTTTGCTGACGATGCTGCTTTAACATCTCACACTGAAGAGTGCCTGCAGAGTCTCATCGACAGGTTTGCGGCTGCCTGCAATGAATTTGGCCTAACCATCAGCCTCAAGAAAACGAACATCATGGGGCAGGACGTCAGAAATGCTCCATCCATCAATATTGGCGACCACGCTCTGGAAGTGGTTCAAGAGTTCACCTACCTAGGCTCAACTATCACCAGTAACCTGTCTCTAGATGCAGAAATCAACAAGCGCATGGGTAAGGCTTCCACTGCTATGTCCAGACTGGCCAAGAGAGTGTGGGAAAATGGCACACTGACACGGAACACAAAAGTCCGAGTGTATCAGGCCTGTGTCCTCAGTACCTTGCTCTACGGCAGCGAGGCCTGGACAACGTATGCCAGCCAAGAGCGACGTCTCAATTCATTCCATCTTCGCTGCCTTCGGAGAATACTTGGCACCAGGTGGCAGGACTATATCTCCAACACAGAAGTCCTTGAAGCGGCCAACACCCCCAGCTTATACACACTACTGAGTCAGCGGCGCTTGAGATGGCTTGGCCATGTGAGCAGCATGGAAGATGGCAGGATCCCCAAAGACACATTGTACAGCGAGCTCGCCACTGGTATCAGACCCACCGGCCATCCATGTCTCCGCTATAAAGACGTCTGCAAACGCGACATGAAATCGTGTGACATTGATCACAAGTCGTGGGAGTCAGTTGCCAGCATTCGCCAGAGCTGGCGGGCAGCCATAAAGACAGGGCTAAATTGTGGCGAGTCGAAGAGACTTAGTAGTTGGCAGGAAAAAAGACAGGCGCAAGGGGAGAGCCAACTGTGCAACAGCCCCGACAAACAAATTTCTCTGCAGCACCTGTGGAAGAGCCTGTCACTCCAGAATTGGCCTTTATAGCCACTCCAGGCGCTGCTTCACAAACCACTGACCACCTCCAGGCGCGTATCCATTGTCTCTCGAGATAAGGAGGCCCAAAAGAAAAGAAAGAACTCAGTTCCACAACCACCTGCATATTGCCATAGCAATTGCAGCTCTTGGTGATCTGCTCTTGATTTACCTTTGGAACCATTTATATGACTCAACTTGCTGAAAGAACCAAATTGATGCTCCAGCAATTCTAGCATATGTTGTCTGGGTGTTAGCTAAATTTGTAATTACATTTGTAATAGATATCTTCTAGTAGTCAATCACTTCCTTAAATAGTCTAAACATATTTTATGAGAGTTGACTCATACTGCCCGATATCTACTTGTTCAATGCCATAAAACTCAATGATATAGCAGTAGCATCACCTTTTGATCTGAACTTGATATTCATATATTTCACATGAATGCTTCGTCAATTTCTCCAAAGGTAGACTGAGCAAGCAGTTGGCAAGATGAGGTCGGATATAAAAATCAATAAGCTGCTTTTTCACAGTCAGGTGAACATATCGGCACAGTGGCGCAGTGGTTAGCACCGCAGCCTCACAGCTCCAGTGCCCGGGTTCAATTCTGAGGACTGCCTGTGTGGAGTTTGCAAGTTCTCCCTGTGTCTGCGTGGGTTTTCTCCGGGTGCTCCGGTTTCCTCCCACATACCAAAGACTTGCTGGTTGATAGGTTAATTGGCCTTTATAAATTGCCCCTAGTATAGGTAGGTGGTAGGGAAATATAGAGACAGGTGGGAATGTGGAATTAGTGTAGGATTAGTATAAAATGGGTGGTTGATGGTCGGCACAGACTCGGTGGGCCGAAGGGCCTGTTTCAGTGCTGTATCACTAAACTAATAGCATTTATGATCAACCTCACTTAATTCAAACAGTTTAACATATTTTTGTGTAACTATACAAAGCATATACCAAGCTTCCAACATCAGTGGGATGTACTTGATTTGACTAAGTACTTGACTTAAACATGACCACTTGCAACTGTTCCTCTAAAATATCTGATTTAGCCTTCATAAAAAATCTTGCTCTTTAAAAACCTGAATGTTTGCACAACATCCTGTTTAAATACCGTCTATGCTAGCCTGTGTCCCATTCACTATCTTATTTCTCACCTTACTATCAAAAAAATCAAAGACTTTCAAGACAATAGGTGCGAGGCATTTTTTCCAATTGCTGAGACAAGCTTATGAGTTGCATAGTGTTTACAGGCTATGAGGAAACAAAGCTAGCAAGGTAGCATCTTAACTACTTACCATATCAAACATTTTTAAAAACTTGCTCAAATATTCTATGCTTCTAAAATCTCAAAATCAAAAGTAATTCTTTTTTTCCCAAATGCCAAAATATGACAGTGGGTTTTCAATGACACAGTCACATCTCCACTTCTTTTGGGCCTCCTTATCTCGAGAGACAATGGATACGCGCCTGGAGGTGGTCAGTGGTTTGTGAAGCAGTGCCTGGAGTGGCTATAAAGGCCAATTCTAGAGTGACAGGCTCTTCTACAGGTGCTGCAGAGAAATTTGTTTGTCGGGGCTGTTGCACAGTTGGCTCTCCCCTTGCGCCTCTGTCTTTTTTCCTGCCAACTACTAAGTCTCTTCGACTCGCCACATTTTAGCGCTGTCTTTATGGCTGCCCGCCATAAAGCTTGCAAGGAAAACCATGTGGAACAATACTACAGTTGTATGATAATTTTCAATCACACAGATCAATTCTTCCACATGGAATAACCTTACATCACTGGTCAAATTTACAGTTGATATTAAACTGTGAGGTAGGGAAGGATATATTTGAATGGAAAGAAGCTGGCTAGGAAGTACAAAAGAAGTTAAATAAAATCTAAATATGAATGGAGCAATGGTAGAGGAAATTCAACACAGACAAGTGCAAAGTACTTCATGTTGGTACAAAAAAAGTGTTAAGCATGCCCCATAGATGGAATAATATTAGCTGAAAGATTAAGTTGAAATTGATCTAAGGATGACAAAAAATTGACACTTTGTATGCCAAATCACGAAGGATCAAAAATAAACAACTTAAATAGAATGCTGAACTATATTGCTAAATCAATGGGTAGAAGTTAGATTGTTGTCATGATAAAACTATACAATACTCTGGTCAGACTGCACTTTAATTACTGTTTCAGTTTTGGTCAGAAAGATACAAGGAGAATATTCAATCCATTTAGGCAGATGTCATCAAAAAATTGTGTGTTACTAGAAAATACAGGAGAACTTAACCTTGAAAAGAGGCAATTTAGAAGGGACCTCTGAATCAAATGAGATATCAAATTCTACAATTGTCAAATCTGAAGCATTACTTAGAGGTAATTCAAGACCCTAGAACAAGGCGCAGGAGTTAAAATTCCTGAAAAAAACAATATAGGATTGATACCTTAAAGATTTTTTTATGCAAAGCATGATCAACACATGGGAAGGTCTTTCAGGTAGATTAGTGGGGACAAAACATTAGATTCCTTCAAGATGATATAATGGGAGAGGAGGGACTAAATATTTTCTCTGGCTGCACAAGTTAAAATAGCCCAAATGGTCTCCTTCATCTCTTTTTATTTTGTGATGATGTTGAGGACTTCTATTGTCATCTAGAATAACCCTACCATAAGGCACACTCAGACAGAATATCACAACATTTGCCATGCTCACAATTCCTACCAGACTCTTCTACAATGTCCTAATAATTTTTTTTTTTAAACTGAAACTGCATTAAGAATTTCCATAGCTGCAATCAACATACAAAATATATTATCTACCTAGTTATATCAATGTTTTGTGTAAAAATCACACTGTGTGGAAATTATGAAAAAGAGAAAGCAAGATTTTTTTATAACCTAGAGCCAGAAACTTACAAGCATCTAGCAACCTGTAAACTTCTCTCATCACACAGCAATTAAACTCTGCTCAATCTCATGACCTATTTCGACTGCTGCCCCACTAGAAATACTTCAGCAGTCGCTTCAGATGATCAGGCAAAGGTGGCAGCTAAACATCAAAACAATGCTGTAGATTGCAGATAACATGTAAGCAGCCATATTATATAGGATATTATCTTCTAAAGAGCCTTTGCACTATAAAATACAGTCATGGAAAGAGAATCGAAGAGAATCAAGTCAAGACAGTTCAGACTTGAACAGAGCAAAGCCATAGGATTTGGTAACAATCTGCATCAGTAAATAACTATGCACTGCACTGTCTTGTATCATTCAATACATGGCTTCAATTATATTTCCAAAAAATCTGAAACAGAGGGTTCTGACATTCTTAATCTAAAGCACAAATAGGAGAATTTACAAGAACCAATTTACAGTCTAACTTATCATAATTTTAAAGCTAAATAAAACATATTGAATTGTCTACCAAAAATGTACTTAAAGAACATTGAAAAATACTAGCAGTATGCCAGAGATTAGCAAATCATTAATTCCCAGTCAATCCCATCTGATAGTGCAAGTTTGTGCTTAATTTCCTTTGTGGAGTTTCTGTAGTGGAATCATGTTTTTGCATGGATGAGAGAGATTCATTGTGTATGAGTTGACATGGCAAATGGAGGGCTTGTGTTAAGTCGTATTGTTACTTTATAAAGGAAGATGGAGCAAAAACTTTTTGCCATTCATTTGTTGTTGCTGCCACAATTAACAGGGCACATCGACCTTTACAAAAAGAAACTAGCTGGGATAATGCACAACGGCACTGAGCTGCAAGTCGCGGCCACCAGATCAGCAAAACAGGATAGGAAGTTTTTATTCTGTTGTATAATTTTTTAAATGAAGCTTTGAGTTCAGTTTTGAATATGCCTGACCAAGCACTAAAAAATTACTGCATGAAATCATAATATCTTGAAATTGAAAACTGAAGCAATGCGCAAGGTATGCTTTTAGTGTGATTTTATTATACATGCTCGATGGTAAAAATGATCCTTGTACTAAGAGTACAGCAGCAAATAGACTGGAACACTGTCCAACGTCACAACTATTGAAGCAAAACAGCACTGGAAACATTGAATGCAAATGAAACTGATAAATTCTAGATTTTTTAAAAAGACTGCTTTTTGGTTATTATCCCTCAGAAATGCACATAATTAATCTATAAATGCTGACAATCTTCCATTATCTTTTTCAAATTACCCTCTAATGCTTAAATCAAAATGTTTTTTAGTCACAGGCTGCCTGGAATTTGATTCACCATCACTCTGTTATGGAGAAACTACCATCAGCACACTTTTAATCTTGTGAGGGAAAAAAAAGATTAAACTGTCAATATAGGGATGAGCCACCATGACAACCAATCTCATGGAGCCGGGCTTCAAACTTCAAGCTAATCATATGTATGCCAAGAATGTATTTTTTTCCTTATAATGCATGTAATTAGTAGAAAGCACAAAATACTCCATTCAAATTCACAACATGCACAACTAATAAGGATGAGGGGATGGAGCTCTTAGCTATTTATTTGCATGAAAAGCTTCAATATAGGAAATATTTCAGAGAAATTAGTTTTTAATCTAAGTGACTAGATGAGATTTTGACCCAGCCTGTTTTCGAGTTGACCTGTGAGGATTTGTACTGAAATACAATCCAGAGTTCTATATCCAAGGCAGACTGCAAACATGCATTATCTTTTCATTAATTTCTGAAAGCCCCACAGAGTCAATACAAGCAGAAAATTGTCCCTTTCAAACCTCACCTCATGTGGATTCACTTTATAAGGTGCAATGAAAATATATCTTGGCAGGGTTTTATTTTAAGATTTGCTGAATCATAGGGTGGAGGATAGGTACATAGATTGTCTTTCATCTAGACTTTAAAGTCGGAAACTAACAACTGTAAGTAATCATGAACAACAACAGGAGATCAGACAATGTTTGAGACAATTGCAACAATCCAAGCACCCACAGGATATGAGGATAGACTTTCAGTTCAGTTATGCTAGATTAAAATGGGCATAAACAGGGCCTAATAATCAGAAAAATCAGCAGATTTCCATTCATTTATCACTCTATCTAATTTTCCAGTTGGGTTTTGTAACTGGTGTAGTAAGTATCCATCATTTTAAAGTTAATTATATTAAAATGTTTACCCAATTATGCTAATATGATTCCCAGGCAATTTCCCAGTTTCTACTTCAATCTAGTGTTCAATCATCCAACAGCTAATTTAAAATGGCCACCCAGGAATGCTAAGGTGTGCTATTTACAGAAGTCTGTTTAAAGAGCATTATAGCAAGATTTGAAATAGCATTTTGAGGTTATTTCTGAACCACCTTTATTTTTTCCCATTTCCAATCCACTACTCAAGAGGCTTTGTACCTGACAATTCCTCTTGTATACCAGCAATAATGGGACAATGGGATTCCCAGTGGGAATTTCACCTTACTTAGTTTTTTTGCAGGAAAGAGATGTCAGGAAGGTCAGTCTGTGCCAGAAGCAGACTGCACCCTGTTACAACTGAGGCAGGAGGAGTGCACTGTTTTTCTAGTTCCACTTCTCCACAATTCACAACATATATTTAAATTTTTTCCCAGTTACCGATACAGACAATCATAGACTCTATTTTTATCCCAGAATAAAATACACCAGCCAGGTTTATTTAATAAACAACAAAATTATCAGTTTATTATAAAAACAAGTCTTAACCAGTAATGAAGCAAAGCATAAACACACAGATTGAAATATAAAAGTTCCCTTTTTACCTTAGCCCCTCACACACACAGCCATATTTACACTAGTTAACCGAAAAAAAAGATATCTACTCTTTAGAGCTTGATTACAAAAAAAAACAGACAAAAAGAATACCTTGGCCAGATACTTGCTAATTCTTGAAGAAAAAAGAAAAGATATGGAAAGATGGCAGATGTCCTTTGTTTTGGTTTAACGTAGACAGCTGTCACTGGGATCTTCCTAGAACAGTTCTTGTCAGGTGACATTGAAGATCAGTTTGAGCAGGTTTTCCAGGAAAAATGCAGCAAAAGGAGTTTCAGGCGGTTTCTTACACTTGGTTCTCAGAGCTTCTCAAAGAGAAGGCAAAATTGACCGACTTTTCAAAGAGCTGGAACAGACTGAGTTGGGGTTTTGCTCCCTTGGCAAGTTTTCTACAACAGTCTTTTAAAACACCGTCCATCCCAACTCACTTTCCAAAATGAAACCAAGAAACGTCGCAAGAGTCAAGCCTCCTGACCGCTATAAATCCTGCCCTGTGTTATGACCGAGGCAAGAGAAGTGCACTGTTTATTCTAGTTCCACTTCTCCATGGGTCACAACATATATTTATATTTTTTCCCATTTACCGATATGGTCAATCACGGATTATTTTTATCCTAGAATAAAACACACTGACCAGGTTTCTTTAATAAACCACACAATTATCAGTTTATTATATAACAAGTATTAACCAGTAATGAAGATAAGCATAAACATACAGATTGAAATATTACAGTTCCCTTCTTACCTTCGCCCCTCACACTCACACACACATACACTGGTTAATGGTAAAAATAAAGGGATTTGCGTTTTAGAGCTCTATAACAAAAAAAAAGACCAAAAAAAGCATTTGGGTTAAATACTTGCTAATTCTTGAAGAAGAAAGAGAAGATATGGAAAGATGCCCTTTCTTTTAGTTTGGCATCCCAAATGCATATAGACGGCTGTCACTGGGATCTTCCTAGAACAGTCCTTTTCAGGCAACATTGAAGATCAGTTCGGCTAGGCTTCCAGGAAATGCAGCAACAGAGGTTTCAGACACAAACCTTACAGGAGGAATGTAACTACAGTTTCGGTCTGCTTCTTACACTTGCTTTCCAGCTTCTTGAGAGACAGAAAACTGGCAGGCTTTTTCCAAACTGCTGGAACAGACTGAGTTGGAGTAGTTTGTTCTTCTTGGCACGTGTTCCTCAACCATCTTTTAAAAACTATTGTCCATATCCCAACTCACTGTCCAAAATGTCACCAGAGACAAGCCTCCTGACCCCTATAAATCTTCACCTATCACTTCCCTGTAAACATCTTTCCCATGTCAAAAACAACTCCTGCAGAGTATTTGAAAACAGGTGCCTTCCAGCAACATTTTACAGTCCAGACCTCTCAGCGACCCTCGTAAAAAAAAACAATCGTCCATGGACTCCTTTTCATTTTTAAATCACAATTCAACATAATTTAACAGAAAAATGGAAGCACTCATAACACCTCCAACTCTTGGAGGAATGAAATGCCTTTTTAAACGCATTTCATTACTAAGTGAGCAAAAAAATAGCAGATGAAAAGAATTTAAAACATATTTTCAGTCATACTCATTCACTCTTTACCTGCAGTTATTACAATTCTACTTTGTACCATCTTTGCATTCAGATAACTTAAAACAAAGTTAGATTCTAGATAAAGCATCTGCCATTACATTATTTTTGCCCGCAATGTGGATAATATTTAAGTGATAGTGCTATAATAGTAAACCCCATTGGAGTAATCTCGTATTCAGTTTTTTGAATTTTTGGCAAAGCTTATTACCAAATCAGCCTACTATAATTTTCTAAACAGAGTTTCCAGTTGTTTCAAGTGGTCGTTCCAAGTGTCGCTGTATGCCAGCACATCATCAAGGCAAACTACACAGCGAGAAACAGTAGCTACCACTTGGTCCATTAGTCTCTGAAAAGTTGCTGGGGCATTTTTTAGCCCAAACAGCATCACTCAGCATTGGAAAAGACCATCTGGTTTGACAAAGGCCGATATTTCTTTAGCTCGGGGTGTTAAAGGAACTTGCTAGTACCCCTTTAACAAATCTATTTTGGTAAGAAATGTGGCACTGCCCACTCTGTCAATACACTCTTCCAAGTGAGGAATTGGGTCGGAGTCTGCCTTTGTTACTGCATTAACTTTTCTGTAGTCTATGCAGAGTCTAGTTGAACCATCAGGCTTAGGCTCTAATATTACCGGGGAACTCCAGTTGCTTTGACTGTGTTCAGTTAGGTAGTTTTCCAGCATGTATTGGATTTTTATTTTTACTTGGGCCTGTTTCTCTGGACTTAAGCAGTAAGGATGCTGTTTTACAGGAAAGAATTCCTCTACATCCATATCATGTGTGGCTATGGTTGTACATCCTGGTTTATCCCTACCGATTCTTTTAAATGCTGTGAGTAACCTTGTTAGGTCTTTTCGTTCTCCTGCATCTAACTATGAAAGCAGAGTGTCCAATCTCCCTAACAATTCAGTATTAGCGAACCGAATAGTAGGAGGTTCAATTTGAGAATTGTCTAAGCCTCCTTCTGCCTCATCCTCACTATCCCTACTACCTGACATACCTGTGCTTGCTTATCCTCCTCCCGGCAATGATATTGTTTCAATATATTAATATGACACAGCTGATTTTTTTTCAGCGATCTGGGGTGTCAATCAAATAATTTACTTTACCAATTCTCCTCACCACTTTATATGGACCACTGAACCATACTTTCAATGGTTCATCCTGTAAAGGCAGAAATATGAACACCTGGTTGAAATGTTCAGGTCTTGGCATGCTTGTCGGCCCATTTCTTCATAGTTGTTTGGGAAGCTTTAAGGTGTTCCTGAGCCACTTTTCAAGCTCTCGTGAGCCGTTCCCGGAACATGGATACATAATCTAGCACAGAAGATTCATCCCTCTGATCTAAAAACCTTTCTTTAATTCGTTTTAGTTGACCTCTTATCTCATGTCCATAAACTAAGTCAAAAGTACTAAAACCGGTAGATTCATTAGGTGAATCCCTAAAGGCAAACAAAAGAAATTCTAGCCCTCTATCCCAATCATGGGGATATTCATGACAGTATGCCCTGATCATCATTTTGAGGGTCTGATGGTACCTTTCTAAAGCTCCTTGTGTCTATGGGTGGTTTGCTGAAACTTTAACTGTGTTGTACCCAAATTACCCATGACTTCCTGAAAAATCTTAGACATAAAATTGAAACCATGATCTGCCTGAATCTCAATTGGTAATTCACATCTAGTGAAGAACTGGATTAACTTCTCTACCACTACCTTAGCAGTATTTGTTCTCAAGGGAATGGCCTCTGGGAACCGAGTAACCATATCCATGATAGTGAGTATAAATCGGCATCCCGCTTTTGTTTTCAGTAAGGATCCTATACAGTCTACCAACATCCTACTAAATGGTACCCCAAAACTGGTATTGGAATTAGAGGTGCCGGTTTTATGGCAGATTGCAGTTTTCCCACAATCTGACACGTTTTACAAAACTGCACCACATCCTTGGAAAGACCTGGCCAGTAAAAATGTCAACTTATACGTGATCGGGTCTTCCGGATCCCCACGTCATGCCATATGAATTTCATGTGCTATCCTTAATAGTTCCTGGTGATACTATGGTGGTACCACTATCTGATGAACTACCAACCATTCTTCATCCACAGGTCTGTGAGGAGGTCTCCACTTCCTCATCCGAATCCCATCTTTAATATAGTAGTCTTCTGAAATTCCTTTTGCCTCAGCTTCTGTTAGAGCTGATTGTGCCACTTTATTTAACTCTGGATCAGCTTGCTGAGCCTTGATTAGAGAAGACTTATTAAATATTTCCTTCAGATTATCCAAATCCCCAAAGAAAGTTTCAGATATTCTATGATCCGACTGCGGTGCCAATTTCACCCCCAACAATGGAACTTGTTTCATCATTGCACAGATTACTACACATGAAGAGAAAGTTACAGGAAACTTTTCCTGTAACTGTTCTGTCTCTTTAACTTCACTTGGATTTTCCATGACTACTGGAGAAGCTACTACCTTTGCTCCGGCCAAATCATTCCCCAGGTGTAGATCAACTCAGTCTACTTGCAATCTATGGACAACTCCTAGTTACCATTCCAGACATTAGGTCACACTCCAGGCACACCCAATACAAAGGTACGGGTATATATACCCCGCCAATACCATTCACGAAAACCTTGGCATTCAGTGCGCTCTCTGATGGAAATGTTATGTCTTTCCCAGCAAAAGGGTTTGGGTGGCTCCTGCATCCTTAAGTTCAACTATCGGCTCGTCTGCCTCATTGAGAGATAAGGAGTTACTTTTGCTTTAGACAAGAATTCCCTATAATTCTCAGGTATCTTATTCACAACCCCTGCATTCACAGTGGACTTACAGTTGCAGTCAAAGCTACAGCCTGATCTGCTGTACTCTCAGTCACGGCTTCTTTCTCTGCATTGGCCTTGTGTACTCCAATAATTCCCATGGATTTACCCTGCAACTCTGCAACTTCCAGCATTCCGCACAAAGGTATTCCACCTTATGACAATGGTAATACATAGACTTGCAGACCTCACTTCCACCCTCAGCATCTTCCTTTCTGGCCTGAGGAGATCCTGGGGTGTTCCCAGCTGTCCCTTCTTGTCCCGGCTACTTGCCTTCCTTTCACCTTCCCACCTTCTGTCCTTTTCGGGTTTGTGGGGTGATGAGCAAAGGGCTTATAAACAAGCTCATAATCATCAACAATTTCCACAACAAGCGGCAGATTTCCTTGAGCCCCTCCTTTCTAAGATGGGGTTGATGCACACACTGTTCCCAGCTTTGTATGAGGTAAGAGAAATGCTCCTCGAAGATCTTGGATGGATAAGGCGTCCTGCTGATTGCCTTCCTACATCTCCCACTGCAAACAGCTTGTCCTCTTCAGTGTTGCCTCTGCTCAATCTTCCTCTCATGTTGAAACCCAAGGGCGATGGTAATTATAGCACCTGTGACTGGGAGCAAGTGCTCTGACCAGACCCCTCAAGTCAAAACCAAGCCACGTGCAGCACCACTCCTTGTTGTCTTAACCAACTTTAAACAACTCTGCAAATCACCAAGCACTTCTACAAACTTAGGCAGAGCCAGTAGAAATTAATCTACAACTAACCAGAGAATGGTTGATGATCCCTTAAGTGCTGGTGGTGGGGTGGGGGTGGGGGGGTGGATTCCTTGCTACTGCTGAACACATGTTCAGCTGTGCTTGGTTAAAAGAGGGCATCAGCTGGAGTGGCAAAGTCAAAAATGGGAGCACTAACGTCAAATCAGCATTAAGCACTGACTGATGCCACAATCTGCCTACTCTGCATCTTCTGGCACATACTCCTAACACACATGCTAATGAGCCCCCAAAAGCGGCATCTGGTGTAGGTCGCACCAGAAGCAGGTCACATGATGCAGATGCCCTTTTAGACCAAAACGACACCCATAACACCAAAATTGAGACTATGAAGCTGAATTTTGCGGCCTTCTCTGCCAATCAGTTCTCACAACCTCTGATAAAAAGAAAATATCAAAGAAGTTCTCCCCAGGGATAAAATGGAACTTACATAGCAAGGAAAAGGATCTAGCTTGGGGCTTTGATATTGAGTAGATTATGAATTGTTTCACTGTACAGCATTGATCTGAGCCGTGTATTGTTAATTATATGATAGATTGCATATCAGATTACCCTGCTTCCCTATTAAAGTGGGGTAGTCTGCTAAATAGAAAGAAAGACCTTTCAATTACATGTCACAGACTACTTTACAGTCCATGAAGTACTTTTGTATGCAGCCACTGTTGTTATATAGGCAGCCAATTTACATGCAATAAAGTCCCATAAACAGGAAATTAAGGAACGAAAAGACAATCTGTTTAGGGTGATGCTGCTTGACGGAAGGAGGTTTATCAGGACACCAGCAAACCCTCCCTGCTCTTCCATGAAGAATGGCATGGGATCATTTCCAGCCATCTGAACAGGCCAACAGGATCTCCATTCAATTCTCATCGAAAAGGCAACAGCTCCGACTGTCCAGCACTACCTCAATCTAACTGACATGTCAGTGCAGAACTATGTGCTCAGATCATGGAGTGGAACTTGAATCTATGACCCAGGAGCAACAGTGCTACCAACTGAGCTAAACAGAAATACAAAATACCTATAGAACTAAAATTTATTATTGAATATTCTTAAAATAAAAATTTAAGTTGACAGTCTGATTGGCATTTAGGAATATCCCAAATATAAATAATTTGGCATTGGACTAATGGCCAGAAAATATCATAGAAGGCTATGAGAAGAAAAAGGTATGTTGACAGATCCTGATAATTTGACAGCTTTTTTCATATTTGTTTGTTTTTGTGGGATGTGGGCATCACTGCCTAGGCCAGCATTTATTGCCATCCTTAATTGCCCTTGAACTGAGTGGCTTGCTAGGCCATTTCAGAGGGCATTTTGAGAGTCACATTGCCGTGGGGCTTGAGTCACATGTAGGCCAAACCAGGTAATGCCAGCAGATTTCCTTCCCTAAAGGGCATTAGTGAATCAGATGGATTTTTACATCAACAATAGTTTCATGGTTATCATTAGACTAGCTTTTTAATTCCAGATTTATTAATTGAATTCAAATTTTACCTTCTGCCATGGAAGGATTCGAACCCCTGTCCCTAGAGGATTAGCCTGGGCTCTGGCTTAGTAGTCTAGTGACATTACCACTACACCTTCACCCCCCCCCCCTCATGATGTAGCTGAGTTAGTTTTAAATATCAAAAAACAATTACCTGTCAACTGTCAACATCTGTCTCATCTAAAATTCATCCTCGTCTCTTGGCAGTACTTGTTCCTGATGTTCATAGATATCCTAATCTTCATACACATAATGAGTGTGTGACTGCAGACATGGATGGGACATTGCGTTCCAATGATATGTCAAAGAACAGCTGGCTAAACAAGTATCTACTTGTATATTATAATAGTCTGGATGCTATTTTTGTGAACAAAGATTCAAACATTTCAAACTATTTCTGTTTTGTACTCAGTATGGTAAGCAATAAACAGAAACATGTTGAATTACTGTACATTCAGCAAGAACATAAGAAATGGAAACAGGAGCAGGAGCAGGCCACATGGCCCCTCAAGTCTGGGCTGCCATTCAATAATTTTATGGCGAATCTATCTAAACTCCACTTTCTTGCCCTATCCCCATATCTCTTGATTCTCTTGTTGAGTTTAAACTAAAAACTAGAATTCTGGTGACACCAAATTCTTATTCTGCTGAAAGTTGGGGGTCTGCAAAGATTTAATTGGAATTTTGCATACAGGCTAAACCTGGAGGCACACTTCTGTTGCAGGTGGAGGTAGCGGATGACAGCAAACAGGAAACAGAAGCTCTGTACCCAGGCCAATATATAGAATCTACAGCACAGAAACAGACCATTTGGCCCAGATGGTATATGATGATATTTATATGTCACTTGAGCCTCCTCCCGCTCTAATGACCTCTTCTCAAAGTTCCTTTGCTATTAAGGGTTTCTTAGAAAATTGATTATGGAAGTAAATTGACAAGAAATATAAAAACAAACAGCAAGAGCTTCTACGGGTATATAAAAAGAGTAGCAGCTAAAGTGAGCGTAGGACTCGTGGAGGATGCGACTGGAGAATTGGTAACGGGGAATAGGGAAATGGCAGATAATTTAAACCAATATTTTGCATCGGTCTTCATGGCGGAGGGCACTATAAATATACCACAGATATCAGATAAGCAAGGAGCTAATGGGAGGAAAGAATTTGTAACAGTCTCTATCACGAGGGACAAAGTACTTGACCAACTAATGGGACTAAAGGCAGACAAGTTGCCAGGACCTGATGGCCTACATCCAAGGGTTTTAAAGGAAGTGGCTGCAGAGTTACTGGAGGCGTTGGTCGAAATATTCCAGAACTCACTGGATTCTGGGAGGGCCCCAGCCAATTGGAAAACTGCTAATGTGACGCCCCTGCTCAAGAAGGGAGGGAGACAAAAAGCAGGAAACTATAGGACAATCAGCCTAACATCGGTCGTTGGGAAAATGCGAGAGTCCATCATTAAGGAAGAAATAGCAGGATATTTAGAAATGTTTAATGCAATCAAACAGAGTCAACATGGTTTTGTGAAAGGGAAATCATGTTTGACAAATTTGCTACAGTTCTTTGAGGATATAACAAGCAGAACTGATAAAGGTGAACTGATAGATGTAGTGTATTTAGATTTCCAGAAGGCATTCGATAAGGTGCCACATAAAAGATTATTGCACAAGATAGGAGCTCACGGTATTGGGGGTAATGTATTTGCATGGATTGAGGATTGGTTAACTCACAGAAGATTAATGGGTCTTTTTCAGGTTGGAAAGACGTAACTAGTGGGGTGCCACAAGGATCAGTCCTAGGGCCACAATTATTTACTATCTATATAAATGACTTGGAAGAGGGGGCAGAGTGTAATATATCCAAATTTGCTGACGATACAAAAATAGGTGGGAGGGCATGTTGTGATGAGGACATAAAGAATCTGCAAGGGGATTATAGATAGGTTGAGTGAGTGGGCAAAAATTTGGCAGATGGAGTTTACTGTAGGCAAGTGTGAGGTCATGCACTTTGGTAGGAAGAATCAAAAGGCAGACTATTAGTTAAATGGAGAGAGACTTCAAAAAGTGCAACACAGGGATCTGGGTGTTCTTGTGCATGAAACACAAAAAGTTAGCATGCAGGTGTAGCAAGTAATTAAGGTGGCAATTAAGGCAGAATTTTGGCCTTTATTGCTAGGGGGCTGGAGTTTAAAAATAGGGAAGTCTTGTTAAAACTGTACAGGGTGTTGGTGAGGCCACACCTGGATTACTGTGTACAGTTTTGGTCCCCATATTTAAGAAAGGATATACTGGCATTGGAAGCTGTTCAAAAGAGATTCACTAGGCTGATTCCTGGGATGAAGCGGTTGACTTATCAAGAACGGCTAAACAGGTTAGGCTTTTATTCATTAGAGTTTAGAAGAATGAGGGGTGATCTCATTGCAACGTACAAAATTCAGAGGGGGCTTGACAGGGTAGGTGTTGAGAAGATGTTTCCACCAGTGGGGGAATCTCGAGCTAGGGGACGTAGTTACAGAATAAGGGGGCACTCATTTAAAATTGAGATAGGAACATAGGAAGATAGGATCAGGAGTAGGCGGTTCAGCCCCTTGAGCCTGTCCCACCATTCAATGAGATCATGGCTGATCCGTGACCTAACTCCATATATACCTGCCTTTGGCCCATATCCCTTAATATCTTTGCTTTACAAAAATCTATCTATCTCAGATTTAAAATGAACAACTGTTCTATCTTCAACTGCTGTTTGTGGGAGAGAGTTCCAAACCTCGACCACCCTTTGCGTGAAGAAGTGCTTCCTAACATCTCTCCTGGACGGTCTGATCCTAATTTTTAGACTCTGCCCCCTAGTTTTAGAATCTCCAACCAGTGGAAATAGTTTATCTTTATCTAGCCTGTCTTTTCCTGTTAATATCTTGAAGACCTCGATCAGATCACCCCTTAACCTTCTAAATTCTAGCGAAAACCGGCCTAATTTGTATAATCTCTCTTCGTAACTTAACCCCTGCAGTCCAGGTATCATTCTTGTAAACCTACGTTGCACTCCCTCCAAGGCCAATATATCCTTCCTAAGGTGTGGTGCCCAGAACTTCTCACAGTACTCCAAGTGGGGTCTAACCAGGGTTTTGTACAGCTGCAGCATAACCTCTGTGTCTTTATACTTCAATCCTCCAGATATAAAGGCCAGCATTCCATTAGCCTTTTTGATTATTTTCTGCACTTGCTTGTGGCATTTTAAAGATCTATGCACCTGAACCCCCAAGTCTCTTTGGACATCTACTGGACTTAACCTCTTCCCATTTAGAAAGTACCCTGCTCTATCCTTTTTTGGTCCAAAATGGATAATCTCACACTTGCCCACATTGAAATCTATCTGCCACAGTTTTGCCCACTCACCTAGTCTGTCAATATCTCTTTGCAATTTTATGCTATCATCTAGACTGTCTACAATGCCGCCTAACTTTGTATCATCAGCAAATTTGGATATATGACTTACTATGCCATCATCCAAGTCGTGAATGAATAATGTGAATAATTGAGGCCCCAACACAGATCCCTGCGGGACACCACTAGTTACATCCTGCCAATCGGAGTACTTACCCATTATCCCCACTCTCTGTCGCCTACCACTCAACCAACTTCCTAAGAATGTCAACAATTTGCCCTCAACTCCATGGGCTTTTTACTTTAGTTAACAGTCTCTTATGTGGGACTTTATCAAATGCTTTCTGGAAGTCCATATAAATAACATCCATACATTCCCCTGTCCACTACCTTAGTCACCTCTTCAAAAAATTCAATGAGATTTGTCAGGCATGACCTTCCCATCATGAATCCATGCTGGCTGTCCCTGATTAACTGAATTTTTTCTAGGTGTTCAGTCACCGTATCCTTGATTATAGACTCCAGCAACTTGCCCACCACAGCTGTCAGGCTAACTGGTCTGTAATTTCCTTGGTTCCTCCTTTCACCCTTCTTAAAAAGTGGAGTGACGTGCAACTTTCCAATCCAGAGGGACCACTCCCGAATCTAGGGAACTCTGAAAGACTATAGTTAGGGCATCTACAATGTGCTCCCCTACATCCTTTAACACCCTTGGATGGAAACTGTCAGGTCCTGGGGATTTCTCACTCTTTCGTTCCATTAATTTCCTTGTTACTGATGTTTTAATTACATTAATTGTATTCAGTCCCTGTCCCCTATCGGCTATTAATTTTTTCGGGACTTCCGGCAAGTTATCCTCCTTTTCAACTGTAAATACTGAGACAAAGTAATTGTTCAACATGTCTTCCATTTCCCCATTATCAATGACAATATCTCCATTTTCAGATTTTAGTGGGCCTACATTGCTCTTGAGCACCTGCTTTCCCTTTATGTAACTGTCAAATTTCTTATTGATTTTGATGTCCCTTGCAAGTTTCCTTTCATAATCTCTTTTAGTAGCTCTTATAAACTGTTTTGTAACCCGTTGCTGGTCTTTGTATCAGTCCCATTCAGCCGGATCTGTGCTGCGTTTTGCATTTTGTAAGCCCTTTCTTTTTGTTTTATGCTATCCGTAATCTCTTTAGTTGTCTATGGCTTTTTTTTGTGAAGTGGAGCTTTTTCCTCTCAGGGGTATATACTCGCTCTGTATTTCGTTAAATGTTTCTTTGAATATTCTCCACTGTTCTTCAGTCGTTTGACCTATTAACAGATCTACCCAGTTTACCGTGGACAGTCTCTGTCTCATCCCAGTAAAGTCAGCCTTACCCAAGTCTAAAATTCTAGTAGCTGATTTGTGCTTTTCACTTTCAAACGCTACCTCGAATTTGATCATGTTGTGATCACTATTTGGTAAATGCTCACGCACAGTTAGGCTACTAATTAAATTTGGCTCATTACTTATAACTAAATCTAATATTGCCTGTCCCCTTGTTACATCTAGGACATATTGCTGGAGGAAACTATCCCGGACACATTCCAGAAATTCACTACCTTTCTGTCAGGTGCTAGTCTGCCTCTCCCAATCTATGTGTTAGTTAAAATCCCCCATTAATACAACTCGGCCTTTGTTACACACTTGCCTAATTTGTGCATTTATACAATCTAACACCTCAGAACTGCTACCAGGGGGTCTATACACAACACCTATTATAATTTTAGATCCTTTTCTGTTCCTCAATTCCACCCATAAGGTCTCCACTGGATGCTTTCCCCTCATTATATCCTCCCTCACCAATGAGGTGATATTATTTATAATCAGTAAGGCTACTCCACCCCCTCTGCCATTTTCCCTGTCCCTGCTGTAAACTTTATAACCGGGTATATTTAGTTCCCAGTCCCGACCATCCTGCAGCCATGTCTCCGCAATGGCCACCACATCATAATTTTCCATTTGAATTTGCGCCTGCAGTTTATCTAGTTTATTCCTTACACTCCGTGCATTTGTATATAGAACTCTTATTTGGGCTATACCCCCTAACCTGTCCCTCAGCACTGATGCTTTATTCTCCTGCTTATTATTTCTCTCTTCTGGTTTAACCAGTATACTTCTTGCAGTTTGGTTACAATCAGCCTCACCACTAACCTGCACTCCTACCTTCTCCTTTAACTTCCTGTTTTTCCATGCAACTGAACCCTCCCCCCCACTACTTAGTGTAAAGCCCTATCTACAGCCCTAGTTATGCAATTCGCCAGGACTCTGGTCCCAGCATGATTCAGGTGGAACCCGTCCCATCAGAACAGCTCACTCCTTCCCCAGTACTGGTGCCAATGTCCCACGAATTTGAACCCATTTCTCCCACACCAATCTTTGAGCCACGCAATTTACCTCTTTAATCTTATTGACCATTTGCCAATTTGCTCAAGGCTCAGGTAGTAATCCGGAGATTACCACCTTTTTGGTTCTGCTTTTTAATTTAGCCCCTAGCTGCTCATATTCCCTCTGCAGAACCTCTAACCTCGTTCTACCTATATCGTTGATACCTACGTGGACCACGACAACTGGATCTTTCCCCTCCCGCTCCAGGTCCCTCTGCAGCCCAGATGAGATATCCCGAACCCTAGCACCAGATCGGCAATAGAGCCTTCAGGACTCTCGTTCCTGGCCACAGAGAACAGTGTCTATGCCCCTAACTACACTATCCCCAATTACGACTACATTTCTCTTTTCTCCCCCCACTTGAACGGCTCCCTGTACCACGGTGCTGTGGTCAGTTTGCTCATCCTCCCTACAGTCCCTGCTGTCGTCCACACAGGGAGCAAGAATCTTGAACCTGTTGGACAAGAACAATGGCTGAGGCTCCTGCAGCACTACCTCCTGGATCCCTCTGCCTGTCTCACTCATAGTCACACCCTCCTGTCCCTGACCACTGGCCCAATTCAAGGTAGTTAATTTAAGGGGTGTGACTGCCTCCTGGAACACAGCATCCAGGTAACTCTCCCCCTCCCTGATGTGTCGCAGTGTCCGAAGCTCAGACTCCAGCTCATCAACTCTGAGCCGGAGTTCCTCGAGCAGCCAACACTTTGATTTAGAGATACAGCACTGAAACAAGCCCTTCGGCCCACCGAGTCTGTGCCAACCATTAACCACCCATTTATACTAATCCTACACTAATCCCATATTCCTACCACATCCTCACCTGTCCCTATATTCCCCTACCACCTACCTATACTAGGGGCAATTTATAATGGCCAATTTACCTATCAACCTGCAAGTCTTTTGGCTGTGGGAGGAAACTGGAGCACCCGGAGGAAACCCACGCAGACACAGGGAGAACTTGCAAACTCCACACAGGCAATACCCAGAATTGAACCCGGGTTGCTGGAGCTGTGAGGCTGCGGTGCTAACCACTGCGCCACTCTGCCGCCCTGCTACAGATGTGTTCACCAGGAACCACAATGGGGTCCACCAGCTCCCACATCATGAAGGTACAACACATCGCCTGGCCGTGCATCTCTATTGTATTTAATTAGATATTAATTTGTTTTTTTAATTTCCGACTGGTCTTTAGTGTTTAATCTGTAAAATATTTCTCCTATTCACCTTTAATCTGAAATCCATTTAGAATAGGTAATTCAAGTTAGCAGTTACTTACCAACCAATGAACCTCCGGTTTTCCTGTGATGTCACTCTTTGTTTTTTTTTCACTCTATTTTTACTCCCTTAAATTACCCAAAAATTAGATTATTTACACCAGGAACCTTGATTTCCCACCCCCCCCCCCAAAAAAAAACTACCTACTATATTAAAAAAGAACTGTAGACCTTTCTCTTTACTTTAGTTATGAACCCAGCTATTTAGAGTTATTCCCTAACGGCAGTTACTCACCAATCACCTTCCAGCTTTCCTGTGATGTCACTGTTGACTATTTTTCAAACCTCCGGCGCCGTCTGAGAAGGAAATTCTTCTCTTGGAGGGTAGTGAATGTCTGGAATTGTGAACCTCAGAGTTGTGGAGGCTAGATCACTGAAAGTATTTAAAGAGGAGGTAGATAGTTTTTTGAAATATCGTGGAGTTGAGGGCTTTGAGGAGCTGGCACAAAAGAGGAGTTGAGGTTTGGGGCAGATCAGCCATGATCTTACTGAATGGCAGGGCAGGCTTGAGGAGCCGAATGGCCTACTCCTGCTCCTATTTCTTGTGTTCTTATGGTGTCAACAGCAATGGATGGTGTTTCTTGTCCTTCAAATAATGCAGGCACTTGAAATGCGTGTAATGAAGGCATCATGCTGAACGCCTGAATGATAGCCAAAGTCAGGCATGATGATTCTCTGGTCAGATACCACCTGAATATTAATTGATTGCAAACCTTTCAATTAGTGAAGGTGAGAAGATCGATATGAAGAGGCTGAATGACCATGTGGGAATCATGTGCAGCATTTTGCACAAGAAGGGAATGCTGCTATCTGGTGAAAACTGTGTGCCCTATCCAATCGGTGCCTTCTTTCCACAGACAAGGTGATGAAGTTGTTGCTGTTTGCAATCATAGCAGTTGCATGATACTGATGCCTGATGTATCACATGTCCTTGGGATGTCTTGGGAGGATTGGATAACAAGAAAACCTCATGCTGTGGTAACCTTCTTTATGACAGGAAGAACTGTCCCTGTTCCAGACGCTATGTGCAGATCATGCAGTGACAAGTGACCCTGCATTTCTATATGGTGGCCCTGCATAAACCTTGTAGTATAAGGGTCTGAATGGGTTAATGTTGAGAAAGTGGAAAGAATACCTCCTACCATGATGCTATAAGAGTTCACATATGAGATAGACTTGAAGAGAGATGCAGCGTGGCTTCAAAGAAGTCATACAAACTGCTGTGAAGCTGTACATAGTTATAATGTAATAAAGGTTAATGTTTTAATTACTCCTGACTAAAGAATCTCTCTGAGCGACATTAACTAAGGTGGCAGCATACCAAATAACATACAATATGCTGATCAGCAGTGAGATCCAGAACAACGGTGATTCTTAACATGCAACACCCAGAAAAATAATTTGAAGCAATTTTTTGCAGAAGGCTGACCTGGGAAAAGCACCAAAGCTGCAAATCTTGAGAAGAGGCTGTGGAAAAGCTCCAGAGCTCCAGACACGAAGAGTCGGGGAATCGGCAGCAGTAATCTGGTCCAGCAATCACAGGCTTCGAGTCGGAGAACCAAGCAACGGTCGAGGATCTGGTGAGAAACCCTGAAAGAAGGTAAAAATTTTGTCCCGCATGGCACTAGGGAGGCAGCACCGGGAAAGTCCTTAGCAAGGGTTGTTCTGAGGTCAGCGCCATTACACGTGGCAACCGGAGCGAATGCCGAAAAAACCCAAATGAGGCTGCAAATACTCGATTCTCTAAGAAAGGGAGTTAAAGGAGTATAGCAGTAACTCTATAAAACAGTGTTTAAAACAAGGAAGAAATAAATCCCAAATCCAGTGGTGAGATTTCAAAGGGAGAAACGGTGGCCATAGCGAGAGTCAATGTGGGGCTGAATAGCATGGGAAAGAAAATAGGAGCAGGAGTACTGGAGGGTACTGGAGGGAAAGACCCCAAAGTGAAAGTAAAACATATTGGAGCTATAGATCTTAAATTTACATTTGCAGAGAGGTTGGACACATGGAAGGACCAAATCAAACCCAAAATTGGTCACTCTGGGAAAAAATATTTTTGAGGTACAGAATTGCTTCAAAATTAGACAGCCTGTCTGAAGCAGAGCAAGTTAACGCATTGCTGTATTCTACTGGGGCTATAGCAGATTATGTTATTGCAAGACAAGGCATTAATGAGACATCTGCCAAATCTGAAGAAGTTTTAAAAGCTTTTGATACTTATTTCAACCTGTGAAGCAATAAGATTTTAGAAAGGACAAAATTCAACAGAAGGGTCCAGAAACCAAGTGGAAGCCAATACTTTTATCAATGGCCTTTACAGACTAGCTGAAGGATGTGAATATGGCGACCTTAAAGCAGAATTAATAAGGCACCGCATTGTGGTAGGTATTGCTGATGAATCCCTATCAGATTTATTGCAGTCGAAAGAAGACCTCATCCTGGAAAAAGCTATTCAGCTGGTGAGACAAGCAGAGGTCCAGAAAAACAACAGAACAAACCTGAGAGGTGAATAAAGACCTTGGTTCAGGAGCCTCCAGCAACCATACAGTTCCTTAACCAGTGGGCTGTAAAAGAAGCATCAAAAAAACAAGGTACACTGTGGGGGTGGGGGGAAATGCAAGATGCCATTAAACCCTGCCAGCGATGTGGCACCAAAAATACCCACAGGCACGAACAATGTCCTACAAACATAGCAGAATGCTTCCACTGTTAAGAAAATAGGGCATTTTGGCAAAATGTGCCAAAGTAACAAAAGTAAATTCTCTACTCCCACAAGTTCGAAACAAAAAACATTAAAAGCATAGAGTGGTTAATGAAGTAAAATAACCTCCATCAGGAGAGCAATCAAAACACTTTCTTGGTGAGATCAATGATCCTAATCAAGCATTTTGGTCTGCAGATATATTTGTCAACAAACATATCGCTAATCGCAGTTATAACAGTCTTACAGACAAAGAGCTGTGGTTATTAACACATTGCCTGCAACCAACAGAAACCCAGTTACATGGCCCAGGATGGGTTGAACTTGAAGTAAAGAATCATAGAATCTTAGGAAACAGGAGCCGGAGTATGCCATTCGGCGCACCGAGCCTGCTCTGCCATTCAAACAGATCATGGCTAATCATCTACCTCTACGCCATTTTTCCCCACTATCCCCACAACCCTTGATGCTGTTAGTATTCAGAAATCTATCGATTTCTGTCTTGAACATGCTCAATGATTGAGCTTCCATAGCCATCTGGAGTAGAGAATTCCACAGATTCACCACCCTCTGAGTAAAGAAATTCTTCCTCATCTCAGTCTTAAATGGCTTGCCCCTATTCTGATAGTGTCCCCTGGTCCTAGACTCAACAGTCAGAGGAAACATCCTATCTACATCTACCCTGTAAAACATTTTTAAGCTCCAATGAGATCACCACTCATTCTTCAAAGCTCTGGAGAATACAGACCCAGTTTCTGCAATCTCTCCTCACAAGACAATCCCGCAATCCCAGGGATCAGTCTGGTGAACCTCCGTTGTACTCCCTCTCTGGCAAGTATATCCTTCCTTAGGTAAGGAGACCAAAACTGTACACAATATTTCAGGTGCAGTCTCACCAAGACTTTATACAATTGAGGTAATACATCTTCTCTCCTGTACTCAAAACACCTTGCAATGAAGGCCAACATACCATCTCCTTTCTTAATTTCTTGCTGCACCTGCATACTAGCTTTGAGTGATTCACGAACAAGGACCCAGGTCTCTTTGGACATCAACACTTCCCAACCGCTCACCATTTAAGAAATACTCCGCTTTTCAGTTTTTTTTCTTTCAAAGTGGATCACTTCACACTTATTCACATGATATTCCATCTGTCATGTTCTTGCCCATTCACTTAGCCTGTCCAAATCCCCTTGGAGCCTCCTTGCATCCTCCTCACAACTTACATTTCCTCCTAGTTCTGTGTCATCCACAAATTTGGCAATATTACAACTGGTCTCCATATCCAAATCATTTATATAGATTGTAAACAGCTGTGGCCCAAGCACCCCACTAGTAACAGCCTACTCTCTGCTTTCTGTCTGTTAACCAATTCTCAATCCATTGAAGTGTATTACCACCAATCCAAGGGGTAGCTACAGGCAACACTCCAATACAAGGGAAAGCAAATATTAGAAACACTGTATGTTCTAAAGATTCAGGAGTTCTCTCTCTTAAGTAGAAGACCTTCATCTTATAAAGAAAGTAGAAGAAGTAAAGCAACAAGAATCCAGGAGTCACTTCCAAGAGGAATTCCTGATTTTTTTTTTACTGGTCTAGGGAGACTGAAGACAGAATATTGTATCACCTTGCGAAAACATGCTAAACCAGTATGTCTTTTCATGCCTAGGAAGATTCCACATGCATTAATGAAGCAAGTCCACCATCAACTGGAAGACATGACCAGATGGGAATCATTTCTCCTGGTACTGAACCTACAGAATGGTGTTCAGGAATGGTTCCAGTTCTAAACCGAACAATGATCTTCGCATTTGTGTAGACCTAACTTAATAAGGCTGCGGCATGGGAAGTTCATCCGATGTCCTCAGTGGATGAAAGTTTGGGAAAGTTATTCAAAAGTTTCACGAAGCTTGGCACGAATAGTGGCTTTTGGCAAGTTCCATTGGATAAGAAGTCAAGGTTATTGACAACCTTCATTACTCCATTTGGAAGGTGTTGTTTTAACCGTCTACCATTAGGTATCACGTCCGCACCGTAAATATTCCAAAGAATGATGTTGAATATTCTACAGGGCCTTGAAGATGTAATATGTCACACAGACGACATCTTAGTCCACACTGAGTCCACAGAAGAACATGACCTAAGTGTGTTAGAGCAGTTTTTAATTTTCCGCAGGATGAAGGCCTAACACTTAACGAGAAGTGTAAGTTTTCAAAAATGTCCATTCGTTTTTTTCAGTACACATTGTCAGCAACTGCGGCATAATGGCAGACCCGCAAAAGAAGACAGCCATTAGCAAATTCTCACTTCTGTCCACGATCTTCAACGGTTCCTTGGCATGGTCAATCAGTTGGCAAAATTCCTGCCTAATCTATCATAAATTACTGAGCCTTTGCGAAAGCTCAAGCATGGTGCTGGGATGCACATCAGTAACAAGCATTTCAAAGGATCAAGGCGATGCTGATTTAGCCTCATGCCTTAGCGCATTATAACCCTTCACATCCAACCACAATTGCAGCAGATGCCTTGTCTATAGTGTTATACCAATGTGCTTTGTTGAATGTTCATTTTTTAAAAATCTACTGACTAGAGATCTGAATTTTTTTTTAATTTAAAAAGACCAGCTAAAAGGATGACTTTGCTGACAGCTTTAGCTGGCTACTAATTTGCAACACTGCATCCTACACTGCAATGCTTGTGAGGAGAGAGACAAAATGTCTGCTCATGCCCCAGCAAGAACCAAGAGCCAGGAAGTTTAAAGGAACTACCTGTTGTTTTTAGCAAGACAGAAATACTGCTAGCTGCTATGTTTGAATGACTGAGTGACCTTCATGTGACAAGCCCCTCCCCATATGTGGTTTTAAGCTTGTGTCTTTCTGCAGCAGAGAGAGGAGAGGCAACAAGACCCTGACACACACAGACCCTTGCGCCTCTGTCTTTTTTCCTGCCAACTACTAAGTCTCTTCGACTCGCCACATTTTAGCCCTGTCTTTATGGCTGCCCACCATAAGACCAAAGCCCGTATAAGGCAGCAGTTTGACTGGCCAAAACTCCACAAAGATGTGGTGGAGTATTGCAGGAGTTGCCACATGTGCCAGGTTGAGGGGAAACCCCAACCGACAGTGAAACCTGCACCCCTAAGACCTGTACTGGTGTTAGGGCGACCCTCCAGCAGAGGACTGGTAAACTGTAAGGCACCCCTGCCAAGAACAAAAGGGGACAGGCAAGCACAATGCTGGCAAAAGTTTAGAAAGGGAAGGGAAAAAAGTGACCAAGAAGGCAGGTTAAAGGAATTCCAGGGGGAATCCCGGATGAAAACCCCCGCTGTCCTGTCAGCCAACCCCGAAAAATGTGAAAAGTTAGGCCCCACATCCTGCTACGTAAAGCAGACACTAGAAGCACCCCACCAGAGTCGCTAACAGCATTTACAGGAACCTGCAGAGACAAAGAAAGACCTCTAGAGGACAGAGACACCATGAGGCTGATGCTTCACCTAGTTAAAGTGCCATAGGGAAGCGCAGTAGAGTCTGCACAAATACCTGCAGGCAGGATTGTCTCAGAGAACAAAGGGGAGATTAACAAAAAATCCTCCCCCACAGTCAGAGAAAAAGGGAACCACCCATCTCCTGAAGTCAAAAAATTTTGCATGACTCAGCAAAGCACGGAAAGAGAGTTCAGGATAGACCCGTCCATGACTAACTTGGAAAAAAACTTCAACTCAGGGCTAATTAAATCGAACTCCCCCCACCACCAACCACACCCCCCCCCCACCCCCTTGGCAGACCTCAACAGGAACAAAGACTGTAGGCAGTCATGGCAATGGGCAAACTGAAGAAAAACTTCCCAAAGAACCACATGGCTACTTGGATGCCAAAAAGGGGAAATTAAAGCAGTACTGGCACCAAGAAAAGACAGTTTTAACAAGCTTTAGGATTTATGAATGAATGTGAATGAATGAGAGAAAAGCATGGTGTTCTGTATCTTATATTTTCTCTCAACCCTGTTAATGAAATGCCCTTTCCTCAAATCGCATTTCATTCCCCTGGGTGTGGAGGCTTCATACAGGCCCCCACCTGCCAAGAATGAGGCACTTTAATTTCGCCACATGGACATTACATTTCAAGTTGTTGCTGGGAAGAAGAGAAGGCCTGTTACAAGGGATTGCCAGGCCCCTGGCTGTAAAGACATTTTTGCATATTAGTGGATAGTGCTTGCAGACAAAAGAGCTTTCTCTGCTCCAATTCAATCCACAAAGCCAGAAGTGGTTATACCAGTCGGTCACTTAACTACCCTGCTGGCCAACTTGGGGAGTTTTAAATTCTAGAGACGGTGTTAGAACTGGAAAAAAAGTAGAGTGCTCCTGGATTTGAAAAGACCTCTCCTGGCTGGCTTGCCACAGCCTCTCCTGTCTGCTCCCATCTCTTTCTCACCGAACTCCAAAAACCGACTGAAGACACATGAACCCCAAGAGAGAAAAATCTTCAACAGTGAACAAGATTTAAGAATACTGGGCCCCAACGAAAAGCAAGATCTACCTTCAATCCAGGACTCTACAGTGAGCTTGAAGCTCAGTAACAAAAAACCCTATTTAGAGATTGCCTCAAACTTTTCCACTTTATTTTTTTCTTCTGCTCTTTTCTGTCCCCATCTGCATGTGTGTATCGCATATACATGCTAGCGTGCATGTGTCATGTATTTGTAGGCGTTAACTGAATTAGAGTTTAAGTTTAATAAAATTTCACTTTTCTTCTTTAAACCCAAGAAAGCCCGTTTTTGCTTGTTTCTTTGCCTTATAATTGGAAAGCTGTGAACAATGATTCACCAAGGGGGAGCTAAAGACATTGTGTGTTTAAAAATAAAACCCTGTTACAGTAAAACCAGGTGAAGGCTGAAAGGGACCCCTAGACCTCTTAAACAAAAGGGAAATTCTGTTTGAAAAATGTATGAGAATTTTTTTGAGGATGTAACTAGTAGCGTAAAGGGGAAACAGAAGATGTGGTATACCTGGATTTCTAAAAGGCATTCGATAAGGTGCCACACAAAAGGTTAATAGACAAGATAAGGGCTCATGGAGTTGGGGGTAATCATGGATAGATGATTGATTAGCAGACAGGAAGCAAGTGGGCATAAACGGGGCATTTTCAAGTTGGCAGGCAGTAAATTGTGGACTGGATCAGTGCTGGGGCCTCAGCTATTTACAATCTATATTAATGACTTAGATGAAGAGACAGAGAGTAATGTATCTATGTTTCCTGATGATACAAAGGTAGGTGGAAAGGTACGCTGCGGGGAGGACACAGAGGCTGCAAAGAAATATAGACAGGTTAAGTGAGTGGGCAACAAGATGGCAGATGGAGTATAATGTAGGAATGTGTGAAGTTATGCACTTTGGTCATAAGAATAGCAAAGCAGAATATTTTTTTAAAAGGTGTACAACTTGTAAGTATCGATGTTCAAAGAGACTTGGGTGTGCTTGGTCAAGGAATGCAGAAAGTTAGCAATTAGGAAGGCAAATGCCATGTTGGCCTTTATTGCAAGGGGATTGGAGTACAGAAATAAGGAAGTATTGCTACAATTGTACAGGATTTTGGTGAGACCACATCTGGAATACTGGGCTGAATATTACCTACCCCCGATGTCGTGGGTCGTAGCAGAGGGTGGCGTAAAATGCCTCCAGGAGGGGCCCAGCCCCATATTGCCAGCGGCGGCAAAACCTTGTGATGGCCGCCCTTGCCGCTCAGTAATGGGAGCCACATTTAAATATCTTAAATAAGGTAAATTAAGGAATTAATGAGTTACCTGGTCCCGCTGGCCATCCCACTCCAATATTGTGGACGGCACTCCTGCGCTGTCTGATCTCTGACCAGTGAAGTATGGTGGAACACAGGTAGGGAGGGAGTAGGAGGTAAGTATATCAGTGCAGGGGGCGGGGGGAGTGGGGTCAAACTTACCTGATTGGTCTAGGGGGTGATGGGAAGGGATAAAGTTAAAAGTTTCTGGACTTTGATGGTGATGGTGGGGGGGGAGGGGGGGGGGTGGTTGTGGGGGGAAAAGAAGTTCAGGTACACAAGGTGAGTATTTTCAGGGGGAGAGGGCAAGAAATTAACTATGTTTTTTGGGGAGGTGGGAGAGGGGCTGGGAACATAGCTTTAAAATTTATTTAAAATAATTCCAAAGTGTCTTTAAAAATTTAAATTAAATGTAAGGGCTAGAAGCCCTTTAAAAATGGTGCCAGTGCCTATGCTGTGACACCTTACACCGTTGTTGGGGACTGAGTGTCCTCCCCGGCCATGTAAATGAGCTACCGTGTTTAATATCACAACGGCTCTGCAGAGTAAATCCCGCGTGTGCTCTCCACCATCATTGAAGCTCATCGCCAGCCCATTGTGTGCAGTTTTGGTCTCCACGTTTAAGAAAGGATATGCTTGCATTGGAGGCAGTGCAGCGAATATTCACTAGATTGGTCCCTGGGATGATGTGGTTGTCCTATGATGAGAGGTTAAGTAAATTGGGCCTGTATTCTCCAGAGTTTGGAAGAATGAGAGGTGATCTCATTGAAACATAAGATTCTAAAGGGGCTGGATAGGGTAGACACTGAGAGATTATTTCTACTGGTCGGGAATTCGAAAACAGAGGGGCACAGTCTCAGGATTAGGGGCCTATCATTTTGGACTGAGATAAGAAATTACTTCACTCAAAGGGTTGTGATTCTTTGGAATTCTCTACCCCAGAGGGTTGTGGATGCTTCATTGTTGAATACATTTAAGGCTGTGATAGACAGACTTTTGGTCTCTCAGAGAATCATGGGGAATGGCGAGCGGGCGGGAAAGTGGAGTTGAAAACCAAGATCAGCCATGGTCGTTTTGAATGGTGGAACGGGCTCGATGGGCCACATGGCCTACTCCTGCTTCTTGCGTTCCTGTGTTCTTGTGACCGTTCTTCCAACAGGACATGCTGTATTGTGCTCACAATATTCCACGAAGCAGGCATTACTAAAATGGAAAATCCTGACTGTTGTGTGGAAGTCCTCAGATTGTGAAGAAGTGACAATTAATTATTTCTCTTGTGGAGTGTGGTGGTTGATGGTGGTGGTGGGGGTGGGGGGGGTGGCAGTTGTTGGGGAGGGGCAAGACAGAGGTTTACACAAAATGTTAACAATACAACTAAGAAACAACAATAGAGGAAAATCTTCTCTGTTCAAGATTTAGAGTAAAACTGGAAATGTTGTCAATAAAATGATTTTACAGTTTCAATTTTAATATGAACAGTGCAAATCTTCACTAGACATTTTCTTTTGTTCTAATTAGCATTTTGTAATAATTCAATAGCATATACTTTTCTTGTTAAGGATCAAAAGCCAAATGCTGAAAAAGTAAACATTGTACTTCATCATAGTTCATTACTGCACCATTACTATATTGTCTAATTTTCACTCTTGTGAAGAAACCACGATAAACATTAGTAACACATCCTCCAGTAATTTCTGTATTCACTCATCATTCACTGATAAGCATATAGCCAGCCCATTATTGTACACTGGCTTGATGGCAGATCAGATTATAACCAGACATATATTGTATGTGCTGATGCATTTGGTAATTTGTGCTGAAAAACATCAAAATATCCCATCAAGAAAAATTCATGTATGTTAAACTGAAAATATTCATTACACTAAATCACTACAGTGTTCCTTCCAGCCCTTGATCCATTGTAATGAGAAAGTAGATAATTTAACATCCATCCATCCACACTTTCACTGTCATTTCGTCCAATAGGGAATTCCAGTTCATCTACAATTGTTCTTATAATTCAATAACAGGGCTACTAAAGTCTCAAGTTTCCTGTTTCAAGAGTCCTCTATTTAAATATGCTGTTCAACCCAAAGATAGGTTTATACTGCTTTATACAACAGTTAAAACCATATTGATATTAAAATAAATTATTTCCAAGCAGTACTTTCATGGCATCCTTTCTTCTTCAATTTTCCAAGATCTCATTCTACCGCCTGGGGTCAGTAGTGTGCTTCAAACACTCAAACAAATATTTAAGAAGTCAACTATTCCTATGATAGATGACTCGATTTGGCTTAACTGGGGGGGGAAAAAATTGTGTGCTTCTCTTTGGAAATGGTCTCATAGTTTGAACCAATGTCACAAGAACTTCAGGTGGGACCTCTAAGAAAGTCAATCTGTACTTCTAGAACCCTGAATTCGTAGCAGCCACCTCACAACCAACAGCTCAGGTCGGGGAACTTTCCATTCATGAAGGAAGAGGAATTCTGAGCCAAAATTCCACAAATATTTATAATAGGAGGCAGTGCATGTGAATAAGCAGACAAGAGACACTGGACAGCAAGAAAGCAAGTAACTGATACTATCAGGCAAACCCCCCCACCCCGCAGCTGCCAAGACTGAGGCACACATGTTTTGGTCACATGAACATTAAAACTTAAAATTGCCAGCCCCTGACTGCAAGGACATTTGCCTAGTACCAGACAGTGTTGAAACAAAGGAACCAGTCCCCGCCCCAATACACAGAAGAGACCTGGTCACATGATTGCCTGCTGGCCAACTAGGAGTTTTAAACTGGAAAACAGAATTTGAACTCAGAACACCATGTGCTCCTGGAACTGACGTAAAAATTACCTCCTTTCCTGTCTGCCTGCTCATCCCTCAGGTATCTGAATCTTGTGAAGACACGTGAACCTCAAAGAGAGAAAAGTTTCCTACGTGAACAAGGATTAAGCAGAATACTGGGCCCCAACGAAACGCAAGAATTACCTACAAAAGGACTATACCGTGAGTGAAGCACAGTAACAATATGTTGCCTCAAACTGTTTCACTTGATCTTTTCTGGCCCTATCTGCATGTGTATATCGCATGTGCATGCTAGCATGGGCGCATCGTATATCCGTAGGCGTGAACCATAGAGTTTAAGTAAGTCTAATAAATTTCACTTTTCTTCTTTAAATCAAAGAAAGCCTGTTTGTGCTCATTTCTTTGCCTTATAATTGGAAAGCTGTGAACAAGAATTCACACAGGGGGAGCTCAAAGCACAGTGTGTTTAAAATGTTTTTTATTCATTCATGGGATCTGGGTGTCGCTGGCTAGGCCAGCATTTATTGCCCATCCTTAATTGCCCTCGAGAAGGTGGTGCCTTCCTGAACCGCTGCAGTCCATGTGAGGTAGGTACACCCACAGTGCTATTAGGAAGGGAGTTCCAGGATTTTGACCCAGCGACAGTGAAGGAACGGCGATATAGTTCCAAGTCAGGATGGTGTGTGACTTGGAGGGGAACTTGCAGATGGTGGTCTAAGGAACCTTGGTGCGTTGCTGCAGTGCATCTTGTAAATGGTACACACTGCTGCCACTGTGCATCGTGGTGACGGGAGTGAACGTTTGAGACTGGGGTGCCAATCAAGCGGGCTGCTTTGTCCTGGATGGTGTCGAGCTTCTTGAGTGTTGTTGGAGCTGCACCCATCCAGGCAAATGGAGAGTATTCCATCACACTCCTGACTTGTGCCTTGTAGATGGTGGACAGGCTTTGGGGTGTCAGGAGATGAGTTACTCGCTGCAGGATTCCGAGCCTCTGACCTGCTCTTGTAGCCATGGTATTTATATGGCTATTCCAGTTCAGTTTCTGATCAATAGTAGCCCCTAGGATGTTGATAGTGGGAGATTCAGCGATGGTAATGCCGTTGAATGTCAAGGGGAGATGGTTAGATTCTCTCTTGTTGGAGATGGTCATTGCCTGGCACTTGTGTGGCGCAAATGTTACTTGCCACTTATCAGCCCAAGCCTGGATATTGTCCAGGTCTTGCTGCACTTCTACATGGACTGCTTCAGTATCTGAGGGGTCGCGAATGGTGCTGAACATTGTGCAATCATCAGCGAACATCCCCACTTCTAACCTCATGATTGAAGGAAGGTCATTGATGAAGCAGCTGAAGATGGTTGGGCCTAGGACACTACCCTGATGAACTCCTGCAGTGATGTCCTGAAGCTCAGATGATTGACCTCCAACAACCACAACCATCTTCCTTTGCGTTAGGTATGACTCCAACCAGCGGAGAATTTTCCCCCATTCCCATTGACTCCAGTTCTGCTGGGGCTTCTTGATGCCATACTCGGTCAAATGCTGCCTTGATGTCAAGGGCAGTCACTTTCACCTCACTTCTGGAGTTCAGCTCTTTTGTCCATGTTTGAACCAAGGCTGTAATGAGGTCAGGAGCTGAGCGGCCCTGACGGAACCCAAACTGAGCATCACCGAGCAGGTTATTGCTCAGCAAGTGCCGCTTGATGGCACTGTTGATGACACCTTCCACCACTTTACTGATGATTGACTGATGGGGCGGTAATTGGCTGGGTTGGACTTGTGTTGCTTTTTGTGTACAGGACATACCTGGGCAATTGTCCACATTGCCGGGTAGATGCCAGTGTTGTAGCTGTACTGGAACAGCTTGGCTAGGGGTGCGGCAAGTTCTGGAGCACAGGTCTTCAGTACTATTGCTGGAATATTGTCAGGAACCGTAGCCTTTGCAGTGTCCAGTGCCTTCAGTCGTTTCTTGATATCACGCGGGGTGAATCGAATTGGCTGAGGTCTGGCATCTGTGATGCTGGGGACTTCAGGAGGAGGCCGAGATGGATCATCCACTCAGCACTTCTGGCTGAAGATTGTTGCAAATGCTTCAGCCATTATCTTTTGCACTGATGTGCTGGGCTCCCCCATCATTGAGGATGGGGATATTTGCGGAGCCACCTCCTCCAGTTAGTTATTCAATTGTCCAATACCATTCACTGCTAAGCACTGCAGAGCTTAGATCTGATCCGTTGGTTATGGGATCGCTTAGATCTGTCTATTGCAAGCTGCTTACACTGTTTGGCACGCGAGTAGTCCTCTGTTGTAGCTTCACCAGGTTGACACCTCATTTTGAGGTATGCCTGGTGCTGCTCCTGGCATGCCCTCCTGCACTCTTCATTAAACCAAGGTTGGTCTCCTGGCTTGATGGTAATGGTAGAATGCGGGATATGCCGGGCCATGAGGTTACAGATTGTGGTTGAGTACAATTCTACTGCTGCTGATGGCCCACAGTGCCTCATGGATGCCCAGTTTTACATTGCTAGATCTGTTCGAAATCTATCCCATTTAGCACGGTGATAGTGCCATACAGCACGATGGAGGGTACCCTCAATGTGAAGGCGGCACTTCGTCTCCACAAGGACTGTGCGGTGGTCACTCCTACCAATACTGTCATGGACAGATGCATCTGCGGCAGGCAGATTGGTGAGGATGAGGTCAAGTATGTTTTTCCCTCTTGTTGGTTCCCTCACCACCTGCCGCAGACCCAGTCTAGCAGCTATGTCCTTTCGGACCCGGCCAGCTCGGTCAGTAGTGGTGCTACCCAGCCACTCTTGGTGATGGACATTGAAGTCCCCCACCCAGAGTACATTCTGTGCCCTTGCCACCCTCACGGATTCCTCCAAGTAGTGTTCAACATGGAGGAGTATGGACTCATTAGCTGAGGGGGGGTGGTAGGTGGTAATCAGCAGGTGGTTTCCTTGCCATTGTTTGACCTGATGCCATGAGACGTTATGGGGTCCAGAGTCAATGTTGAGGACTCCCAAGGAAACTCCCTCCCTCCTGTATACCACTGTCCCGCCACCTCTGCTAGGTCTGTCCTGCTGGTGGGACAGGACATACCCGGAGATGGTGATGTCTGGGACATTGTAAGGTATGATTCTGTGAGTATGACTATGTCAGGCTGTTGCTTGACTAGAATGTGGGACAGCTATCCCAATTTTGGCACAATCCCCCAGATGTTAGTATGGAGGACTTTGCAGGGTTGACAAGGCTGGGTTTGCTGTTGTTGTTTCCGGTGCCTAGGTTGATGCCAGGTGGTCCGTCCGGTTTCATTCCTTTTTATTGACTTCATAGCGGTTAGATACAACTGAGTGGCTTGCTAGGCCATTTCAGAGGGCATGTAAGAGTCAACCACATTGCTGTGGGTCTGGAGTCACATGTCGGCCAGACCAGGTAAGGACAGCAGATTTCCTTCCCTGAAGGACATTAGTGAACCAGATGGGTTTTTACAACAATCGACAATGGTTTCATGGCCACCATGGCGGCACAGTGGTTAGCACTGCACACTCACAGCTCCAGTGACCCGGGTTCAATTCTGGGTACTGCTTGTGTGGAGTTTGTAAGTTCTGCCTGTGTCTGCGTGGGTTTCCTCCGGGTGCTCCGGTTTCCTCCCACATGCCAAAAGACTTGCAGGTTGATAGGTAAATTGGCCATTATAAATTGCCCCTAGTATAGATAGGTGGTTGGGAAATATAGGGACAGGTGGGGATGTGGTAGGAATATGGAATTAATGCAGTATAAATGGGTGGTCGATGGTCGGCACAGACTTGGTGGGCCGAAGGGCCTGTTTCAGTGCTGTATCTCTAATTAACTAATTAGACTAGCTTTTAATTCCAGATTTAATAATTGAATTCAAATTCCACCTTCTGCTGTGGTGAGATTTGAACCCATGTCCCCAGAGCAATTCCCTGGGTCTCTAGTCCAGTGACAATGCCACTACACCACCGCGTAAGCCCTGTTACAATAAGACCAGGTGAGGATAGTAACAGACCCCTAGACACATTGCTCACCTGGTTGTAACTGGGTGCTAGCGTCATGAATTGACCCACAGACGAATGAGTGATATTGGAAGTGGGAAGCCAAATTGTTCCCAATCAAAAAGAGCAAGATAGCAATACAGGTTTTCTTGTGGTTGTGTGTGATTGAATACTAACATGTCTGCAACTGAAATGAGAAGCTCTCCAAGCCAAAGTTAAAAGCACTGTCTATGGAGGAGTTGAGAAAAATGGTTGAGCAATGTGGGAACATTGTACGTGGCAAGGCTAGGGAAGTCTGAACTCCTAAGGCTAGTGGCCAACCATTTTTCCCTTGAATCTGAAGAAGCAGAAGCAGTGTTAGAAGTAGACCCAGACAGGGTACTGCTAGCAAAGATACAATTAGAACAAAAGAAACTTGAAGAAGAAGACAGGGAAAGAGAAAGGGAAAGACAGGAGAAAGAACGAGAGAGAGAGAGAGAAAGAATATTCCGGAAAGAATGTGAAGAGAGTTGAAGCGGCTTGAGTTAACTAGGGGGCGACAGAGTAACCCTAGTGAAAGCATGGCCAGTATGGAGGAGCATAATTCAAGGCTGCGTACAAGGTTGCTAAAATTCGCTCAATCAATTCCAAAATTCAATGAGGAAGATATGGAAGCAATTTTTGTGGCCTTCAAGAAACTGGCAAGGCAGCTAAAATGGTCAGCTGAGACCTGGTCTCTTTTACTGCAAAGCAAACTAACTGGAAAAGCCGATGAGGTTTATTCCCTGTTGCCAGATGAGAGCTCATCAAATTGCGAACTGACCAAAAATGCTATCCTCGAGGCATATGAATGAGTACCCGAAGCCTATCGGCAAAAATTTAGAACCCTCAAAAAGCAAGCTAATCAAACTTATCTGGACTTTGAAAGAAGCAAGCAGCTGGCTTTTGACCAGTGGCTGAGGGCTTTAAAAATACAACTCAGCTATGTGACTCTCAGAAAAGTAATCCTGTTAGAGGAATTTAAAAACTCTCTCCCATTCTCACTAAAAACCCATGTAGAGGATCAGCAGGTTCAGGGAGCCCGGCAAGCAGCCGTTCTGGCCGATGAGTTTGCTTTAATTTATAAGTTTACGTTTCCCAGGGATAACCTTTCCTGATCACTCCCACAAATCCGAAAAGGACAAAGGGTGGGAAGGTGATATCCACCCAGGCAGTCCTGGAAGAGAAAGGAAAGCAGGAGACACAGGGGGCCCGCCTCCATCCAAAAAGGATGGTGCTGTGAGCAAGAGTGAGACCTGGAGTCCTGTGTGTTCCCATTGTAATAAAGCAGGGCATTTAAAATCTGTTTGACGGAAACTAAAGGAGAAACTGGTAGGGTTAATCATGGCATACCCACTCAGTGAAGACGAGGCCCTGATGGAAAACACAGAACAAGCTGCGGCTTTAACTGCAGTAAGAGTGCAATCCAGGAAGCTTACTATGGCCAGTGCAGGAAAAGTTAATAGGATTCCTGAAGGTTACCAGGGTTTTGTGTTTGAAGAGAAAGTAACCCCATACACATTGAGTGGGGCAAGCAAGCCCATAGTAATTCTCAGGGACACAGGGGCCACCAGATCCCTTTTACTGGGAAAAAGCCTGGTCTTTCTCCCAGAGAGTGCAGTGAACACCAAAATGGTGTTTAATGGCATTGGAGAGCAGTGTATGCCTGCGCCTGTGCACTGAGTGCACCTGGAGTGCAACGTAATTTCAGGACCGGTGACTGTAAGGATTAGCCCTAGTTTGCCTGTGGACGGGGTTGACTAGCTCCTAGGTAATGATCTGGCAGGGGTGAAGGTGGTAGCCCTCCCCCCCAGTAGTGAAAGAAAGACCACAGGAGGTCAGAGAGACAGGGCAGTCTCAGGGAACAATCTCCTGCAATTTCCCTGAATGTCTGGTGGGTCAGGACATGATCAAACCAGCTACCCCAGAGGAGACTGCATTGGCACTGTAGGCAAATGACCATGAGGTCTGCCTATCCAAGACTTTCTTTGGAAAGCTAGGAGACCCAGGGAATGAATCAAATGGATTTTCCCTAGCTGAGTCTCAGCGAGCCGACCCAGTATTGCAAGAGTTAGCACAGGCTGCCTAGTCTGAAAGTGAAGCAGAGGGAGTCCCTGATTGCTACTACTTAAATAATGAGGTACTGATGAGGAAATGGAGTTCTCCTCACAGACTTGAGGGCAAGGAGTGGACAGTGGTTCACCAGTTAGTGGCGCCACTGAGGTACCAGGGAGAAATATTAAGAAGGGCCCACAAGACTACAGTAGCTGTACATGCCAGTATATGAAAGTCCAAAGCCCGCATAAGATAGCAGTTTGACTGACCAAAACTCCATAAAGATGTGGTGGAGTACTGCAGGAGTTGCCACATGTACTGGGTTGAGGTGAAACCCCAACCTACTGTGAAACCTGCACCCCTAAGTCCAGGACTGGTGTTACTAGGACCCTCCAGCAGAGGGCTGGTGAACTATACGGGACCCCCGCCGAGAACAAAAGGGGATAGGCAGGCACACGGCTGGCAAAAGTTTAGAAAGAGAAGGGGGAAAAGTGAGCAAAAGGGCAGGTTAAAGGAAGTCCAGGAAAAATCCTGGATGAAAACCCCCGCTGTCTGGTCAACAAACACCAAACATGAAATGGGCGGCACAGTGGTTGGCACCGCAGCCTCACAGCTCCAGCGACCCGGGTTCAGTTCTGGGTACTGCCTGTGCGGAGTTTGCAAGTTCTCCCTGTGTCTGCGTGGGTTTTCGCCGGGTGCTCCGGTTTCCTCCCACCTCCAAAGACTTGCAGGTTGATAGGTAAATTGGCCATTGTAAATTTCCCCTCGTGTAGGTAGGTGATAGGAGAATGGTGGGAATGTGGTAGAGAATATGGGATTAATGTAGGATTAGTATAAATGGGTGGTTGTTGGTCGGCACAAACTCAGTGGGCCGAAGGGCCTGTTTCAGTGCTGTATCTCTAAATAAAAAATAAAAAAATAAAATGTTAGACCCCACATCCTCCTATGTAAATGCAGACTCTAGAAGCACCCCGCCAGAGTTGCTACCAGCGTTTACAGGAACCTGCAGAGACAAAGTGAGACCTCTAGGGGACAGAGAAACCGTGAGGGTGATGCCTCAACTAGTCAAAGTGTCACATGGTGAATGCAGTTAAGTCTGCACAAATATCTGCAGGTTGGAGTGTCCCATAGAACAAAGGGAAGAATAACAAAGAATCCTCCCCCCACAGTCAGAGGAAAAACCATCGCCTGAAGTCAAAAGTCTTTGCATGACTCAGAGGGTTCAGGATAGACCCACCCACTACTACACTCCTGAGAAAAAAAAGGGAAAATTAAAACAGCCCTGGCATGCAGAACAGACCATTTTTAATGAGCTTTAAGATTGGTGAATGAATGGAAATTAATGAGAGAAAAGCATGGTTTTCTTTCTGTGTCTTATATTTCTCTCAAACTCTGAAATGAAATGCGCCGTTTTTCTTCAAATCGCATTTCATTCCCCTGGGCGTGGAGGTGTCAGGCAAACCCCCACACCTGCCAAGACAGAGGCACACATGATTTTGCCACATGAACATTATAACTTAAAAGTGCAAGCCCCTGGCTGCAAGGACATTTGCATAGTACCAGACAGTGTTGAAACAAAGGAACCATTCCCCGCCCCAATACACAGGAGACCTGGTCAAACCAGTCGGTCGTGTGACCACCTGCTGGCCAACTAGGGGAGTTTTAAACTGGAAAAACAGAATTTGAACTCAGGACGCTGTGTGCTGTCTCCTGTCTGCCTGCTCATCTCTCAGGGAACTGAATCTTGTGAAGACATGTGAAGCTCACAGAGGGAAAAGTTTCCTACGTGAACAAGGTTTAGGCAGAATACTGGGCCCCAACGAAACACAAAAATTACCTACAAAATAACTATACCATGAGCGAAGCACAGTAACAAGATATTGCCTCAAACTGTTCCACTTTATCTTTTCTTCTCTTTTCTGTCCCTATCTGCATGTGTATATCGCATGTGCATGCTAGCGTGGGCGCGTCGTGTACCCGTAGGTTCTGACCCGTATTAGAGTTTAAGTAAGTCTAATAAATTTCACTTTTCGTCTTAAACCAAAGAAAGCCTGTTTGTGCTCATTCCTTTGCCTTATAATTGGAAGCTGTGAACAAGAATTCACAAAGGGGAGCTCAAAACACAGTGTGTTTAAAATTAAACCCTGTTTCAATAAGACCAAGTGAAGATAGTTGCAGACCCCTAGACACATTGCTCACCTGGTCATAACATTACAAATAGGATGCATGCATCATAAAAAGGATTAATCCTCATCCCTGCCCCAGGAGCATTTACATCAACACAATTATGAAAAATTAAAGCTCTCATTTAATGGCTCCCTCTCCTTTCATAAGATGCCAATTAACAGAAGTGAATCTGGCATCTTTAGAGTAATGTTAGTTACATTTCCTGTCCCGAGCTTGGTTTTCATTGGCAATGAAACTGCGTTATGGGTCTGTACCGTATCATAATACCCAGACTTCCTCCAATTATGCGATTTTCTGCTTCAAGGAACCATTGTCTTTCCAATCCCTATTACTTCCAATAGTTCAACAATGGAGACTCAGACTCAAACCTCTGAGAAGCTTTGACCTTGAAGACTGTAGGGCACAAAAACAAACTCTTACTGTTGTAAACAGGAATTCTAACAATTTACTAAGACGACACAAATGTCATGCCTGAATGGAATTCACATTTGAGAGAGAACTGGCTGTTAGCACTAAAAAGCTCCATTGTACAGTGTGTGAAATAATTTCTTTATTATCTGTTACGACTGAGGCTGGAGGAGTGCACTGTCCTTCTCTAGTTCCATTTCTCTACAGGTCACAACATATATTTAAATGTTGACCCAGTTACTGATATGGCCAATTATATATTTCAGTGTAAAATCCACCAACCAGTTAATAAACAAAATTAAATGATTATAAAACAAGACTCATTCAGTAAAGATGTAAAGTGTTAACACACAGATTGAAATATGAAAGTTCCCTTAAATTAGCCCAACACACATTCACACAAATGCCAGTTTAGAAAAAAGTTTTCTCAGCAGAGATCTCTTTACAAAAAGAAAACAAACAAAAAAATTTTTTGGCCAGGTACTTATTAATTCTTCAAGGAAAAGGAGAGGATATGGAAGGATATCAGTTGTCCCTTTATTCTGGTGTCCCAAATACGCATAGACAGCTGTCACTAGGAGCTTTTTGGAACAGTTCTCTTCAGGTGATGTTGAGGATTAGTCTGGCAGGCTTTCTAGGAGAAATGCAGCATCAGGGGTTTCAACTATCACTCTGGATGCTCAGGGTTTCTCAGAGAGGTGGAAAAAGGATGAGCTGGTGTCTTCTCTCTTAGCAAGCTGATCCCCAACTGACTCAAAACAATCCAAAATGAAACCAACTCTTGAACACCATACATCTTGACATGTCACTTCTCCGTAAACAACTCCCCCGATCACCAAGATTCTTGCTGTTTACTCTTAGCTGAAGACATGTGACTTCCAGTAAGTGTGTTTCTAAACCAAGTCCCAAAGTCCTTCCAGTGACCTTTCTTTAAAAAAAAGGCCAGCATCTATGCAATCTCTTCATTCCTTCAAACTAATTTATTTCCACAACTTTAAAACACGAGTCCTCAAAAAAAGTTTTTTTAAAAAAGTACTTTCATAACAACTTGCATTCAAAGTGTTGCAATAAAAGGCAAGTGGCAGGGGAAATGCATCAAACTGTGGGGAGAATATAACGTACTTCTTGACTTTAGGAGAAGCCAAAAAGTGTGCCATTGGTAATACGGCTGAGGAGCCTCCATTTGAGATGATACTACTTGGTTAGCTAATTCCATAATTAATATGCAGCGAAAGCTCCTGTGAATTGAAGGAGGAAGGCAGAGTTTGAAAACCTAAATTATGTATGGTTCAGCTCTCAGTAATTAAGATTTCGTTTTTGCTCACTTCTAGGGTGATTAAAGCTTCTGGTGTTATGCTGCTTGATAGAAGTCACTCTGACTGTTGGGAGAACAAACTAGCGTGTACGTGAAGGGATGATGTAGCAATGAATGACATTGTACAATTTAACAACATTTACTGAAGTAGCCAGGAAGTCACATTAGGTTTTCTTCAATTTTATTAATGAATTTTAATTACCTCAGCATGAATGGAAAAATTCTAATATGAAAATAAATTCCATTATTTTTAGCTCACATCCACGTGAGACAAAAAATACACAATTTCTACTGGCTGGATAATCATCTGCTGACAAGATGCAATGGATGGAGCCAAATCTTTAATATTTTTAGCTTGCCTCTTGCCAGCACAGTACCTGACACGACCACAAACCAAAAGTAACCCAGAATTGTAAGTGACCTCAGCTCACTTTATCCTGTTAATCCAATGCCCCAATTAAATGTATCTGTTTTACTTCTTTTAAAGTGAAGTATCTTGACCATGACATGGCATCCAGCAGTCTCCTGTTCCAAATTTGAATCTGCTCCTGATACCTTCTCAGGTTCAGTGGCATTAAGTGGCTTGGTCATCTTACTTTTACAGCAGTTGACTCACACTGCCTTATAGCTAACTGGATAATTGGATAATTCAGAGATGTAACAATAATATCTGTGTGAACTGGGCTGTCGCACAACTATCGCCTTAATCTTTCCGACAGCAACTGAGTTACCATTAGGCGAGATGTAGCTTGTTCGCAATCGACAAATTGCTTTACTACATAGCAAAGTACACCTGAATAGTTATGATCTGTGCACAGTAATGCCAATGGTTATGGTCATTGGACAAATAATCCAGAGGTTTAAAGAAATCTGGAAATAAAAAGCTTTTGTCAGTAAAAGTGGCCATGAAGCTGCCAGATTGTCATAAAAACCCAAATGGCTCACTTTAGGGGAAGGGAACCTGCAGTCCTTATGGTGTCTTGTCTATATGTGACTCCAGTCTCACACCAATGTAATTGACACATAACTATACTCTGAAGTGTACTAGCAAGTCACTCAGTTGTTCAAACTGCTAAGGCGGCAGCCCACCACCACCTACTCGGGGGAACCAGAGATGGTCAATAAATAAATGGTCAAAATGATGCCCACAGACTGAAAATAAAAATAAGAAACGATCAGATCATTTAGTTCAAATGGTAAAACAGATTTTTGTGCAATGATATAAAATAATAAATATGCTATACTGTCTAACTTCGGTAAGTCACCTTATGTAAACAGAATAAGTCTCCTGCATTCTGTCTCATAGCCCATGACAGAACCTCCTCTCCCTGCAGTCACCTGCCTTTATTGATCCTGCCTTTTGCTATCAGGCTGCCCGCTACCCAAAATGCCTCTCTATCTTCTTAAACTTCATAGACAGAGGTCATGGGTTTTTCAACCCAATGGAAGATTCAACTTCAGCATGGTGCAAATTGAGCCGCAGCAAATCAGCTGCCCATTATATACCCCACCTGATTTTTCTTTTCATCCACTTCAATGGAAAATTGGAAGGAGTGTGCAACAGGCTGCCAATCTGGTACTGCCCACTTCACACTCCTGCCAATGTTGAAATTCATCCCCAATGAGTACTGTACTTCTTCCCCCCAATTACCTGGATGAGTTAACAAATTGCTCATTGTTTAATCTCTGCATAGGAACCTTTTATTGGCCAGGGGCCTTTTTCCACCCAATCTTGTGATCATATATTTAATATTTTTAAGCAAAATTGAAAGTCATTTTCAAATTCTGTGAACATTCTAAAACAGGGCATGTGCAATAATCAACAGCATGGATAACTACCTATAGTCAGCGGAATCAAGTAACAGACAGGTCATGAGACTCAACACCATTGTTATGATGAAGGCGCTTTCGAATCAGTTGGACCCTACCTTCCTAAGCTTGTTAGGCTTTAGGCACAGAAATATACATGCAACATTGCACTTTTAGATGCTCACATGTAATGTTTCAATGGGCCTCCAAGAACACCAGGCATGCTAGATATATTGTTTAATAATCAACATGAACCAATACAACAAAATGTCCTTATAGTCATGTATTTGCACTTAGTGAAACACTTTACATGTGTACTTTCTGCCCTGGTTATTAAATAATGATATTTACTTTAGGTATCTATAAATTATACTTGTGTTTTAATTTGATAGTATTGATTCACAACTGGTATAAAACCTTTATATTTTGTGTGTCACTTTTGTTACTTGGAACCAATTCAAAGATTAAAAAAGCCATAAAGTTTCAGAGATACAAGCTGCATATTCATTTTCAGCTACTCAAAATATGATGCAATATCATGTTTAGAATTTTATTAGTAAAAACTGACTTCTCACCATGGCCTCCTCTTCTCATTATGCCCTATGCTTCATCACATCGAAAAATCATCAGTGACAGCCCACTTTCCTGGGTGAAAAGCTCAAAAGACACATCGAAGCTCAGGGCCCAATGAAAGGTATTTGATGTCAATAGCATTTGACACATGCAGGTTTGATATGTTCGCTGCTTCTAAGTGATGCCAAAGAATGCATCTTGTGAGAATAGCATTAAGAACAGAGGACAAAGATCTAAACGAGTTCAGATAATTGCTGTTAGCTGTGCAAGGTCACCTTCAGTCCCACACAGGAAGCACTTACAGCTTGATACCAATGTAAGGGAAGGTAATTCTGTTCACGTTCAGTCAAAGTTGTAAACCACAAAATGCTTTATTCATAGCATTTCTCTTCATGCCATTTCCCAGTTCATCTTGTCCATGAGACCCACTTTCAGCTCTCTCGACCCTATTCTCAATAAAGTGTTGACCACCCAACTTCCCTTCCTGGCCTCCATGCTAGCTGATTTTGTAACAGTTTCCTCTCCTCAGGTACGGTCCCTTCCCTTTCAAATCTGGTGTCATCACCTCCCTCTTCAAAAAACCCACTTTTGACCCCTCTCCAGGCAAGCTACTGCCCATCTTTAACCTCCCTACAATCCTCGAGTGCGTTGTTACCTCCCAAATCTCTGCCTATCTTTGACGCAACTCCATGTTGAACTTCTTCAATCAGATTTCCGTCCCTGCCACAACATTGCAACTGCTCTAGTCCAAGTCATACATAACATCCGTTGTGATTGTAACCATGACGCACAATCTCTCCACATTCTTCTCGACCTGTCTGCAGCCTTTGATACTATCGACCACAGCATCCTCCAATGCCTCTACTCCATTAACCAGCTGAGTGGGAGTGCTTTTGCCTGTTTCTACTGACCTATCCAGTCATGGCCAGAGAATCATTGGCTTCTCTTCCCACTCCTGCACCGTTGCCTCTGATGACCCCCAAGGATCTAACCTGAGCCCCTTCCAATTTCTCATCTACATGTTGCCATTCAGTGCCATCATCCGAAGACTTGGGCTCAGGAATTCAGAGGACATCATGCATCAAAACAGAGAGAGGAGAGAAGAAGAATGAGAAAGAAGAAAGATAAAAAGAGAAATATATAGAGAAAGAGGAGACCAGAAACTCAGGGATCGAGGTGAGGAGTGGTGAAGTTGTGTTGGAGTGGGAGCCATAGCTGTCTGTTTCTTTAATGTGAGATCAGGAGGAGTACACATGCCCCTCCACACTCCATGTTCAAGTACGTTACATGCTTTCTTGATTAAGCTTCGCAGGTGATCCCTGGATCTGGATTCCTTGAACCAATATTGGACATGGAGCCTCAAATAGGCATCAGGTACCTTATTTGCATATGTCAAAGAGTTGACATCTGTTTCAGGCATGGGTAAAGGATGCATATTTTTTGGCCTTGCCCAATATGACCGGTGTACACCTCCTTCCCACCAAATTGGTACTGCAGTAGTTCAAGTAGTGTGCAGAAACTCAGCACTGCGCAGACCAATTTCTAGGGCATGATTACAAATTTCACATGTGCACTGATGCCACCCAGATCTACCTCACCACTACCTTCTTGACCTTTCCACTGAACTTGTGTTGCCAGTCCGCTTGCCCGAGATCAGGTCCTGGATCAGCCTCAATTTTCTCCAACTAAACAGTAGGAAGACCCAAGCCATCATCTTCGGCCGTCGCCACAAACTCCGTTTCCCCGCCACCAATTTCATTCCCTTCCTTAGCCATTGTCTCAGGGTGAACCAGACAGTTTGCAACCTCGGCGTCCTGATTGAGCTTAGCTTCTGGTCCAATATCCTCTCCGTCACAAAAACCATCTACTTCACCCTCCATAACATTGCCAGTCTCCAGCCCTTTTGCAGCTCATCTGCTGCTGAAACTCTCAGTCATGCTTTTGTTATTTCCAAACTCCATTATTCCAATGCTCTTCTAGCCAGTCTTCTATCTTCCACCCTCTGTAAGCTTGAGATTCAGGCCCCCTAAAGCCCTGTGAACACTGACCAAATTCACTCGCCAATGCCTTGAATTTAAAATTTTCATCTTCATGTTCAAATCCCTCCATAGCCTCACCCCTCCCTATCTGTGCAACTTCCTCCAGCCCAACTCTCCATGAACTCTGTGTTCCTGCAACTCTGGTCTCTTTTGCATCACCCCACTATTGGCAGCTGTGCTTTCAGCTGCCAAGCCCCATATCTCTGGAGTTCCCACCCTAAACCTCTCCACCTCCCTCCTCTGTTAAGATTTCCCTTAAAATGTACCACTTTCATGAGTTTTTAGTCGCATCTTAATATCTTCCCCTTTGCCTAGGTGTGTCATTACACTTCTGTGAAACATCTTGGAAAATTTATTAAATCACTCATGGCCTTTTCCTTCCCATGTCCAATCTCCTCCAGCCCTACAACTCTGCATTCCCCAATTATGGCCTCTGAGTATCCTCAAATTCCTTATCCTCACCACTGGCAGTTGTGCTTTCAGCTGTCTAAGCCCCTACCTCTCGCTAAGTCTCTCCATCTCTACACCTTTCTGACCAAGCTTTTGCTCAACTGTCCTAATGTCTCCTTATGTGGCTTTGTGTCAAATCTTGTCTGATTACACTCCGGTGAAGCCCCATTGGACAGTTTACTGTGTTAAAGACACTAAATAAATGCAAATAGTTGTTATTGATATTGCATTGGCTTAATTTCCATTTTTGCTGCTCCATTAGATCAAATTCCACAGAAGGAAAACAGTTAAAACAATGCAGCAAGTAAGATTATCTTTCAAGGTGCAAAATAATGCAAATTATTTAAAAGGGAAATATTATGAGCCATAGTACACTTTATGAGCCAAATTATTGTTTGTATATAGGAACAGTGATCTCAATTCGGTGCTCCTGAAAAAACTGCAGCATTATATGCATTTTATCACAATAGTTTTTAAATATTTATTTAAAATTGTGCTTATATAATTGTTCATTTCCAAGGACCAGCTATTCAGGGGTAAAGGTTTTACAGATCATGAGAATTAAAAATAGCAATTTTTGCCTAATAAAATTTTAATTTGGGCAACTGAACAAATTACGAGTGGGAAAGACTCCTTTGTCTGGCAGAAAATCCTCATTCTTAGTTTTTGCAGTTGTCCATATTCCAGAAAAATTCTTTAATTTTCTTCAAATATAGTTTAATTGCAACCTTTATAATGTCAACATGGCTCAGTGGTAGCATACTCACACCTGAGTCAGAAGGCCATGGGTTCAAGGTCCACTTGAGAGACTTGAGCACATAATCTAGGCTAATATATTGGTGCAGTACAGAGGGAATCCGACACTGTCAGAACTGCTCTCTTTCAGGCAAGGTGTTAAACCAAGGCTCTGTCTACCCTTTCAGGTGAACAAAAAAGTTTTCATGGAACTATTTGTAGAAGAGCAGGGGAATTTCAAGTTACCCTGACCAATCGCTCCACCAACCCCATCATAACAGATTATCTGGTCATTTTTTTCTTGCTGCTGCTTGTGGGACCTTGTGCACAAATTGTCTGCCCCATTTCCTACATTACGACAGTGACTATGTTTCAAAAGAACTACTGCTTTGACAGTGAAGTGTTTTGGGACATCCAAAGGAGATATATAAATGAATGTTCTTTTTTATATAGAAGATTGCTTTCATTGGTACACTTGGGCCAAAAATGTTCCTTCAATGATGCAGATATTGTTCTGTACAATTAAACTAACATTCCAGTTGTGGAAACATTCCTCTGAGTTTAGTGTTATCTTTATTTTTCATGTCCTACGTGAATTGTAATATGCTGCCTCCTCAGCTTATCCCTTCTACAGCTTCCAACAACTAATTATGAACCAATCATTCATTATGTTTTCTTTCAATCAGAAAACTACAAAATGGTCTCATAAAAAAAGTGTTTTTAATTAGTGTGAACTAGCAAGAAGAAATTGTGTTTCCATTTCCATTATACTGCCTCCCTCAGTGGAAGCCTCTTTGTAATTAATAACTCCAGGCTTCAACATTTTAAACATTCCAAAAGATAGAGATTGACACAATTTATTCCCTTACAGCAGGTCTGTTTACCACAGAATTAGTCGCAAACATTATGCTGTGCGAATATTAACATATGAACACTTGATCTGTTCATATGAAATTACTATTTTAGCAAAGGTGTCAACCCGTTTCTTGTTCTTAATCAAAGATAAAGTGTAAAATCATATACTGTAAATGTAAAGGAATGAACAAGTTTATACTACAGCTGTGGAAGGAAATGACAACTGTTTCTTCAGCACTGAATTGGACCGGCATGGAGGATATCGAACTAAAAGTACAGCTAGGTTCTACACAAAGCTTTCAACCAATATGTACCAAAATTAGGATACTACTTTCAGTAAAGATCATCAACATATATGCAATAAATTTTATGATTTCTGTATCTACAGATATTCTGAAGACACCAATAGATAAAGTTCTGGACAGGATTCTAGTTGGACCAGATGATGTTACTTAATAACATATCGTGACAAAACTGTCAATCTGAAAATAATGAGTACCTCCTCAAGAGTGAGTGGTAATTTTTCAAAAATCTGGTAAACTCACGTCATTCACTTATAGTAGCTTTGGATGAAAAAAAAATCATAGACAATTAGAAACTTTCCGACTTGTCCAAGAAGTGATCGCACATATTAAAATATGGCACAGCTGGACACTTAAGAGTGCACTCACTCACCCACACCACTCTAGATTATACAGCAGTGTCTATATAAGCAGGTGCAACACTAATGTAGCATTTTCAAATAAACTAGGCAGCCTCCTCGAGCAGAGGATGTGGCAGAGTGGCCAACCGGGGGTCTTAAAGGCAACAGATATTTTATTGGGAAAGGGATGCAGGTGCAGTTTTTTTGTGGCTGCTTTGAAGTAATGCCTTTAAGAACACTTTTTTAATCTCATTACCTGCACAAATCAGGCAGTAATTCACAGGTTGTCAGCAAACGCAGCCTTTCTGAAACATCCATGTTCATTGAGCCCTGATTCTTGTGAGAAAAAGTTACTTTATTTCTTTGACTCACTATCCAGAATTTTACGCCCCCCACCCCCAAACGAGCAGGGGGTGGCGGGTGGAAGCTGTTCCTCTCCCGCCCCAATTTTACATGGGGTGGCGGCGGTGAGAAACGGCCTTCCCGATCAAGGCCCTTAAGTGGCCAATTAACTGGCACTTAAGGGCCTCCGCCCACTGCTGTGGGTATTTTACCCTTGGCTGGTGAGCAGCTGAGGCTTCAAAAACCCCACCAGGTGAAACCAGTCGGCTTTCTTGCGGGCTGATGGGGGGGCCCTCCTGATTGGCATCCAGTGCCCCACAGAGGGCTGCCCTGAAGCCTCAATCACCCCCAACACACCACTCCCCCCGCCCCCCCAACCGACCGCCCCATGCCTCGCTGCGACCCTCCCGGTGGCGCTGCTGGGACCAAGAGCAGCCAGCCCTCTGATTGGCCTACAGCTCCATTAGAACACAGAACATAAAAATTAGGAGCAGGAGTAGGCCATTCGGCCCTTCGAGCCTGCTCCGCCATTTATTATGATCATGGCTGATCATCCAACTCAGTAACCTGTTCCCGCTTTCCCACCATATTCTTTGATGCCTTTCGCCCCAAGTGCTGTATCTAACTCCTTCTTGAAAACATACAATGTTTTGGCCTCAACTGCTTTCTGTGGTAGCGAATTCCACAGGCTCACCACTCTCTGGGTGAAGAAATTTCTCCTCATCTCAGTCCTGAAAGGTTTACCCCGTATCCTTAGACTATGACCCCTGGTTCTGGACTCCCCCACCATCGGGAACATCCTTCCTGCATCTACCTTGCCCAGTCCTGTTAGAATTTTATAGGCTCCTATGAGATCCCCCTCAATCTTCTGAATTCCAGCTAATAAAATCCTAACCGACTCAATCTCTCCTTATACGTCAGTCCCGCCATTGCAGGAATCAGTCTGGTAAACCTTTGCTGCACTCCCTCTATAGCAAGAACATCCTTCCTCAGATAAGGAGACCAAAACTGCACACAATGTTCCAGGTGTGGCCTCACCATGGCCCTGTATAATTGCAGCAAGACATCCCTGCTCCTGTACTCGAACCCTCTTGCTATGAAGGCCTTTTTTACCGCCTGTTGCAACTGCATGCTTACCTTCAGCGACTGGTGTACAAGAACACCCAGGTCTCATTGCATATTCCCCTCTCTCAGTTTGTAGCCGTTCAGATACTAACCTGTCTTCCTGTTTTTGCTACCAAAGTGGATAACTTCACATTTATCCACATTATACTGCATCTGCCATGCATTTGCCCACTCACTTAACTTGTCCAAATCACCCTGAAGCCTCTCTGCATCCTCCTCATAACTCACCCTCCCACCCAGTTTTGTGTCATCTGCAAATTTGGAGATTACATTTAGTTCCCTCATCTAAATCATTAATGTATATTGTGAATAGCTGGGGTCCTAGCACCGATCCCTGCGGTAAGACCCGTTTATTCCTACTCTTTGTTTCCTGTCTGCCAACCAATTTTCTATCCATCGCAATACACTACCCCCAATCCCATGCGCTTTAATTTTACACGCTAACCTCTTATGTGGGAATTTGTCGAAAGCCTTCTGAAAGTCCAAATAAACCACATTCACAGGCTCCCCCTCATCAACTTTACTTGTTACATCCTCGAAGAATTCTAGTAGATTTGTCAAGCATGATTTCCCTTTCGGAAATCCATGCTAAACCTGTCCGATTCTACCACTGTTCTCCAAGTGCTCTGCTATAAAATCTTTTATGATGGACTCTAGAATTTTCCCCACTACCGACGTCAGGCTGACTGGTCTATAATTCCCTGTTTTCTCTCTACCTCCCTTTTTAAATAGTGGGGTTACATTAGCTACCCTCCAATCTGTAGGAACTGTTCCAGAGTCTATAGAATCTTGGAAGATGACCATTACTGCATCCACGATTTCTAGGGCCACTTCCTTAAGTACTCTGGGATGTAGATTATCAGGCCCTGGGGATTTATCGGCCTTCAATCCCATCAATTTCCTCAACACCATTTCTCTACTAATACGGATTTCCTTCAGTTCCTCTCTCTCATTAAACCACGTGTTCCCCAACATTTCTGGTATGATATTTGTGTCCTCCTTTGTGAAATCAGAACCAAAGTATGCATTTAGTTGGTCAGCCATTTCTTTGTTCCCCTGTTTCTGACTGTAAGGGACCTACATGTGTCTTCACCAATCTTTTTCTCTTCACATACCTATAGAAACTTTTACAGTCAGTTACTATGTTCCCCGCAAGCTTACTCTCATACTCTATTTTCTCCTTATTAATCAATCCCTTGGTCCTTCTTTGCTGAATTCTAAACTGTTCCCAATCCTCAGGTCGGTTGTTTTTCTGGCGAATTTATATGCCTCTTCCTTGGATCTAATGCTATCTCTAATTTCCCTTGTAAGCCATGGTTTGGCTAGCTTTCCCATTTTACTTTTGCGCCAGACAGGAATAAACAATTGTTGCAGCTCATCCATGCATTCTTTGAAAGTTTGCCATTGCCTATCCACCGTCAACCCTTTAAGTAACGTTTCCCAATCTATCATAGCCAACTCGCGCCTCATACCTTAGTAGTTTCCTTTATTAAGATTCAGGACCCTAGTCTCAGAATCAACTACGTCACTCTCCATCTTGATGAAGAATTCTATCATATTATGGTCGCTCGTCCCCAAGGGGCCTCGCACCACTAGATTGTCAATTATTCCTCTCTCATTACACAATACCCAGTCTGGGATGGCCTGTTCTCTCGTCGTTTCTTCAACATATTGGTCCAGAAAACCATCCCGTATACACTCCATGAATTCCTCCTCTATGGTATTGTGACTAATTTGATTTGCCCGATCTATATGCATATCAAACTCACCCATAATTACAGATGTTCCTTTATCGCATGCGTCTCTAATTTCCTGTTTAATGCCATTCCCAACATCACTACAATTTGGGGGTCTATATACAACCCTCACTAACGTTTTTTGCCCCTTAATGTTTCTCAGCTCTACCCATACAGATTCCACATTGTCAGAGCTAATATCCTTCCTCACTATTGTGTTAATTTCCTCTTTAACCAGCAATGCAACTCCACCACCTTTTACATTTTATCTGTCCTTCCTAAATGCTGAATATCCCTGGATGTAAATTTCCCATCCCTGGTCACCCTGCAGCCATGTCTCCATAATCCCGACTCTATCATACCCGTTTACATCTATTTGCGTGATTAATTCATCCACTTTATTGCGAATGCTCCGCGCGTTAAGGCCTGTTTGATTCTGGTCCTTGATTTCTCTGCCTATCACTTTTCTTATTCCCCTTACTGTCTTTTGTTCTTGTCTATGATCCCCCCTCCTCTGACTCTTTGCAAAGGTTCCCATCCCCCTGCCATTTTAGTTTAAACCCTCCCCAACCTCCAGGAGGTTGGAAGTCTTCAAGGAGGTGGAAATCCCGCCCAAGACCAATTAAAGGCCTGGGAGTGAAAAATCCCGGTCCGGCTCCCCAGGCCTGGAGGAGGCGGGCTCCCCACCAACTTTTCAGCTGGTGGACGGCGTATCCCACCCACCAAAAATTTCTGGTTATGTTATTAACGAGTGTCAGCCATGGCTCAGTGGGTAGCATTTTTACCTCTGAATTACAAGGTTCCAGATTCAGGTCACATTCCAGGACTTGAGTACAAAAATCAAGGCTGACACTCCAGTGCAGTACTGAAGAAGTGCTGCACTATCGGAGGTGCCGTCTTTCAGATCAGATGTTAAACTGAGGCTCCATCTGCCTGCTCGGTGGATGTAAAAGATCCCAAGATAGTATTTCGAAGAAGAGTAAGGGAGTTATCTCCAGTGTCCTGGCCGATATTTATTCCTCAATCAACACCACAAAACAGATTATCTAGTTATTATTTCATTGCTGTTTGTGGAGTTTGCTGTGTGCAAATTGGCTGCCGTCTTTCCTATATTACAACAGTGACTACACTTCAAAAGTATTTCATTGGCTGTGAAGTGCTTTGAGATGTCTGGTGATCATGAAAAGCACTATATAAATGCAAGTCTTTCTTTTTTTGCTACTATATTTAGTGGTGAATAACACCATGACTGAATTAATCATTCTCTATTTGTTCTTTTTCTTAAATCTGATCTTTACACTACAGTTTCCTTTAGTAGATAAATGCAAAAGTTGCTTCGAACTAGATTACCTTTATTATATAGGACTTTGTCAAGTGCTTCATCTGGTGGATGTACAATTCCCTCATGCCTGCAAAGTAATCACACGCACATGAAATAATACCCAGACTTAAAATCAATATTATACAATGGCAATTCTCTATTACATCTAATAGAAATCAGCTTATTTTCTCAGAAATCCGTATTAAATCCTAAATTATAGTTCTCCAATTCATGTTGTGCTTCATATATTTCAGCAAGCCAGGAAGCTAATAAGAAAGTCGTGAATGTTGGAAAGAAAAACTGAAAATTACAGAAAAACACATCTTACAGAAGATGAGAGATTTACATTTTGGGTGTGATCACATATCAGAACAGATGAAACATTACATATGAAGCATTAGTCTATGTTTTCTTTTCAGATGTCTATCAATCTGCTATGCAATTCTGTTTCTTTTTCATTTTAATTACTTTAGGCAATGTTATAAAATGTCCAAAAATATAACAATATACTTGAATTTGGTAAGTGAGAAGCGGTGCGTGCAGGTTAACAACTTATACCTGTGGCCACCGGCAAAGTTTCAGTAGTCAACCGGGCAATCTGCCATCGTTTAAGGAAACCTGCAAAAACTAGTCTGCACTATTTTCCATGGATCATTGTAAATCATGAAATATTATAGTGAAATAGACATATTAGCTAAAACAGGATAAAAAAAGAATAAAAAAAAGAATTAACTGTGCTGCACTTAGAGCAAACAAGTTGAATTTAAACTTGCGATTATAAATGCGTGAATGTAGCTAAATTGTTTTGAAACTGAAAATAAGGCAGTAGTTACTCTTATTGTTATAGATGAGTAAAAACGACTTTACAAGCAGGATAATGGCACAGCTTTTTATTTCTGGCATTCAACCATGCTGCTTTCTTGCAGTAAACAGCCAAAAACATATTCTTTTCTTAAAATTGGCTTACAAAAAAGGGTTGCAGTCTGAGATCTTGACCATATTTGGTAATAACGATTCACTTTAAAGACACCGAAAGCTGCAGTCAATGAAATGAATTATGATTTGTTGTTCTTCGCATAACAAGTCAAAAATATTGGCTTCTTGATCATTTCCCATTGACTGTTTCTAACAATGATCATATTTCCTTCGATAAAAAGAATAAATTAAAACTTGTATAAACGCAAAATACTGCAGATGCTGGAAATCTGAAATAAAAACAGAAAGCGCTGGAAACATTCAGCAGGTCAGGCCGCATCTGTGACGAGAGAAGCAGAGTTAACGTTTCAGGTCTGCAACCTTTCATCAGAACTGGCAAAGGTTAGAAAAGAATTAGGTTTTAAGCAAGTCAGGAGGCAAGGGGAGGGGGGGGGACGGGAAGAACAAAAGGGAAGGCGTGTGATAGGGCAGAGGGCAGGAGAGATTAAATAACAAAGCTGTCCTGGGACAAAGGCAAAAAGTGTGTTAATGCTTGTGGTGAAAGACACTCTCCAGAGAGAGTGTTAATAGCAGAATAATGAGCAGCTCTGTCTACAGGTTAACTGCAACAAGGTTTCGGAATGGAGTTAATTCAATAATATCCTTTAAATTCTAGTTATTACACCCTAAAATTGTAAAATTCCACTCACACATGATCTTTTTCATTGTTGAAGCTGACCTAAAGGACATTAAATGCTGGGTAGTGTGGCGGTAATAAGTATTAGTGCACTACCAAAGTTTTGCAGCAGGGATGAGTACTTGCTCAATTACACACCTAAGGCATGTGAAGCAGACAGTTATTCATTGCAGGCTGCAATTTTAACCAGTGAGGGATTGGGTCAAGGAGGTATATCATTAGGAAAATCATGCTGGCGAGGTCCAATCAACCAGTGATGGAGGCATTGATGAAAGCCTTAAAGGAGGCTATGTCTTTTGAGTTGCAAGATATCAGGACAAAGAAACAATGAAAAATGGGCAAACATTTTCAGAAAAATGAAAGAAAGAAATTTTCTGGTATAATACTCGATTTGGAAAATTGTAAAGTCAGAAACCATTAGAGCTGTATGCTCCTTTTGAATTTAGCAATGCAGATATAGCAATTCCTGGTAATTGAAACACCATTAAGATTTTCATTCCCTCAATTCAGTAATAATCAGAACTAATTCAATTACCAAAATGTAGTGGGAATCACTTTTATTTCTAATGAGAAGTCCTCAATTCTAGTGTTAGCATATTTGCTGTGCTGCATTCAGTTCCCATGATGCTGTAAAAATAAATCCTCTGTTTTAATTTAAAGCCACAACTTTTTTTCAATCACATAAAAGCAATATTAGTTTGGCCCTAGCCTCTGGATGAAGCCTCAATTAAACTGGAAATTAATCTGTGATTTACTGCAAGCTGTGGGAGATAAAAACAAAGAATGAAGAAAACCAAGTGTAACTGAATTTTACAAAAAGCTCCCGATATAACAAAGCACCAACTTGTCTCTTTATTGGAAGCTCCCCAGATGATCTATAGGCAAACACAAGTGCTATTAGCAGCAACGTGATACAACATTACTTGGAGTCACTGTTGAAGAATACTATTGATTACTTGAAAATGATTCTTTTCGAACTAACAGGGAATAACTTGCACAAAGCAAAATGTACTGATGCCTATCAGTACTGAACAAATATTAGTTATAAAATTGTATTTGGCTAAGTGTCCAACTTCAATAATGACAATCCTAAATTGGTTATGATTCTTTATGAAATCATTGTTGCAAGAAATACACTGCTTTTGGGTTGCACTGGTTTGCAGTGCACATTAATCACAAGGGTCTGGAAAGCCTTGCGCTGTTATACATTATCAGTGATGCTGTCCTATAAGTAATTTCAACATTAGCTTCTTCACTGTTTGATATCATACCAATCCCTCAACAACTCAAATTAGCTGCCAAACAGGTGATACTTGGTGTCTTCTTGGTGCTAAAAACTGCACTGGTAACACTAAATGGTAAGCCATATGATTTATGTGTTATTATATTTTCTGATTCTGAATAAAACCTATATATACACAATAGAGTGAATTTTAGGCTCCAAATATATGCATAATTGAACAAAATTGACCAGGTTTAGGAGTAGAGATCTCCACCCACTGGCTGCCTGGACTGGTACAAGAAGATCTTGCTGCAAAATGGTAGGAACTTAAATTTAGTATTATACTGGCTGGATTATGAGGTCCTTTCAACATCCATTCTATTTCCTCCTGGGAAGGTCAGAAGTGCAATCTTTACAGTTTTGTTTATATACGCATGGCATGCAGAGCAGCATGGCTGTACATTTAAGTAAGTTGAGTAGCTGCGACCCTAGACAAGCTGTTCCAATATAGCTACAACACTGGCATCTACACAGCAATGTGGAAAATGCCCAGGTATGTCCTGTGCACAAAATGCAGGACAATCCAACTGGCCAATTACCACCCTATCAGATTACTCCCGATCATCAGTAAAGTGATGGAAGGGGTCATCGACAGTGCTATCAAGCAGCACTTGCTTAGCAATAACCTGCTCACTGACGCTCAGTTTGGGTTCTGCCAGGGCCATTCAGCTCCTGACCTCATTACAGCCTTGGTCCAATCAGGTGAGAGTGACTGCCCTTGACATCAAGGCAGCATTTGACCGAGTATGGCATCAAGGAGCCCTAGCAAAACTGGAGTCAATGGGCATCAGGGGGTAAACTCTCTGCGAGTTTGAATTACACCTAGCACAAACGAAGATAGTTGTAGTTGTTGGAGGTCAATCATCTGAGTTCCAGGACATCACTGCAGGAGTTCCTCAGGGTAGGGTCCTAGGCCCAACCATCTTCAGCTGCTTCATCAATGACCTTCCCTCCATAAGGTCAGAAGTGGGGATGTTTGCTAATGATTGCACAAAGTTCAGCACCATTTGCAACTCCTCAGATACTGAAGCAGCCCATGTCCATATGCAGCAAGACCTGGACAACATCCAGGCTTGGGCTGATAAGTGGCAAGTAACATTCATGCTACACAAGTGCCAGGCAATAACCATCTGAACAAGAGAGAATCTAACCATTTCAACTTGACATTCAATGGCATTACCATTGCGGAATCCCCCACCATCAACGTTCTGGGGGTCATCATTGACCAAAAACTGAACAGGACCAGCCACATAAATACTGTGGCTACAAGCGCAGGTCAGAGGCTGGGAATTCTGCAGTGAGTAACTCACCTCCCGTCTCCCCAATGCCTGTCCACCATCTACAAGGCACAAGTCAGGAGTGTGATGGAATACTCTCCACTTGCTTGGATGAGTGCAGCTCCAACAACACTCATGAAGCGTGACACCATCCAGGAGAAAGCAGCCCTCTTGATTGGCACCCCATCGCCATCTTCAACATTTACTCCTTCCGCCATCGACGCACAGTGGTAGCAGTGTGTACCATCTACAAGATGCTTGTTTTGGGTGTCTTGTGTCAGACATGCGGAAGATGTGGCCCACCCAGCGTAACTGACTAGCCATGACCAGTGTCTCGATACTGGGGATGTTGGCCTGAGAGAGGACACTGATATTGGAATGCCTGTACTACCACTGAATTTGCAGGATTTTGCGGAGGCACCGCTGGTGATATCTCTCCAGGGCTTTGAGATGTCTGCTGTACAGTGTCCATGTTTCTGACGCATGCTGGAGGGCAGGTACCACTGTCGCACTGTAGACCATGAGCTTGGTGCCAGATTTGAGGTCTTTGTCATCAAACACTCTTTTCCTCAGATGACCGCTAGCACACTGGAGGCTATGCTGAGTTTCATCGTCGATATCTGCCCTTGCTGAGAGGAGGCTCCCAAGGTATGGGAAGTGATCCACATTGTCCAGTTGTTCGCTGTGCATCTTGCTCAAGCTTTCCACTCCGAGCTCCGTCACGGGAAGAGGCTACCAGGAGGGCAGAGGAAATGCTACAAGGATGTCCTTAAAGCCTCCCTGAAAAATTATGACATCTCCACCGATTCGTGGGAATCTCTTGCCCGAGACCGCCCAAAATGGAGAAGAAACATCCGTGACGGTGCCAGCCAGTTCGAACAACGTTGACATGCCCTGGCAGCAACCAAGTGCAAACAGGGGAAGGAGCATTTGAAATTTTGAGCATCCCTTTCACTTGCCTCACCAAACACCACCTGCCCCACCTGTGGCAGAGTGTGCGGATCCAGAATTGGACTGTTCAGTCACCTAAGGACCCATAAGCCTGGAGTGGAAGAAGGTCATCCTTGTTCCTGAGGGATTGCCTAAGGCTCCTTCAACAGCACCTTCCAAACCTGTGACCTCCACCACCTAGAAAGACAAGGGCAACAGATGCATGGGAACACCACCACCTGCAAGTTCCCCTCCAAGTCACACATCATCCTGACTTGGAACTATATCGCCATTCCTTCACTGTCGCTGAGTCAGAATCCTGGAACTCCCTTCCTAACAGCACTGTTGGTATACCTATATTCCAAAGACTGCAGTGGTTCAAGAAGGCAGCTCACCACCACCTTCTCAAGGGCAATTAAGGGTGGGCAATAAATGCTGGCCTAGCCAGCTACACCCACATCCCCTGAACAAATAAAAAAAGGTACTTGTTTTTGCATTGTTATTCCGAGTCTTTTTCTTTTGCTGGACTTCTTTTTGGCCACCTCAGTGGCTGGAAAGTGTTTATGCCATGGGTTTTGGCACATTTTTGTGATAAAATCTCTTCAGACTCCCGCTTTATGTTATTTGGAAGGAGGCAAGGGGGAGCAAAGGAAGCATGACAGTCAGATGAGATTGCAACCAGAGGATGACTTCATACTCACTGTTATTGTCCTTCAAACCCACATATGGGGGGAATTTTAACCTGCAAAGGGGTCAGGTGTTTGTGCTTGGGGGTAGGGTTAAAACAGCAAAAGAAAATGCCAGCGTGTCAGAAACCTGACATGATCCTTCTGAGTTTTGCATATAACCGGTGCACATTTGGAAGTGTGAGGGAAACCCCCATGGGGCTATCCAGTCATCGATTATGATATGTAAAGCATCAACTGAATGAAGATTTAACCCAGCATTCTGGCTTTAACAGCCATCATACGAGTTTCCCAAGCTCTCTGACACTCACCAGGGTCAACAAAGCAAGAGTACAGGGGGGATTGTCAGGGATGTGAAATTGAAAGGCTTTTGCTCACAGGACTTGTTCTGAGAGTGTGCTTTCACTGCTTTGGAGGTAACTTCCAACACCTTGGAGATCATTTCTGCTATCTTGGACTTTTTTGATGTTGATTTGCCGTTCCCTGCTGTCAGCCTTCACAGCAGCATAGGAGCTACTTGTGCAGTCCTACTTTGGACCTCTGATGACGAACAAGAGGAGCAGCACCAGTAACACCAAGAGCAGCAGCAGGAACAGCATCAACCTTTTCCTCTGCCACCTGCCAGTCCAAAGGACAGAGGGATTGAACATAGATCTCCAGCTCGCAGGAGGCTATACCTGCACCACAGGTATTACAGGCAGAGGATCAGCTTTCTGGACATGTCTGAGCAAAAGTGGCTCAGGAGGCTCAGACTTTCGCAGTAGGTTTTTGCTGACATCTGCAGCCTCCTGGAGCAAAACCCCCTTCCCAATGGACTAGATGGACGTGCATTGCCAGTCGCCATCAAGTTCACCACAGCCCTGAATTTGTTTGCCTCTGGTTCCTTCCTTCCAGGGATCTGCCAGTCATATCTGTAAGATTTCACAATCAACTGCACTCAAGTGCACCTTCCAGGTGACTGATGCCATATTTGCCAGGGTCTCCACTTATTTCCACTTTGCAACTGATGAAGCCAGTCAGAACCAGAGAGTTCTCGGACCTGCTCCTCGGGCTGGATTCCACACATCCAGGGAGATATGGCAATCAAGGCGCCCTCAGATCAGCTCTGAGTATTTGTCAATCGAAAGGGATTCCACTCCACCAATGTTTAGCTGGTTTGTGACCACCAGAAAGTTTTCATGCATGTCTGTGCAAGATATCCTGGAAGCTGCCATGATGTCTTCATTCTGCAGCAGTCAGGTCACCCACAGATCATTACACCTTCAAACAGAGTCAGTAAATGGCTCCTTGGAGATGGGGCCCACAAAACCTTGCCAGACAAGCTGTCATGAAAAAAAGAGCTAATCACATGACTGGCCTGCTGGCCCAGGTTTGGTTTGAATTGTGCTCACAGACAGTTTGAGGTCAGACTGCAACTGAGCTTGAAGAGAGAACATCTCTCCCTGTCTCTCTCTCTCTCACAAAAAGAAGAAACTGCAACTGGATTTCAAGACAGAAAACCATCGAAACAAGTTTGAAAATGGGTACTGGGTCCAACGAGATGGCAAGATCGAATTGCAATCAAAGACTTTACATCAAACTCAAAAGGCAGTAAATGAACTCCAGCTATTGCTTCAAACCTTTCCCCTTGATTCTTTCTCCTTTTCTGTCTCTATCTGCATGTGTGTTTATCACGTATTCATGCCAGCGTGGTCACGTCACGTACTTTTTTAGTAGTTTAAACCGAATTAGAGTTTTAAGGTTAATAAACTTACATCTTTCTTGTTTAAATCTAAGAAAACCTGTTTGGTTGATTTCTTTGCCATTAAAATGGGAGAGCAGTGAACAAGGATTCACTGAGGGGAAACTAAAAACACGGTGTTTTGAAGATTAAATCCTGTTAAGGTCAAACCAGGAAAAGGCTGAGAGGGAATCCCTAGACCCCATTCTCACCTGCTTGTAACAGTGAGGCTTTCCATCATCCTGTTTAAACTGACTGACGGAGGGCTGAACTTTATGGGCCACCGAGGCAGGGTCGAAGGTGAAGGGGGTGGGGTGAGGGCTGCTGAGAAAGGCCGAGGCGGGGTTCCCCCTGCCTTTCCGGTCCGCTGCCAGGACTCCCGCCGACCCCACAAAGGCCACATCCAGCCCAGAGTGTGCAGGTCATTTGTGATGCCTAGCATGCATGGGTGCTGGCCATGTCAGATGCTGCATGCATGTGGCCACGCTTTCTATGAAGGTAGACATCAGCACAAGGCCTGAGACTTCATGTCATTCATGCTAGAGACAGACTCGTTTAATCGCTCTCCAATATTAAACCTATGCAATCATACACAACACAGGGTTAACAAATATAGTATATCTAAAAGATTACACAGGCTTTGTTTGGCTTGCACAACCACAATAATTAATGTAAACAAACATAAATTCTGTGCATCTCTCTGAAAAACATATGTATATGATTCAACAGACGATACCTGATTTGCTGAGTGTTTGTAGCATTTTTTGCTTTTATATTAGAATTAGATGATAGTATTAATGGGAGACGCTGTCACATACAGCAATGTTCTATGTAAGCTGGCATGATAATGCTTCACTTCAGTGGCAGATAAACATATTTACTAACTGTTCAAAATCAGGCTAACAAAAGAAACATTATACTAAGGAACAAAAAAGTAAAAATCTGAAATTACATTTATCTGGTGGATAGCAGCACTGCTTTCAGATATCACCCAATCTGCCAATTACATTGTTCTCTGTTTAATTTTAAAATGCACCAAAAGTACTGAAAACATTATTATAAAGCTATTTGAATGTTTTAATGCATTTCTAAATGCAACTAAACTAAAGGAGTTCTGATTCCAATAATGTAGTCCAGGATTAAACACTCCCTAAAGGAAGATCAAATTAACCCATGTTTCGTTCCAATATTCCCCTGCAAATTATAGACCTCTGTCTATTTGATCCTTCAGAAGCTCCAGTCTCTAAGCTCCAGTTACTGATAATTTTTCAAGCTGTCATTATTCCGAAACATTCTATTTCTGAATATACAGCCAAGAAAGGCATTTTGGTTATTTATAACAGATCTCAAAGCTGAGCTCATCAGCTGTACAATTCAGCAAATTTTCCAATTAACAGTTCCCTCAGTCTTGCAATGACCTCTCTTCACATCTGCCTTCTTGATTTCCTGCTCTCTCTTTAGCCTTCAAGTACTTAATTAATCTAAGATTACAAAAGTCTGTAGATGGGAAGGATAATTTAAACACCTTAATTTTAGGAGTTCAAAATATAATTAAGAAGGCCAGAGTTGTTCCACTATCTTTAGTTAGTAATTGTTTAAACAGTTTTATACTATTTAATACAAACTATATTTGACTTGCTTTTTATATTCACCAGATATTCCAAAAGTACAGTTAGTAGAGACTGCACCAATTATTCCTATTGTTAGCCATTAACAATAAAGGCATTCTGACATGAACTTACGAAAAGGTGAATAACTGAAATAGGCAGTTTTAATACCCTTTCTTACTTTTAAATTTATGTATTAAAGACATCAATTATTAAGGTTGTCAACTGAAGTTAATGAATATTAACATAATGTTACCAAGAATTTTCTATAATTATATGTTTAATTTGACTTCATGTTAACTGTCTATATAATAAAGTGTAATACTAGCCTCCTGGGTAACCATTAAGCAGACCAGAGAAGCTGGTTTCAAAAGGGAACAATTTTAATAGAGAAATTTCTTTAATAGGCTCATGCAGGGTTTTCCTTCATAATATAAGCAATGTCTCAAATAATAATAATTTTGGGGGTTGTTGGTGGTGGGGGGTGGGGGTGGTATGATCAGAAGACTGAAGAAGTTGGGGTTGTTCTTAAAGCGGAGAATGTTTAAAGGCAATTTGATAGAAGTGTTGGAAAGTGTCTCCAATGGCTATAAAGGTCAATTACCAGAGGGAACAGATTTCAGATGATTGAGAAAGAACCAGAGGCAACATGAGGAAAAACGTTTTTATGCAACGAATGGTTATTATTTGGAATGCATTGCCTGATAAGGAAATAGATACAGATTTAATAGTAGCCTTCAAAAGGTCATTGTATAAATGGAGAAAAAAATTGTTGGGATGTGGGGAAAAAGTGGGGGAGTGAAACTAACTGGATTGCCTTTTAAAAATGCCACTGCAGATGCGATGGGCCAAATGGCCTCCTTCTGTGCTGTACTATTCTATGATTTTAAATGACTGCTCCCCTCCAACCAGAACATTGTCCTGAGGCCTAAAAAGAGCAGACATCAAGTGTAAACAGTTTTTACTTCACATTGCTTCTCCCCCAAGACATTTCTAAATATGCAGCAACAAAGCCATTTTGTATATTTATATCAGATCTCAAAGCAATTTCTGTGTCAAAACTGAGTAAATTTTTTGCATGGAACCTAATTATTGCAAAATTTATCTTCATTTCTTGCTTCTCCAAAGAAACTTTCCTTTGTGAGCAGTTGACTGGAAGGAGTGTGCAGCGGGTTAGGATCACTGTGCAGTAGACTGGGAGAAGCGTGCGCAGACCGGGAGGGGCATGCAGCAGACTGGGATCACTGAAGTGAGACAGAATAAAAAATTAAACTGTGACATCACAGGAAGACTGTGCGTTGACTGACTGGCAAGTATTGTAGGTTTGTTTGCCTTTCTCCAAAGTTAGAAAGTTAATCTAAGGAGCTGGGAAATTAAAAAAATCATTTTTCTTTGGTAGAAAGACTTAGCTTTCCTATATTTAAGTGATGCCAACAGAAGGGAAGTGAGTAGCTGGTGAGTCTTCTCTTTTATATTTAAGTAGTAAGGTTGATTATTGGTACCAAGGTACAATGGCAGGGCTGCTCCGAACTCTAAAGTACATATCCTGTGCTATGTGTGAGTTCCAGGAAACTTCCTGTGTCCTGGATGACCACATGTGCAGGAAGTGTCGTCAGCTGCAGCAGCTCAAGCTCTGGGTTTCGAAGCTTGAGCAGCAGCTAGCATCATTGTAGTGCTTCCATGAGGTTGAGAGCTTCATAGATAGCACATTTATAGATGTGGTTATCCCACAGCTGAGAGCATTCAGGGAGAGGGGGAATGGTGGCCATCAAACAGTCAAGAGAAAACAGGCAGATAGTGCAGGAGTCCCCTGAATGCATCTAACTCTCCAACCAGTATTCAGTTCTGAATACTGATGAAAGTGATGGTTCATCTGGGGACTGCAACCAGAGCCAAGTCCATGGCACCACGGTTGACTCAACTGCACAGGGGGGCACAAAGAAGACTAGAGGAGCAATAGTGAGGCGAGATTCGATAGTTAGGGGAATAGACTGGTGTTTCTGCGGCCACAGGTGTGAAACCAGGTTGGCGTGTTGCCTCCCTGGTGCCAGGGTTAAGGATGTCACTGAACGGCTGCAGACCCTGAGGGGGGAGGCTGAACAGTCAGTAGTCATGATCCACATTGGTACCAACAACATAGACAGAAATTGGGATGTGGTCTTGCAGTCAGAATTTAGGGAGATAGGTAAGAAATTAGCAAGCAGGACCTCAAAAGTAGTAATCTCCGGATTACTACAGTACCACATGCAAGTGAGTATAGTAATAAGAGGATAAAGCAGATGAATGCGTGGCTGGAAAGTTGGTGTAGGAGGAAGGGCTTTAGATTTCTGGGACATTAGGATCAGCTCTGGGGGAGATGGGACCTGTACAGGCCAGATGGGTTGCACCTAAACAAAGGCGGGATTGATTTCCTTACGGGGTGATTTGCTAGTGCTATTAGGGAGGATTTAAACTAAAATAAAAACAGAAAGTGCTAGAAATACTCAACAGGTGAGGTAGCAGTTGTGGAGCGAGAAGCAGAGTTAACGTTTCAGGTCTGTGACCTTTCATCAGAGCTGCCTGAACCTGTCACAGACCTGAAATGTTAACTCTTCTTCTCTTTCCACAGATGTTGCCTGACCGGCTGAGTATTTCCAGCTCTTTCTGTTTTTATTTCAGATTTTCAGCATCTGCAGTAATTTGCTTTTATTTTAGGATTTAAACTAGCTTGGCAGGGGTGTGGGAACAAGGAGGTAATATCAGAGAGGAATATCAAGGTACTGGGAGTGACAGATAGCATTACAGTAGGAAATAGTAAATTATTAGATGGGTTCAGAATAAGGGACAAAGTAATAAAGTTTAAATTAGAGTTATTGTGCACGTATGTGAATGAAGAGAGTATGGTAAATAAGACTGGTGAGTTACAGGCACAGATTGTCATGTGGAAATATGATGATGGCGCTATAACAGAGACCTAGCTTAAAGAAGGGCAGGACGGGGTATTAAATATTCCTGGATACAATATGTTCAGGAAAGGAAGGAAAGGGGGTGGGTTAAGGACAATATTACAGTGCTGGAGAGACAGGATGGCCTGAAGGGGTCAAGAACAGAATCTATTTGGTTCAGAGTTAAGAAACAATAGAGGTACCATTACATTGCTGGGGTATTCTATAGGGCACCAACTAGTGGAAAGGATATAGAGGAACAAATTTGCAAGGAAAGTACAGCGAGGTGCAAGAATTATAGAGTAATTATAGAGTAGTTATAATGGGGGACTTCAATTATCCTAATATAGATGGGATAGTAACAGTGTAAAGGGCAGAGAGGAGCAAGAGTTCCTAGAGTGTGTTTAGGATAATTTTCAACATCAATATGTTTCCAGTCCGAGAAAAAGGAGACACTGCTTGACCTGGTTCTTGGGAATGAGCTGGGCCAAGAGGATCAAGTGTCAGTAGGGGAACATTGAGGGGACAGTGACCATAAGGTTTAGGTTGGCTATAGAAAAGGACAAGGAACAATCCAAGGTAAGAATAATTAACTGGGGGAAAGCCAATTCAATGGGGTGAGAATGGAACTGACCCAGTTAAATTGGAATCAAAGGCTGGCAGGAAAAGCAGTAACTGAATAATGGGCTGTGTTTAAAGAGGGGATAGTTTGGGCACAGTCATTGTATATTCCCACAAAAGGGAAAGGTAGGGTAAACAAATTCAGAGCTCCCTGGATGACAAAAGTGATAGAGATTATGACAAAGAAAAAGTGTGCTATGACAGATGCCAGGTGGATAATACAGCTGGGAACAGGCTGAATATAGAAGGTTCAGAAAAGTGAGAAAAGCAAAGAAGAGGAGAGAGTATGAAACAAGACTAGCAGTTAACATAAAAGGGAATCCAAAAGTCTTCCATAGTCATGTAACGAGTAAAAGAGTGGTAAAAGGAGGAGTGGGGCCAATTAGGGACCAAAAATGGGTTTTACGCATGGAGACAGGGCGCATGGCCGAGGTATTAAATGAATACTTTGTATACGTCTTTATCAAGGAAGATGATGCTGCGCAGGCCATAGTGAAAGGCGAGGTAATTCAGTCACTTGAAGGATTTAAAATTGATAAGGAGGTGGTATTGGATAGGTTATCTGTACTTAAAAGTTTATAAGGCACCAGGACTGGATGAGGTGCATCCAAGGATACTGAGGGAAGTGACAGTGGAAATCGCAGAGGCATTGGCAATAATTTGCGAGTATTCCTTAGACTTGGGGTGATGCCAGAGGATTGGAGAATTGCAAATGTTACACCCTTGTTCAATAAAGAGTGTAAAGATAAGCCCAGTAACTACAGGCCTGTCAGTTTAACCTCGGTGGTGGGGAAAATTCTAGAAAAAGATAATTTGGGACAAAATTAATAGTCACTTGGGCAAATGTGAGTTAATTAAGGAAATCGAGCACAGATTTGTTCAGGGAAATTGTGTTTAACTTGCTGGAGTTTTTTGATGAGGTAACAGAGAGCACTGATAAGGGTAATGCTGTTGATGTGGTGTACATGGACTTCCAAAAGGCCTTTGATAATGTTACACACAACAGACTTATGAGCTAAGTTATAGCTCATGGAATAAAAGGGACAGTAGCAATATGGATTCAAAATTGGCTGAGTGACAGGAAACATAGTGGTTAATGGATGTTTTTTAGACTGGTGGAAGGTTTATAGTGGAGTTCCCCAGGGATCAGTACTAGGATCCTTTCTCTTTATGATACATATTAATGACCTAGCCTTGTTGTACAGGACACAATTTCAAAATTTGCAGATGAAACAAAACTTGGAAGTATTGTGAACTGTGAGGAAGATAGTGCAGAATTTCAAAAGTTGGTGGAATGGGCAGACAGGTGGCAGATGAAAGTTAATGCTGAGGAGTATAAAATGATTCATTTTGGTAGGAAGAATGTGGAGAGACAATATAAAATAAAGGGTACACTTCTGAAGGGGTGGAGGAGCAGAGGCACCTGGGTGTATATGTGCATAAATCATTGACGGTGGCAGGACAGGTTGGGAGAGTGGTCAATAAAGCATTCTAGGCTTTATTAATAGGGACATAGAGTACAAAAGCAAGAAAGTTATGTTAAACTTGTATAGAACACTGGTTCAACCTCAACTGGAGTACTGCGTCCAGTTTTGAGCACCACACTTTAGAAAAGATGTGAAAGCATTCGAGTGCAGAAAAGATTCACGAGAATGGGCCCAAGGATGAGAAACTCCAGTTACGTAGATAGATTGGAGAAGTTGGGACTGTTTTCCTTGGAGAAGGTTGAGAGATTTGATAGAGGTATTCAAAATAATGACGGGTCTGGACAGAGTAGATCAGGAAAAACTGTTCCCATTTGTGGAAGGATTAACAACCAGAGGGCATAGATTTAAGGTAATTGGCAAAAGATGCAATGACGACATGAAAAAAAAGTTTTTCCACGCATTGAGTGGTTAAGATCTGGAATGCACTGAATGCGTGGTGGAGACAGGTTCAATCAAGGCATTCAAGAGGGAATTGGATTGTTATCTGAAAAGGAAGAATGTGCAGGGCCATGGGGAGAAGGCAGCAGAGTGGCACTCTGTAAATTGCTCCTTGGAGAGCCAGTGCAGACACGACGGGCCAAATGCCTCCTTCTGTGCTGTAACAATTTTATGATCTTTTTCACAATTTCTTATGTTGTACATATGTTTTCCTTGTTATAAACACAGGTGACAATGCAACTAGGAAAGGATGGAAATAATTCACTTTTAACATACTTTTATCCAGAATATATTCCCTTTTTCTTCTGCCAATATCAGTCTGAAGCAGACTGAGTGCTTATAGACAGAATTAGCCAGCTTGTAAAATGAAGAACATGGCACAGAGATTCTTTAATTATTGCAGGATCACTGAGACCATTTTGCCTCGCTAACTCCACTTCCTTACAAATCATTGCAATATATGAAATGCAGCAAAAAGAACAAACTTGCATTTACAACCAATGAAGTGTACTGGCTATTGTAATGTAAGAAACATGGCAGCCGATTTGCACACAGCAAGGTCCCACAAACAGCAATGTGACAATGACTAGATAATCTGTTTTGGTGATGTTCGAAGGATAAATATTGGCTTGGACTCCAAGGGAATTCCCTTGCTCTTCTTCAAAGAGGGCAGAAGGGGCCTCAGTTTAACATGTCAGTACTCACTACTGCATTGGAGTGTCAGCATACATTTTGTGCTCAAGCCTCTGGAGTGTGACTTGAATCCACAATCTTCACAATCAGAGATGAGAGTCACAGCTGACACCTAATGGAACAGCCAAATGTTGCTTTTCCTACCTAATAAGTATAATACAAAAATTGCTGAAATTACAGGAATGCTGAAATCTATACAGAGAAAGAGATAAGGCTACTATGTATATCACAACTACTGAACTTATAATCCTAGGTCCACATATTTAGAATATTGTTTTGCACAACACAAAAGCAACTAACTCCTCTAACGGGGTGTGAAAATAGCTTGACAACCTTTGTCAAGCTTTGCTGGAAGATTAGTATGGGTATGGGTATAATGTATTAAAGGATGATCTTCATTTTTATGAAACACATTTTCCTGTGTAATAATGGTATAACTTCATCCCTAGATGTTTTCTTTCTTGTTTAATATTGGAAGAACATGTACACTCATGTCTTGCTTAGAAGGGCAGTATAATTCTGTGCTATTTAATTCCAAAGATGTATAAAAAAATGATTGTAAAAACATGGTATGTTTTATTTGCTTACTAATCACCTCAAAATGCAACAGAAAGGACCGAAACTATTCAGACTCAGTAATTACATAACATTGCAACAGTAGGTTAACTTTTTCATGCAGGAGTTACCGTCTTTACACTTCAAGAACTCTTCCTTCCCATCTTTCACATCTCAGGAATTTTTTTCACTGAAAGGATTTGGGGAAAGAGTTGTGTTTTAAATCATAGTGTAATCATATCAATTTAAAAAAGGCACTCAGATGATTGGTGGTTGATATGCTAATGAAGTTGTTTTTCCCAGGCCAATACTGAGTTTGTAGAAAATACACAAATGGATTAGGAGGAATGCTATTATTTTAATACATAAGGAGGTGCTTGAGCTCTTTATATAATATGGGTTTTACTGATGTCATTACTATATTTTAAATATGTTGAATGTGATTAAAATGTTGGTCATTCTGTCTAGGTGTTGAAAAAATAGCAGTATAAATATTAAATGTCTCGTCAGAGATATTTACTATTGCTGTATATCAGTGTGTGAGGAGTTCAAATCCCAATTCATAAAGGGATCTGTTGTAAGCAAGCTGTTTGTTCACTGTCTTTTAGCTTCTATAAATATTGTAATACATACAAAAATAATGAGACGAGAACATTTGTGTTTGCTGAACTTAGAAGAGATCTGATAGAGGTCTTTAAAATTATGAAAATGTTCGACAGGATAGATGTTGAGAGAATATTTCCACTTTTGGACAAATTCAAAATAAGGGGCCATACATATAAGATAGTTACTAATAAATCCAACAGGGAAATAAGGAGACACTTCTTGGCTCAGAGAGCAATTAGAATGTGGAACCCACTACCACAAGTGGTGTTTGAGGTGAATAGCTTTGATACTTTCCAAAGAAAATCAGACAAATGAGAGAAAAGGGAATAGAAAGGAATGCTGAAAGGTTGAGATCTGGTAGATAGAATCAGAGGAGACTCATGTGGCATAAACTTGTTGGGGTGAACGGCCTCTTTCTGTGCTGTATATTCCATATAATTCTATGTAAAATGTATTTTTGATTTAACATAAAACCAACTGGTTGTATAAAGTTCCACTGTGCTTTATTAACAAATAAAACACACATGCATACTTATAACAACAGTTTCATATGATTTTAAATATACCCCAAATCTCACTTCGGCATCCAATCATTTCATTTATGAACATCTGTACATTGTTAAATAGATTGTTCTGTACTAATTATATTTAACGTTTGCAGTTTATACTGAGCATAATTTACTTACAGGAAACAAAGCAGGGAAGGTCTGTAAACGTAGATGTTGGGTTGCATTTTAAGACTTTGTCGCCGAAATAGGTGGCAGGCGTAGAAAATGTGGCCCGTACGCATGGGGACCACGTCGCGGAGCTGCTGCGATTTCAAACGCAGCGACTCATTAGCATGGCCGTACATTGGAAGTTATTATAAAAAGTAATAAAATAAGTTTTCCACGCCCTCATTACACATCATTCCTGCCCTTTTCCCCCCAGAATACATAATATGAAAATTTGACCTCCCCCCACCACAAAGTTCAAACCCTTTGTCGTTTACCCCTTCCCATCACCATCCCCCGACCAATCTGAGGTGTTGTAACCCTGCTCCCTTCCCGCACAGAGAAAAATCATCTCCTCCCACCTCCCCAAAGGTGTCGCACCAGGTTTCTCTGAACGAGGATTCAAAAGCACGGCATTGCCGGCCGCCAGAATTGCTGCAGCCTGCATGGCAAGTAGGCATTAATAATATCTTCATGCGGATCCCATCGCTGAGTGGCGGGGTGGCCGCCACGAGGCCTCGCCGCTGAGATCGGTACAGGACCTGCCGTCGTCGGGGAGCCGGTGGCAGGCCTCCTCTGTTCCCATCTTCATTGCCCCCTCGGCCATCGCTCCCGGCATCAGAGAGGCTGTAAAATCCAGCCCATTATGTTATTCATTCATAAGGATTAAAAGAATGACTTGCAGTGGGCAGTGACACTTAATTCTTAACATTTATGAACAGTTTATTTTTCAACTACATTTCTTGAGGCAATGTTAGAACACCTTTGAACGTCGGTGAGGTTATTCTGAAGAGCAACTGAAATTTGAATGGACAAGTTTACAATTGACCAGAACTGGAATGATTGCTGAGCTCATTTAAGAAAAAAACCCCAACTCATTAGTACTCTAATTTATTTGTTTCCATATCAGAGTTGGGAGGTAATACATCTTTCTGCTTTGTAAGTAGTCACTTTGGAATTGCAGTAATAACACTATATTATTTAAAAAAAATTAAATGGGCATCAATCTGAAACTACTTTACCATTAATATTTCAAGTATTCTTATACTGGGGGAGAACGTATGGCAACATCATCAAAACATTCAAAAAGAATCCTTTACAATTTCACTAAACACAATTGCCAATGTAGCACTTCTTCCTATATTGAGATGCACGCTACCCCAACAAATGAAATCAATTGGAGTTAAGGTTAATATGGACTGATCATTAACTAAAACTTTTACTTGATGACATTTCATTATCTGATAAATATATTGTAACGAGAAATTGCAGGCAAAAAGTCCTTCAATTAATGCCTGAAATTTTGATCACAATGGTTCAACTGCTCTCCTCTTAAACATTATTGCAAACCTGATTTTAGCATGAGCAAAATTTCAGTCATTTTAAGTAATTGTGTTCTTATTATGCTATTACAGATGACCCCAACAGCAATATGAGTAAACTTTTGAAATCTCATGAGGTCTTAACGGGATCTCATCTCAAGACGACTCCAACTTTATGAAAACTGAACCTGGTACATTTAAGTAATGTACAAATTGCAAATTGTTAATGTTGCCAAAAGATTTGGCTGGAATGGCCCTGGTACTAATTAAGTTATGGATTCGTTCTAATAAATGTTGTTTTCTAATTAGTTCTAATAAACCTTGATTTCTAATTAGCTCTGTTTGATTTCAGCTTAGAACAATTAACAAAGATAAGGTCGTGATTCTTATAAAAGTCTGAAATAATCTTGAATGGCATGCTGTGCAGTGTGTTGGAGCACTAATGTGCCACACTATGGAATAATCAGATATACATGTTCGATTTCATTGTGCAACAGAGGTAAGAGTCTCAGTGATGACGCTGTGAGCAGCTATTTCAACTCAAGAAGAAAGCATAAATAAGAGGGAGAGTTTTCCCAAAAGGATTCTCAAATATCTCTTGGTGAATGATATAAAGCAGCATTGGTAAAGCCCTGGAAACAAATGTCCTGCTTCTTAACTGCTATTACTCCAGATACACTAACTATATCAACCTGGTGCCAGCTCTTCAAAAGAGCTGGCCTATTAGTCCCACTTCCCTGCTCTTTCCCCATAACCCTGCATCTTGAACTGTTAACCTTCTTTAAATTTTTTGTGTTTCTATAGTCACAGTCTGAATCCACTGTTCAATAGGAATACTAGCTACTGTTCTGCTGATAAAGATTTTGGAAGGACATTTTAATTTTGTTTTTAATATATTGCTTTCATTCATGCTTACTTAAGTACTATACAAAACAGCTGAACCAGCAGACAAGAAAACTTCTGGTAGGCCTCTGCCAGTATAGCTGTACCTAGCCACAAAGAACAGCAGTAGTACAATTTCCCTATTGAGAAAGAACCTTGAGGTAACTCAGGTTAGCACAATCCAAATGTCAGGACATCTCTGGCTGTGTAGCTTGAATTTCCAATATGCAATCTTGTCAGCTGAGATTTCCTGTCAGCAATGCAGAATCACAAAATCAGCCCTTTTTCTACCAGTTTGTCCTTCCCTCAACAGTATATCTGATATTTGAAACCAGCTGTCAAAGGCAGAAAACCACAACATGGCACCACAACACAATGCATTGGTGCATCACTGCCTCATGTTTTTTTTGTCCTTTACATAACACTACAATACAATGTTTCAGTCAATGGAGCCAAGTTACACTGGTTAACCTTCGCCAGGTGTCTTGGAGTAGTTCTAGAACAACGTAGGATTAGATTTCTCACAAAAATACAATAAGCAGCTAATGTATAGAAAGATGGGAACATTGCTCAACTTCAGAAACTGCAGCATTTTTAAATAGCCATTTTTTTCCCATTTTGGTAAGTGAAGACAATTTCCTGCACTGAAACCAGATTTGGAAAAGAAAATGTACTGTTATGGCCAGTTGAGGAGGGGGTCTCAGGCTCCCCTCTCACCCCATCTCTTGTTTGACCGCAACAGGGTTTATCTTTTTTTTTAAAAACACAGTGGTTAAGCTTACCATCTCAGTGAACGTTTGCTCCTGTTCCTCTAACTTGATTGCAAAAGAACCAATCAGGCAGGTTTTCTTGAGTTTAAACAAGAGGTAAATTTATTACACTTAACACTCTAACCCGATCTAAAAATATGCTACACATTCACGAGCATGTTCACATGGGAGTGACACACACACAAACAGGATACAGAGGGAAACAGATTTGGTGGTTGGATTAAAGTCCGGAATAAATGGAATTTAAATACAGTATGCAAGTCCAATAGTCCTCAGTTGAAGTTGTGGAAAGTCCTCGCTGGGCCACGTGCACAGTGGTTGGCTTGCTGTGCTGAGATCCTGAAGGCAGAAGGGCAGTCGTTGATTCTGTCCCCTGGTTGCTGGCTGTAGGCTTGAAGGCCGCGGGGGTGGGGGTGGTTCCCAGTTGCAGCCAGATCTTCTCTTGATATTTTCTGAGAGAGAGAGCGCCTGCTTCGTTGATGGCTTTTCAGTTACTGCTGTCTGCGTGACAAAGCTTACAGTTTCTTCAGAGCTGCACAGGCAATCACATGGCTCTATCAAACCCCTTTGTTTTTAATTAGGTTTTTTCTGGAATCTTCTCTGAGATTCAAGATATCCAGTCATACTTGGAGGGGGTTGGGTACTTCAAAGTCAATGGGTGTAGATGGCCATGACAACTGTGTTGATAAAGCCATTCCAAGTAATTCAATCACTGAAAGAAAGCCGTTGTTCTGGCTCGGCTTGGTGAGACTTTTTGTCTCCAGTTTAATCTTTTTGTGTTTCAAATGTAAATTGCAGTGGCTATCTTGGCTGCCAGTTTTTAAAAAAAGTTCACTTGTAGAATTTTTCCATTAAAAGTCTAATATAAGGTTCCAACTGATGAAATTAATATTTCCCATTTGGCATATAGGGTTTTCATGACAGTACGTTGCAATATTCTTGAGAATCCTGTAGCAGCTTGAGTACTATATTTAACAGTGATAATATATAAATATGCAGACTTACCATTTTTGAATAAGAGTTTAAAATTAAAGCTTCTTGTTTTCATAAAGAATCTTAAAGCAATTTTGTTGTTCATTGAAATATGCTTAGTAAACCTTTTCTGTTAATGGGCAAAACAACAATCAGTGGGAGTTCAAAAAGAATTTGTGATACAGAACCAGTTTATACCCCTCAGAGGCAAGAACACTATTGTCAAAAAGACAACTGTGGATGACTTAAAAGAGGTAAGAGACAACATGAAATTAAAAAGAAAAAAACACAGATCCTGGCAAATGGGAAAGATACAAAAAACAACAAAGGGCGACAAATCAGAAAGTAAAGAGCTAGAAAAAGGAAGCATGAAAGGAAACTTGCAAACAACATCAAAACCGACACAAATTTTTTTTACAGCTATATTAGGATAAAGATTATCAGGAGCAATGTGGGCCCCTTGAAAACTGATGGTGATATTATCAATAAAAAATTACAGGGCTATGGAAAAGGAGCCAGAGAACAGGATTCATTGAAATAGGTCTACCAAAAAGGCTTCATTAGCGCAATGGGTCAAATAGCCTCTAAAATAAAATAAAATAAAATCCTGCAGATGCTGGAAATCTGAAATAAAAACAAAGTGCTGGAAATACTCAGCAGGTCAGGCAGTATCTGCGAAGAGAGAAGCAGAGTTAACGTTCAGGACTATGACCTTTCATCAGAACTGGCAAAGTAGGTTTTAAGCAGGTTGTGGGGGAGGGGGGGGGTGTTGTTGGGGAAGAGAACAAAAGAGGTGTGAGATAGGGCAGAGGGCAGGAGAGATTAAAGGACGAAGCTGTCCTGGGACAAAGACAAAGTGCGTGTTAATGCTTGTGGTGAAAGACAAAGCATTAGTCCAGAGAGAGTGTTAATAGCAGAATAATGAGCAGCTCTGTCTACATGAAAAACAGGCACATGGTTAAAAAAAAAAATAATAGAAATATAAAAAAGGCAAGTCATGCTCTGAAATTATAGAACTCAATTTTCAGTCCGCAAGGCTGTCGAGTGCCTAATCGCAAGATCAGGTGCTGCTCCTCGAGCTTGTGCTGATATTCACTGGAACACTGGAGCAGGCTGAAGTCAGAAAATGTGACCATGAGAGCAGGGGGTGGTGTTGAAATGGCAAGTGACCGGAAGCTCGGGGTCATGCTTTCGGACTGAGCGGAGGTGTTCTGCAAAGCGGTCATCCAATCTGCATTTGATCTCCCCAATATAGAGGCGCCCGCATTGTGAGCAGTGAATACAGTATACTAAATTTAAGGAAGTACAATTAAATCGCTGATTCACCTGGAAGGTGTGTTTGGGGCCTTGGATGGTGAGGAGAGAGGAGGTAAAAGGGCAGGTATTACACCTCCTGTGATTGCCTAGGAAGGGGATGAGGTGTCGGGGGTGATGGAGGAGTGGACCAGGGTGTCATGGAGGGAACGGTCCCTTCAGAATGCTGACGGGGTGGGGAAGAGAAGATGTGTTTGGTGGTGGCAACACTTTGGAGGTGGCGGAAATGGCAGAGGATGATCCTTTGGATGTAGAGGCTGGCGGAGTGGAAGGTGAGGTCAAGGGGAACTCTGTCGCAGTTCTGGGAGGGAGGGGAAGGGGTGAGGGCAGATGTGCAGGAAATAGGTCGAACATGGTTGAGGGCCCTGTCAACCACAATGGGGGGGGGGGGTTTAAATAGCCTCTTTGTGTGCTGTATTTTCCATGATTCTAAATTAGAAGCTTTCGGAGTTTCCATATTGATGCTACTACTCATCCCCTATTCTGATCTAACTCCGCTAATAGCTCTGGTCAATTTGAACTCATTCCAGAAATTCCTACCACTTCACACTTAAATAGTAATCTTTCAGACTGCATTTTTTCAAATTCTTTTAAGGTGTCAAGGTGTAGCATGTCATACCACTATCTACAGTCCACTTGGGATGTCAGCACTTTTGATAGAGAATGGAAGAGAGAAAAATTGCAGAGAAAAAACCTGCTAAACCTTTGAAGAATTAAAAACATTTAAAGGTACTTAATTTTGATTACAACAGTTGGCAGATATATAGACAGATCCCCTTTTCTCAACAGGCAAAAACGGTCAAGATGTTTTTCACTACTGTACATCATTTGATAACAAAAAGCTCAACACAACAGCGAGCTGAAAAGCAGGACCACTGAAGCATTCACATGCACTTCCCTTGGGAACTAAAAACTGTTCCCACTTATTTTTCCAAACACATCCGTATAATTGAAAGTATTTTATTCATATTTGGAAGACATCTGATGCTACAGAAATTAGCCACAGGAACAGATTTGTATTCACTTGTTTGTACTGAGATACTCAGTTTCACAGTTGTTTAAAATACTGTAAATATGAAAGGGGGCACAAAAGGATGAAATGACAATATGGCTTTGACAGTCATGCTCTGGCATGATGAAAATTAGTTTTATAAGAAAGAAAATAACTAGTGACAACAGAAAAAAACCTATTTAAAATGTGAGTTTAGTAAGATTATTTCTCCACTGGAATAATGTAAACAGTACAACTTATTCATGTGCTAAGTTCTGTGCATCTCTAGACTGAGCTTGGTGCAGGTTGACTTCCTTGACAATATTGAAGGTTAAGGCTTTCAATACAGCACCAATTTGATTAAGTATATGGTCTGTTGCTGTATAATCAGTAGTGCTGTTTTAATCAATTTGAAGATTAAGGCAAAGGTAATAACTTGCAATAACTGAAAATTACAAAGATGTTCAGGAAACATTTTGTTAACATGCAGGGACTATCTGGAATAAGCACATCATTCAATAAATTTGTAAAAAGTGTTCAATGTACAATTTTTTTCTGTAAATCCATCCCTGAAGTACACTTTGTATAAATGTATTAATAATTCTTTATGTTTGCCCAGTCATTGTGTGAAATACCCTAGAAAATTATCATTCTAAAACTAGTGGAAACCCATGATTGGGGAATACAGTATAAAGAATACTCATTGCTTGAAAGCTTCCTTCAATAGGCTATTTTGGAGCCATGCTGGCAACTGCTTTCCTAGCTGCATCTTCCAGGTTGCTGGCAGAAGTGATTGGCAGTCCACTCTCATGTAGGATGCGCTTGGCTTCATTAACATTGGTTCCTAAAAACAGACAGGGAGAGACAGTGATGAATGGTAGATTAAAATGAAACAACATGCTTTCATTCTTCTGAAACAATAGCTTTTGCAGATTAAAGTAATGCCCTGATCTGGTATATTTTATGCAAGGTAAACAAAATATACTGACTTGCTAATTATTAAATAACTAAAAGAAACTGCTGCAATCCTTTTTCTATCATGCTTCATGAAACGAGATAGGATGCTGATTCATAGGATACTGCGCAGATCATGTCCCTAGAAGCAAAAATATATGCTAACTGTAAGTTGGGGTTGGCGAGTGTGCTGCCTGCAATAAGCAGATTTTGGTCCCAAAAAAAACAGCCCCAGATGAATTTCTGCACCAACACGTTACTTTTTCTAACACAGAAGCAAAGTACTGTGGATGCTGGAAATCTGAATGAAAAACAGAAAATGCTGGAAATACTCAGAAGGTCAGGCAGCATTTGTGGAGATAGAAATAGAGCCAATGGCTGCAATTTTACTTCCGGGTAGAGGCTCCGCCCATTGGAAGAAAAAGGCAGTGGCAAGCCCGCCCCTGCCAGGCCTGGAAGCCATGCCGTGCCTTTACATGGCCCAGGCCCTTAATTGGCCTCGGCTGGGACTTCCGCCCCTCTGAGGCAGGAAGTCCCGCCTCCAAGAGCTGCCGGCCAAACAGCGGGCTGGCAGCTTTCAGTCCCAGCAGCGCCACCAGGAGTGGTGGCCACTGCTGGAACTGCACCCAACCAGGACGAGCAACATGAACGAGACCCCAGAATGCAGATAAGCGTTTGCAGCCTCGACAATCGGCTGGGTTCCAGCGAGGCAGGGGGCATCACTTAAGGCGGGAGGAAAGGTGGTTGAGTGGGGACAGGGTCTACCACGGGGGTGGGGGGCCTCTCTCTGGCACAGGGTGCCCAATCAGGAGGCCCTCCCCCCACCCTCCCGAGAGGCCACCAGATTTTACTGGGCAGTCTTCCAGCAACTGAACCACCTGCCCGCCACTGGTAATAGCATTAATTGGCCACTTAATGGCCTTAATTGGTCTGGGACAGGCAAGCCATTTGTCATCTCTGCCGCTGCTCGTAAAATTGCAGCAGGGCGGGAAGAACGACAAGTCAAGTCAGGGGTGGGGAGTGGCAGGAAAGGGTAGGTAAAAGAACAAAAGGGAAGGTCTGTGATAGGTTGAAAGACAGGAGAGATTAAATGACAAAAGGATTAATGATGCAAGGCCAAAAGGTGTGGTAATGGGATAAGAAACAAAAGATATGCCTAGAGGAGGTGTGAATGGCAGAATGAAGAACAGATGCTGTCTGAAAGCAAAAACAAGAGAAAAACGAGTTAAAACCAAAACCTTGAAAGAAAAAGAAAACAAAAAGGGGGCAAAGGTTATGGTCTAAAATTGTTGAATTCAATACTGAGTCCAGAAGGCTGCAAAGTTGCTTTTTCGCTCCTCTTACTCTCTACATATACCTGCTAGGTATCATAATATCCCATTTCTTAATCTTTAGGCTGTCAAAGATGGTTCTTGCCAAAAGATATGCCAATTTCACTGATATTCCACTTTTTCTATTTGGATCAATACAGAGTTAAACACAGTACTACAGGTAAATCATTACATTTAGAAAAATCAGATGTCAGGCAATCAAATGTTTGTCCCTTTATTGTAGAAACATAGACTAAATCAGGAAGAAAATATAGGCACCCAGGTTTTTTTTTCTAGAATACCATGTAGAATTCATTACCACTTCATTTCTATGAGGTAAATCTTATTACTACTAGCAATAAGAAAACCAGCATCATTTTCTATACTAGTTTAATTATGCTGAGGAATTTAATTTAGCTGCAGGACAACTGTATATCTAAAAAACGCAAAATAAAACTCAGTGACTGAGTGAAAATTGTATTTTAATTTCCTTGTGCAACAGTCCATGTTACATTCTGCACAGATTTTTAAATTAAGGTCATCAGATTTCTGAACGTTTCTAGATTTGCTGACTTTGTAAAACATAATATTTCTGTTTCTATCTATTGATACAAGTTTTCTGTAATTTAGTACTGTTTTCCTTTTTAGGAATGAGGACCCTGGGAGTGGCTCACCATTTAGTGGGACCCCCAGGAGTGTGCTGTATTAGAAAGCTGCTATTCAAAGTTATTTTCATAATTACTAGCACCAATCACAAGACATAGGAACAGAATGTGAACAGTGATTAATGTAGCCTAAAAATTAAATTGGGGGAATAAGGTAGGATGACACAGTAAGTTACATTGTTATTTCACATATGGGAACTTGAGCTCAAATCCAGTTCAAATTTATGCGTTTCTCCTTTCTGTGGTTTTACGGATTTTATATGAAATGAGTTTTGGCATTCCCAACCTAGCCCCTTGTGGCAATAAGCCCAGGTACAAAACTGTGGCACGTCATTTGTTTCCAAATCTTCTCAGGATTAAGTGAGATATTGAACTTGGAAGTGCAATGTTCTGCCAATCAGCTCCTTAAATACAATGAGACAGAAATTCATCATTGTCATGCCCTGTTTTCTAGATTGAAAGAAACAATCAATTTCGCAGAGCTGTGCTCTATGTCTCAAGGATGGCAAAAAAATCCAAGAGCTTGGAACAATTCTCAGGAGCTGCATAAAACAAGCTTCAGGCCCCTTGCACATAATTTGGGAAATTGGGCTACCACGAGTACAGCAGTGTCAGGCTCTCGGGGTTTCCTGGCATGGAGGCAGTCCAGGAATCTGCCAACATCGAAAGTGTAAGTTACATTTATTTTTTTAAATTCATGCAGAGCCAGGAGGAGCAGGAGCACTGACTCCTAATGGTTGCGATTGGACTCCGTCCTATCACTTACCTGAGAGATGTTGCTGGTGGGCCAACCAGCCTAAACTTAATCTTGCTGATATGAATGAGCTGCGTGTGGATGCTTGATTGGCACCAACAACTGACATAAATTATAGAAATGAAGTCTGAGACTTGCCTTGGGCTTCCCAATTAAGGAGTATAATGCAGATTCTGAGCCCAAAAACAGACCCAGTCAAATTTCTACCCCAACATGTTCCTACTTCTCTCCTCTTACTCTCTGAATATACCTTCATTTCCAATTTCTCAATCTTCAGGGCTTTTAGAGATGGTTCTTGCCAAAGACATGTCAATTTCAGTGCAGTTTATTTTTTCTATTTGGATCAATACAGAGTTAGACACAGTACTACAGTAAGTCAATACTACAAAAATCAGACATCAGGCAAATACATTTGTGCCCCTTCATTACAAACTAGATTTGAATATGCATTGCCAATAGTGTTCTAATATACTATTCTATCAAAAATGCAATGCTAACCTGTGCCCTTTTGAGCACACTAATAAACCTTTGCTGCACATTCTTACATTGTCATAGAAAACTGCATCTGTAAGATGAACTTGATGTGTTTGATGACAATAAAAATGTATCTTTTCTACAACTACTATTATTTGGGAAATATATGTTCCACCTTCAATTACAAGTACCTCATTGTACTGCGAAGAATAATACCACTCAGAACTTGGAGAGCGAAAGAAAAAACAGGTCTGTAAATCATGAAAGACATTCCTAGAATAAAGAATTTCATTGCTGTCAAAGTCTCAAGTGTCTCACAAAAGACAAATATACACTTGGATAAGGCACGATTAATCAATGGAGAAGTCAACTGTCAATCACAGCTCTAGCATCCTTTGAGTAAAGAAGCGGGCTTATTGAAACAACTCAGATTTAGTATTTTAGCTGACACTCTGACTACCTGGTTAACTACATGGAATTGTCATGACTGTGGATTAATTCTTCAAAAGTAGGGAATGTAACAAAGACAAGTTTTTGAGGCTTCAAGGCTTCATTCATGCAGGACAGTGAAGCTTTGAAGAAATTGGCTGCTGGGGACAGGAGATTATGGCTGAGGAAAGCTAAAGGAGGAGGCAAAAGGAACTTCAAAGTGCATTAAAATGAACAAGGCCCCACGGTTTTAACAATTGGTTACAATCTCAGGTGGGAACATTTTGGGGAATTTGTTTCTAATTTCAATGCAATGTATTTTGTTCTTACATACCTAACTTCATCAGCAGGAAAAAGATTAACATTGATCCAAAAGCTCTTTTCACCTGAAGGGCTTTTGATATTGACCTTTGATCTTGGGTTGAATTTAGAGAAAAGAATTTCCACTTAACATTGCTGTTAGGCTGGCACAAAGAGCAGCATCATTTTAAAGAAAAACCTTTGCATCCAGAAATGTTACATAAAGGTCATTCATTGTGCATTTTTAGGTGTGTCCTTGTTGCTGACATGTTAAGGTTCTGAGAGTTTTAGAACAGCTTTATGAATAACGCTTACAAATAAAACTGCAACATTTTTAATTTTATTACTGATGAGATCAACTTCTTAAAGGAGATCACTTTCTGCTTGCAGGTGTATGGAATTAAATCTATTCTATAAATTAATTCAGATCAGTGAATGAAGCACATTGAGCTGCTCTAGGATATTCATGTACTCAGGCCATTAACCAGCTAACTTCCATACTTCCTTGCAGAACAAGATGAATATTAATGACATTCCATGAGGTGTTTCTTAATGTATGAAAACTGCAATTTGTGATATATATATCTGGATTGCCTGAAAGTCATGATGTGGGAGTGACAATGGACAGCAGATTATGTCACTGTAACTCTGGAATCATACTTAATGGAGTCAGAGAATTAGATTACTAAGCCACTATAAATCTACATTTGGTATGAAAGCAGGATTTACATCATATTTGCCCAAGATTAAAATCTCTAAGTGGTACAGCATATGGCTAACCAACATAAAAACAGTGGATAACAAAACTCTAAGAGAGTGATCTGCTAGAGAGAAAATGTCAAGTGATACCAGACTACATGAACAAAAAGCTTGATGGGAAAATGCAAGATGCAGAGTTAGAGCCTGGGAAAGGGCAATGTAAATGGTCGGGGCAAGAAAGAATGCAGTGAGCCACACTTGGAGGGAATAAAGCAGTAGAAATGTTAAACTGGTTTGGTATTCATTGGGCTATGATTGAAAAAAAAGAACCTTCATTTATAAAGCACCTTACATGACCTCAGGATTTCCTAAAACACTTCACAACTATTCAGCTACTTGTGACATGTAGTCACATTGTTGTAATGTACGAAACATGGCAACCAAATTGCACGTCGCAAAGTCGCACAAACAGTAATCAAATAATGACCAGATAATCTGTTCTACTGATGTTGGTTGAGGGATAAATATTAGCCAGGATGCTGGTAGATGCCCTGCTCTTCTTCAAATAGAGCAGCATGGGATCTTTTAAATCCTCGAGAGGGTTTGTTACGACCAGGTGAGAAAGGTGCCTCTCAGCCTTCACCTGGTCTTACTGTAACAGGATTTAATTTTTAACACACCGTGTTTTGAGCTCCCCCTTGGTGAATCCTTGTTCACTGCTTTCCAATTGTAAGGCAATGAAATGAGTCCAATCAGGCTTTCTTAGGTTTAAAGAAGAAAAGTGAAATTTATTAAACTTAAACTAAAAACTCTAATTTGGTTAACGCCTACGCTGCGCCCCACACTAGCATGCATACGCGATACGCACATGCAAATAGAGACAAAAAAGAGGGAAAAAAATAGTGGAACGGGTTGAGGCAATATCTGATGGGTTTGTTATGGTTCTTCGAGCTCACTGTAGAGTCCTTTTGTAGTTTGATCTTGCTTTCCGTTGGGTCCCAGTATTCCTCTTAAACCTTGTTCACTGTAGGAGACTTTTCTCTCTTGGGGTTCATATGTCTTCAGTGGTTTTTAGTTCTGTGAGAAAGAGATGGGAGCAGGCTGGAGAGAGGTCTTCTCAGCCCAGGAGCAAACAGTTTTCTCCCAGTTCAAAACTCTGTGGCAAGTTCAAACCCAAAAAAACTCAGCTGGCCCAGCAGGTCAGTCATGTGATTAGCTGGTGTGACCACGGCCGTTTGTGTATTCGGCCATCATAGCAGTCAACCTGGAATGCTCGCTCTTCCACCTTCAATGTCTGGTAATCAAAAGTTCATTGAGGATTGAATGTTTTAGGGAATGGTCTTTTGTACTATTTAAGCACAGTCTGTAAATATGCAAATGTCTTTCCAGTCAAGGGTCTGGTGTTTATTTTTTTTAAAAGCAAGTTCTTTCTTTATCCAGCAACAGTTTAAAATCAATGTTCATGTGACGAAATTAATATGCCTCATTCTTGGCAGGTGGGGCCCTGCATGACATGGCTTTAGTTTAATGTGTCACCTGAAAGGTGGCACCTCCAACAGTACAGCATTCCCTTAGCACTGCACTGAAATGTCAGCCTGGATTATGTGCTCAAGTCCTTGGAGTGGTATTTGAACCTACAGCCTTCTGACTTAGAGATGTGAATGCTACCACAAAGTCAAGGCTGACACCGTAATGGAATTTGACATTTTGATATAAAAGAGATGATGGCAAACAGGTATAGAAATATAGAAGTCTTTTTTTAAAACCTTTTCATGGCACGCAATAGATTTGGTAAAATACTGTCAATCTATTACTGTTAACAATAACCTGTTTACTATGTACAAGTAAATATTTTAAGCAAATGAAATTACTGATCTAGATTTGCAGCCCCATGTAGACTGTACCAATGCTAATTGTTCTGCTTATCATGCACTGCAGATTAGGTTCTCCTGGGTCTTTAGTTCTCTAGCTGATAGCGAAATGCCTCAATTAAGGCTGCAGTAGCTGGACTAACAAGTGAAAAAAAGACTGAAGATCACACCTTTCCGAGGCTTTTCGGGCACATTTTCAGAGAATACACCAGTACGCATTACGTCGAGAGACCTGTTTTGTGACAACAGTGATTTTGGTTGCACGAAGGAGTTTCAATGATCTCCATCCATATCAGATTGTCAAATGCAATCTTTCTGTGCACCACTAGTGCCAGCATCACAAGGCCCTTTTACACACAGTTGGAAACTAATTGCCTCTCCAATCTTTAAAAAAGGGAGTAGCAGTGTGACCACTTTCAAAAAGTTTTTCATGTTAGTATGATGCATAAACATCAATTTAATGAACTCTGTGAGGCTGCGTGACGGGAGGTAGAGATTTGGAAAGTCTGAAAGAGGTAGGAAAGTTGGGCTTACGAGAGAGAGAGAGAGAGAGAGAGAGAGAGAGAGAGAAGCACTGTTGTAGTTGCTGACTTATATCATTGTTACTGATGATACACACGGTTCTGTACAGAAGCACATTTGAAGTTCTGTTTGGAAGAAGTTGAAGACCCTGTTATCAAGTGTTAACATGGGCCTTCCTTCACACAGTATAAGCCAACCTTGATGTTTCTCATTTTAGAATGAACAGCACCATATATGTGGATGTCATTGCAGTAAGCACATGACTATTCATGCACAAAACTAGCAGGATTTCAAAATTTACATCCTCCCCAACAAGTGGTACAATTAGACAGTGCATGCTGAGCTGACAATAGCTCAGAGTAGCGGTATAATGTGGACCAAAACATAATGATTAATAATGCATGCATAGAAAGAAAACGTTTAATTTACATACTTGTCATGTCACTTAAAAATATCTCATAGCAATATGCATCTAATGAATTATTCTGAACTGCAGTGATTTTTCTTATGCAGGTGTAGCAAGCCCACACAAACTGCAATGAGCTGAATGGCTGGTTAATTTGTTTTTGATGTTGTGGGCTAAGGCATGAGTGTTGACTAAAACACTAAAATTGTCTGTTGTTCTTCGACTAGTGCTGTATTTAATATCCATTTGTACCACTAACATTGAGGTAGAACCTCAGTTTGCATCCAATCGTAAGTACAATGCTTCCTCAGTACAGCAATGAGTGCCAACCCAGATAATGTGATCCAGTTCTGGAGCTTGAACTCACAACCCTCAATCAGAACTCACAGCCCCACCAACTGTGCCAAGCTAACTCTTAATATTGTGGTACTCACTGGAAATGTTTACTTTTATTTCTTAACAAGCAGAATAAAACTGAACACCCACCCATTTACACAATCAATGAAAAACTAATCACAACTCCCTGACCTTTACTATAGTTATGGAGGGGGACAGGAGCAGACGGGATGGGAAAATATTTAATTGGGGGAGGGGGAATTACAATGATATTAGGCAGGAACTGGGAAGCATAAATTGGGAACAGATGTTCTCAGGGAAATGCATGACAGAAATGTGGAGGTTGTTTAGGGAGCACTTACTGCGACTGCTGGATAGGTTTGTCCCGATGAGGCAGGGAAGGGATGGTAGGGTGAAGGAACCTTGGATGACAAGAGATGTGGAACAGCTAGTCAAGAGGAAGAAGGAAGCTTACTTAAGGTTGAGGAAGCAAGGATCAGACAGGGCTCTAGAGGGTTACAAGATAGCCAGGAAGGAACTGAAGAATGGACTTAGGAGAGCTAGAAGGGGACATGAAAAAGTCTTGGTGGGTAGGATTAAGGAAAATCCTAAGGCGTTCTACACTTATGTGAGGAACAAGAGGATGGCCAGAGTGAGGGTAGGGCCGATCAGGGATAGTGGAGGGAACTTGTGCCTGGAGTCGGAGGAGGTAGGGGAGGTCCTAAATGAATACTTTGCTTCAGTATTCACTAGAGAGAGGAACCTGGTCGTTTGTGAGGACAGCGTGGAACAGGCTGATTCGTGGACAATTCTCCTAAACACACTCTGGAAACTCTTGCCCCTCTCTGCCCTTTACACTGTTACTTCTTCTTCTTTGGCCTCCTTGTCTCGGCAGACAATGGGTAAACGTCTGGAGGTGGTCAGTGGTTTGTGGAGCAGCGCCTGGAGTGGCTATAAAGCATACTAGAGTGACAGACTCTTCCACAGGTGCTGCAGAAAAAATTGGTTGTCGGGGCTGTTACACAGTTGGCTCTCCCCTTGTGCTTCTGTCTTTTTTCCTGCCAACTGCTAAGTCTCTTCGACTCGCCACACTTTAGCCCCGCCTTTATGGCTGCCCGCCAGCTCTGGCGATCGCCGGCAACTGACTCCCATGACTTGTGATCAATGTTACAGGACTTCATGTCGCGTTTGCAGACGTCTTTAAAGCGGAGACATGGACGGCCGGTAGGTCTGATACCAGTGGCGAGCTCGCTGTACAATGTGTCCTTGGGGATCCTGCCATCTTCCATGTGGCTCACATGACCAAGCCATCTCAACCGCCACTGACTCAGTAGTGTGTATAAGCTGGGGATGTTGGCCGCCTCGAGGACTACTGTGTTGGAGATGCGGTCCTGCCACCTGATGCCAAGGACTCTCCGGAGGCAGCGAAGATGGAATGAATTGAGACGTCGCTCTTGGCTGACATACGTTGTCCAGGCCTTGCTGCCATAGAGCAAGGCACTGTTACTATCCTGGATTATATTAGTGTAATTCACATCTCCCATTGTAATTATTCTATAATTCCTGCACCTCTAAGCAAGCGTGTGAGTATGAGCAAATGAGAGTGCATGAATGCGTGTTATTGCGCGTGGGTGTGTGTGCTTGCAAATCTTTTTTGGCTCCTCCAGGAGATCACATGGCTGCTGACAGGTGGTGGGTCCTGTAAATCATGATGCTTAGTGTAATATTACTTGTTCTTTTGAAATGTGAACTATTGTAAGACTCACAGGACTACAATTAATATTCAAAGAAAACCTCACTAGAACATACATATATATATATATATATATATATATAAAATGTTGCTACACGAGCCACATCTAAACACATCTCACTCTGTCAGGATACAACCACAACTCCCTGGTCACGTGCAATGTGTCATCACTTCCACTGATGACTTTCACTTACAACTTCTTAAGATGGTCCATTCTTATGGTTTTTCCACAACATCTCCCTTTTTTCCCCAACATTAAAAATGTATGTACAATATACAATGTTGTTGTGGTTTGGACTAACTATACATGATTGAAACAAAACATTATTTACAATTAAGTAAAATGAACACTCTAAAACGTAGAGGAGGTTTGCTTATTCGTCCTGATCTTGTTATTGTAAACCTCTTCCCAGAATTGAGCTCGTCTTGATGACTCCTCTGAGACTCTGGTGACTCAGAACTCTGCTTAGCATGTTCTTCCTCTGTGCTCGTAGCCTCTGTACATTCATCTTCATACTTTGTCTTTGAACATGTCCACGATGCCACAGGGTTGTCACATGTAATGTTGTCGTATAGCTCTCTGAGTTGACTTCGGTTCCATCTGAGAATCGCACCATTGGGTATCTGGACCTTGTACGATCTGGGCTGGTTGCATATCTTTGTAATTTCTGCAGGACACCAAGTTCCCAATACATGATTGATGAATCTGACCTTATGTCTTACTCACAATCGAGCTAATTCTAGTCCCGCTTGCCTGTCATACAATGCTTTCATCTTCCCTTGTTTAGACAAAGGTGTATCCTTTACTGTGGATAATTTAGAGAGATGATGACTGGCACCATCACCAATCACTGGCAATCCCTCTGGCCTCCGGGTACTTGCTGCAACGAACTGAAGCCCGAGGAGAGACTCCCGGTCATATCACCTCTTTGTGTCAAGTCTCCCAGCCTTTGTATCATTCTTTACGTGGACTGACCTGATACACTTGACCTAGCTATTTTCGACCATTTTCGGTACGTTACTGACTTCAAGTGTTGTGACAATAAATCTTGGCATACTGGAAGTCCTGTGACAGCTGGCTCAATTGTGTTTAGAACATAAAGCCAAAAGACTTGCAGGTTGATAGGTAAATTGGCCATTATAAATTGTCACTAGTATAGGTAGGTGGTAGGGAAATATAGGGACAGGTGGGGATGTTTGGTAGGAATATGGGATTAGTGTAGGATTAGTATAAATGGGTGGTTGATGTTCGGCACAGACTCGGTGGGCCGAAGGGCCTGTTTCAGTGCTGTATCTCTAATCTAATCATGTTTAGAGAGAGGATCTGGATCGGCGCAGGCTTGGAGGGCCGAAGGGCCTGTTCCTGTGCTGTAATTATCTTTGTTCTTTGTTCTATTTGTGGCAGCCATTCAAAGCTCCCATAGCTGCACTGTAAGGTTATCGTTCCAATGCACTTGATTGGAAAACCATTATAGGCAGTCAGCCTAGCAGTGATGGGTTGTGCCATAGATTTCCATTTCTTAAGTACATGTCCTTCTGTATCTTTTTTTATTTGTTCGTGGGATGTGGGCGTTGCTGGCTACGCCAGCATCTACTGCCCACCCCTAATTGCCCTAGAGAAGGTGGTGGTGAACTGCCTTCTTGAACCGTTGCAGTCCTTGGGGTGTAGGTACACCAACAGTGCTGTTAGGAAAGGAGTTCCAGGATTTTGACCCAGTGACGGTGAAAGAACAGCAATATAGTTCAAAGTCAGGATGGCACGTGGCTTGAAGGAGAACTTGCAGGTGGTGGTGTTCCCATGCATTTGCTGCTCTTGTCCTCTCTAGGTGGTAGAGGTTGTGGGTTTGGAAGGTGCCGTCGAAGGAGCCTTGCTGAGTTGCTGCAGTGCATCTTGTAGATGGTACACACTGCTGCGACTGTGCATCGGTGGTGCAGGGAGTGAATGTTGAAGGTGGTGGACAGGGTGCCAATCAAGCGGGCTGCTTTATCCTGGATGGTGTCTAGCTTCTTGACTGTTGTTGCAGCTGCACTCATTCAGGCAAGTGAAGATTATTCCATCACACTCCTGATTTGTAACTTGTAGACTGTGAAAAAGCTTTGGACAGTCAGGTGGTGAGTTACTCGCAGCAGATTTTCTAGCTTCTGACCTGCTTTTGTAGCCACAGTATTTATGTGGCTGGTCCAGTTCAGTTTCTGGTCAATGGTAACCCCCAGGATGTTGATAGTGGGGTATTCAGTGATGGTAATGCCATTGAACATCAAGGGAAGATGGTTATTGCCTGGCACTCGTGTGGCGCGAATGTTACTTGCCACTTATCAGCCCAAGCCTGGATGTTGTCCAGTTCTTGCAGCATCTGGACATGGGCTGCTTCAGTATCTGAGGTGTCGTGAATGGTGAACATTGTGCAATCATCAGCAAACATCCCCGCCTCTGACCTTATGATGGAGGGAAGGTCACTGACGAAGCAGCTGAAGATGGTTGGGCCTAGGACACTACCCTGAGGAACCACTGCAGTGATGTCCTGGGACTGAGATGGTTCACCTCCAACAACCACAACCAGCAGAGAGTTTTTGTTGATTCCATTGACTCCAGTTTTACTAGGGCTCTTTGATGCCATACTTGGTCAAATGCTGCCTTGATGTCGAGGGCAGTCACTCTCACCTCACCTCTGGAGGTCGTGTTTGGACCCAGACTGTAATGATGTCAGGAGCTGAGTGGCCCTGGTGGAACCTAAAATGAACGTCAGCGAGCAGGTTATTGCTGAGCAAGTGCCTCTTGATAGCATTGTCGATGACCCCTTCCATCATATATGGATAGGCAGAATATTTGCACTTGCTCTGGTGTCAATTTTTACTCTGAGCTCATGCTTGCTACTCTACTGCGGACATAGAATCCCGATCAATCCCCTCTAAACCTCCTGCCCCTTACCTTAAATCCATCCCCCCTGGTTACTGATCCCTCCGCTAAGGGAAAAGGTTTCTTCTGATCTAACCTAATGCCCCTCATAATTTTGTATACCTCAATCATGTCCCCCCTCAGCCTTCTCTGCTCTAAGGAAAACAACCCAACCTTTTCAGTCTCTCTTCATAGCTGAAATGCTCCAGCCTGGTGAATCTCCTCTGCACCCTCTCCAGTGCAATCATATCCTTCCTATAGTGTGGTGCCCAGAACTGCACACAGTACTCCAGCTGTGGCCTAACTAGCATTTTATACAGCTGGTTTCTCTGGTTTGCTCACTTCTTACCAAGGAAACAGTTTCATTCGCTGTGAAGCAGTTTAAAGTCAGACAGTGTCTGGTGCGTTCCAATCTATAACTGGATATCTGAAAGCCATTGTCTCAATGATCCTGCTTTTTTCTAATATAATAGAGGTCCTTTTACAGGTTTTCTTTCTCGCAAGCACACTTTTTCTGGTTTAGACAGATTCATTTTCTGCAGGCCTGCCCCTTTAAGAATGAGACTACTTTTTTTCTTAAAGAGAGTGAGCAGTTCTTTGTTTACACAACTTGTTCTTTTTTGAAATCGAGAGAGCAGCTCTTTGGTTACACAGGCTGGTTCATTTTTTAAAACTCAGCTTTTTTTTTAAAAAAAAGAGTTTATTTTTCTCCTGCAGCCAGCTGCACCTTGCAGTACTGGCAGCTGCCACAAAAAGCCTTTTACTTTGTGCTGCATCTCCACTGGCACTGTTGGGTTCTTCCCCCTTCTTTTCGGGCTTAGGCCCTGCCCACGAAGCAAAAAGAATCCCAGGAAAACTAAAACAGTAATGGCTTTAGCTACTGCTTTTCAAATTTTTCAACCCACTGCCAAATCAGTTGAAAGCTCTGATCCCCTGGCAAATTGCCTACAGCACTCAGAGTTTTAACACCTCCCGGGTCCTGTCTGTAGCTGAGCTCGCTGTACTGTTGTGGGGTCTCCTGCCAGCTGCTCTCCTGAATCTTCAGCTACCAGGTAGCAACCTGCTGTTCTTTATTCACTCTAAGTGTGTTCTTCAGAAAAAAACCAAACGTTGCCACAATGCAATATTTGGTGGCCTTCAGAAAAACATAAATCCCAAATGTTGCTACAATGTAATATTACTTGTTCCTTTGATATGTGAACTATTGTAAGACTCACAGGACTACACGTAATATCCAAAGAAAACGAGGGCGTTTATTATCTCATTCAAACATATATATATATATATACACAAACAGTTACTGTATGATCCACATCATCACTTCCTCCGCAGATCTTCATTTATAGCTTCTTCAGGTGGTCCATTCTTAAGGTCGTCCCACAACACTTAGAGCATCATGGCTCAGTGAACCAGCTCTCATTTCTTGTCCTCCATCTTTTGCATACTCACAGTATGAAGGAAAGCTGTGCTGTTAGTGTACATGTGGAAGCCAACCCCACAGGTGCAGATGGTGTCACCAAGGGACACCATAAAGATGAAGAAAAGGAGAGGGCCAAGGATTACATCCCTGGAGAACTCCAGAGGCAAAGGTTCCGGGGTGGAAAGCGAAGCCATGGCTGGAGATGCACTAACTAACCTTTCCACCGTGGAATTGGTGGCCAACTCCATTACCACACTTGTGTACAGAACAATGATCCAGCATCTGATAACTGATCTCTCAGCTTCCATGGCAGCACAAGCAGAAGCAACCCAACATCTCAGTCCTGCAAGCTCAGATTTCTGCCACGAATGCTAAGACTGCTGCCAGCATATCTGTGTTCAAAGGGCTTTCAGAGTCTCACAGCAATCCAGCAATCTGTTCATACATTGCTAGGATTACTGAGGCACTGCCCCAGGAGTGACCGTGGCTTCATGAAGCATGACCCAGCTGTCCTCTCTCAGGATGACAGCATTTGTCCTTCCACCATTACCACTCCATCAGTACCCTTGCTGTTGCCCGTCAGCCAGTCAACCCAGATTGCTGCCACCCATGCCGAGGTGATGCAGCCTAAAGCCAGGCATTCTAAGGACAGAACTGCTGGAGGCCATCCTGCAAGGCCATCTGCAGTTTCCTTCACTAAAAGTCGGCAGCCTTCCCAACCACCCATGCTGCAGCCACTGGGGTAGCATTACATAGGAGCACTAGAACAGGCAAAGGCACCTGCAAGACAGGTACAAAGGAACAAGGGTGATTAATTGAATTTTATATAGAGTATTGGATAGTTTGATTGATAAGGTTGGCTTGGAACGTTTGTTTTGTGGCGGCTTTTTGTTCAGTATTGCGGCCAAGAGGACGCTGTGATGGTCTGTATCAGATGGTAAGTAAGGTGTGGGACTGTTGTTGAATGGGGAAGTAGGATTGTGTTCACTGCTACCAAAGTGAGATGAGCTGATCACGGCCAGCCCAGCTGCAAAGGGGCTGTATTGGTTGTCTCTTCCCTTCCTCCTCTTCCTCAGCTGCTCAACATATACTTTGTGGAAAGGGCTATGCCCTCATGATGGCATGGTTATACAGGAAATAGCAGGCCACAATGGATCATGACACATTCTCTGGCAAGCATTGCAGGACTCCTTCAGAGTGCTCGAGGCAGCAGAAGCATTGCTTAAGCACCCCAACTGTATACTCAATGACATTTTGCATGGCAACATGGCTCTCATTATATGCATGCTGCCTACCCATGTGTGCATTGTGCACTGGAGGCAAGAGCCAGATGGTCAGCGGATAACCCGTGTCACCCAGTAGCCACCTTCAGGTTTCTCATGGTGCCTCAAATGCTGATGGTACAGCAGACTGGCACAGTATAAAGGCATCATGACTACTGCCAGGATAGGGGCATTGATCTACATTGAAGGAGTGGGACCCTTTGTGGTTGTGGTACATCTCTGAATTTACACGCCGTGCCTGCAAAGTGACATGTGCAGTCAATGGCACCCTGCACTATGCAGAAGTCTGTTAACCTAGCAAAGTCACGTACTTGCTCCACCTGCTTCTCAGACATCACTATCTGCCTACTCTGCACACTTCCGATATATGCTCCCAGCTCCCGTGCTAACGACCTGACCAAAATGGAGTCTAGCATGACCAGCACCCATGCGCACACAGTGCAAATGCCATTTTGGACCCAAAACTGCATCCATATTGCTGACAATACGGGCACTATGCAACCAAATTTTGCAAGTACTGTCTTTGGTCCCCGCCATAAACTCCATTCCCTAGCCACCAACTCCGTCCCTCTCTCTGGCAACTGTCTGAAGCTGAACCAGACTGTTCACAACTTTGGTGTCATATCTGACCCCGAGCTGAGCTCCTGACCACATATCTGCACCATCACCGTTGACATTCACCCCTGTAACATCGCTCGACTCTGCCCCTGCCTCAACTCATTTGCTGCTAAAACCCTCATCCATGCCTTTGTTACCTCTAGACTTGTCTATTCCAATGCACTCCAGGCTGGTCTCCCACTTTCTATCCTCTGCAAACTTGAGCTCCATCCAAAACGCAGCTGCCTGTGACCTAACATGCACCAAATCCCGTTTATCCATCACCCGTCTGCTCGTTAACCTACATTGGCTCTTGGTTAAGTAATGCTTCAATTTTAAAATTCTCATTCTTGTTCTTAATTCCCTTTATGGCCTCGCCTCTCTCCATCCCTGTAATCTCCTCAGGACCTACAAAACACCCACACATTTGTGAAGAGCCTTAGGCTGTTTTACTATGTTGAGGTTGTTATATAAATACAAGTTGTTGTTGTAATGTAAAGGACTGTGGTAATCAATTTGTGCACAGTGAGCTTCCACAAGCAGCAAGGAGTTGAATGACGGGATAATCAGTTTTAATTTTTATTGAGGCATAAGTATTGGTCAGGACACTAGGTGAACTACCCTGCTCTTTGAATAGTGCCATGGGATCATGTACATCCACCTGAGAGAGGTTTACCCTTCGTTTAAGTATAGCACCTCTAAGAGCGCAGCTCTCCCTCAGTACTGTACCAAGGTGTCAGCCTAAATTACATGCTCAAGTCTTGGGGTAAGGCTTGAATGCACAACCTTTTGACTCAGAGGAGAGCGCAAGTAGATTTGTAGCCTTATTGTAATTACTAACACTAACATCTGATTTAACATTCTGATGTAATGCAATCATATCTACCAACTTTTGTGCAGCATACATGTGTTGGATTACAGTCTTCATCTGATAACACAAGTTTACATTTGAAGTAGAAATTTTATGGGATTTGTGTGTTTTTTTTTGTAAATTGCTGCAAATATTTTTAGGCTGTTAAATTTATCAGCAATGTTTTATTTCTGCAAAGTAAGGTGTTAACCTGTAAATATATTTAGCAACAGCTGCACCATTTTTCTCAATATCACAATCTCTTTAATATTAAAATATAAATAAAACCGAGTGGAAAGAGAAGTGTTGACTGTTGTAATATCAGCACATGACATGCATAGCAAACATTATTGGCCTGGATTTTGCAGTCAGCGGTGAAGCGATGGTGCTTGCCACTGACCTAGAAGAGAGCGGTCACAAAGATCTAGTGAATTCTGTGGTATGGATTTCTCCTTTTCTGACATTAGTTTGAATCTGGTAACAAGGTAAAGGGATCTCCAGACATCCAGCAACTGTGTTGTCATTAAGCAGGGTAAGCAGCCAATCAAACTGAAATATTCTCACAGACAGCAAACCAGGAAGTGAAGTGCACTGATCATCCTTCGCTTTTAATTATATTTCACAGAACAAAATAAATGATTGGACCATATACATGGGATTATGGTCGAAACTGAAATATCATGAATAAATGTTAAAACATTATTTTAAAATGTCAAATTTATAATGGAGAAATTTGACACTTCACAAATATAAAAGTAGTTTTTCAGTGTCAGAGTCTTTTTAAAGCAGTAATTATGAACGTTGTATGCCGTTTAAAACCCAGTTACACCTTATTCAACATGGTGTAGCTTTTTCAAGGGTTTTTTTTTTTGCAGAGACTAATAGCATAAAATAGCAAATTCTTGTCAGATCAGTGATTTCTACTTGGGGGCAGTCTGGGGGGACTTCAACAGCACAGCACCCTATGAGGAAGTGCAGAATCACTAACAGCAACTGCTGGATTTCCACATTTATCTGTGCATGTACAGAATCCAGAATGTGCTGTCAGTTTCAGAGGTGTAATGTCAGCAAAAGCTGACAGTTTCACCATCATTACAAACACTAAATTCAGACCTTTAATTCAAAATCAAGCAACTGGCAGTCTTGGTGTACTTTGATTGATTCAGAAATGAGATGATCTAAAAGATGGCAATAACTAGCCTGAAAATGATTTCTCTCATTGTCAATAGATTGAGCTATTGCAATTTATTGGGATAAATTCCTTATCACACTAATCAAGAGCCTATCAGTTAACTGCCCTTCTCCTGTACCAACTTGTGCTAAAACGTGGTCACCAACGTTCCCTCTAAGTTGCGCATGTGCAGCAATCAGGAATGTGCTGCACAGGGAACAAAAAGGCTAAGCATAAGAAACGTTCCCTTTGAGATGCATGTTTGCACAGCTGTGCATCAATCGTAAAGGGACCCCATAGTGCAACAAGCCAGCCGCACACATCGAACAGAAGTTCGAGGGAACATTGGTGGTCACATGCTTATTATTCATATGAACGGCTCAACAGTGAGTGTTGTCAGGCCTTTTGACTGCAGGTGTTTCATAAGTGAGCTAATTCTTTCCTCATCAGCCTTCTATATGAGCAAGCTTTCTGGCAGGAATCCCTTTCATTTTGCTTTAAAATCACACTTGAAGGAGAAACCCAGGCTAAAAGCAAAATATTACAAATGTTGGAAATCTGAAGTAAAAAGAGAAAATGCTGGAAATACTCAGCAGGTCAGGCAGTATCTGTGGAAAGAGAAACAGTTAACATTTCAGGTCAGGTTCTAAAGAGGGGCCATCAACCTGAAACCTTAATTGTTTCTCTTTCCACAGATGCAGCTTGACCTGAGTATTTCTAGCATTTTCTGTTTTACTTATTATTTGATAAATTGAATTATAGTTTGACAATACAAAACTTATAATCTGTTAATGAGAACTGTAGGGCAAGCATGAAGAAAAACAGTCTTAAAGCATCCTGAGCACGTACAAGACACTTTAAAAAGCACAAGAGTACTGCTTCAACATCTTATCACTTCATTATCTAAGGTAGAGCTGAGTACTCATGAATATTAATTTTATTGACAGGCGTTGACCGTACATTACCAGTTATTTAGTGCAGTATGAGAGGCTACATTAATCTGCTGCTACCTCAGGTTGGCATAAGTTCACGCCTGAATGAAGCATGCTCAATAAATGAATGCACGAGGTGTTTTGATGAACTAGGGTTAGTTTTTTTGAATCCACATAAATCAAAATAGCCAACACTGTCATTCTCAAGAATTTTTTTTCAGACTACAATTTTGCAACATACCAAAACAGAATAAAAGATAGACAACTCAACAAAATTGTAACAGTTTTACACAATTAGTTTTTAATCAATACTTTCTACTGAGACTGCCCTATCACAAATGCTAATGAAAGAGTTTACAGATTGAACTAATGTTATCTAGTGTTGAGCAATACTTATATACTTGCTCAGCTTTTTGTCTCAGTCGCTTTAAATATTTAATCAGGCCCTGTTTACTCAAAGGGAAAAATAAGATCTCTTTTTAAAAAAAAACAAGCAATCAATTATAATTAACCATGGTACAGAAAGGTCTTGAAACCAGGTGGATAATGGAGTAAGAAGTACTTTTAAGATTTTACCATTAACCTTCTGGCACTTGGTGGCGGCAAAGAACTGTAAACTGAGTTTCATGCTCAGTCTGAAATGCAAATAGAGAACACCTTAGCTTTATTTCAAAGTGCTACTTCTCAAAGCTTGAATTTGTGAGTTATGCTATGATCTAGCTTTCCCTATTATAAGTCAACACTGCTAAGTTACTGGAGGTGTAGCATATTGTTTATCATATCATGATAGTGTCAGCATGTTGTATTCAGTGCGGATGACTTTCTGGAGCCGAACAGCAAAAATGCACATTATTTCTAATCAAATCTATCCCACAGCAACCGGTCATAACTCTCCAATAGGAAAAAAAAACTGAAGAAACACTGGGTCATTGACTTTGATTTTCCACATTGTATATCAACTAGAAATCAATTTTATAGTTGCCCAAACATTTTGTTCATTCAAATTCCAAACATCATTAATTGCAGGTTTTAAAAAATTGAATTTTGCTTGAAACAATTCTCTCTCGGAAGAATGATTTTAAGTTGTAATGGGGCAAGTGTTGAATTCAGCTTGGGTCTTTTGGTTTAATCATTTTCATTTGCTGTTATAGACAATAGTGAATGTTCAAATCATTGAACTGCATTTATCACAATGGCAAAATTTACATAGTGCATCTGACTGGTTTGGCACAATAACATGTAATTTTCAAATTCCTTTTAAATATTTAAAACCGAGCAACATTTAGAGAGAAATACTCCCATACTTGAACACAGCGTCAACCACACAGCTACAGTCGAGTGTTAGTGGATTGATTCCAAGCTTTCATCAGTGCTGTTCAAAATAGCAAACTGCATAATAAACTCTCACACTAGGTGGTGTGAGAGGCCAATTCAGAAAGACTCACTCTTTAATTCTCCTCGCTTACTTGGGAGAATGTGTTAGTCCTCCTGTAAAGGTAGTGCTGATTACTGTTGTGACAGATGAACACTTTCCAATCTTGTATTTTACCATTTCAATGCAAAGATTTGTTTTTTCACCTCTCTCAGGAGGTTACATGGATCTGGGCAGGGTGGGGACTGTATGTATTGTGATGGCATCACCACTGTATGGGGCAGACTGGATGGACCAGTTGGTGGATCCGCAAACACTCAGTTATTCAGCTTATGGTTTTGGATTTTCCGTATTAATAAAAATTTGCATTTATACAGAGCCTTTAATAAAGAAAAATGACGCTTCAGATTAACTAATCAGACAAGGTAATGAGTCAAAGGAGGAAATACTAGGCAGGGTGACCAAAAGCTTAGTCAAAGAGGACAGCATTGAAACTAGAGCATTCGCAATCTTGGCGTCGTATTTGACGCCGAGATGAGCATCTGACCACATATCCACTCCATCACCAAGACTGCCTACTTCTAGCTTCATAACATTGCCCAATTCCATGCTGAAACCCTCATCCATGCCTTTTGTTGTTGTCTCTAGGCTGGACTATTCTAATGTTCTCCAGGCCAGCCTTCCATCTTCCACTCTTCATAAACTAGAATTCATCCAAAACTCTGCTGCCCGTATTCAAACTCACACCAAGTCCCATTCACCCATCACCCCTTTGCTCTCGAACCTACATTGACTAATTCTGGCAATGCCTCCATTATATAGTTCTCATCTTTATTTTCAACTTCCTCCATGGCTTTGCCTCTCTCTGTCTCTGAAATCTCCTCCAGCTCTACATCCCTATGAAATCTCTGCTCTATCACTGGTGACCATACCTTCAGCTGCCTAGGTTCTAGGCTCTGGAATTATTCTTGATAAGCAAGGGGGTGGAAGGTTATCGGGGGTAGGTGGAAATGTGGAGTAATCAGTTCAGCCATGAACTTATTGAATGGCGGAGAAGGCTCAAAGGGCCGAGTGACCTACTCCTGCTCCTAATTTGTATGTTTGTTCGTAATCCCCTCTAAGTGCCTCTCTTCCTATAAGACGACGTTCCTTAACCCATCTCTTTGGCCATGCTTTTGGTCATCTGTTCTAGTATCTTATGTGGCCTGCTGTTAAATTTTGTTTGATAACACTCCTGTGAAATGGCTTGGGACATTGTTAAAGGCACTGTATAAATGCAAGAAGTAATTGTTGTTGACTCTGGAGGCAATAAAGGCATGGATGAGGGTTTCAGTAGCAGATGGATTGAGACAAGAACAAAGATGGGCAACATTATGGAGATTCAAGTATTTGTAAAGCTCAGCTTGGGGTAGAATAAGAGTTGAGATTATAAAGAGTCTGGTTCAGTCTGGGACAATGGCCAGGGAGAGGTCTAGAATTGGTAACGAGGGAGTTTGTGATGGGTCGGAAGACAATAGCTACAGTCTTCCTAATGTCAGCGTACATGTGGAAGCTGACCCCCACATCTCAGATAATGCCACTAAATGGCAGCATTTAGCTGAGGAAGAGGTGGTGTTGCTGGAGAAGCTGTCGCTACAATCTGATCGTTAAGAGTGAAAATAAGGATCTATAATCCCACTGAGCTGAACAATGGAGGAAAGGCATTAGAGGAGGATGGTGTGGTTGACTATGCCAAATACTAGAGAGGTCGAGCAGCACAAGGTGCAAGAATGCACCATGGTCACAATCACAGAGGAGGTCATCTAAGACTTTAGTTAAGGTTGTTTTGTTGCTGTGGATGTTTCTCTGAAAGGAAACGTATCGAAACCATATTAGAATCATAGAATGATACAGTATGCAAGGCGGCCATTTGGCCCATTGTGCCTGTGCCAGCTCTTTGTAGATCTATCCATTTAATCTCACTACCCTGCTCTTTCCCTATATCCCCGTAATTTTTTTGCCCCTTCAAATATTGATCCAATTTCCTTTTGAAAGTTACGAAATCTGCTTCTACCACCCTTTCAGACTATGCTTTCTAAATCACAACAACTGACTGTACAAAAAAATGTTTCCTCATATCGCTTCTGGTTCTTTTGCCAATCACCTGAAATCTGTCTTCTCTGGTTACCAATCCTTCTGCCATTGGGAACAGTTTCTCCTTATTTAATCTATCAAAACCATTCATGAATTTGACCACCTCCACCAAATCTCCTTTTAATCTTCTCTGCTCTAAGGAGAAACATTGTATGTAAATTCTACTCACCTCTTTTATGAAAGAATTAAAACCTCAATAACTTGACTACATGGTGGTTAATCATTGATTTGGTGAATGGCCTAAAGGTACCTGATTCTTTAAACTGCCAGTCAGATGTGCAATTTCTGCTGGTCCTTTCTCAGCCAGGTTGCTAAGTGGTACCACAGACAAAATCATAATTTTCCTCAGAAGACAGTTAGACAAATCATATCTCTAATCCCACAGTAAGTACAAATATTTCAGAAGTTAAAGATCACTGCATACATTTGCTCCCAAGTATAATAAATTAAAGAGAAAAAATGTAAATGGACGTCCAAACTTAAAAAGGGTTATGAGATTGCAAATTAGCAACGATACTTACGCCTGAATTAAAGGTTGGGTAAATATATTTACATTCCCCTTTTATGTCATAAAAAAAGGAAAAATGGGATGGGGAGGTGGTGGAGAAAGAAAGAATTGCATTCTGATTTGTGCACAACATTTGCTTGCAAAAAATTGAGAAAAATGCATTGCTCACAGATAATGAGAGTCAGTATGCACCTGGACCTTTGAGCAGCAACACCTCGGGCACCAATATTGTCTATCAAATGCCCGTAGGTAATCATACTCAACCTTTGCATACACCTATCTGATGAACGCCAGTGAAAATGTGGATCCTCAATCTGCTCACACAAATTTTTACAGAAGTCACACCATTTTCGTGGGCAGTAATTCAAAGATTGAACATTCTGATTAAGCCTGCATATTAGAATTAGAACTTTAGTTGTATTCAAGATATGTGTAGATTCACCATAATAATACCAGAGATTAAAGGGTTAAATTACGAGGTACTAAAAGCATATATGTTAACACACTACAAGCAATTTTATTCTGTACCTATAAGCTAATGCCTGGCTTGGGTATAAAATGAAAACCCGACCCGAGTCAGAGTCCCTTAATTTTTTTAAATGCCTGACCCGAAAATAATATAGTATTGAAACAGATAAAAATCTAGATTAAAACGAGAATAGGAAACAAAACAGTATAGTCCAGCCCGAACCGACCCGAGCCCAAATGATGGACGCAGAACCCAACACATGGGTTTGGTCGGGTTCTGGTTGGGTAGCCAGACTTTGCTATAAGCTTGTAACAACAGGTTACTCAAACACCTCATGTTGATGGTTTTATATAGCCCCTTAAAATATATGCTCTTTGTGTTGGCGAGGTCTGTGCTGAGACAATGATGACCAAGCCACAGACTGTCGTAACTATAGGGGGTTAACATGGGGATTGGGGTGGTGCTGGCTCATCTCCCATCTCCATTAACAGCATCAGGATTACAACTCATGCAAGGTTGTGTACCTACTGATACACTTACAAATCTGAAAAAAGACTTCTACCCGTCAAAGACTGACATTTTCAGACAAATGTCACTTCTCAACCGTAAACTTTCTGATTACATGCATGCCCAGGCATAGCAAAAGTAGAACAATTTAATGGGAAAAAAATGAAATAGGTCAACATAGCAGAGTAGCTTTCAACTTTGGTGGTGCGTGTGGAAAATTGGCGGTATTAACAAACAGGTGCCCGAGACCTTCACGCATTCTGCGAAATGTAGCAACACTGACAAGAAAAATGGACATCTGCCCAGGGAATTCTTGGAATGTATGCCAAGCTCACTTAATTACACTCATGCCTTAACAATCACTACTTATTGTAAAGTCTTTCACCATTCAATGAAACAAAAATAATGAAATGGAGTAAGCTTTTTGGATCACATTTTTCTCACTACATGAAATTGCTAACACGTGATAAATCTTCTTTCTTTAGTATTAGCTCAGTTTTTAAATTTTCCTTTTACTTTACACGTTTGTCAGTTCCAGCAGTATCTACTTTCCTCCATAGAAGCATACAATACAGAAGGAGGTCATTCCACCTATTGTGTTTGTGCTGGCTCTTAGCTGGGAAAAAAATAAAACTAATCCCACCGTCCTGCTCTCTCCCTATACCCCATTATTTTCTTCTGGCCTCTGCTTCAGCCATTTCCTGTAGCCAATCACTCCATGCTCTAATAACTCTCTGCATAAAGCAATTCCTTCAAGTTTTTCTTCTCTTCCTGACTATTTTAAATTGACAATCCCTCATCAGCAATTTCCCTAATCAGAGGTAAAAGACTTTATTCACATCATGAAATTCCTTCATTATTTTAAAAATCTCTAAATCTCATAGCCTTCTCTGCTCCTGTAGAAATAGTCCCTCCCAAATCTTTCCAAGTTAGTCTAGTTTATCTTCCTTAGTATTATCCTGGCGAATCTATATGGTGTGCTATCACATTAATGTCCATCCTATAATGAAGCCCTCAAAACTGCATACACTTTAAATGCGGCCTTATGATAACTCTGTTAAAATGTAATATCTCTGTTCTTGAACTCTATGGAGTCTACCAGGCGGGGGTAGTTTTGGGGGGGGGGGGGTGGAACAAAGGGGCTTAAAACCATGTAACTCATGTAACGAGGCTGATGTGCCCTTGCCTGCTGCCAGTTTTGCAGCGATGGGTTGAAGGTTGCGTGTCGCGTGTGTGGCCCATCTTGGAAAGGTAAACACTTCTTTATGATATTCAAATTAAGATCATACAGTGTACTTGGGAGCCTGATTTAAAGTTAACAGCTGCGGGCACGGATTCCAAGGGCTCAGGAAACTTGGTAGTTAAACTGAGGTGGGAGCAGCAGGCTGCAGAAGATAAGTGCTTTTTAGAACACTCACATGGGCCCTGCCTCGGAACCCACAATCCAGGGCCTCCTGCCCCCCAGCCCACGGTACGGGGCCTCCTGCCCACGATCCAGGGCCTCCTGCCCCCGAGCCCACGATCCAGGGCCTCCTGCCCCCCAGCCCACGATCCGGGGCCTCCTGTCCCCCAGCCCACGGTCCGGGGCCTCCTGCCCACGATCCAGGGCCTCCTGCCCACGAGCCCATGATCCAGGGCCTCCTGCCCACGAGCCCACGATCCAGGGCCTCCTGCCCACCATCCAGGGCCTCCTAGCCCCGAGCCCACCATCCAGGGCCTCCTAGCCCCGAGCCCACCATCCAGGGCCTCCTAGCCCCGAGCCCACCATCCAGGGCCTCCTAGCCCCGAGCCCACCATCCAGGGCCTCCTAGCCCCGAGCCCACCATCCAGGGCCTCCTAGCCCCGAGCCCACCATCCAGGGCCTCCTAGCCCCGAGCCCACCATCCAGGGCCTCCTAGCCCCGAGCCCACCATCCAGGGCCTCCTAGCCCCGAGCCCACCATCCAGGGCCTCCTGCCCCCGAGCCCACCATCCAGAGCCTCCTGCCCCCGAGTCCACCATCCAGGGCCTCCTGCCCCCGAGCCCACCATCCAGGGCCTCCTGCCCCCGAGCCCACCATCCAGGGCCTCCTGCCCCCGAGCCCACCATCCAGGGCCTCCTGCCCCCGAGCCCACCATCCAGGGCCTCCTGCCCCCGAGCCCACCATCCAGGGCCTCCTGCCCCCGAGCCCACCATCCAGGGCCTCCTGCCCCCGAGCCCACCATCCAGGGCCTCCTGCCCCCGAGCCCACCATCCAGGGCCTCCTGCCCCCGAGCCCACGATCCAGGGCCTCCTGCCCCCGAGTCCACGATCCAGGGCCTCCTTTCCATGATAAGAACATAAGAAATAAGAGCTCTTTAAGCCTGCTCTGCCATTCAATGAGATAATGGCTGATCCTCTACCTTAACACAATTTTCCTGCACTATCTCCGTACCCCTTGGTATTTTTAACATATACAAATCTATCGATCTCAGTTTTGAACATACTGAACGACTGAACCTCCATAGTCTTGTGGGACAGAGAATTCCAAAAACATTTACCACCCTCTGAGTGAAGAAATTCCTCCTCATCTCAGTTCTAAATGGCCTGCCCCTTATGCGGAGACTGTGTTCCCCGGTTCTCGATTCCCCAGCCCGGGGAAACATCCTTCCTGCATCTACCCTGTCGAGCCCTATAAGAATTTTGTATGTTTGAATGAGATCACCTCTCATTCTTCTAAACTCCAGAGAATAAAAGCCCAGTCTATTTAATCTTTCCTCATAGGACAATCCCTGAACCCCAGGAAATAGTTTGATGAACCTTTGTTGATGAACAGTCTATGGCAAGTATATCTTTCCTTAGATGAGACCACCAAAACTGCACTCAAGGTGCAGTGTAACCAAAGCTCTATATAATTGCAGCAAAACTTCTTACTCTTATACTCAAATCCCCTTGTAATAAAGGCCAACATACCATTTGACTTCTTAGTTGCTTGCTGTACCTGCATGTTAGCAGGGTTAGCTTTCAGTGACTCATGAACAAGGACATGCAAGTCCCTTTGAAGTTCAACACTTCCCAGCCTCTCACCATTTAAGAAATACTCTATTTCTGTTTTTCCTAGCAAAGTGGATGACCTCCCATTTCTCCACATTGTATTCCATCTGCCAGATTTTTGCCCACTTGCTTAGCCTCTCGAAATCTCCTTGAAGCATCTTAACATCCTCCTCAAAACACACACTTACACCTAATTTTTTGTCATCTGAAAACTTGGAAATGTTACATTTAATCCACGCACTCAAATCATTGATATAGATTGTAAATAACCGGGCCCAAGCACTGATCCTTGTGGTACCCCACTAGTCACAGCCTGGCAACCTGAAAATGACCCATTTATTCCTACTCTCTGTTTTCTGTCCATTAACCAGTTCTAAATCCATGCCTGTATATTTCCCCCAATCCCATGTACTCTAATTTTGTTTACTAACCTCTTGTTTGGGACTTTATCAAAAGCTTTCTGAAAATCTAAATATACCACATCCACCGGTTCCCCCTCATCTATTCTGCTGGTTACATCCTCAAAATGTCTATCAGGTTTGTTAAACATTATTTCCTTTTCTGACAGAAACCACACCTGCCAAATGGAAACATATTAATTTCATCATGAGGAACACGACTTGAACTTTTTACTGGACATGGAACATAACTTGTTGAAAAGGACCACAGAGCTGAACAGCTAAAACATGGCTGCACATTTGCCATCTGAGACACAGTTGCATAGAGAGACAATGGGAGTGCTCACTGATTCAATTAGCGAGATGGGTTTTGTCAATAGTGGTGAACAAAAGACATTGACAGCCACTGACTTTGTAACAGACAAACCTCCACTACCCCCCCACCCCCCATCACTGAGTGTGACTGAAGAACTTCTGAAATCAACAATCCTCGCTGACGATGCTGTTTCAAACAAAGAGCTGACTACATGGCTAAATGCAGGCCAACCTGGGGACTTTTTGAATTGTGCCACACAGAAAGGGCAGACTGCAAGTTGAAGACCAATGAGAAGGAAAGTCCCTCTCTCTCTTCCAAGCAACCCCCTAGGAACCCACGGAAGCAGCTTAAGCCTCATGACAGAGGGCCTCTTCAGCCTCTGGTACCAGCGAAACAAGTTTGTAAGTGTGTACAGGGCCCCAAGCGAGAACGGAAAGACTTAACTCTAATCAAGGACTTTACATCCAAACCGAAGACAGTAACTGAATTTAATTTACTACTCCAAACCTCCCTCCTACCTAAATTCTTTCTCCTCCTTTGTATCTATTTGTGTTTGTGTGTTTATCTCGTATGCATGCTAGTGTGGTTGCATTGTGTATTTTTAGTAATTTTAACTGTTAAAGTGATAAGGTGAATAAACTTACACCTTTCTTGTTTAAACCTAAGAAAGCCTGTCTGATTGGTTAATTAACAATTACAATTAGAGAGCAGCGAGTAAGGACTCACTGAGGTGAAGCTAAAAACACTGTTTTTAAAAGTTAAACCCTGTTATGGCCAAACCAGGAAAGGGGCCAGAGGGGAGCTTGAGACCCCTCCCTCACCCGGTCTTAACACCTTTCATAAATCCCTGTCGACTCTGCCCAATTCTACCATTATTTTCTAAGTGTCCTGTTATCACATCCTTTATTATAGATTCCAGCATTTTCCCTATGACTGATGTTCCCCATTTTCTCTCTCCCTCCTTTCTTCAATAGTGGGGTTACATTTGCTACCTTCCAATCTGCAGGAAGCATTCCAGAATTTTGAAAAATGACCACCTATGCATCTACTATCTCTACCTCTTTCAACTCTCTGGGATGTAGATCATCACGTCCGGAGGATTTATCCACTTTAAGCCCCATTAATTTCTCTAGTACTTTTTGTTTTACTAATATTAATATCCTGCAGTTCCTCATTTACACTAGCCCCTTGATTCTCCATTATTTGAGAGGTTTTTAGTATGTTCCCCCTTGAAGACAGACATAAAGTATTTGTTTATTTTTTCTCCAATTTTCTTGTTCCCCCATTATAAATTCTCCTGACTCTGCTTGTAATGGACCCACATTTGTTTTTGCTAACCTCTTCCTTTCTACATACCTATAGAAGCTTTTACAGCCTGTTTTTATGTATCTCGCTCGATTACTCTCATATTCTATTTTCCCTTTCTTAATCTTTTTCTTGGTCTTCCTTTACAGAATTCTAAAATGCTTCCAATCCTTAGGCTTACAATTTTTTTGGCAATTTATACACCTTTTTCTTTGCTCTAACACTATCTTTCTTTCAATAGCCACGGTTGGAACACTTTCCTTGCTGGGTTTTGTGCATTAAAGGAATGTAGTTTTGTTGTAAACTATGCATCAGTTCTTGAAATGTTAGCCATCATCCCACGATCCAGGACCTCCCGCCCCCGGTCCCACGATCCAGCACCTCCTGCCCCCGTTCCCACGATCCAAGACCTCCCGGCCATGAAATCATGATCCAGCACCTTCCGCCCATGAATCCACGATCCAGCACCTCCCGCCCATGAACCCACGATTCAGCACCTCCCGCCCATGAACCCACCATCCAGGACCTCCCGCCCATGAACCCACCATCCAGGACCTCCCGCCCATGAACCCACCATCCAGGACCTCCCGCCCATGAACTCACCATCCAGGACCACACGCCCATGAAACCACCATCCAGGACCTCCCGCCCATGAACTCACCATCCAGGACCACACGCCCATGAACCCACCATCCAGGACCTCCCGCCCATGAACCCACCATCCAGGATCTCCCGCCCATGAACCCACCATCCAGGACCTCCCGCCCATGAACCCACGATCCAGGACCTCCTGCCCATGAACCCACGATCCAGGACCTCCTGCCCATGAACCCACAATCTCCTGAGCCTCCTGCCCCTTGATCTACTGACTCCTATGAAACTGAATTTCCTGCACTGTGATCTGTCACACCCTGAACCCACAAGCTTTGCCTCCTTTCCTCCTGATTGCCTGTTTGTTGCCCCACCCCAACTTACGATCTTTCCCTATTGCCAAGGGCCATTCCCCAAGAATCCTCATTTGCAGCCTTTGGCTGCTGGCTTTCCCACCAGCAGTCGGCCAACCTGTTAAACTGCATGGCTGCTGGGCAGGAAATGTATTAAAAAATTACAATGAGTTCATGCTGTTAAATTCAGCAAGACCTCCATGTTCTGGGGATTTCCCCCTCCTGGCTAGGGTACTCCCCCCCCCACCCCCCAAAATATTGGACCCTATGCCTCTGTTTATAAAATCCGAATCTTTATTGCTTTTTTATGGCATTATGTATATGCTGTCCAACGTGCACAGAATTAATCTTTTGGGCCTCTCCTTCCATCTGCATGCCTTCAGCCAATTTTCAATGAGTGCTTTCTGCCATTTCTTTTTTTTAAAGTCAGCTTCAGTGTTTGCTGAACTCCATATTTGTGTCATCAGTAAAGTTCGATAGTATTTGACTCCTAGGACAAGCATTTCCAACCCTTCTTCAATCTGAACAACACCCTTGAATCCTAACTTTTTTTTTCTTTGTTAACCTTTTATTCCATGCTGACAAATTTCCTCTTATATTTACATGAATACTTAGTGACATGAATATTTGTGAAAGCCTCCTGGAGCCGGTGTAATCAAATCTCTGCTGAAAATCCGTATACATTACATCTACTGCATTCTCTTGTGTAACCTCTCTATCTATCTAAGGAATTGTCATTTGATGTATTCCCCTTTTTGCTTTTTAAGGATATATATCCATTTTGCATTCTCTCTCACAAATGAAGATTTCCCACTGCTAATTAGTCAATGTTTGCTAACTTTCTGTCCAGTTAATTTGGGCCAGCCTGCTCTTTTCCCATTGAGCTTTGTCTTTTTCATCCTGCCCTTTTAACTTTGACTCTAACTATGTCGTAGTCACCATTTCCCAATCATTCTCTTACATGCACATCAGTTAAAATTAGTTATTTGTCCCACTTCAATTCCAAAAGTAAAGTCTCTTTCCTTGTTGAATTAGAAACATATTGATCACAGAAGCAGTACTAGGTGCATTCTAAGAAGTCCCTTCCCTATGGAACACATACATTAGCTTTATCCCAAGACGTTCAAATCACTGAATATTTGATTGTTTTCACTTATCTCTACAAACAGTCTAAAAGTCTGCCCCCTATTTCAGCTCCTCTATTTGTTGTCTTATAACACACACAAAAACTATACCATTTCCTTTGCTTCCCTAACTCTGCATAGATTCTAACTTAAAGCAACCCCCACAACAGTCTCTATTTCTGTTGTTTCATATGCAGTTCCGGCTGTGCACTCCTTCAATAAATCCAATTTTTTTTCTTGTTGTAACTTGTACATTCTCCAGCTTCATCTGCATTTACACCAACTAATTTGTCATTCACTCCAATTTATTTCAAGTTCTCTTCAGCCATTTGTCTTATCAGTGGATTTTCAATTTTCTCACTTTCAGTGGATTCCTGCTGAATTTCCTAATGGAAATTTATTTCAGAGCTTTAATCCCATCCTCTGCTCTCAATAGAATTTCTGAACTGTCTAGATGTTTCCTGTTGACTTCAATACAGCTGTTGTAATTTGAGACCAGCAGTAGTAAAAGGTGCTTCTGATGCTTCAACCTGGCTAGAATCAGTCTAAATGTCTTATAACCAGATCATTAGCAGCCTGCATGATTTCAGTCAGGAGCCAGCTAGACAAGGCTAAGCGATCCCATAACCAATGGATCAGAGCTAAGCACTGCAGTCCTGCCATATGCAGTCGTAAATGATGGTGAACAATTAAACAACAGGAGGAAGAGACTCCACAAATATCCCCAACCTCAACGATGGGGGAGCCCAGCACATCAGTGCAAAAGACAAGGCTGAAGCATTTGCATCCATCTTCAGCCAGAAGTGCCGAGTGGATGATCCATCTCAGCTTCCTCCTGAGGTCCCTAGCATCACAGATGCCAGTCTTCAACCAATCAAATTCACTCCACATGATATCAAGAAATGGCTGAAGGCACTGGATACTGCAAAGGCTATGGGCCCTGAAAACATTCTGGCAATAGTACTGAAGACTTGTGCTCCAGAATTACCCACACCCCTAGCCAAGCTGCTCCACTACAGCTACAACACTGGCATCTATCTAGCAATGTGGAAAATTGCCCAAGTATGTCCTGTACACAAAAAGCAGGACAAATCCAACCCAGCAATTATCACCCTATCAGTCTACACTTGATCACCAGCAAAGTGATGGAAGGGGTCGGCATGGAAGCAGGCCATGTCCAGATGCAGCGAGACCTGGACAACAATCAGGCTTGGGCTGATAAGTGGCAAGTAACATTCGCGCCACACAAGTGCCAGGCAATGACCATCTTAAACAAGAGAGAATCTAACCATCTCCCCTTGAAGTTCAATGGCATTACCATTGCTGAATCCCCCGCTATCAACATCCTGGGGGTTACCATTGACCAGAAATTAAACTGGACCAGACACATAAATACTGTGGCTACAAGAGCAGGTCAGGGGCTGGGAATTCTGCAGCGAGCAACTCGCCTCCTGTCTCCCCAAAGCCTGTCCACTATCTACAAGGCACAAGTCAGGAGTGTGATGGAATACTCTCCACTCGCCTGGATGAATGCAGCTCCAACAACACTCAAGAAGCTTGACACTATCCAGGACAAAGCAGCCCATTTGACTGGCACCCCATCCTCCACCTTCAACATTCACTCCCTTCACCACCAACACACAGTGGCAGCAGTGTGTACCATCTACAAGATGTACTGCAGCAACTCACCAAGGCTCCTTCGGCAGCATCTTCCAAACCCATGACCTCTACCACCAAGAAGGCCAAGGGCAGCAGTTGCATGGGAACGCCACCACATGCAAGTTCCCCTCCAAGCCACACACCATTCTGATGTGGAACTATATCGTTGTTCCTTCACTGTCGTTGGGTCAAAATCCTGGAACTCCCTTCCTAACAGCACTGTGGGTGTATCTACACCCCAAGGACTGCAGTGGTTCAAGAAGGTGGCTCACCATCATCTTCTCAAGAGCAATTAGGGATGGGCAATAAATGCTGGCCGAGCCAGCAATGCCCACATCCTATGTACAAATAAAAAAAGCTATAAGTTCCCCAATGTTCAGTTCTGGCTCTCTCTTCAAAATAAGATGCAGTTTGAATGTTTAGATGGGGCATTGCTCTTGTCAATTATATTTGTTTTGGATACTTGGCTGCTAAAATGCCGCACGTATTTATTACCTGCTTTCCATAAATGCTTAAGGTTTAAAAGTGTTCTCAGTTCAAACAAGAGGCAGGCCCAGGAGAAAACACTAGCTTGCTTGCTCATACCTACAAGACAACTCATGGGATTAAATGCTGAAGTATTTTCACATTTAAAAAGAAAAAAACATTTGTCAGGGATTCCTCTGAATCATCCAAAAGGCTCTTGTGCTGCAGTAATGAATTTTTGTTCAGCACAAATCTTTTCTAAGATGGGGTGATGCTGGTTAATGGGACAACTCTTGGAAATTTGCATGTAAAAATGCAGGTGCCTGGTACATCCTGGTTACATGCATTGCTGTGTTGAAATTAATAATTGAAATAGACATACTGTTAGTGATCATTTGTTTCTGTAGGGGTAATGTAACACACCGGGCAGAGAACTGACAGGATAAGATCAGCAGTCTGTTTCACACCCCACCCCACCCCATTACTTTCCATTGAGTGCATGGGAGGAGTGGCGGAGAAGGGGTGGGGGAAGCAGTACAGAAGAACGTACAATCAGAAGATTAAAGGATGTAGACTGGGATGTAGGTTGAATGAGGTTGTGCAAGTAGGGTGGGATGTGACCATTTGTAACTGAGAATAGGACTTCGAATTCAATGAGTTGAAGGGCAGAGAGGCTCTGGAGGCTGGCAAGAAGAGGTGTGGTGGATAAGCAGGACCTAATGTAGACAATATGTAAGAATTGGAAATTTTGGACAAGCTGGAATTTAATTGGGTGGTGTTCAGAAGGCATAGGACAATCCAAGCCTGGAAGCGAAATAAGGAACATAGATAAGGATTTTAGCAGCAGTATTTGTGAGGTTAGAAGTGGGACAAAGCTATTGCTACGACCAGGTGAGAATAGGGTCTAGGGTTCCCTCTCAGCCTTCGCCTGGTCTTACTGTAACAGGGTTTAATTTTGAACACATCGTTGTTTTAGCTCCCCGAGTGAATCCTTGTTCACTAACTTCCAATTATAAGGCAAAGAAACTAGCCAAACAGGTTTTCTTAGGTTTCAAGAAAAAAGGTTGAACTTTATTAAACATGAACTCTATTTCAGTTTATGCCTACCAATATGCGACATGCCCACGCTAGCATACATAGGTGATACACATATGAAGATAGACAGAAAAGGGCAGAAGAAATATAGTGGAAAAGTTTGAGGCAATATCTGAAGATGGTTTTGGTTACTGTTTATCGAGCTCGCTGTAAAGTCCTTGATTGTAGGTCGGTCTTGCTTTGCGTTGGGGCCCAGTATTCTTCTTAAACCTTGTTCGATGTAGGAGACTGTTCTCTCTTGTAGTTCATATGCCCTCAGTGGGTCCAGAGGCTTTTGAGAAAGAGATGGGAGCAGACAGGAGAAGTCTTCTCACTCCAGCAGCAGACAGTCTTGCTGAGTTCAAAAACTCTGTGGCTAGTTCAAAAAACCCTGGACCAGCCAGTTAGTCATGTGACCAGCTGGCTTAACCAGTCCTGGCTTTTGTGGATTGTATCACCTTAGTAGTCTCTGGAATGCTCTTCCTTACACCTTCAATATCTGGTGATCAAAATCCATTGTGGGTTGAATGTGTCAGGGAATGGTCCTTTGTCTCCACAAGTACGGTCTGTTAGTATGCAAATGTTTTTCAAATAAGTGTCTGGCAGCCGTTGTAACAGACCTTTTCTTCTTCCCAGCAACAGTTTAAAATCAATGTTCATATGACAAAATTAATATGCTTTATTCTTGGCAGGTGGGAGACTGCATGCCACAGTATTGACGGCTGGCAAGCTATGGGGTTTGAAGCTTAACCGTGGTCAAACAGGATATCTAGGCTGCACACCACCAGGTTCAGAATTAGTCAGCAGCCAGGGAGCAGTATACTATAAAGGGCAAAGCTACATTGATGATGGGAGCTGAATAGGGTGGTTTTGGTTTTGTTCCTGTTAATTTGGAGGCATTTCTGTCTCACTTACATCAGTCAAATACTCTGGTAGTGAATATTAGATCCAAGCAAATCTAAACTAACAGACATCAGAGATCAACAAAATAAACTTTAAATTGTTCTTATTCTATTCTACTTAAAGGTACAAAACATATAGGGGCTGAGAGTTGACTTGGGCAGCACTGCACACAGAAATGTGAGGTAGAATGTAACACATCTTCCTCCACCAAATGAATGGAATCACTTGAAATTGGAATGAAGCTGATTTGGAATTTCGTAAGGTAGTTAACAAGCCAATGAGCCACGTTTCAGAGGTCAGATAACAGCAGAATAGTTATGCATTTAGTTTTTGCCCTAAAAACAAATTTAAATTATTTCAGTCCAGCCGACATTAAACAAAAACATTTTCAAAACCAATCTAAAAGTTCAGATCCATATAGCCAGCTGCACTGTATACAACATGCTCCAATTCCTTCAGCTACATGTTTCTACAAACACTAGATACAGGTAAAACAATCTTTATCTTGCATTATCCCAAAGCCACTCAGTTATCATGTCAAGTCTTCTCGTAGATTAGAGGAGCTTGCCACCTTGATAAAATACCCAGGTCTGTAAAGCTGCAATTTTGTAGAGGGGTTCATATACTAATCAATAGCTGGGAAAGGCATTAAACAATAAATAATCTGATAGTCAATAAATAATGCTGTTCCTGTTCAATAACATGTAGAAAAAGAAAGGGTATTGATTTATTATTGATTAACAGACAGAAAGCAAAGAGTAGGAATAAACTGGCCATTGTCGCATTGGCAGGCTGTGACTAGTGGGGTACCATAGCGATCAGTGCTTGGGCCCCAGCTGTTCAAAATATATATCAATGATTTGGATGTGGGGACCAACTGTAGTATTTCCAAGTTCGCGGATGACACAAAACTAGATGGGAGTGTATGTTGTGAGGAAGATGCAAAGTGGCTTCAAGGGGATTTGGACAGACTTAGTGAGTGGGCAAGAACGTGGCAGATGGAATATAATGTGGACAAATGTGAGGTTATCCACTTTGGTAAGAGGAACAGATGTGCAGAGCATTTCTTAAATGGGAAGAGATTAGAAAGTGTAGATGTACAAAGGGACCTTGGTGTCCTTGTCAATAAGTCACTGAAAGCTAACATGTAGGTGCAGCAAGCAATTAGGAAGGCTAATGGTATGTTAGCCTTAATGCAAGAGGATTTGAGCACAGGAGTAGTGAAGTCTTGCTTCAATTGTATAGAACCTTGGTTAGACCGCACATGCAATACTGTGTGCCGTTTTGGTCCCCTTACCTTAGAAAGGATATTATCACAGAAGAAGTGCAACGAAGGTTCACCAGACTTGTTCCCCGGGATGGTGGGACTGTCTTATGGAGAGAGATTGGGGAAACTGGGCCTGTATTCTCTAGAATTTCGAAGAATGAGAGGTGATCTTGTTGAAATCTACAAAATACTTAAAGAGATAGAAACATAGAAAATAGGAGCAGGAGTAGGCCATTCGGCCCTTCGAGCCTGCTCCACCATTCATTATGATCATGGCTGATCATCCAACTCAGTAATCTGTTTTTGCTTTCCCCCCCATATTCTTTGATCCATTTCGCCCCAAGAGCTATATCTAACTCCTTCTTGAAAACATACAATGTTTTGGCCTCAACTGCTTTCTGAGGTAGCGAATTCCACAGGCTCACCACTCTCTCTGGGTGAAGAAATTTCTCCTCATCTCAGTCCTGAAAGGTTTACCCCGTATCCTTAGACACTATGATCCCTGGTTCTGGACTCCCCCACCATCGGGAACATCCTTCCTGCATCTAACCTGTCAAGACCTGTTAGAATTTTATAGGTTTCTATGAGATCCCCCCTCACTCTTCTGAACTCCAGTGAAGATAATCCTAACGGACTCAATCTCTTCTCATATGTCAGACCCGCCATCCCAGGAATCAGTCTGGTAAACCTTCGTCGCACTCCCTCTATAGCAAGAACATCCTTCCTCAGTTAAGGAGACCAAAACTGCACACAATATTCCAGGTGTGGCCTCCCCAAGGCCCTGAATAATTGCAGCAAGACATCCCTGCTCCTGTACTCGAATCCTCTCGCTATGAAGGCCAACATGCCATTTGCTCTTTTTACTGCCTGTTGCACCTGCATGCTTACCTTCAGCGATTGGTGTACGAGAACACCCAGGTCTTGTTGCATGTTCCCCTCTCTCAGTTTATAGCCGTTCAGATAATCTGCCTTCCTGTTTTTGCTACCAAGGTGGATAACCTCATTTATGCACATTATACTGCATCTGCCATGCATTAGCCCACTCACTCAACTTGTCCAAATCACCCTGAAGCCTCTCTGCATCCTCCTCACAACTCGCCCTCCCACCCAGTTTTGTGTCATCTGCAAATTTGGAGATATTACATTTAGTTCCCTCATCTAAATCATTAATATATATTGTGAATAGCTGGGGTCCTAGCACCGATCCCTGCGGTACCCCATTAATCACTGCCTGCCATTCAGAAAAAGACCCGCTTATCCCTACTCTTTGTTTCCTGTCTGCCAACCAATCTTCTATCCATCGCAATACACTGCGCCCAATCCCATGCACTTTAATTTTACACACTAACCTCTTATGTGGGACTTTTTCAAATGCCTTCTGAAAGTCCAAATAAACCACATCCACTGGCTCCCCCTCATCAACTCTACTAGTTACATCCTTGAAGAACTCTAGTAGATTTGTCAAGCATGGTTTCCCTTTCATAAATCCATGCTGACTCTGTCCGATTCTACCACTGTTCTCCAAATGCTCTGCTATAAAATCTTTGATAATAGACTCTAGAATTTTCCCCACTTGCGATGTCAGGCCGACTGGTCTATAATTCCCTTTTTCTCTCTCCCCTCCCTTTTTAAATAGTGGGGTTACATTAGCTACCCTCCAATCTGTAGGAACTGTTCCAGAGTCTATAGAATCTTGAAAGATGACCACCAATGCATCCACTATTTCTAGGGCCACTTCCTTAAGTACTCTGGAATGTAGATTACCAGGCCCTGGGGATTTATCGGCCTTCAATCCCATTAATTTCCCCAACACCATTTCTCTACTTTCCTTCAGTTCCTCCCTCTAATTAAACCCTGTGTTCCCCAATATTTCTGGTATGCTATTTGTGTCCTCCTTTTTGAAATCAGAACCAAAGTATGCATTTAGTTGGTCAGCCATTTCTTTGTTCTCCATAATAAATTCCCCTGTTTCTGACTGTAAGGGACCTACACGTGTCTTCAATCTTTTTCTCTTCACATACCTATAGAAACTTTTACTGTCAGTTTTTATGTTCCCCGCAAGCTTACTCTCGTACTCTATTTTCCCCTTCTTAATCAATCCCTTGGTCCTCCTTTGCTGAATTCTAAACTGCTCCCAATCCTCAGGTCTGTTGTTTTTTCTGGAAAATTTATATGCCTCTTCCTTAGATCTAATGCTATCTCTAATTTCCCTTGTGAGCCATGGTTTGGCTACCTTTCCCATTTTACTTTTGCGTCAGACAGGAATAAACAATTGTTGCAGTTCATCCATGCGCTCTTTGAATGTTTGCCATTACCTAACCACCGTCATCCCTTTAAGTAATGTTTCCCAATCCATCGTAGCCAACCTGCGCCTCATACCTTTGCAGTTTCCTTCATCAAGATTCAGGACCCTTGTCTCAGAATCAACTACGTCACTCTCCATCTTGATGAAGAATTCTATCATATTATGGTCGCTCATCCCCAAGGGGTCTCGCACAACTACAGGGTAGATGCAACTAGAATGTTTCCCCTGGTTGGGGAGTCTCGAACCAGGGGACACAATTTTAAAATGAGGGGGAAGCCACTGAGGACAGAGGTGAGGAAAAATTTATTTACTCAGAGGGTTGTGAATCTTTGGAATTCTCTATCCCAGAGGGCTGTGGAAGCTCAGTCATTGAGTTTAAAGTAAAGATTAACAGATTTCGAAATACAAATGACATAAGGGGATATGCAGATAGTGTGGGAAAAAGGCATTGAAGTGGATGATCAGCCATGATCATACTGAATAGCGGGGCAGGCTCGATGGGCTGAATGGCCTACTCCTGTTCCTATGATTTGGCTTTTGCCTTGATACACAGAACAAAAGTGAATTTCTAGCCATATGACTCCAGAATTCTCTATTTTTATTCCTCTGAGCAACTTTGCTATGCAAGCTGACATCAGATTCCAACATAAAGTTGAGGTTGTCTAATTACCTTATTTACAAGTGCTGTAAAATCACTTTGTTGTCAAGAGAATTAAGAGTAAATATCATTTCCTAGTTCAATTTAGATGATTTCACGATATAGTGATATGCTGTCTCATTTATGTAATCAGTCTGAGCAACTTTAATTTTGATGTTTCTAGATATCTGCATTTTACCAGCCTTGGGAATATTGCATCAACATGTATTATTATCTAAATTCTCTAAAGGCACTTATTTACTAGTCATGCAGTTTGCCTTTTTACTTAAAACAAGCAAGTAAGTACTTCAAAATTCTTAGGGATCCATAACGCTTAGTCATAAGCCGGCCTTTAAAAGGGGTGAGGTTTAGAAAATGTGTACTGAAGAATATAAGATGGGGGGAGGGGTGGCAGGGAGAGAAAAGCAAAATGTGCAATAGCTCCTTTCATCTTTCTGCTTGTAAAAGCATTTTGTTTTTTAAAAAAGAACAATGATTCAAACAAAAGTAGAAAGAAAGAAACTCATGGGCATGCTGGCTTGAATTGGTAGGTCTGTATCTGCCTGTGAAGTTAGTAAATGGAGTTGGAAAGGGTAAGCAGGAGGTGGAAATCCTTAGATGACAGGGAAATATAGATGGGCTGGTAAAATGGGCGGAGCAGTGGCAAATGGAATTAAATCCTGAACAGTGTGAGGTAATACATTTTGGGAGGACTAACAAGGCAAGGGAATATACAATGGATGGTCGGACCCTAGGAAGTACAGAAAGTCAGAGGGACCTTGGTCCATAGATCACTGAAGGCAGCAGCACAGATAGATAAGGCGGTTAGGAAAGCATATGGGATGCTTGCCTTTATTAGCCGAGGCATAGAATATAAGAGCAGGGAGGTTATGATGGAGCTGTATAAAACGCTATTTAGGCCACAGCTGGAGTACTGTGTACAGTTCTGGTCGTCACACTATAAAAAGGATGTGATTGCGCTGGAGAGGAGATTCACCAGGATGTTGCCTGGGCTGGAGCATTTCAGCCATGAAAAGAGACTGAAAAGGCTAGGGTTGTTTTCCTTGGAGCAGAGAAGGCTGAGGGGGGACATGATTGAGGTATACAAGATTATGAGGGGCATTGATAGGTTAGATAGGAAGAAACTTTTTCCCTAAGTGGAGGGGTCAAGAACCAGGGGTGTAGATTTAGGGTAAGGGGTAGGAGGTTTAGGGGGGATTTGAGGAAAACTTTTTTCACCCTGCGGGTGGTTGGAATTTGGAACACACTGCCTGCAGAGGTGGTGGAGGCAGGAACCCTCACAACATGTAAGAAGTATTTAGATGAGCACTTGAAATGACATAGCATACAAGGCTACGGGCCAAGTGCAGGAATATGGGATTAGAATAGTAGGGTGCTGGATGGCCAGCCCAGATGCGATGGGCCAAAGAGCCTGTTTCTGTGCCGTATAACTCTATGAGGAGCAGGAAGAAGAGGAAGCAGCAGCAACTGTGTAGGGCTTGCAATTTTGGCTGCTCCAATTTGAGTTAACTTGGAGACCAATTTGTAAGAAGCTCAATAGTAATGCTTGAGCTTCTGTCAACAGATTGCTCCATAAACACCATGCTAGTACTGAGCTGCACACAACAGCAAAATAGGATCGACTCTCCAGGTCCCCAAAACTGAACAATTCTGGGAGAAAGATGGTCCTTTTCAACATTGGATCAGGGCACTGTTTTAGAAGGAGAGAGAACAGATGTTGGCAGGAGTGCAGTTCTCAGGCAAAATAGTACTTGTGATTGTCACCAGTTAGAATTTTATTTTTCTGAGGTACTCAGTTGAAATGTACGTAGTTCTGGAGTGAGATTCTTAGAAGATTGGAAATGGGGTAGGACAGTGGTTAAGAAATTAGGAATTTTGGCAGGCATAGTTATGGATGAACTCTTGGATATAATGCTCAAGAAATACCCTAATAAAGACCAAGGACAGAATTTTTGATTTGGGGTCAGCTGCCATTGTGGGTGGCCTGTGGTTGCAGCTGTAGCCATCTTTTTGTACCGGGAGCTGTGGTGGAGCATTGGCTCCCCAGTCTGCCACCAGGAGGCACCTCCTTTCACTGTCCATATTTTGGCCACTGCGAGGGCCTGCCTGCCAACTGGAAAATTCCAGCTGGCGCGGAAGAGGGACCTTAATATGCCCCTTATTTAAATTGACTACCCATCATTGTGGGTGGGCAGTGGTTGCACCTCCGACCTGGCCTCCTTGAAAATGGCCCAGAGGCAAAAAGATGCTGGCAAACCTGCATGCCACTCTCCCATGGCAATTTTTCTGCCCGGCCACCTCTGGTTCCCCCCTCCGTGGCCATTTGTAAATCTAGCCCCAGTATACATGCAGGCTATTGAAAATATTGCAAACCAATCAATACGCTAGACAGTGAGGTTACAGAGATAAGTAAGGACAAGGCCACAAAGGAATTTAAACATAAGTATACAAATTTTAAGTTGGGGATTTTGGGGGACATGTAGCCAATGCAAGACATCAAGGGTAGGAGTCATGGGTGAGCAGGACCTGGAGTGGGAATACAGGCAGGAGATGCAAATGTAATGTGTATCTTTACACTCTCTTTTAAGACATTTCTTTCACTATTAGCACTAAAGGCCACCTCAGGTCTGAAAATGAAACCCGACCTGAGCCCGGCAAAACCATATCCAACCCTGAGCCCAACCCGGCCTGAGTCCTTCCAATTTTTTCCCACGCCCGACCCGACCATCAGTTAACCTATCTTCCGTTTTTCACTTTGTTGCTGATCTGCACAAGCTTAAAATAACTTTAACAAAACCACCTTTCTAGTCCAAAAATTACATTAACAGTGGAGCCAGTTACCTGAGGTTGTGATAAAGCGTGTCCAACCCGGCCCGAACCCAAATGCCGGACCCGGAAGGGCAACCCGACCCGACCCCAACACGTCGTCGGTTCCCGTTGGGTTCGGGTAGGGTAGACGGCCTTTAATTGGCACATTTTTAAGTTTCTCATTAAAAGCAAATGTTTACCTTCCTCAAATGGATATAGTTGGTGCGAATGTGCCCTGGTTTTTAGGATTAGGAGCCCAGTTCGCACATGCCTGCGCCTGTTGGAAGTGGGGTGGGTAAGACATAGAATTTGTCCACCCATCTTATTTCCATGATTGTGGCGTAGAAAGGTGCAGCCCCATTCTTCATTTCAGTGCAGATAGCCTCTGTATATTCCAGGGGTAGCGTTCTTTAGAAAAAAAAAACTTGCTTCAGGCAGCCTTCCCCTTTTTAATGCATATTCCCTATAAAACAGAAGTTGCAGCAATGCACTGCAGGCTGCTAAATAATTGCTTTTGGCCACAGACAGAGAAGCCATGTTACATCAAAGGAAGGAGAAGGGCTCCCAGTTCTAGTGACAGCTTCCTGGATGCTTTCTAGCAAGGGGCTGAAGTTAGAAAGGAGGCCATGTTTCCAGCAGGGGCAAGAAGCTCACCAGAGTGATCCTGAGGAGGGAGTAGGAGCAGGTGGTAAGGGTAGTGAAAGGCCAGAGCACAGCACCCCTTGGGTGGCCAAGGTGAGTTAACTACCTCTTGCAACCACACCTTGACACTCAAGACTCACCCCCCAACATCCTTACACTACATCTCGCTACACACAGCTTCAAAGCACACAAGTGGCACACACACACACACCAGTTAAAGAAAAAATAAAGATGCTTTGGCCAAAGCACTTGTTAATTCTTGAAGAAAAAGGATAAGATATGTTATGTTCCAGAGGGCATACAGTTTGGCATCCGGATACACAGACGAGTCACTGGGATCTTTTCAGAAGCAGTTCGTTCAGGAGATGTCGAGAGGAAGTCTTCCAAAGGCTTCTCAGGAGAAATGCAGCATCAGGCATTACAGCTATCACACACTGGATCTTTTCCAGGGTTTCTCAGAGAGGTGGAGAAATGATGATTTGGGTGTTTCTTCCAGCAGGCTACAAACCCAAATAACATAAAACAGTATTCAAAAATGAAACCCACTTTTGAGCACCATAAATCTTGATATATCACTTCTCTTGGAAACATAGTCAGAAGGTACCTGTTGTTTACTTAGCTGAAGGCATGTGACATCCAGTAAATGTTGTTTTTAAAGAGAGTCCTTCCATTGACCCTTTAAAAAAAGTCTCGCATCTATGGAATCACTTCAGTCCTCCAATGAATCCATCTCCACAATTCTAAAACACGAGTCCTCAAAAAATATTAAAAAATGGAGGCACTTTCAGTTGCAGTATCACTGCCCTTTGACATGGGGTCCCACAGAGTTAAGTGTGTGCAATCGATGGCGCCCTGTACCATCAGGAAACCCAATATCTTGGCAAACCCTCATGCCCTCTCATCCTAGTCATCTCTCCTCAGGGATAAGAGGATGAAATCCCCTCTCTTCATGTCGAGTGCCTCTGTCTCCTCTTGGATACTTCTATGGATGACAAATTGTGACACTTTGCTAATGTCACCAGCTCCTGCCTGGAAGGAACTGATTGTGAAGAATGAAAGGGTGATCTTCACAGGCACTGGGAGGGCTGTCTTTGCATTGGCCTGAGGCTCCTGGTCTTCATGAAGGAGGTGCCTCCTGAGGCACTGCTCGGACTCATCCCACATAGGACTGGTGCTCCTCTTAGAATACCCTCTCAGGGCCTTCTAAGGAAAGCCCTCCTCCTTCCTCCTTGCAGAGGTTCCCCTCTCTGCCTATCCTGCTCTTACTGCAGAGCAAGTGGCACTGCAACTATTGCCTCCATATGCAGGCAAGGCGATGTAATTCTCTCGGCGTTTCTGTGGCCATCAGAGACCATCAAACTCCTCCAGCAATTACTAAGTGCAACACTGCTCGAGAACAAGCAAGTACCTCAGCTTTAACTTGTTGAGTGGCCCTTTAAATAGCCCAAGGCTATCTATTTTGCTTGCTAACGCTTGTTGTTCATGAGTGAATAAGGAAGGCGTTTCCTGCACATTTATTGGCCAATTTTAGTATCCATGTGTTGCATCAGCACGTTGATATCTGTGACCTTATGATCATGCCCTTTCAAGCTCTTCGGGTGCATGTGGGGGATGCTACTGCATGTCCACTGCAGTCAGCTGACACTGTGTGGCTAGTGACACCTCCTGCATTTCTACAATGGAGGTATATTTGCACAGTGCTGCTAGAAGCAATGCCCAGTGACTTCATCTGGTGAGTAGCTGTGCCATTCAATTAGTTACATCATTCCTGGGTTAGGAAGGGGAAAACGATGAAGGGGCTTCTGCAACTGATTAGGTGTCAGTCTCAGTGGCAACACTCCCACCTCTGAGGCAGCAAATTGTGGGTTCCAGTCCCACTCCAGAGACCTGAGTACATAATCTGACCTGACACTTCAGTGCAGTACCAAGAGTATGCTGTACTGTCGGAGGTGCCATCATTCTGTTGAGATATTAATCTGAGGGCCCTTCTGCCCTCTTAGGTTGATGTAAAATACTGGCCCAGCTAGCAACACCCATATCCCACAACCCAAAAAAGAACTAAAAAAAGATCCTATGGCACTACTTTGAAGAGCAGGGAAATTCTCTCTGGTGTCCCAGCCAATATTTAACCATCAACGTCACCAAAAAAAAATGATTTGATCATCATCACGTTGCTGTTTGTGGAACACTGCTGTGAGCAAATTTACTGCCATATTTACAACTTGTATTTGCATACTGCCTTTGATGTAATAAAATGTCCTTCACAGGAGCATTATAAAGCAACATTTGAAACTAAGCCCCATAAAAGCTTGGTTAAAGAGGCAGGATTTAATGAGCGTCTTAAAGGAGGCAAGGAGGAAAGAGAATCAATGCAGGTTAGCAAGCACAAGCGGTGATAGATGAACAGGACATGGTATGAGTAAGGACAAAGGCAGCAGAGTTTTTGGACAATCTCAAGTTTATGGAGGATAGAATTTGGGACGCCAGCCAGGAGCATGTTGGAATAGTCAAGTCTAGAGGTAGCAAAGGCACGAATGAGAGTTTCAGCAGCAGATGAGCTGAGGTGGTTATGTAAACTAAGAGGCACCTGATAAAAGTTCTACATGAAAGGCTATTTAGTTAAGCTCAACATCCTGTGTAGATGTAAGGTAAATGACTAACACATGTATTTTATGAAGGGTGCTGAAATAGCTAAACATGATTTTAAAGAGACCTAGGGATCTTAATGGACTCAATGTAACATGTCCAGTCAATGCAGAACTGCAATCAACAAAGCAAACAGAATGTTGAACTAAATAGCCTAAACAATAGAAAATCATGGATCAAACTGTACAGTACTCTGGTCAGACCACACCTTGAGTGTTGTGTCTTGGTTAGGTTACTGAGGTAATCAAAAGCTGGGAGCAGTGCAGAGAGGAATCACAAAGTTGATACATGGTGTCAAAGGTCTGGATTATGAAGGAAAACTGCAGAAGTTTAGGCTTTTAAGTTTTGAAAAAATGTCTGAGAGATGCTTGTGTAAAAGTAAACAATAAATTGCAACAATTAAATGAAACTAAACCGTGAGAATAGGACAAGGGGGCACAGGTTCAAATTAATTTTAAAAAGTATTTTTTCTTCACACATTTTGATTAGTACATGGATGGACTCCCTGATACAGGAGTGTCAGTAAAAACTATGGAACCATTTTAGATACTTCGGGGAAACTTTAGGACATTTTTGGATAGATGAATTAAGATGGCTGAATGGTCTTCCTCATCTGTAATTATTTTGAGATTTTGTGATCAATAGGACTACTTGGGCAACGTATTGCAGGGTAACTGCCACCTGTGGAATCATACTCCAGTAAACAGGTTACAGAAGAGGAAGGAAGGAATTGATGATAAAAGAACAATTATGTACTGTTCAATAACTTGAGTCCATACTTCTCAAATTAAGTTACTTCCCTCTTGCATAGCTAATTGCACTAAATGAGAACGAGAATACAAAATAGTTAAATCCAAAAGAAAAGAAACTCACCCAAAAATGAATTTTGAAAATAACAATCACAAAAAGAATGTAAGGCTATTCAATCCATCTATCTCTCTCCACGATTTAGATTCATTTTTAAGACTCAATGTTAATCTCCCTCCTGTCCTCCTGGTGTCATTATATATTTCTATTCTCTGTCTCCTCAGGAACCTATCCATTTTTGTCTCAACAGTTCAAGAGAGTCCAAACATGTTGTTCTCATTACTAAAAGAAGAAACCTTTGGAGGCTTAATGGCCAACTTTACAAAATCGTATTCACTACCAGGAACATGCATTTATAAGATTAGCTCTACAATCTGAATTGTAGGAATGTACTCAGTTTAGAAGTAGCTCGTCACAAGAAACCGATTACAAATGTTACAACTCAACTTCTCTATTCATGTAAATTTGTTCAAAACTACAAAATGTAAATTTTATGTACTGCTAACAAAAAAGTATCAACTCAAGCTGGTACTTTTTTGTATTATCATATTAATATTTTTGACGTAGCGTAAAAGAGGCAAATCTGAGAATATAGCTGCGGTAAGAAAACATTTACGTAATGACTACATTTTCTTTTAGTAAATCAGAGAACTGTTTGAGGTTGTGGGTTCAAGTCTTACTCCAGGACTTGAGCATAAAAATCAAGGCTGACACTCCAGTGCAGTACTGAAGGGGCGCTGCACTGTTGGAGGTCCCATCTTTCGGATGAAACGTTAAACCAAGGCCTCAGCTGTCCTCTGAGGTGGATGTAAAAGTTCCAATGGCACTATTTCAAAGAAGAGCATGAGAGTTATCCCTGATGTCCTGGCCAATATTTATCTTTTCATCAACATTACAAAAACAGATTATCTAATCATTATCACGGCAGTTTGTGGGAGCTTGGCTGTGTGCAAATTGGCTACCGCGCTCCCTAAATTACAACAGTGGCTACACTTTAAAAACACTTCATTGGCTGTAAAGTGCTTTGGGATGTCCAATGGTTGTGAAAGGTGCTAAATGCAGGTCTTTCTTTTCTCATTACTTACCTTCGAGTCTCACAACCAGTGGTACTTTCAGTTTAAGTTCTCGACATGCCTTTATTATGCCATGTGCTATTATTGCACAGTTGACTATTCCACCAAAAATGTTGACAAGAATTGCTTCAACCTAGGAAAAGAACAAAAGAACTTTTAAGAAAAAATACTTACAGGTTATCAGGAATAGAACAAATTAAAATGAACCAGAAATAGTTGTGTGAACACCATTTTCCTCAAAATATTCCTATCAAAGTCAACAGAGAGAAAAAGGGATGAGTTGCCACAGAGTGGTGGAGATATTCTGAAATCCAGAAGATCCATCTCAATACCATGGCAAGGTAAACAGACTACAAGAAGAATGAAAGCACAGGCAAACAGACTTAAAGTAATGGACTTAGGGCACAAGTTTAAAGTAATGGGCAAGAGAAGCAAAAGCAACATGAGGAAAAACTTTTTCACGCAGCAAATGGTTAAGCTCTGGGATGCACCACCTTACAGTGTGGTGGAGGCAGGTTCAATTGAAACATTCAAAAGGGAATTAGACGGTTATATGAAAAGGAAGAATGTGCAGGGTTACGGGGAGAAGGCGGGGGAATGGCACTGAGTGAATTGCTCTTTTGGAGAGCCGGTGCAGACATGATGGGCCGAAAGGCCTCCTTCTGCACTGTAACAATTCTATGAAAAGAAATTCTCCTACAAATTCTTTGCAACAGGGTAAAACTATCAGGTATTTGTTAGAAAATTTTAATTTACAACGCAACAATGGATTGCAAGTAGGTGAACATCTCTGCCCCAATTTGGAAAGTGTCACATGTCAAGCTTCTGAATACTTTGTATCTGTGCTTACTAAGGAAGAGGATGACAAAATATCGGTAGAAATGGAGATGGCAGAGGTAACGGACGGGATGAAAATTGATCGGCAGCATGTACTGGAAGGCTTACACTGGGTAAGTCGCCTGGTTCAACTGCTTGCATCCCAGGTTGCTAAAGGAATTGGGGGTAGAGATAGTGGAAAGGCTTGCCATAATCTTCCAATCTTCCCTCGATACAGGGGAGGTGTCAGAGGATTAGAAAGTGGCAAATGTGACATCCTAACTCAAGAAATGGTGTAAGGACATTCTGAGTAACTATCAGTCAGGCAGTTTAACATCAGTGGTAAGAAAGGTTTTAGAAACAATAATCATGGAAACAAAATTAACAGGCACTCTGAGAGGTTGAGTTGATTAAGGACAACCAGCATGTATTTGTAAAAGGCACATCGACAGATCGTGCTTGACTAATATAATTGAATTTTTTGATCAAGTTAACAGCGGAGTTTGAAGAAGGGTAATAAAAGCAAAATACTGCAATGCTGGAAATCTGAAATAAAAACAGGAAGGGCTGGAAATACTCAGCAGATCTGGCAGCATCTGTGGAGAGAGAAATAGAGTTAACGTTTCAGGTCTGCAACGTTTCAGGTGATGAAGGAAATGCAGTGGATGTTGTCTATATGGATTTTAAGAAAGTGTTTTACAAAGTACCCCACATAAAAATAAAATACTGCAGATGCTGGAAATCTGAAATAAAAACAGAGTGCTGGAAATATTCAGCAGGTCAGGCAGCATCTGTGGAGAGAGAAGCAGAGTTGATGTTTCAGGTCAGTGACCTTTCTCCACAAATGCTGCCAGATCTGCTGAGCATTTCCAGCACTTTCTGTTTTCACCCCACATAAAAGGCTGGCTAACAAAATTGAGGCTCATGGAATTGGAGGGTTAGTGTCATCTTGCATAAAAAAAATTGGCTTAAGGAAAGAAAACAGCGAGTTTTGGTAAATGGTTGCTCATCAGACTGGAGAATGGTGGACAGTGGTTTCCCCAACGGTCAGTAAGAGGACCACTGATTTTTCTGATTGATGCAAGCGACAGCGAGTGAGCGAGAGCGAGAGAGAGAGAGAGAGAGAGAGAAGGGGAGGAGGTGGGGAGAAGGGAACCTCCACTTAGGGTCTGCTCATGTCAGAGTCCAGTTGTTTCTCCTTTGCTGCAGATAAAACGCCAGCTTAAAACCACAGATGGGAGGGGCTTGTCACATGACAGTCACTCAGTCATAGCAATTAGCAGTTATTGCTGAGAGAGTGCCACTTGATAGCACTGTCAATGCCACCTTTATCACTTTGCTGCTGATTGAGAGTAGACTGATGGGGCTGTAATTGGCCAGATTGGATTTGTCCTGCTTTTTGTGACAGGACATACCTGGGCAATTTTCCACATTGTTGGGTAGATGCCAACGTTGTGGCTATACTGGAACAGCTTGGCTAAGGGCGCAGCTAGCTTTCAAGCATAAGTCATCAGTACTGCAGCCGGGATGTTTCCAGGGCTCAGAGCCTTCGTTGTAACCAGTGCACGTGGAGCAAATAGAACTGGCTAAAGACTGCCATCTGTGATGCCGGGTACCTCAGGAGAAAGCTGAAATGGATCATCCACTCAGCACCTCTGGCTGAAGATGGTTGCATATGCTTCGGCCTTGCCTTTGCACTGATGTGCTGGGCTCCTCGATCATTGAGGATAAGGATGGGGATGTTTGTGGAGCCTCCTCCTCTGGTTAGTTGTTTAATTGCCCATCACCATTCAGAACTGGATGTTGCACAACTGCAAAACTTTGATCTGATCCATTGGTTGTGGGATCACTTTGCTCTATCGCATGCTGCTTCAGCTGTTTAGAATGCATGTAGTCCTGTGTTGTCGCTTCAACAGGTTGGCACCGCATTTTTAGGTATGCCTCATGCTGCTCCTGGCATGCTCTCCAGTATTCCTGATTGAACCAGGGTTGATCCCTTGGCTTGATAAGGGTGGACTGAGGAATATGCTAAAATATGAGGTTACAGATTGTGGTTGAATACAATTCTGCTGCCGCTGATTGCCCACAGTATCTCATGGGTGCCAATTTTTAGCTGCTAGATCTGTTCTAAATCTATCCCATCTAGCACAGTGATGGTGGCACACCACACGATGGAGGGTATCCTCGGTGTGAAGTCAGGACTTCATTTCCACAAGGATTGCACAGTGGTCACTTTTACCAATACTGTCATGGACAGATGCATCTGCGACAGGTAGATTGGTGAGTACGAGGTCAAGTAGATTTTTCTCTTTTGTTGATACTCTTGCCACCTGCTGCAGGCCCAGTCTGGCAGTTATGCCCTTTAGGACATGGCCCACTTGGTCAGTAGTGCTGCTACCGAGCCACACTTGATGATGGACATTGAAATCCCCTATCCAGAATACAGTCTGCGCTCTTGCTACTCAGTGCTTTTTCCAACTGGTGGTCAACATGGAGGAGCACTGATTCATCAGCTGAGGGAGGGCAGTAGCTTGGAATCAGCAGGAGGTTTCCTTGCCCATGTTTGACCTGATCTCATGAGACTTGGTGGGGTCAGAGTCAATGTTGAGGACTCCCAGGGCCACTCTCTCCCGACTATATACCACTGTACTGCCACAGTACAGGGAATACCCAGAGGTGGTAGTGGAGGAGTCTGAGACATTGGCTGTAAGGTATGATTCCGTGAGTATGACTATGTCAGGCTGTTGCTTGACTAGTTTGTGGGACAGCTCTACCAATTTTGACTTAAGTCCCCAGATGTTAGTCAGGAGGACTTTGCAGGGTCAACTGGGCCTTTGCCATTCCTGGTGCCTTGGTCGATGCTGGGTGGTCCATCCGATTTTATTCTTCTTTAACTTTTCTGTAGCGATTTGATACAAATGAGTGACTTGCTAGGCCATTTCAGAGGGCATTTAAGAGTGATTGCTGTGGGTCTGGAATCACATATAGGCCAGACTGGGTATGGACAGCAGATTTTCTTTCCTAAAGGGCATGAGTGAACCAGATGAGCTTTTACGACAATCCGGTAGTTTCATAGTCACCATTACTCAGGCTAGATTTTTATTCCAGATATTATTAATTAATAGAATTAAATTCCATCAGCTGCTGTGGTGGGATCTGAACTCTCATCTCTGGGGTATTAACCCAGGCCTCTGGATTACTAGTCCAGTAACATTACCACTATGCTATTGACCCCTTTGTTCAAAATGTTCAACAAGTAGTTCTGTGTTTGCACCCGAGGGTCCTGTTGCTTTGGAAACAATCCAACTGAATGGCGAGGAATCCCACAACAGCTGGGACCACAGCAAATCAGCTGCAGGCTGTTTTAAAGTCATATTCATGTTTTAGTTTCAAGCAAATGTTCTTTCTTTATTGGCTGAAGGTCAGGTGCAGACCAATGAGTGTAAACCTGCTCTCCCAGCCTGTAAGGCCGGGCTCAACCCGCCAGTAGCCAGAAAATATGGTTGTCTCAGTTCCAACAGAAAGACCCTTTGTATTTATAATTGCTGTCAGGATTAGCATAAAATTACTTTTTTGGTGGCTCTCTGATCACTTTACTATGCTGTCACTGAAATTAGTCTGCTGTTGACAGCCCTGCAATTAAGTAAATGTGCTGCAATATTATAAGGACAATGGTCGAGCTAGTTCCCATCAGTACCTGAATGCTAATCATTACCATCATTAAATAGCATTTCTACTGCCATATTTGGTGAGACGGGTAATTTTATAAACAACAAAACAAATATGCACTCAATGTTCTGAGTCACAAACAGAATTCTATATTCTGATGTGGGCAATAAGAAACAAGATTTCGCCGATGGCTATCAGCTGTAGAGCAAAAGTACGAATTTAATTTTGGGCAAAATTGATTACATTTCTAGGAGAAAGTAGATCCCAGAAACTTCTGTAATACTGCTTTCAATACCAGCATGGTGCTAAGCATATATGATCATAATGAATGGCTGAGCAGGCTTAAAGGGCCGAATGGCCAACTCCTGTTCCTATTTTCTATGTTTCTATATAGGCCATATGTCTCAAAGACTGGCTGTTTGCAACGGGAAAGGTACAGGCCGTACCCAACCAGCCCATGCTTGCAAAACTCAAAACAGAGTGCCCAACTTTAGATGTGATTCCACGATTGGACAACATTTGCTAAATAATCCTCAGTGTGCTAAGAATTACACTGACAAAAAATTTAATATCGTCAGCCGGGCTCGTAGTGCGATGCATTTGCGTGTACTGGAAGTTACATATAGTAATACACAGGGCCCTGTTCTTTGCATGCAGGAAGAACATGTACAAACATTGCGCCTGTTTCAGCTAAACAAAATAAGAGACAGCCATTCGCTGGTTCATTCCTCAGTGTAATGCCTTGACCAATCAGAGTCAAGCTACCTGGTTTAAATTTCAAACAAATTTTGGCAGTTAACGGTCATTCACCATAAACTGGTACAATCTCCATGGCAACGCCTCTACCAATTAGCAATCTCTTCTCATACAGTATAAAGTTGTTGTTTTCGTTTACATTGGTATTCTTGCAGTTGTCCTGATGAGTGCAAGACGAAAAGCTTTGACAACATGTCTCTATCGTCAGCAATACTCAAATATTGCTTTAGACCAATGAAAAGATTGATGAATTATCTCAACTTGCTGAACGAGCACCTGTCAGTAAGGTGGTTTTAATGTACTTCTGTTCATTCAAGAATAAATCTAGGCATTAAATCTTAGTATGCAAATGACTCCTTGTAATAGCTTTGAAGATGCCCTCAGATTATATTGGTCAAGCCTAGTCTTCTAAGACTGCCATTTTAAGTCTCAACTATCTGTGGACTTAAAAAGAGGATGAATACCACTTTAAAAAAAAACTTTTAAACTTTCAATGAACTCTAAGGCGTAGATTTTCAACTTGCCATGTGTAAAATGGCATTGCAGAGGAGCTACCCACTATAGAAACCATTTGATTTTCATTTCCATTTTTATTTCATCGTCCTTAAGATATGGGTGTTGCTGGAAAGGCCAGCATTCACTGGTCATTCTTATGTTGCCCTGAGGAGGTGGTGGTAGGCCTTACATACCAACTAGGAGCATGAGTAGGCAATTCAGCCCCTCGAGCCTGCTCCGCCATTTAACAGTCGATCGGATTGGAACCTCAACTCCACATTCTCACCTACCCGCGATAACCTTCCACCCCCTTGCTCATCAAAAATCTACCCACCTCTGCCTTAAAAATATTCAAAGACATGGGCGGCACAGTGGCGCAGTGGATAGCACCGCAGCCTCACAGCTCCAGCGACCCGGGTTCAATTCTGGGTACTGCCTGTGTGGAGTTTGCAAGTTCTCCCTGTGTCTGCGTGGGTTTTCTCCGGGTGCTCCGGTTTCCTCCCACAAGCCAAAAGACTTGCAGGTTGGTAGGTAAATTGGCCATTATAAATTGCCCCTAGTATAGCTAGGTGGTAGGGAAATATAGAGACAGGTGGGGATGTGGTAGGAATATGGGAAAAGTGTAGGATTTGTATATATGGGAACACCACCAACTGCAAGTTCCCCTCCAAGCCACACACCATCCTGACTTGGAACTATATCGCCATTCTTTCACTGTCGCTGTGTCAAAATCCTGGAACTCCCTTCCCAACAGCACTGTAGGTATACCTACCCTACATGGACTGCAGTGGTTCAAGCAGGCAGCTCACCACCACCTTCTCAAGGGCAATTAGGGTTGGGTAATAAATGCAGGCCTAGCCAGTGACACCCACATCCCAGGAACAAATAAAAAAAAAATCCACCCCTAAGGATCTTATATGTTTCAATCAAGTCACCTCTTACTCTTCTAAACTCCAGCAGATACAAGCCTAGCCTGTCCAACCTTTCCTCATAAGACAACCCGCCCATTCCAGGTATTAGTCTAGTAAACCTTCTCTTGCTCATGAAGATGATGAAGGTCCTCCCATAATGCTGTTAGGTAGGGCGTCCCAGTATTTTGATCGAGCGATGAAGAAGGAATGGCAATATCGGTCCAAGTTCGGATGGTGTGTGATTCAGAAGAGAATTTAGGAGGTGATGGTGTTCCCATACACTTATTGTACTTTTCCTACAAGGTGGTAGAGGTTGCAGGTTTGGGAAGTGCTGCCAAAGAAGTTGCTGCAGTCCATAGTGTAGATAGTACACAGTCATGGTATGTATGCTCGCTGTGGAGAGAGTGGATGAGGTGCCAATTTCATGGACTGCTTTGTCCTGGATGATGGTATCCAGCTTCTTGAGTGTTTTCGCAGCTGCACCCATCTCGGCAAGTGGAGAGCATTGAAATTAATGGTAATGAAAATTGGGCAGTTCCTAATAATGGCTGACAAAATTAAACCCAGGGCAACATGTTGAAAATTTAACCCTAATAGTGTTATCAAGAGGGTTTTCCTTCTGCAGTTTTTCATAAACTGATATCACTAAGTTACCTTCTAAATCTTTTCGAGCAGCTTCTCATAGCTCAGCTCTTAAAGACTAGAGGGATCAGTCTTGTTGCCCTCTGCACTGCCTCCAAGACCTGGACGGTCTCATTGTATCAAGAGATCAGAACTACCTGCGGTACTCTGTGTGGTCTAACTGGAGGGAAGTCAGCCGAAAGCAACGGAACATCAGGCGCCCAAGGTACTTGCTCAGATGGGAAAATAGAGGAACAGGAGTAGGCCCTTTAGCCCCTCTAGCTTATTCTGCCATGCAATTAAATCATGGTCTGATCAGTACTCAACTCCATTTACCAGCCTTTGATCCATATCCCTTGATACTCTTCGCTAACAAAAACTTCTCAATTTCAATCTTGAAAATTTCAATTCACCTAGCAACCATTGCAATTTGAGGGAGAGTGTTACAGATTCACACTACCTGTGAAGGAATACTTCCTGATTTCACTACTAAATGGTTTCGCTTTAATTTTAAGATTTTATACTCTCTCATTCTGGATTTCCCCCACCAGAGGGAACAGTTTCTCCACTTACTATATTGAATCATTTTGAACACCTCAATTCGATCACCACTCAACATTCTGAATTCAAACCAGGTTTATGCAACCTGCCCTCATAACTTAATCCCTTATGCCATGGTATAATTAGGTGAATTTGTGCCGTACCCTCTCCAAGGGCGATATCATTCTGAGTTACAGTGTCCACCAGATACGGTTTAACCAAGACTATACAACTGAAGCATAACCTCCTCCCAGCCTATGCACTAGTTTTCATTGATTTGCCTATGTAGACATCCAATCCTTTTGCGCTTCCACAGTTCCTAGACTTTCAGCATTAAGAAATTATTCTGTTTTGTCTTTCTTGAATCCAAAGTGGATGACCTCGTACTTCCCTACATTGAACTCCATCTGACACAGTTTTGCTCACTCGCTTAATCTGTCAACTCCCACTAAAACTTACACTTTTATCTACGCAATTTACTGTGCTTGCTAACTTACGAGTCACCCACTCTATTTTAGCTACCTGCTGGCCTGGTTTCCGCTGGGAAAAAAATAAAATTCCATTCTTGGCATTCATGGAAAATAACATGAAAAAGAATTATACAATACAAAGGTCACGGTAAGGAGATAAGGTGATATCAAAGAATGGATGCCATTTTTAAAACTCTTTGCTAACTAGTGTTCGTTATTGGTAACATGGGGGATGGTAGCATAGTGGCAATGTTACTGGACGAGTAATCCAGATGCCTGGACTAATGCTCTGGAGACATGAGTTCAAATCCCACCACATTAGCTGGGGGAAGTTAAATTCAACTAAGTAATAAATCTGGAACAAAAAGCTAGTCTCAGTAATGATAATAAAACTACTGGATTGTCATAAAAACCTATCTCGTTCACTTATGTCCTTCCTTCAGCGAAGGAAACCTACTGTCCTTACCTGGTCTGGCCTACGTGTGACTCCAGACGCACAACAATCTGGTTCACACTTAACTGTCCTCTGAAACAGCCTAGAAGCCACTCAGTTGTATCAAACCGGTACAGTAAAGTCGAAGAATAAAATCGGATAGACCACCTGACATCAACCTAAGCACTGGAAATGTCAAAAGGCACATCCTACCCAATCGAACATATGAATTAGGAGCAGGAGTAGGCCACTCGGCCCTTCGAGCCTGCTCCTCCATTCAATAAGTTCATGACGGAACTGATTACTCCACATTTCCACTTACCCCTCGAATACCTTCCACCCTCTTGCTCATCAATTATCTATCTACCTCTGCCTTAAAAATATTCAAAGACACTGCTTCCAACGCCTTTTGAGGAAGAGAATTCCAAAGACTCATGACTTTCCCAGAAAAAAATTCTCCTCAGCTCTGTCTTAAATGGGCGACCCCTTATTTTTAAACAGTGAGCCCCACTTCTAGATTCTCCCACAAGGGGAAACATCCTTTCCGCATCCACCCTGCCAAGACACCTCAGGATCTTATATGTTTCAATCAAGTCGCCTCTTACTCTTCTAAATTCCAGCGGATACAAGCCTAGCCTGTCCAATCTTTCCACATAAGACAGCCTGCCCATTCCAGGTATTAGTCTAGTAAAACTTCTCTGTACTGTCTCCAATGCATTTACATTCTTCCTTAAATAAGGAGACCAGTCCTGTACACAGTACTCCAGATGTGGTCTCACCAATGCCCTGTATAGCTGAAACATAACCTCCTTACTTTCGTCTTCAATTCCCCTCGCGATAAACAATAGAATTCTATTAGCTTTCCTAATTACGTACTGTACATGCATACTAACCTTTTGCGATTCATGTGCTAGGACACCCAGATCCCTCTGTATCTCAGAGCTCTGCAATCTCTCACCATTTAGATAATATGCTTCTTTTTTATTCTTGCCGCATAAGTGGACAATTTCCCACTGTCCCACATTATACTCCATTTGCCCACTCACTTAACCTATCCATATCCCTTTGTAGCCCCCTTATGTCCTCTTCCTACCTATCTTTGTGTCATCAGCAAATTTAGCAACCATACTTTCGGTCCCTTCATCTAAGTCATTTATATAAATTGTACAATTGCACACCACTCGATACATCTTGCCAACCAGAAAATGACCCATTTATGCCTACTTTCTGCTTCCTGGTTAGCTAGCCAATCTTCTATCCATGCCAATATGTTACGCCCTACACCATGAGCTTTTATTTTCTGCAATAACCTTTGATGTGACACCTTATCAAATGCCTTCTGGAAATCTAAGTACAATACATCCACCGGTTCCCCTTTATCCACAGCACGTGAACTCCCTCAAAGAACGCCAATAAATTGGTTAAATATGATATCCCTTTCACAAAACCATGTTAACTCTGCCTGATTACCTTGAAGTTGACTCTGCCTCATTACCTTGAAATCGACCTTGCAAAGTCCTCCTCATTAACATCTGGGGACTTGTGTCAAAGTTGGGAGAGCTGTCCCACAAGCTAGTCAAGCAACAGCCTGACATAGTCATACTCACAGAGCCATACTGAAATGGGACCAAAAGGATCAGCATTCAACATTAGTAGAGTTAGCATTAGAATGCATTAATAATCTTAGAGTAAATGCTGTAGTTGTGAGGAACCCTTTGGATGATGGGATACTTGACCACTGCTCTGGGTATTTTCAGTTCAGCTGTTGCCTATGTAAACATGCTAGCCCTTGCCACAGAAAGTAGAGAGATAAGGTAAACTGGAGGCCAGACAGACAACAATGTACTATAGAAATACAAATTTTTTTTTATTCATTCATGGGATGTGGGCATCACTGGCTATGCCAGCATTTATCGCCCATCCCTAATTGCCCTTGAGAAGGTGGTGGTGAGCTGCCTTCTTGAATATACTACAGAAATTAACAGACTCAAGGTTGGAGGCTGAGATACCAGGAAACATCTGCTGGGCCTAAACAATCCAGTTTATTGATCAAGTTGTAAACCTTGTATATGCCAGGGGTAGTGTGATCAATAATTAAATGACTATTGTGACCTATAAATGTGTGCTGTAAACTCTATCATTGAGAGGGCTCTTGGGTTAAGTGAGATCTTCTCTCTTGCATATGCTCGAATAAAATCTTTACTTGCTTGAATCCCGTGGACTCAAGAATGGTCAGATTTCCCACAACAATACCTTACAGCTAATGCCTGAGACTCCTCTATCACCATTCCTGGGTATGTCCTGACCCACCAGCAGGACAGACCCACCAGAGATAGCAGCACAGTGGCATACAGTTGGGATGGAGTGGCTCTTGGGAGTCCTCAACATTGACTCCGAACTCCACGAAGTTGCATGGCATCAGGCCAAACATGGCCCGGGAAACCTCCTGCTGATTACCACCTATGCCCCTCTCCCTCAGCTGATGACTCAGTACTCCTCCATGTTGCACACCACTTGGAAGAAGCACTGACGGTAGCAATGGTACAGAACTACTCTGGGTAGGGGACTTCAATGTCTATCATGAGTGGTGCAGTAGCACCATTACTGACCATGCTGGCCAAGCCCTGAAGAACATATCTGCCATATAGGGCCTGCAGCAGGTGGTGAGAAGACCAAGAAGGAAAAACCTATTTGACCTCGTACTCACCAATCCAACTGTTACAGATGACAGGATTGGCAAGAATGACTACCTCACATTCCATGTGGAGAAAAACTCCTGCCTTCACAATGAGGACATCCACTGTCCTGTTGTGTGGCACTACCACCATGCTAAAATGGAACAGGTTCAGAACAGATCCTGCACTCTAAAACTGGGCATCCATGAGGCACTGTGGGCCATCAGCAGCATAATTGTATTCAACCACAATATGTAACCTCATGGCTCAGCATATTCCTCACTCTACCATGATGATCAAGTGAAGGAAGCAACCCTGGTTCAATGAGAAGTGTAGGAGCGTGCCAGAGGCAGCACCAGGTATACTGAAAAATGAAGTGCTAACTGGCAACGCTACAACACAGGACTACATGTATGCTAGAGAGTGGAAGAGGCATGCTATAGACAGAGCTAAGCGACCCCACAACCTATGGATCAGATCAAAGCTCCTAGCCAAGCTGTTCAAATATAGGTACAACACTGGCATTTACCTCGCAATGTGGAAAATTGCCCAAGTATGTCCTGTACACAAAAAATAGGACAAATCCAACCCAGTCAATTAGCGAACCGTCAGTCTTTTCTCGATCATCAGGATGATGGAAGGTGTCGTTGACAGTGCTATCAAGCAGCACATGCTTAGCAATAACCTGCTCACTGATGCTCAGTTTGGGTTCCAAAAGGGCCACTCAGCTCCTGACCTCATTACAGCCTTGGTGCAAACATGGACAAAAGAGCTGAACTCAAGAGGTGAGGTGATAGTGACTGCCCTTGACATCAAGGCAGCATTTGACCGAGTATGGCATCAATGAGCCCTAGCAAAACTGAAGCCAATGGGAATCGGGGGGGAAAACTCTCTGCTGGTGGGAGTCGCACCTAGCGCAAGAGAAGTTGGTTGTGGTTGTTGGAGGTCAATCATCTCAGCTCCAGCACATCACTGCAGGCGTTCCTCAGGGTAGTATCCTAGGCCCAACCATCTTCAGCTGCTTCATCAATGACCTTCCTTCAATCATACGGTCAGAAGTGTGGATGTTCACTGATGATTGCACAATGTTCAGCACCATTTGCAACTCCTCAAATACTGAAGCAGTCCATGCAGAAATGCAATAAGACCTGGACAATATACAGGTTTGGGCTGATATGTGGCAAGTAACATTCGTGACACACAAGTGCAAGGCAATGATCATCTCCAACAAGGGAGAATCTAACCATCTCCCCTTGACATTCAATGGCATTACCATCGCTGTATCCCCCACTATCAACATCCTGGGGGCTACCATTTACCAGAAACTGAACTGCAGTAGCCATATAAATACCGCAGCTACAAGAGCAGATCAGAAGCTAGGAATCCTGTGGCGAGTGACTCACCTCCTGACTCCCCAAAGCCTGTCCACCATCTACAAGGCACAAGTCAGGAGTGTGATGGAATACTCTCCACTTGCGTAGATGAGTGCAGCTCCAAACACTCAAGAAGCTCGACACCATCCAGAACAAAGCAGCCCGCTTGATTGGCACCCCATTCACAAACATTCACTCCCTCCACCAACGACGGACGCATAGTGGCAGCAACGTGTACCACCTACAAGATGCACGCAGCAACGCACCAAGGCTCCTTAGACAGCACCTTCCAAACCTACGACCTCTACCACCTAAAAGGACAAGGGCAGCAGATGCATGGGAACACCACCATCTGCAAGTTCCCCTCCAAGCCGCACACCATCCTGACTTGGAACTATATTGCCGTTCCTTCACTGTTGCTGGGTCAAAATCCTGGAACTCCCTTCCTAACTGCACTGTGGGTGTACCTACCCTATATGGACTGCAGCAGTTCAAGAAAGCAGCACACCACCACCTTCTCAAGGGCAATTAGAGATGGGCAATAAATGCTGGCCTAGCCAGCGACACCCACATCCCATGAACGAATAAATAAAAAGTGTGGGAGAGCATGCCAGGAGCAATACCAGGCATATCTAAAAATGAGGTGCCAAAATAGTGAAGCTACAACACAGGGATGCATTCATGCTAAACAGAGGAAGCAGCATGTTGTAGATAGAGCAAAGCATACCCACAACCAACAGGTAAGTTCAAAGTTCTGCAGTCCTGCCCTATCTGGTCATAAATGGTGGTGGACAAGTAAACAACGAACTGGAGGAAGATATCAAAGAACGACTGAACACATTGGATAGAGCAAAGGCCACGAGCCCTGAAAACATCCTGGCTGCAGTACTGAAAATCTGTGTTTCGGAACTAGGCGCACCCCTAGCCAAGCTGTTCCAGTACAGCTACAACACTGGCATCTACCTGATAATGTGGAAAATTTCCAAGGTATATCCTGTCCACAAAAAGCAGGACAAATCCAATCCGGCCAATTACCACCCCACCAGTTTGCTCTCGATCATCAGCAAAGTGATGGAAGGTGTAGTCGACTGTTATCAAGTGGCACTCACTCAGCAATGCTCAGTTTGGGACTGCCACGGCCACTCAGCTCCAGACTTCATTATAGCCTTGGTCCAAATATGGACATGAGCTGAATTCAGGAGGCGAGGTGAGAGTGACTGCCCTTGGCATCAAGGCAGCATTTGACTAAATGTGACATCAAGGAGCCCTAGCAAAATTGAAGTCAGTGGGAATCAAGGGGAAAACCCTCCACTGGTTGGAGTCATACCTACTACAAAGGAAGATGATTGTGGTTGTTGGAGGCCAATCATCCCAGTCCCAAGACATCACTGCAGGAGCTCCTCAGAGTACTAACCTAAGCCCAACCATCTTCAGCTGCTCCTTCAATAATCCTCCCTCCATCCAGGAATAGGCACCGACATGTTGCACCACAGATATTTGACACAATTACTGACTCAGCCATCGACACGTGGGCAATTAATCTGTATGTAAAGTGTATAGCCAATCTAATGCCATCAAAACACAGTCCTATTTAAAACACATTTTCCCCTGTAAATCAAGTAGCTAAACATCCAAACATCAACGGAGAGCAGCAAAACTGTATTAGCTAGCTAGTAAGTAAAATAGTATGTAATGCCAATGCGAATTACTTTTGTTGACAGAATAGAGCGAGTTACACCTAGTCACGGAGTGGTAAATGGACCTTATCAGATGACTTCTGTGGATTCACACTGTGTCAGGAGTGCAAATTCATCCAATAAACCATAAAACTCAAGTAGAGGATTGTTATTGAGGTGAGACAGTAGAAAAATCATCAATAGGAAGATGGACCATTTCTCACTGCTTTTGTCACAAGACAATTTAACCCGTGGCCAATGTTTGTGCAACTTTGCCACCTGCTTGTAATGTGTGTCTGAAGACAGGGCAGCCAACAACAGTGCAGTGATCTCCAAATCTGGAGAATTTTATAGGGTGGAGCAGATAGTTCTTCAGATCAGTTCATGTAAAACAGAAAGGCAGAGTGGGATAAGAAGGGATAGAGAGATTAACAGTAGGTAGCCAAGACTATTTTAATCAACAGGCTGTTAAACTCGGTCCTGGATTCTAAAATACAGAAACAACAGAAACTCTCCTGGACAAAATGTCATTTGTTCACCAAAGCTGGTGACAAAATTAGATAACCACAATTACAAATAAAGAGCGCCCTTCAGTTTCTCCAATTGATTCTCTTAAATTCACTTCGTCTATCTCTCAGTCTATCACTGTCAATTCCGATTCAGGTCTGACAAGAAATTAACCAAAAACTTTTCTGGAAAAAGTTGAGCAGTGTTAGCATGTATTATTCAATTACAAAATGCTTAGTCGCTCTCTAAGATTGTACTCCAGACGAACGAATTGATGTCCAAGCCAAATATCTTACCTGTTAGCGAAGGTGCACTTATAACGTGATATAATTATATGATACAGAAAACTTTCAAATGAGATTGGCCACTCCGGTTATCTGCCCTCAAACTGGATAATAAACAATGCACTTTGCAGTTACTGATCTTTGACATATTTGTAAAACTTGTCCTTTAATCCAATTCACAGCAAAAAAAATCAGTTAATGGCTGTTTCTAACATGGTCATTGAAACAATTTTTAAAATACTTTCATGGGATGTGGACGTCATTGGCAATTTCCCATTCCTATTTGCCCTTGACACCTGAGTGGCTTGTTAGGCCATTTCAGAGGGCAGCTAAGGGTCAACAACATTGCTGTGGGCCTGGAGTCACATGTCAGCTAGACCAGGTAAGGACAGCAGCTTTCCTTCCCTAAAGGACATTTGTGAACTGCATGGGTTTTTAATGACAATTGATGATAGCTCCATGGCACTATTACTGAGGCTAGCTTTTAACTCCAGATTTTTTATTAATTAAATTACTAGTCCAGTGATATTACCACTGCACCACCGTCTCTCCAATTTTTACTCTATCTTTCCTGACAGTTTTAAGACTGCAAATTTTGTTAATGAATTGTCAACAGTTCATCATAGATGAAGGTTTACTAAAGCTATCCGTTGCATTGTATTTACAAACTATTATATATGGGTCAGCAGCATCCTGTTTTTCCCAATATCACTCCCAATACACCGTACTCTTGTATTCATGAGGAACATACAGTGCTGACTTGTGGGGATTCTTTGGATTTTCTTGCCTGCTTTCTCTTTTATACAAATTCTGGAACAATGTGTTTCTAAATGGATAGCAGTGGAATTGTGACATTTATATAGAAATGAAAGTCCAGTAGCTTCAACATATCACTGAGCTTGTGTCCCAAGTGAAAGTAATGCTTGCCAGAGCATAATAGAAATCGAGACATTCTCCAAGTGACTTTTGCCATTTTAAAATGAGTTCACATAACACAAGCCTTTAAACCTGTGTTTTAAAATAAGCAAGCTGCTAAGTTATTTTAAAACACAAGGTTTAAGGTTTGGACCAAGGGTGTACAACCTTTGGGTGGGGGGAGGCACATTACAATTTTTGTCTTTCATAGGGGGGCCGGTGAGACAATTTCAGAAAGATAAAGGCATAAAGGACTTTGCTCCAGGACATCACTGCAGGAGTTCCTCAGGGTAGTGTCCTAGGCCCAACCATCTTCAGCTGCTTCATCAATGACCTTCCTTCAATCATAAGGTCAGAAGTGGGGATGTTCGCTGATGATTGCACAATGTTCAGCACCATTCGCAACTCCTCAAATACTGAAGCAGTCTGTGCAGAAATGCAGCAAGACCTGGACAATATCCAGACTTGGGCTGATAAATGGCAAGTAATATTTGCGCCACACAAGTGTCAGGCAATGACCATCCTCAACAAGAGAGAATCTAACCATCTCCCCTTGACATTCAATGGCATTACCATCACTGAATCCCCCACTATCAACATCCTAGGGGCTACCATTGACCAGAAACTGAACTGGAGTAGTCATATAAATACCGTGGCTACAACAGCAGGTCAGAGGCTAGGAATCCTGGGGCGAGTAACTCACCTCCAGACTCCCCAAAGGAAGGCACAAGTCAGGAGTGTGATGGAATACTCTCCACTTGCCTGGATGGGTGCAGCTCCAACAACACTCAAGAAGCTCGACACCATCCAGAACAAAGCAGCCCGCTTGATTAGCACACCATCCACAAACATTCACTCCCTCCACCACCAACGCAGAGTGGCAGCAGTGTGTACCATCTACAAGATGCACTGCAGCAACACACCAAGGCTCCTTAGACAGCACCTTCCAAACCCGCGACCTCTACCACCTCGAAGGACAAGAGAAGCAGTTGCATGGGAACATCACCATCTGCAAGTTCCCCTCCAAGTCACACACCATCCTGACTTGGAACTATATCGCTGTTCCTTCACTGTCGCTGGGTCAAAATCCTGGAACTCCCTTCCTAACAGCGCTGTGAGTGTATCGACACTACATGGACTGCAGCGATTCAAGAATGCAGCGGACCACCACCTTCTCAACGGTAATTCGCGACGGGCAACAAATGCTTGCCTTGCCAGCAACACTCACATTCATTGAATAAATGGAAAAAAAAAACATATTGTATAACACGGTTATGACCGAGGCGGTCAATTCAGTCCCAATGCTCCACAGGTTGCAGCATATTATTAAAGTTTTCCCACCTACAGGAAATTAGCCAAATTAAACTCTTTAGTAACCACCAGAATAAAACAGACCAAACCAGGTATCTTTAAACAACAACAAATTAACTATTTAATAAACTAAATCTTAAACACTATTAAGATAAATTTATATCTGAAGACTTTATAACTTATTTTCTCTTAACCCTAACGCACATACATACATACATTCAAAAATCAACAGTTAACTGGTTTTAAAAATAGTATTTCTTAGGAATAAAATAAGTAGCTGGATTGTAAGTCCTGGTGAGTTATGTTCCTGGTTGGTGGGGTGTCCCAGATTAGAACAATCAGATGCCACTTGAAGTCTTCAGACAAATTTGACGGAACAGTCTTTTAATAGATAGACATTTGAAGCACTTCGGTTGCAGCAGGTGTCAAATAGTTCTTTTAACAAGGAGTATAGCCACAGGCCTATTTAGATTTTAAAATTGGTAGTTTTTCAGAAGACACTTTACTTGTAAAAATGAAATGCATAAACAAAATTGTTTTAAACAGCCAAAAAGTAGAAATAAAAATATGCAAGTCCAAAGACATAGCTTTAGACATAATTTCAAACATCTATATCAAATCATCCTCTAATCTCCACAATGCAAATATTTTTATTTGTATTCCCTCATACCAAGCAGCATCACAGTGAAACTCTACCATACCCTCTCTTTTGCTAAAGTTTTATATAGACTGCTACAACCAGGTGAGAAAGGTGTCTAGGGGTCTTTTCAGCCTTCACCTGGTCTTACTGTAACAGAGTTTAATTTTAAACACACCGTATTTTGAGCTCCCCCTTGGTGAATCCTTGTTCACTTCTTTCCAATTATAAGGCAAAGAAATGAGCATAAACAGGCTTTCTTAGGTTTAAAGAAGAAAAGTGAAATTTATTAAAACTTAAAACTCTAATTCGGTTAACGCCTACAGATATATGGCGCTCCCACGCTAGCACGCACACGGGATAGACACATGCAAATAGGGGCAGAAAAAAGAAAAATAAAGTAGAGAGATTTGAGGCAATATCAGAAGAGTTTCTTGTTTACTGTGCTTTGAGCTCACTGTAGTCCTTTTGTAAGTAAGTCTTGCTTTCCATTGGGGCCCAGCATTCTTCTTAAATCTTGTTCACTGTAGGAGACTTCTCTCTTGGGGTTCAGTTCCGTGAGAAAGAGATGGGAGAGACAGGAGAGAGATCTTCTCAGTCCAGCAGGAAACAGCTTTCGGAGTTTTAAAACTCTGTGGCAAGTTCAAATACAAAAAACTCCAACCGCCAGTGTCATGTGACTAAACTGGTCTGACCAGGTCTTGTGTGTATTCGGGAAGCATGGACTGGGGCCTTTGTTCCAACACTGTCTACTAGTATGCCTGGCAATTCCTTGTGATAGGCACCATTTTCCTCCCAGCAGCAATTTGAAGTTTTAATGTTCATGTAGCGAAATAATGCGTGCCTCATTCTTGGCGGGGGGGGGGGGGGGGCCTACATGACAAGATTTACTATTACATCTCAACTTGTATATTGTATACCTCTTGCCATAGAACTCAGTATTCCTTTAGATTTAAGTTTGATACTATCCACTTGAGGTGCTGCTTTTAATGCCGTGTGATCCTGAACCCCAAAGTCCTTCTGCTCTACCACACCACCCAAGCTTCCCCATTAAGATATAATTACTGCTCTTATTAACCAAAGTGTACCAACCTCACAATTACTGCCATGGTTTTCTATATGCCACTTTTTTGTTGCCCATTTTTCCATCTGATCAATATTTGCTTTCGTCTCCAGATTATTTACTTAGCTTCCTATTTTATATTGTGTGCAAACTTGAATCTCACATCCTATAGTCCTAAATTCAAATATTTGATTTACAGTGAATGTAAGCTATGGAACACCATTACCCACGTCCATACACATTGAAAAGTTGTCCTTCATTACTACCGTTTCCTTCCTTCTAACCAATTTTTTCCCCATAATTCCATACCCCTCAATCTTCTTGAATAGTATCCTGTGTGGAACCTTCAGAGACTTTCTGAAAGTTCATCCATTGTATTTCCCTCCCATCCACCATATCTGCCCTGTCCACAAAGAATTGGGCTACGGAGAATACTCTTTTTGAAGTTCCTGTTGAGCCCCATTTCATTTGCGCACAAGAGGAACTTACTCCTGCGTCTGTGTTTGATCTGGGACTATCTTCAGTTAGAACATGGCTAGTCTCAGAGAATTAAAGCAATCAGGCAATTTAACTGTTTAGATGATGAGTAGATATAGTTACAAATTCTTTATTTTGATAACCATGCCATATTAGTGCTTACAACTTCCTGGCTCTTTAAATTCTATTTTTACCAAAAGTGTGAGCCAAACTTAATTATCAAGATAGATAGAAAAGCAAAACTGCAAAAGTGTAGACCTGTTAAAATTAATGTTTTCAGCACCAGAAATACAGCACCTATTTAAATTGTGCTCGTTGTGGAGTATCAAAAGACACTTGACACAGACGGCAGAGGGTACAAACAAGCAACGGTTTATTCAATACAAGTATACATACAGGGGATGCAGCTCACTCGATCCGCTCGAGAGAGACTGCTCCCCCATATGCATACTTGTATTGAATAAACCTTTGCTTGATTATACCCTCAGCTGTCTCTGCGTCGAGTGTCTTTTGATACTCCACAACAATTGGCATAGTCAGCAAGATCTCGACGAGTGGCTGGGGGACCGGATGATCAAATGCAGCAAGCGGGTGAGCACCTTTTATTTAACACCCATAGGTAGGGTTTAGGTCTGGCAGCCAGACAAATGGACCACTGAGATTGAACTTGGGAGTGGCAGGGTAAAACAAGGCAGAGGGGCAGTGTGCAGAGCCGGGAGCCACCAAGATCGATCAGAACCGTTGCGCGACAGGGGCCAGAGGTGAAGAACAGCCATAACAGTAAGAGTGAGAAACTAGAGATAGTGATTAGCAGAAACGTAGGGACATGTCAGAAGACGATACCTTTACTTGGGGACCTGAAAGGTCGATAACTAAATTCTTAGTTGACAAAAATAAGAAATTGATAGATAAGGTGAAGAAAAAGGGTTGGAACCCCAAGGATCCACTAGGATTCCAGCAAAGGGGCAAGGAAGTTAAGGGGATGATGATTATAATCAGTAGCTACCTAGTAGCTGAGTAAACGGGTACGGGAACATACCGACAAAGGAACTACAGGCACCCAGACCACAGTTCACGATGTCAGACAGAAACGACATTGACCGGAATAGTTTGGATGAGGAAGCTGCGCGGTATGACAATGATAACGGGTGGCACAGATGTCGAAGATCCTAGTGGGATACTTAAGGATCCCTTGGATGAGGTGGGCCTCACCCTGTTCGTGGACGGATCATGTCGATACATTGACGGACTCCCCAGAACAGGATGGGCTGTGGGAGTTATGAAAGGAGATGTCCTAGCAAAAGGAAGTCTCCCTGGAGGATATCTGCTCAGGTGGCAGAATTGACAACCTTCACCGAAGCCTTGAAGTTAGGGGAGGGCAAGACTGTGAACATATATACTGATAGTCGATATGCTTTTGGGGTAGTCCATGATTACATGATGGCATGGAATAGACGGGGGTATATAACCTCCAGTGGAGGACATATATAACATGAGGAACTGGTCAGACGATTAGTTGAGGCAGCCTGACTGCCCAAACAAGCTGCAGTAGTCAAGGTTACAGCACATCAAAACATAAAGGATGATGTACCGAAGGGAAACGCTATGGTGGATCAAGCAGCCAAATCCGTCGACGGAGAAAGTGAGCAACCAATTGAGGTGGCAGCATGCAAGGTAAAAGCAGAGGAAGTGAGAGTAAGGGCAGTACAGGCAGAAGGCAGTCCACAGGTGAGGGACAACTGGAACAAAGCAGGTGCAGTTGAAAAAAAGGACAGAGTGGTAGCACCCGAGTGTATACGACAAGAGTCTACTCCAGCTATATCACGGAAATCAGCACTCAGGGCGCAAAGTTATGTTAGGACACCTTGAGTGATGCTGGTGGCGGCCAGGCATGGGATGAGATGTTGCAAAACACTGCCAGAGGTGTGTTGTGTGTGTCCAGTATAACGAAGAGAAAGCCGTAAACATAAAATTATCCCACCAGCCAAGTCCAAAAGGTCCCTGGGAACACCTTCAGGTGGGCTTTACAGGGCCACTGCCTTCTAGCAGAGGCAAGACTTACTGTCTAGTCATGGTTGATCACTTCACAAGATGGCTCGAGGCTTTTGCCACTAAGGATTGCTCGGCCAAAACAGTGGCACGAATATTTGTGAAGGAAATAATACCTAGGTGGGATGTACCCTTGCAAATAGATTCCAACCATGGAACACATTTTACGGGAAAAGTTATCTAACAGATATGTGCCTGGGTGGGAATAAAACAGAAATTTCACATACCATACCACCCGCAGAGTCCGGGCCAGGTAAAAAGGATGAACCGAGCTCTCAAGATATTAGCAAAGGCCATAGCGGAGACTGGCAAAGGTTGAGTGGACTTATTGCCCAGTATCCTGATGAGGCTAAGGGCAACACGCAACTGGACTATGGGACGGACATCATTTGAACTGATGACCGGACGGGCAATGCGATTGCCCAAAGAGACATGTACCGGGAGTGAGGGCATAGTCCCAGGAAAGGACAGGGTGAAGATATTGGTAAAAAACCTGTGTCAACAATAACATGGACTAAGACATTAAGTCAGAGACAGACAGGTAATTGAGGATTTAGAATAGGATAGTAGAGGAGAGCAAGGTGAAGTACCAGTAGTAGGGGAGAAAGTGATGGACAGGGTATTACCAGCTAAACCCGCACTAGCGCCGAGAAGGCAGGGACCGTATGAGGTCCTCCTCACCAGTGATACTTGTGCTTGCGTAGATATGAGAAGTAGAGGGAGGTGGAAACATTAGAAGCAACATAAAAGGTATAAGGAATCTAATAAGGACTAACCAGTGATGACTGGGAAATCCGCACGTGCTTGCTATCACAGGATGATCGCCTTGAGGGTATTAATACTCAGCATAACCCACGGAAAACTCTGTGGACACCCAGAAGTTAAGCGCGCCACAGACATCGACGGTTCTCTGCGACTGATACACTCACAAGGGTACCTGAACACAATCAATGGGGTGCAGATATGTACGGGTTGCAGCACAGGTACAATGACTTTTTTTGGGGCCGCGGGGAGAAAGCGGGAGAACAGGATGACATTACATGGATGGCACCAGAGTCGTTGCCAGAGAGCATGAGGCCATTCTGTGTGTCATAAGAAGTCTCAACACCCAACAACCTACAGATATGCCAACAGGCTCAGACCTGACCTGTCCCAGTGTGAGAGAGTGTGGGAGTTTATTCCAAATTATCCCACTTGAGTGGTATGCTGGGATACGAAACACACAACCACCAGGCATATTCCAACAACCATGACCCTGAGTGTCACCACCACTAAGAAACCCCTAAATTGCCCAATGTCATGGCCAGGGCTGCTGAGTGGGCAACATGAAATAATATCGGTGATACTGAATATAAGCCAGATAGAACTCCCATCATGTTGTGGGACGAGACGAGGGAGTTCTACCACAAATTGTTGGATATAGTAGTTTCCACGGCTGGTAAAAACACCAGCACCCGAACACTACCACCGCCATAAACACTGCTTGATGAATGACCTAGGGACCATTTATGGGGCAGGTTCGTCCATATTCAATGCCTTGAATGTAGCTGAGTTAAGGAGCAGAATTGACAGCCTAACCTCCACACTGAAAACTTTAATGATCAAAGCCAATAAGTTGGATGAGAGACTAGGAGAAACCGGGCAAGGCTAGGCTGGTACCTTACTAAAAGACATACACGTCTTAGCCACCATGAATGAGCTCCTCCAACTCTTGGAAAATACTACCGTACAGGTTGAGGGGCAACGATTATGTATGGCTTACGGGTCGTGGATAGTAGGATAGACACGCCACAACGTGGAACAACTCCAAAACGGAGATTTGCCAGATTGGATAACAAATAAAACTTTACAGGGATGGATGCCCAAGATTAGTAACTGCTCCACCTGCATGCTTAGGGGGCTTACAAGGGCCTACCTGGCTACAGGACATTGTGTCATACCACACCTCAGGTTAGTGGGAATAGTTGTAGCAATACCCAAGGTAGAGGGAGAGGCAGGGTTACCCCTATACGAAGGAGAAAATATAGGATTTTTTTTTTTATTCATTCATGGGATGTGGGTGTAGCTGGCTAGGCCAGCATTTATTGCCCATCCCTAATTGCCCTGGAGAAGATGGTGGTGAGCTGCCTACTTGAACCATTGCAGTACATGTATGGTAGGTACACCCATAGTGCTGTTGGGAAGGGAGTTCCAGGATTTTGACCCAGCGACAGTGAAGGAACAGTGGTATAGTTCCAAGTTAGGATGGTGTGTAGCTTGGAGGGGAATTTGCAGGTGGTGGTGTTCCCATGCATTTGCTGCCCTTGTCCTTCTAGGTGGTAGAGGTCCTGCCCAAGGAGCATTGATACGTTGCTGCAGTGCATCTTGTAGATGGTACACACTGCTGCCACTGTGTGTCAGTGGTGGAAGGAGTCAATGTTTGTAGATGGGGTGCCAATCAAGCAGGCTGCTTTGTCCTGGATGGTGTCAAGCTTCTTGAGTGTTGTTGGAGCTGCACTCATCCAGGCAAGTGGAGAGAATTCCATTACACTCCTGACTTGTGCCGTGCAGATGGTGGACAAGGTTTGGGGAGTCAGGAGGTGAATTACTCGCCACAGGAGTCTTAGTCTTTGACCTGCTCTTGTGGTCATGGTACTTAATGGCTACTCCAGTTCAGTTTCTGGTCAATGGTAATCCCCAGGATGTTGATAGTGGGGGATTCAGCAATCATAATGCCATTGAATGTCAAGGGGAGATGGTTAGATTCTTTCTTGTTGGAGATGGTCATTGACTGGCATTTGGGTAGCGCAAATGTTACTTGCCACTTACCAGCCCAAGCCTGGATACGACACAGGTCTTGCTGCACGGACTGCTTCAGTGTGAGGAGTTGCGAATGGTGCTTAACATTATGCAATCATCAGCAAACATCCCCACTTCTGACCTTATGATTGAAGGAAGGTCATTGATGAAGCAGCTGAAGATGGTTGAGCCTCGGACATTACCCTGAGGAACTCCTGCAGTGATGTCCTGGAGCTGAGAAGATTGACCTCCAACAATCACAAACATCTTCCTTTGTGCTAGGTATGACTCCAACCAATGGAGAGTTTTCCCCCCGATTCCCATTGACTCCAGTTTTGCTTGGGATCCTTTATGTCAAGGGCAGTCACTCATACCCCACCTCGAGTTAAACGCTTTTGTCCATGTTTGAACCAATGCTGTAGCGAGGTCAGGAGTTGAGTGGCCCGGGCGGAACCCAAGCTGAGCGTCAGTGAGTGGGTTATTGCTGAGCAAGTGTCACTTGATAACACTGTCGATGACACTTTCCATCACTTTACTGATGATTGAAAGTAGATTGATGGGGCGGTAACTGGCCGAGTTAGACTTGTCCTGCTTTTTGTGTACAGGACATACCTGGGCAATTTTCCACATTGCCGGGTAGATGCCAGTGTTGTAGCTGTTCTGCGACAGCTTGGCTAGGGGCGCGGCAAGTTCTGGAACACAGGTCATCAGTACTATTGTCGGAACATTGTCAGAGCCCATCTCTTCCTTTTTCTCTTTGGCCTCCTTGTCTCGAAAGACAATGGGTAGCACCTAGAGGTGGTCAGTGGTTTGTGGAGCAGCACCTGGAGTGGCTATAAAGGCTAACTCGAGAGTGACAGACTCTTCCACAGGCGCTGCAGATAAAATTGGTTATCAGGGCTGTTACACAGTTGGCTTTCTCCTTGCACTTCTGTCTTTTTTCCTGCCTTTATGGCTGCCTGCCAGCTCTGGCGATCACTGGCAACTGACTCCCACGACTTGTGGTCAATGTCACAGGACATCATGTCGCGTTTGCAGACATCTTTAAAGCGAAGACAGGGACGGCCGGCGGGTCTGATACCAGTGATGAGCTCGCTGTATAATGAGTCCTTGGGGATCCTGACATTTTCCATGCGGCTCACATGGCCAAGCCATCTCAAGTGCCACTGGCTCAGTAGGGTGTATCTGCTGGGGAAATTGGCCGCCTCGAGGACTTCTGCATTGGAGATACAGTCCTGCCACCTAATGCCAAGGATTCTCGGAGGCAGCGAAGATGGAATGAGTTGAGACATCGTTCTTGGATGACATACGTTGTCCAGGCCTTGCTGCCATAGAGCAAGGTACTGAGGACACAGGATTGAAACACTCGGGATTTTGCGTTCCGTGTCAGTGCGCCATTTTCCCCACACCCTGTTGGCCAGTCTGGACATTGCAGTGGACGCCTTTCCCATGCGCTTGTTGATTTCTGCAATGAGGGACAGGCTACTGGTGATAGTTGAGCCTAGGTAGGTGAACTTTTGAACCACTTCCAGAGCCTGGTCGCCGTTATTGATGGATGGAGCATTTCTGATATCCTGTCCCATGATGTTCGTTTTCTTGAGGCTGATGGTTAGGCTAAATTTGTTGCAGGCAGCCGCAATCCTGTCGATGAATCTCTGCAGACACGCTTCTGTGTGGGATGTTAATGAAGGATTGTCAACAAAGAGGAGCTCCCTGATGAGGACTTTCCGTACTTTGGTCTTCGGTCTAAGACGGGCAAGGTTGAACAACCTGCCATCTGATCTTGTGTGGAGGAAAATTCCTTCTTCTGAAGACTTGAATGCATGTGAGAGCAGCAGTGAGAAGATCCCAAAGAGTGTAGGTGCGAGAACACAGCCCTGTTTCACGCCACTCAGGATAGGAAAGAGGTCTGATGAGGCACCACTATGCTGAATTGTGCCTTTCATATTGTCATGGAATGAGGTGATGATACTTAGTAGCTTTGGGGGACATCCGATCTTTGCTAGTAGTCTGAAGAGACCACGTCTGCTGACGAGGTCAAAGGCTTTGGTGAGATCAATGAAAGCAACGTAGAGGGGCATCTGTTATTCGCGGTATTTCTCCTGTAGCTGGCGAAGGGAGAACTGCATGTCAATGGTGGATCTCTCTGCGTGAAAGCCACACTGTGCCGCAGGGTAGACACGCTCAGCCAGCTTCTGGAGTCTGTGTAAAATGATTCGAGCGAAGACTTTCCCCACCTTGCTGAGCAAGGAGATTCCACGGTAGTTGTTGCAGTCACCATGGTCACCCTTGTTCTTATAGAGGGTGATGATATTGGCATCACGCATGTCCTGTGATACTGCTCCCTCATCCCAGCACAGGCAAAGCAGTTCATGGAATGCTGAGAGTATAGCAGGCTTGGCACTCTTGATTATTTCAGGGGTAATGCTGTCCTTTCCAGGGGCTTTTCCGCTGGCTATAGAATCAATGGCATCACTGAGTTCCGATTTGGTTGGCTGTTCGTCCAGCTCATCCATGACTGGCAGAGACTGGGTGGCATTGAGGGCAGTATCGGTGACATTTTCCCTGGAGTACAGTTCTAGGTAGTGCTCCACCCAGCGGTCCATTTGCTTGCATTGGTCAATGATCGTTTCCCCTGATTTAGACTTGAGGGGGGGGCGATCTTCTTGATGGTTGGCCCAAAACCTCTCTCAATGCCATCATCAATTCCTCTGATGTTTCTGGTGTTGCAGGCCAGCTGAATACGACTGCATAGGTGTTGCCAGTAGTCATTTGCACAGCGCCTGGCTGTTCTTTGTGCAAGGCTTCTGGCTACTTTAAGTGCTACGGATGTTAACTCGCTGGGGGCTTTCTTGTAGTTCAACAGTGCAATGCGCTTAGCGGCTATGACAGGTTCCAGCTCTTCAAAGTGAGATTGAAACCAGACTGCATTCTGCTTCTCACGTTTGCCAAAGGTGGTCATTGCTGAGTCATAGATGGCATCTCTGATGTGGGCCCACTTCATCTCTGCATCGCCTGCAGGAGTGTTTTGAAAGGCTTTTTCAAGTGAATTTAGAAACTTATGTAACAGCTGTGGATAAGAAATTCTGTTAGTGTTGATGCGAGGGCGGCTCTTCTGCTTGGAGTGATGTAACTTCTTTGGTTTGAGTCTAACTTTGCTGCACACCAGGGAGTAGTCGGCGACGCAGTCCGCACTGTGGAAGCTGCGTGTGATTTGGACACTGTTTATAGAGACTCGCCTTGCGACGATGAGGTCCAGCTGGTGCCAACGACATACAGGACATACCCGGGCAAATTTTCCACATTGCCAGGTAGATGCCAGTGTTGTAGCTGTTCTGCGACAGCTTGGCTAGGGGCGCGGCAAGTTCTGGAACACAGGTCATCAGTACTATTGTCGGAACATTGTCAGAGCCCATCTCTTCCTTTTTCTCTTTGGCCTCCTTGTCTCGAAAGACAATGGGTAGCACCTAGAGGTGGTCAGTGGTTTGTGGAGCAGCACCTGGAGTGGCTATAAAGGCTAACTCGAGAGTGACAGACTCTTCCACAGGCGCTGCAGATAAAATTGGTTATCAGGGCTGTTACACAGTTGGCTTTCTCCTTGCACTTCTGTCTTTTTTCCTGCCTTTATGGCTGCCTGCCAGCTCTGGCGATCACTGGCAACTGACTCCCACGACTTGTGGTCAATGTCACAGGACATCATGTCGCGTTTGCAGACATCTTTAAAGCGAAGACAGGGACGGCCGGCGGGTCTGATACCAGTGATGAGCTCGCTGTATAATGAGTCCTTGGGGATCCTGACATTTTCCATGCGGCTCACATGGCCAAGCCATCTCAAGTGCCACTGGCTCAGTAGGGTGTATCTGCTGGGGAAATTGGCCGCCTCGAGGACTTCTGCATTGGAGATACAGTCCTGCCACCTAATGCCAAGGATTCTCGGAGGCAGCGAAGATGGAATGAGTTGAGACATCGCTCTTGGCTGACATACGTTGTCCAGGCCTTGCTGCCATAGAGCAAGGTACTGAGGACACAGGATTGAAACACTCGGGCTTTTGCGTTCCGTGTCAGTGCGCCATTTTCCCCACACCCTGTTGGCCAGTCTGGACATTGCAGTGGACGCCTTTCCCATGCGCTTGTTGATTTCTGCAATGAGGGACAGGCTACTGGTGATAGTTGAGCCTAGGTAGGTGAACTCTTGAACCACTTCCAGAGCCTGGTCGCCGTTATTGATGGATGGAGCATTTCTGATATCCTGTCCCATGATGTTCGTTTTCTTGAGGCTGATGGTTAGGCTAAATTTGTTGCAGGCAGCCGCAATCCTGTCGATGAATCTCTGCAGACACGCTTCTGTGTGGGATGTTAATGAAGGATTGTCAACAAAGAGGAGCTCCCTGATGAGGACTTTCCGTACTTTGGTCTTCGGTCTAAGACGGGCAAGGTTGAACAACCTGCCATCTGATCTTGTGTGGAGGAAAATTCCTTCTTCTGAAGACTTGAATGCATGTGAGAGCAGCAGTGAGAAGATCCCAAAGAGTGTAGGTGCGAGAACACAGCCCTGTTTCACGCCACTCAGGATAGGAAAGAGGTCTGATGAGGCACCACTATGCTGAATTGTGCCTTTCATATTGTCATGGAATGAGGTGATGACACTTAGTAGCTTTGGGGGACATCCGATCTTATCTACTAGTCTGAAGAGACCACGTCTGCTGACGAGGTCAAAGGCTTTGGTGAGATCAATGAAAGCAACGTAGAGGGGCATCTGTTATTCGCGGTATTTCTCCTGTAGCTGGCGAAGGGAGAACTGCATGTCAATGGTGGATCTCTCTGCGTGAAAGCCACACTGTGCCGCAGGGTAGACACGCTCAGCCAGCTTCTGGAGTCTGTGTAAAATGATTCGAGCGAAGACTTTCCCCACCTTGCTGAGCAAGGAGATTCCACGGTAGTTGTTGCAGTCACCATGGTCACCCTTGTTCTTATAGAGGGTGATGATATTGGCATCACGCATGTCCTGTGATACTGCTCCCTCATCCCAGCACAGGCAAAGCAGTTCATGGAATGCTGAGAGTATAGCAGGCTTGGCACTCTTGATTATTTCAGGGGTAATGCTGTCCTTTCCAGGGGCTTTTCCGCTGGCTATAGAATCAATGGCATCACTGAGTTCCGATTTGGTTGGCTGTTCGTCCAGCTCATCCATGACTGGCAGAGACTGGGTGGCATTGAGGGCAGTATCGGTGACATTTTCCCTGGAGTACAGTTCTAGGTAGTGCTCCACCCAGCGGTCCATTTGCTTGCATTGGTCAATGATCGTTTCCCCTGATTTAGACTTGAGGGGGGGGCGATCTTCTTGATGGTTGGCCCAAAACCTCTCTCAATGCCATCATCAATTCCTCTGATGTTTCTGGTGTTGCAGGCCAGCTGAATACGACTGCATAGGTGTTGCCAGTAGTCATTTGCACAGCGCCTGGCTGTTCTTTGTGCAAGGCTTCTGGCTACTTTAAGTGCTACGGATGTTAACTCGCTGGGGGCTTTCTTGTAGTTCAACAGTGCAATGCGCTTAGCGGCTATGACAGGTTCCAGCTCTTCAAAGTGAGATTGAAACCAGACTGCATTCTGCTTCTCACGTTTGCCAAAGGTGGTCATTGCTGAGTCATAGATGGCATCTCTGATGTGGGCCCACTTCATCTCTGCATCGCCTGCAGGAGTGTTTTGAAAGGCTTTTTCAAGTGAATTTAGAAACTTATGTAACAGCTGTGGATAAGAAATTCTGTTAGTGTTGATGCGAGGGCGGCTCTTCTGCTTGGAGTGATGTAACTTCTTTGGTTTGAGTCTAACTTTGCTGCACACCAGGGAGTAGTCGGCGACGCAGTCCGCACTGTGGAAGCTGCGTGTGATTTGGACACTGTTTATAGAGACTCGCCTTGCGACGATGAGGTCCAGCTGGTGCCAACGACATACAGGACATACCCGGGCAAATTTTCCACATTGCCAGGTAGATGCCAGTGTTGTAGCTGTACTGGAACAGCTTGGTTAGGGGCACGGCAAGCTCTGGAGCACAGGTCTTCAGTACTATTACCGGAACATTGTCAGGGCCCATAACCTTTGCAGTATCCAGTGCCTTCAGTCGTTTCTTGAAATCACGTGGAGTGAATCAAATTGGCTGAAGACTGGCATTTGTGATGCTGTGGACTTCAGGAGGAGGCCGAGATGGATCATCCACTCGGTACTTCTGGCTGAAGATTGTTGCAAATGCTTCAGCCTTATTTTTTGCACTGATGTGCTGGACTCCACCATCATTGAGGATGGGGATATTTGTGGAGCCACCTCCTCCAGTTAGTTGTTTAATTGCCCACCACCATTCATGATGGGTTGTGGCAGGGCTACAGAGTTTAGATCTGACCCATTGGTTATGGGATTGCTTAGCTCTATCGCATGCTGCTTATGCAGTTTGGCACGCAAGTAGTCCTGGGTTGTAGCTTCACCAGGTAGACACCTGATTTTGAGTTATGCCTGGTGCTGCTCCTGGCATGCCCTCCTGCACTCTTCATTGAACCAGGATTGGTCTCCCAGCTTGATGGTAATGGTAGAATGGGGGATATGCCGGGCCACGAGGTTACAGATTGTGGTTGAGTACAATTCTGCTGCTGCTCATGGCCCACAGCACCTCATGGACGCCCAGATTTGCATTGCTAGATCTGTTCAAAATCTATTACATTTAGCATGGTTGTAGTGCTACACAACACGATGGTGGATATCCTTAATGTGAAGACAGGACTTCGTCTCCACAAGAATGGCACGGTGGTCATTCCTACCAATACTGTCATGGACAGATGCATCTGTGGCAGGCAGATTGGTGAGGATGAGATCAAGTATGTTTTTCCCTCACCACTGACGCAGACCCAGTCTAGCAGCTATGTCCTTTTGGACTCAGCCAACCCGGCCAGTAGTGGTGCTACCAAGCCACTCTGGGTGATGGACATTGAAGTCCCCCACCCAGAGTACATTCTGCACCCTTGCCACCCTCAGTGCTTCCTCCAAGTGCTGTTCAACATGGAGGAGTACTGATTCATAAGCTAAGGGAGGGTGGTAGGTGGTAATCAGCAGGAGGTTTCCTTGCCCATGTTTGACCTGATGCCATGAGACTTCATGGGGTCTGGAGTCAATGTTGAGGACTCCCAGGGAAACTCCCTCCCAACTGTATACCACTGTGCTACCACCTTTGCTGGATCTGTTCTGCCGGTGGGACAGAACATACCCAGGGATGGTGATGGCAGTGTCTGGGACATTGTCTGTCAGGTATGATTCCGTGAGTAAGATTATGTGAGGCTGTTGCACAGCTCTCCCAACTTTGGCACATCCCCCAGATGTTAGTAAGGAGGACTCCGCAGGGTCAACAGGGTTGAGTTTGCTGTTCTCATTTCCAGTGCCGAGGTCGATGCAGGGTGGTCCGTCCAGTTTCACTCCTTATTGACTTGGTAGTGGTTAGATACAAGATTCAGAGGGCATTTAAGAGTGAACTACATTGCTGTCGGTCTGGTGTCACATGTAGACCAAACCAGGTAAGAACAACAGGTTTCCTTCCCTAAAGGACATTAGTGAATCAGATGTGTTTTTACAACAATCAACAATGGTTTCACGGCCATCATTAGATTAGCTTTTTTTAAATTCCAGATTTATTAATTGAATTCAAATTCCACCTTCTGCTGTGGTGGGATTCGAACCCATGTCCCCAGATCAATACCCTGGGTCTCTGGGTTACTAGTCCAGTGACAATACCACTACGCCACCGCCTCCTCCAATAGAACAAGAAATTGTTTAAGTACTATCCTACCCCTACTTGGGCAACTGAACAAAATAGGACGACAAGAGACGTTCTGCTGCAGGGATGTAGGGAGAGAGGAAATGCTGTAGTTTGCCCACATCCTGTAGGTGCAGAGAATAAGGCTGTGTGTGGATTTAACGCAACTTTGATTTGTACTATTGAAATTTCCAGTGCAGAGGATGAGCCAACCCAAATGGCATACTGCAGACCAAGAGAACACTGCGTAACCACCAGCGAAACATCATTCTCCTCCGGCCCTATCAATGGCATGAGCTTCTGTTTCAGACCAGAAGCCCCAACAACCATCAGACATGCGTCAATAACATACATGCATCCTCTGCAAAAGGAACAAATAAATGTGACTGACACCACCAAAGGACGAATTGACAAGTTATCTGGAACACGACGGAGTATCCATTCCCCGACTACCAGAGCAACTGGTGGGATTACGGAAGGAGGCCCAAGGGGCGATAAAGCAGTTTCACCAGATACGTCAAGAACTACAACAGCTAGAGCACCAAGTGGAGGCCAAGTTGGCAGAAAGACTGTGGCGGCAGAGACTTTGGGACTGGAGTAATAATGTGGAGATACACCCTAGTCTTCAATAATTTAACTGTCAGCGATGCATGTCAATTTGAAGCATTTATCAAGCTATTTATATGTGGAGGCTAATTTAGCTAACAAGGTTCCATTAACTAAAATCAGTTCGCATAATCTAAACCGTGTACTAACATTATATCAAACCAGAAGAACTAGCCAAGGCTGTCACAGAGTATATTAAAGAACGATCTAGCCTCATTTTCCAGTGAATTCCATTTTATTTGCAGCAGCGTGCCTAAAAGTACATCATAAATCTAATTGTTACAGGAAAGCATATGCTCTGCATATCACAACTTCAAACGCTTGATTTCAATTACAGATGCATTCAGACTGTCTCCCCCCCTTTGTTTCTTATAAGCAGATTTTCAAAAGTGCCTTCAACATGCAAACATTATCATCTAATCTTTCAGCAATCAGAGAGTAAGCTCCTGCATTCATTCTGTAGCAGCAATCTGCCACAGGCACCTATATATTTTGACTATGTCCCTATCTGTGGTGTAATCCTCTGTTCTCAGTCTGATCGGTTTATTTGATAGAACAGACTGTTCAGCAGATGTCAGTAAACCCCATGTGAAGCAAATTAAAAACTACATTGGCAAATAATTTTTCAGAGGCTTAGAATGATTGAAACTGGACAAATCTTCATCTAATCATTAGAATTAACACTCTTTTCCCACATCAACTAGTTTTATGGATGTCCTGTTTGTTTGCTTGACTTGACTTCTGCTCTGCCTAATCAGATTTGGTGAGGTTGCAGCATTAAGGCCATAGCCAACCAGTCACCAATTTTAATAATGGAACAGGGAGCTCATTAAAGCTTGGAGGAAGAGCAATGCACTTCAACTAACTCCAACATTCTTAAATCAAGCACAAACTCTGCTAGACCATCACCAATGCCATTAATTTAATGGAAATGGTTGAGCATTCTTTAAAGACAAAATATTTTGGACAACATTTTCTAATAAATAAATAAGAATTTTGAGTTGGATTTTACCAGCACTTTGTTCCGTTCATTTTATTTTAATGGTTTGCTCATTCAGAATTAATTTTTCAATCCAAACGTCTATACTCGGAAGCTATGGCTATTAACCATGCAATCAAAATCGTACATTTTACCTAACAGTATATTAATATTCATGAATATACCTACAGTACAACAGTGACTACACTTTAAAAGTACTTCACTGGCAGTGAAGTGCTTTAGGTCATCCTGAGGTCGTGAAAGGTGCTATATATAAATGCAAATCCTTCTTTGAATATGTAACCAAATTAGACCAAAAGTAGGTTAAGATTTTATTGTTCCTGTGATGAAAGCAAGCTCAGAGTTGAAGTAAATGATTTACGAATGCTGGTCCTCGTCAATTTGATATTTAACAAGTATATTTGAAATTGATCATAAGTGACATAGGATTACAAAACAAACACTAAAATCAATCCAGTAGTTATGACTGGGTAATGTTATCCACTAGAGGGCAGGGCAGTTCACAATCTGTTCAACAGCTACCTTAGCCTGTATTGGTCAAAGCCATGTTCCAAATCCCTTGTATTACCTTAAACATGGAAAATACAACTAAAGAAATGGGAAGGAACTAAATAATAGATGTATCTTTTTTTTTTTAATTAATTATTTTAAATAAGGGAATCATTTGTAGAACAGAAAGTCACCAATCTTAAAACAAAATAGCTTTTCTCAGAATGGTGAAGATCTCCAGAGCACAGCTAAGGAATAATGAGAAAGAAAAACAAACACAAACTTCCCTTCCCTGAGATCCATGGGAGACAGCCAAGGGAGAAAAAAAAAGAGAGATGGGGCTGAATTTTGTGACTGGGGCGGGGATCTGATGCCACGATGGAAAGTCAGGAGCAACCCTGCCTTGACCATTCAGGGCACCCCCACCGCTACGCATTTTTCAGCACCCAGGCAATTCTTCTTTGGCCTCCTTATCTCGAGAGACAATGGATAAGCGCCTGGAGGTGGTCACTGGTTTGTGAAGCAGCGCCTGGAGTGGCTAGAAAGGCCAATTCTAAAGTGACAGGCTCTTCCACAGGTGCTGCAGAGAAATTTGTTTGTCGGGGCTGTTACACAGTTGGCTCTCCCCTTGTCTTTTTTCCTGCCAACTACTAAGTCTCTTCGACTCGCCACACTTTAGCCCTGTCTTAATGGCTGCCCGCCAGCTCTGGCAATTAACTGCCTGCTATTGGGGCTCCCGTCCCTTTGAGAAATGACGGGAGCCTGCCTCCAAGAGCTGCCAGCCAATCGGAAGGCTGACAGCTCTTCAATCTCACCAGCACCACCATAAGCAATAGCCATTTCTGGGACTGCACCCACCCAGGAGACCCCTCCGTGGGCTAGAGTGCCAGATCAGGAGGCCCCCCCAATGTTCCCAGGAAGGTCACCTGCGGACAGCGGCGGTGGGAAGAGGCCCTTAAAGTAGCCACTTAAGGACCGCAACTGGCCTCTGAACAGGAAGGCCGCCCTCCATCTTCCCTGCTACTGATAGAATTCTACGGTGCCAGGAAGGTGACAGGTACTCCACCCCCGCCATCCCTCGCCATTTTACAACCTCCACCCACACCTCCCAGACTGTCCCCAGAAGGCTGGTAAAATTCAGCCCAGAGTGTGCAGGCACAATCAAGAGACAGTAACAGAGAAAGAGATGAGAATGAGAACAAGACAGGCCAGAAGAGGAAGGAGGAGAGGAAAGGGTGAAAGTGTGATCCAGTCTGATTACCCATCCAGTTGCTTGACCCAAATAGTCAAAATTTATATATGTACAAAGTTAGCACAAGCTGTGGATAACGTTTTGCTGTCAGCTGCTATCTTGTTGAACCAGAAAAAGCCTAGAGCACTGTGAACTTAGATTTGTTGCACTAAACATACTGAATTGCAACAGAATAAACCATTTATGTTGCTGTCAGTAGCAGTCTAAAGTTACTGCCAAAATAAATAAGTTGCCATTAGTGTTGCTGGAGGTGATGTGCATCATCAAAAGTGGTAAATGCCTTTGACAGCAACCACTGTTTGTTATTAGAGGCCCAGGTGACAGTAGATGGGCAAGAGACTGAAGTGCTCAGGCCTTTGAGGAAGTTTGACAACTGCTGAGCTTTACAGACTTTCTCTAAAAATTGTTTTCCCTTTGTGTAATATCTAGCAAGCATTAACAAAGCTTGCACACATGCAAGTAGAAGCACAACTTCATTGTGAAAGCCATTTGAATACAACACACATACGAAATTCATGCATTCATTAAACACCAAGAGGTGAAAAATCCACCCATCTGCCACAACAAAATTAGTAATAGAATACTACATAACTTGTAAGAGTCTGTGCGCTGGCCATGGAACCATTTTGTGTGGTTAAAAAAAAAAACTTGCATTGATAGAGCTCCTTTTACCATCTCAGGACTTCCTAAAGCACTTTATAGCCAATGAAATACTTTTTGTAGGGTAGTCACTGTTGTAAAGTAGGAAATGCGGCAGCCAATCTGCACACAAGCTCTCACCAACAGTAAATATGATAATGACCAGATAGTCTATTTTAGTGATGTTGATTCGAGGATGAACATTGGCCAGGACAATTCTCTTTAATATACATACATTATTCCTAATCGTGTACTGCATATTAGTCTAGGGTTCAAGGAAACTTTAGTAATGTGGCCAATATGATAGAAAGGGAAAATAAAAGATTCACAGGGATCTATTTGCGGGCCTTACTGTATAAATTATTTTACTAAATTCTACTTCACAGTTTGATATAATCAGAAATTTTCTATCATTTTAGAAATGGTAATAAGCTTTGTGGTGAACTCAAGATAATGTAGTCATGACTTGAACAGATCGATCCAAGTCTTAATATTAAAAAACAAGCTGGTTCTATCTGATCCTGTAAATCTGTATACTAAGGTTACCACTGAAATAAGGGCAACCCTATTAAAATTACAAAAGTTTCAAAATCCCTTTGAGTATCAATATTGATTATGCCAAGAAGCAAGTAGTTCAAAGGGTACAACTGTTCAGTCAGATAACGCACTACCTCCCCCTTCAGCAATGCAAAAATCTTGTTTAATGTACATGTATTATTCCCAATCGCACACTGCATATTAGTCGAAGGTTAAAGGAAACTTTAGTAACATCAAGGGATACAGGATACTGCACAATTTTAGAAGATGCTGTTTCGCAGCATTATGGCACATTTAGTAAATTGGACATAAGGCTACTTAAGAGATGGGATAAAATATCAAACCTTGAATTTGTTTAATGCAATATTTTAATAATACAGCAATCCATTATCTGACACCGAGATATTTTAGCCAGTAAAACTGAATTTAGCAGTGTCCAGATAAGTAAGAGATGAATATTTATTTCCCTGGCTTTCGATGAATTATTTAGAGAGGGTGGAGATTATCATTTCCTATTCACATTTTAAATATTTAGACTAATTATTAGCTCATGGTGCACATGTCATGTAGGTCACTATGGTTTAAAATGAGCTTTCATTTTTGATTGAATGTGTTACTTTTTTTTTAAAAAAAGTTTAGCATTTATTTCAGTATACAGCCTGGCTGAAAATCAGAACACATATCATCTAAATGGAATATCACAACAATATAAAATAGTATGTTAGATGCTATCTGCTTGTATTCCTTTTAAATACACTGAAATAAATAAGTGGCTAAGAATCCTAGCTTTCCTTCGAACTAAATCCTTTCTAAATAAACTGGAAGTCAGGACCTTTTATCTAGAACTGACAGGTTCAGTATAGTTGGGTTTGAATTTCAAGAATCAAAATCAACATAACGTTCTGCTTCGACATAAAACCTCTGAAAATCTGTCTGAGCAAAGAAGATTTCAGTTGTTCCACTTAATGGTTTGCACATATTCTATAATTCAGTACATTCTTCTATTTTTCTTTATAATTACTTCTTATTCAACTACACATTTGGAAAACTTGCTGTATTATCTATATTCACAACAAGGTCCTTTTGATGTCTTCCCAGGACCAGGATCTTTGCTAGGAATGGCATCTGCAGCAGTGACCGAGTCTCTCAAATTCATCAGGAAACAACTAACACAGAAAGAATTAACAGTATTATTCAAAGAAAAAATATGAATTTACTCCTTAGCATCCACCAAAAATTTACTTGCCCCCATTGCACATTACATAGGATTATATTACATAGGATATACAGCACAGAAACTGGCCATTCAGCCTAATTAATACATGCTGCCGTTTATGCTCCACTCAAGCCTCCTGGCTTTCCTCCTCTAACTCTTATCAGCATAACCACCTATTTCCTTCTTCCTCTTATGCTTATCTAGTCTCCCCTTAAATGTATCTGTACTATTTGCTTCAACCACTCCCTGAAACAAGCAATGAGTTCACTTTTCTATTGGCATCTATTGGTATATTCTTTATATTTGCCAATTTTCTCCTGCCCTGAAAGCAGAGTTTCATGCACAGGTGTACAGTTCCACAGATGCTGGCAGCTATCTTGCCCCTCAGCCAAGTGGTAGCTTTTCTTGCATGGGTCTAGACAGTGAGAATCAACTGGTAGTTGAACCTGGGACCTTGAGGTCTGCTGGCTTAGTGCTACATTGGGTGGCAGCTTTATCTAATTTGCCTTAAAGTTCGGCCCTCTTGGAAAAATTAACATAAGTTCAACATAGAATTATTTTTGGGTCAATCTTCAGGAGTCTGATTAGCTGGAAATTGTAATTTGGAACCTTTTTTAGCCAATCAAATGTCAATTTTTCAAGTCCAAACTCAGACGACCACTCCGTCATCAGTGAGAGATTTTTCCATTCAGCATAACAGCGATTCTGTTTACTCTCTGAATGAAATTAATGATTAATCAAATTGGGCCAATGCCAACTAAGAACAATGCTGAGATTGCCCAGCAAAGTTAAAAGTAGAACAGGAAAGAGAACAAACTAAAAAAAATGGAGAAAGAGTGAACACAGTTAAAATATTTACTTATATTTTATGTAATTCTCTATTTTAAGCATTTAAAATTGCAGTACTGAATCTAATTTTGATGTTTGAACAGCTTTATTATGTGCCTGTGTCAGTAACACTGATGTCTTCCATGTATTTTAGAACTATTCAATTCAGCGTCATCTATTTTGTCTTTAGCCAAACAGCATTAGTGCCTAACATCAGATTCTCTTACCCTTATATTTTAAATATACCAATTGTTGGCTTGTACCATGCTTCATCTGAAGTGTAGAACTTTCAAACTTGGATTTGCAAAATACATCAAGAGACTGACTGCAAAGCATCACTCTGCCATAGGTCGTTAGTACATAACTATGATCACTAGCAGGATGAGCATAACTTGATCAGTAATGAACATTTCCATCTTTAAGCTATCTCAATAGCTTCTGAGTTCAACAAGTGATCAACTCAAAGTTTTGGTATTTATGTTTATAAATGTTGAAATTCATAACTAGAGGTTACTTGCTTACTATTCAAGAATTAAGGATGCGGTTCACAAAGGCACAGAGGTGAGAGGCCATTCAGCCCATCCTTGCACAGAAACCTACCCACTAGATTCAAGTAGATCGTGTTTTATCAGATGGAGCCTGTTATTGTTTTTAGAAGTTTATCTACAGAAAGGAGCAGCCCTGAATTTACTGACATGGTCACACAACTCATGTTGCAAACAAAACTGATGAGTAGATAGCTTGGCTATCAACAACTTTTTTTGTGTTAATTTTAGATATGCCTCCAGTCCAAATACTTGAAATACAAATATAAAATTATCTTCATGAAAATTTTTATTTAAAGGTACTTAAAAGTAGGATGTAAATGTACAGTTATTAGTACAAATTAATCAAACTCATACACTGAAAACTCACATTTCTTGGGGACTTAAGATGGAAAGGGATCTACACATGAAGAGTATGCCTACTTCTACAGTTTAACCACTATAGTTGTTAGCAAAAGTAGAATTTTCTAAGTTTATTTTATTCCAAATATCTATTTTTCCTGCCTGACTTTAATACTTGGCTAGATTTAATTAAAGTAGGTGAGGCATTTCACTGGTATAGTTTCATTCTTACAGATGGATAGTATCACTTTAATGGCAAAGTGTTGCATTATAAAATATGAAATAATTTTTCCACCTTCCTACTTTCTCCCCAATCCCACTCAATCCTTTCACTCTCGAGCAATGTATCTAATTGCCTCTTGTAAACATTTATACTATCTGGTTCAGTGGTTTTCCTGGTAACTTATTCTAGAACTCCATTAACCTTTTGATGAGGAACACGCCACCTGATTTCCCTCTTTTACTCCTAAGTTGTGTCTCCTAGTATTTGAAGCTTTCCCCAGAAAGCACAGTCAACCAAAAATATAGCATAGTTTTCCCTGGGCTATGGCAGCTGTTAATTATTGCTTTTGCATCTGTAACTGCATGCAAATATAAACATTTGTTTCATAATAAAGTGAATTCGTGCAGCTGACAGAGATGTCCCAGTATTAATGCTTTGCAGCTAACTACTTTATTGTGCTTGGAAAGCTCAATTACATAACACTAACAATTTTTATGAAGACCAAGTGGAAAGGTATTATAATAAGCATGTAATTGCATTCATCTTACTCCAGATCTTACTGGTCAGTCACATGGTAATTGATCCGAAGTAATATAAAAGACTAAATTATACTTAATAGGAATAATTATGTTACACCATTAATCAGCACTTTAAACATAAGGAATTAAAGAAAAAGGTACTTGAATTTACATAGCACCTTTCATGACCTCAGAATGTCACAAAGTGCATTACAGCCAATTGAGTACTTTCTTCTTCAAGCATAGTCCCTGTGTTAACACTGGAAAACTCGGTAGTCATTTTGCACACAGTAAATTCCATGAACTGCAATAAGATTAAGGCATAAATATTGGCTAGGATACTGGGGCAATGCCACCCACAAACAAATATAGTTAGTACAATTCATCACCGTACTAGAGATTCTCTCATTTATGGAGTACAATTACATCCAAAACTGACTTAATACTCTGCAATAAGTTCCATCACCTTCATCTACTTTTACTCTAAGAGGCACAGAGGAGCTATATGACAAACATGTTTAGTGTGATTTCCTTTAAAATATTCACAGAAAACTAAATTAACCTCTCCCTCAAAAAAAAACAGTACTCAACTTTTCCTGGAACATGTCTCTATAAGCTCCGTTTGAAAAAACAATAGCCAGAATTTTACGTTGTGGCGGAGGTCCTGCTTACTGGATTAAAAGTCAGGGGCGAGCCTGCCTCCACCAGGCCTCGGAAGCCATGCTACAATTTTACGTGGTTCAGGCCCTTAATTGGCCTAGCTCAGGACTTCCATCCAACTGGAGGCAATAAGTTCCACCTCCAAGAGCTGCCGGCCAATCAGAGAGCCAGCAGCTCCTCAGTCCCAGCAGCGCCACTGGGAGCGGTGGCCACTGCTGGCACTGCACTCAGCAAGAGGAGCAGGAATGGATGTCAGCCCCGAAAAATGAGTGGGGTTTTGAGCCTCACGGGGGACAATCAGCTGGGCCCCAGCAAGGGGGTAGGGGTTTGATCGAGGGTGGGGGTAGGGGTTGATCGAGGGCGGGGGTAGGCGTTTTCCCGCACGGATGGCATGTTCTGCTGGGGGCCCCTCTGTGGGGCATATGGTGCCCAATCAGGAGGGCCCTCCCCAGCCCATAAGGAGGCAGGTTTAACCAGGCATCTCCCCAGCTGGCAAGGTGCCCGGCCGCTGCTGGTAATATACCAGCAGCAGTAGGTGGAGGCCTTTATGGGAATTAATTGGCCACTTAAGGGCCTCAATTGGCCTGGGATTGGCGGTCTGTTTGTCACCTCCCCCGCTGCTGGTAAAATAGCAGTGGGGGCGGGTAGGTTATGGGAATGACACCCCCGCCTCCCACATGATTTTATGCGCCTGCCCACATCCCCGCCTCTCCCAGCCTGTTCCTGGGGAAGCATAAATTCCAGCCAATGTTTCCAAAAATCAAGTATCAGGAAAAAAAAGAATGCTAGAGCTTCCTAATTGTACATCAATTGTTGATTTTTCTTTAAATGCTATCTTCTGTCCTACTTAGGAGACTATAGTTCTCACAGCATTATTTATCTAATGTTAATGTTAAATACTGGTAATGGAAGAAAGTGAAGAGCTATGTTCAGCTCTTTACCAGAATTTTTTTTTGTCATACTGATGGCATCTGGAGTCAATTTTAAGGAAAGGGTTCAAGGGTGGGAGAGAAATGTAAGACATTGTTTTATTGCATCTGGAAAGCTTCTTTATGACATCACTTTTTTAAAATAAAACTACCTGGGATGAATGAAAGGATCTGTTTGTTAATTCTGCAGTGCTGGGTTTATCCATATTCTGTATTTCTCTATCTAATTGTCACAACTGATTAACCTCAACACTCTCATCCCATGAATGAATAAAAAAAGATGGTGTTACTGCAGTTGTATAAGGCCTTGGTGAGATCATTCCTGGAGTAAGGTTTGGTCTCCTTACTTAAGGAAGGATATACTTACCTTAGAGGCAGTGCAATGAGGGTTCACTAGGCTGATTCCTGGAATGAGGGAGAGATTGGCTACACTAGGTCTATATTCCCTGGAATTTAGAAGAATGAAAGGTGATCTCATTGAACATATTAAATTCTTAAGGGACTGGATAGGGCAGATGCTGGAAGGATGTTTCCCTCGGCTGGGGAGTCTAGAACTAGGAATCACAGTCTCAGCCTAAATGGCCAACCCCTTTTTCTGAGATAAGTAGATATTTCTTCACTCAAAAGGTTGTGATCCTTTGGAATTCTCTACCGCAGACAGCTGTGGATGCTCAGCCATTGAATACACTGAAGTTAGAGACTGATAGATTTTTAGTACTAAGGAAATTGAGGGACCTGGGGATAGTGCAGGAAAGTGTAACTGAGGTTGAAGATCAGTCATGATCCTATTGAATGCCATAGCAGGTCCAAAGGGACGAATGGCCTACTCCTCCTATTAATGTTCTTATAATTTAACCAAAGCTACTTGATTTTCTTTTTAAGACTTTGCATTCAACAGTGAAATTAAATTATGCATAGTTTAGGGATTTTAGCACAGATTTTCAAATTACTGGCATTATGAAAGTTCTAAGCAAATGCTCAGATTAGAGCAAATAAGACAAAATAGGATTGGTCACTGTAATTTAAAAAAAGTACATTGTAGCTAACCTTTATACTGTTTCTCTCACAAAGGGAGATGAATTTGTCTGTGGAGTTTTTTTTGGGGGGGGGGGGGGGGAGGGGGGAGGTGGAGGGTGGTGTCAGGAGAAGATGAAGACCTGCTATAAATTTAGTACAATAACTTTTTCATTTATTGTATTTGTATATTTTATAACCTTTAAAAAGGTTTAAAAAATTGATGTCTCCATATGTGACCACATCTTTAAGCAGCAACATTCCCTCAATTTTTCTCACAGCTGATTAAGGATGTGCAAAATTGCTTAAGAGAAAAAAAGTTAATATAATTTCATGACATAGGAAAAGGGAAGGAGATTAGCTTGCTGATACTTTTCATTGACTATTTGGGTGTTTTTTCCAAAGCTCTTAATTGTTTGGTCTAGATGCATAGCTATTATTGGTTTGACTACTACAGTTTTTTGCTCCCTGGCTGGCACGTGACACATTGGTATATTGATTCTGTAGTAACTCTATTTCAGAAGGTACTGTGATAGTCCCTTGCAGATAATTGAGAGACAATTTGCTGGATCAGTATTCTTGGTTTTCGCTTTGGGCACAACTGGCGATCTGAGCACAAATTGAGCTAAAAACGGCACTAGATTTGAAAAGTATTTTTTTTTTCTCCCCCAAGTTTTTGCTCACTCATTTGTAAAATCTATCAGTAGCCAGCACATATTGGGTTACTTGGAATGTAATATTTTGCAAAAACAAAATTGCGTTAAAAATGTTCTTTGATATATGAAGTGTGGTAACCTGGTGCAGCTTTGTTAATACAGCTGAAAATGGGTTTACCATAAAAAACTTTTTAATTATAGTGTCTAGTCCACAATCCCAGACAATCCACTTTTAAATAACTGAAAATTGCTTTTAATTCTAGACAGAACCATTTAACTGGTTACATTGGCTTACAGTAGTCACTTCCTTAGCACATTAAAAAGTATTTAAATTTTTTTTTAATGTGCCTATTAGTGTCCTTGCACCTAAAAAAAGCTATTTAATTTTAAGAGCCTCTGCAAAGGCCCTCAAATGGAAGTAAATAGCAGAAACGCGCAATGTGATTAATTTGATCACTGGCTGTGGCCAGTTTTGTGGGCAGAGCCTACTTCTAGCACGATGCTTTTTAAACTTGTGCTGAAGACCTTAAAAACTCAATTTGCGTTCCAAAAGTCCTGGATTATTTGCATTAGTTTGGATGCTTTGGGGCAAATTGTGCTGAAAAAAGTGCAATCTTGCAGCAACCTCTGCACCTGATTTGATCCAGTTTGACTGCCCTTGATTTCAGCCTGGATTGCACTGTGCAGCCAGATCAAACCAGCCTGCAATGTTTTCTGCTCAGACTGGCTGGAATTGTGACCAACCATTAAATCTGTAAGAAGCCTCATCAAACTTTCTACTCTAGGTTTTAAGAAACTTCTGAGAGTCTTGCCCAAAAATCAGCTTTACAAAGTTGAGTTTCGTAAGATTATCTGAAATAACAGAAGTTTTCAGGTACAATACAGGAGAATGCATCTACACCAACAGCACCATTTATTTTTTCTTGTTCAGGTTTGTGTTTCTTACACTGGAAAAAACCCTGAATGTTTTGTAATTTCTTTTTTAATTTTGTCCATTCTTTCATTTTCATTGTAATACCATACTTCATGTGACCAAAAAGATTTTAGTTAGTTTGTTTTTGTGAAACAATTTAATATTTTGAGTTTCCAATTTATTATTTAAAAACTGATAAATGAATATTGTACCATGTGGAATTTGCACATGATTTGTGTAGGAACTTCTTACATAATGACTTACTCAGTTTTACTTTGGTGGGAAACAGGCCTAAGATTTTTCAGATGTTTAAGTTCCAAATTTAAATGAGCCTGCCTGGCAGGAATGAGGCGGATTCAAGTTGGATGCACGTTTTACTTCATCTGATTTTATTGTCCATTGAAATCAGTGGAGAGTAAAATTGACTGGGGTGGAAATCCGACCCTTGGAGGATTAAGTTAAAATTGGGGTTTTTGATATTTGGTAGCATCAAAACAGGATCTATGAGCAGTACTACATACATCATATTGCCTCAATAGTCATGATGTAGCCATGTCTGGTGGACCATTTACCTATAAATTAAGCCGTATTACAGTAACAAAAGTGAAACCTACTCAGGTAGCCTTTAGCTAGTTTAAGCCAGAAGTTCTAGCCATGCTCAGTAGAGCAGTGTCAAAAAAATTGCTAGAACAATGTCCTCTGAACCTTGTGTTAAACACCTAATTAATGAATCTTTTAGTGCCCCTGTGAGAGATGGCAGTGGGTGATAAAAACAGTTTTTTTGGAATCCAGATCTCTTTACCCATCATGTATAGCAGCAGAGAAACCCCTCTGTATCTGTGATTGAATGCTTGGATGGCTCTGCACAGGAATAGAGGGGTTTCTCCGCCACTGTGGAGGCTGGGTAAAGAGATCTCCATTATACAACTGCCAGAACTGCAAGTTGTCGAGGGAAAGGAGTCAGGAACTGGCAGCCCTTAAATTGCGGGAGGCTGGCCTGAACTCATTTGGGGCTAGAGTTGGAGAAGGAAGATTGTGAAATGGGTGCTGGAAGCAGAGATGAGGACTGGGGGCTTGAGGGACGATAATAGTTTCTCCTTTTCCCTATTCTCGGCTTTCCCTCTGTGTCAGCTCTCAGGAGGCCTCTTGGTTCTTGGAACTTTTCTCAATAGCCGCTGGCACAAAACCACAAGTAAAAATTCTCAACTACAGGGGACCCAAACGTTTTAAGTTAAATACAGTAACAGTTGTTAAAGTCATATGATGTGATGTCATGCAATCTTATGTCACATGATTAGATGTGCTGCTCAGAGTATTTTGTGATCAAACCTCCAGAAATGCCTCCAACCAGAATTGGCAACCCTTCTCCAGATTCAGGTCCTGATGAGCTACTAACACCTCCCATCCCACACTCCCAGGTACTTCAAACATTAGCGGCTGCAGCACAGAGAAAGGGTAACCTGCACAGAGGTCTGCAGGACTTAGATTCCGCGCCCCCCTCCCCACTACCAGTTTGACTGGGATCTGCCAGGCACTGCAGCCCTGCAGCAGCCAACTCACCCTGTGCCGGCTGCCAACAAAGCAGATCCAAGGATCAGGCAACCCTCCCTCAATGGAAAATGACAATGAACTAGAAAACTGAACAAACAGAAAATGAACTGAAATCACATCCTACTGGCGAGGGCTCCAGAATTAGGCATAATCCCAGGTGAGGGTGGAAAAAAAAAGGAACACAGCAGGACGTACGGCCAATCCTGGAATCTTTGGCTCATCCAATTTACTGTACATAGAACCATTTTGAAAATAAGGATACCTAAAGCAAGTCACATAGGTATAAGATTATGCTGCGTGGCACTAACACTGTGCTCAACAGGATAGATTCAGAATAGACCTAGCAGCTCAAGACTGGGAATCCTTGAGGCACTGTGCACCATCAGCAACAGTGGAATTGTATTCGACCATAATCTGTAAACTCATGGTCCGATATATCCCCCACTCTCCAATTACCATCAAGCCAGGGGATCAATCCTGGTTCAATGAGGAGTGCAGGAGAGCATGCCAAGAGCAGCACCAGGCATACCGAGAAATGAGGTGCCAAAAGCTACAACCCTTGACTACATACATACTAAACAGCACAAGCTGCATGCGGTGGAGCTAAGCGATCCCACAATCAATGTATCAGATCAAAGCTCTGTAGTTTGGCTGCATCCAGTCGTAAATAGTGGTGGACAATTAAACAACTAACTGGAGGAGGAGGCTTCACAAACATCCCCATTCTCGATGAGGGAGCCCAGCACATCAGTGCAAAAGACAAGGCTGATGCATTTGCAACTATCTTCAGGCAGAACAGCCGACTGGGTGATCCATCCTCCTGAGGTCCCCAGCATCACAGGTCTTCAGCCTATTCAGTGTTGCAAGTTGCATGGACTTTGTACATTAAAAGTTTTCTATAGTTCGCAATTTACAAATGTCCATGGTCTCAAGGGGCAGTTTGTATCTATTATAAGGAAAGTTATTTAGGACAGTCAGTAAGTGTCCATTTTTAAGGGGTGCCTGTTAGTAGAGGTATCACTTTACTTGAATTCAATTCAGACAGTACATCAACCAGCATCTTGCTATTAGTCAGGGCCCTTCATTAAGGTACAGACAACCAGACACTCAAGAATTTCTTTCTCCAGTGCTGGATGGCAGGCAGGCTACTTTGACAATGAAAAGCATTGTATATTTGATATAAGAATTGCAAAGGGCCCCAATTATTTCTCACTGACCTTTTTGGAGTCCATATGGACTGTAACTCATGCAGTGCTTTGAACCATTCTGTTGCAAAGACTGATTATAATGCCCTGAGATCTGCCTGTCCTGGAGAGTTTTGTGTACTCAATGCAGACTTGACTCTCTGGTTTCTTTGTTATTGTGCAGGGAATCAAGCAATCCCCTCCCTTCTTCAACAATCTCTAATATTTCAAACATAAACAGGACAGCTGGAGACTTTGCAACCTTTTGCAAGTTATCCTAAGACAATGCAGACACCATTGGAGAGGGCCCACTGCTGGAAGGACTTAATTGCAAGACATACAAATTTTAAATATGTAAATTGGCACAATCATTGAAGAGGACAATAATATTTTGACACAATGACTCAAACAAAGAACTTAATAAGAAAATACAGACTGTGCTTTGATAATTGCAACTCTATTATCAAGATTGCAATGTACGAATACCAATGAAAACATTGAAGCATGTATAAGAACTACATTTCATAAACAGATTGTGTGTCTTCTGATTTCATATTTTGGTGACAACCTATTCATTCATATAGGAAAGATCAGAGTATTATCAAAAATTAAGCATTCAATAGATGATTCAATATTAGTTCATGTACATTTATCCTGTCACAGCAAGACTTAAAATTAGTGGGAATCAGAGAGATCAATTTCCAAGTCAAATCATGTTTCAAAATTACCAGAGTTAATATCAATTTACACAAACATGTTCAATGTTAGTCTTGCTCCCACATTCAACAGGTAATTTATAAAAGTTTTTGAGACAAGGGACAAAATCATTAAAAGATTATATGCAGTAATGCTCGCCAATTGTTGTTCACCTGGAACAACAAAGGTAAATTATTTTTTTAATACTGAATATTTTGAAGGCAAAATGCATAAATTGAAACAGAACTTCTGCAGATCAAATTACACGGTACATTGTTGAGCAATAATTTAAGATCCTGACATTTTGCAGAATGGCATTTCAGTCATAAAAAAAAGCTTGCCAAAAGAAAGAAGAGCTTTTCTCAGGCCTTTCAGGATAAAACATTTCTCGTATATCCAATATATCCAACATATAAAGCAAGGCCGAGAACAAAAGTGGTTTTGCATCTATAAGACATACAGTGTCAACTCTGAAGGTACTAGTTATAGATTCCTTATTTGTAAACAACCATATTGATGCAAAGTATGTGTATTCATGTACTGACAAGCAAAAGATCATGATCATTAATCAATGTAATCAAATCCAAATAACTCAGATAAAACCTGCTACTTGTAAGCTTTTCAATCTAGTAGTCAGCTACATGCGTTTGTTAAACAATCTAAATTATCGGCTCAAGCCACATGTGCAGCTCCATTCAATTGAAACAATACCATACTGCTGATGCATGTCTCGAATGTATCATTTAAAATTAATTTTATGCTTCTCCATTGTTAAAACTAATAAAATCTCATATTACATAAAACACTCTTCACAGTGGCATATAAAATCATTATTAAAGATTATCTATTAAATGCAGACAACCATAATTACATACTCCACCCACAATACCAAATGAATATTTACAATAAAGAGCTTATGAGATGAAAGTCATAGGTTAAACTCATTTTTTTCTGAAAAAATGTTGGTCCAAGAATGCTTTTGCTTTACAGCGCATTACAAAGATATATGAGAACTGGAGATAAAGGGTTGACAAGCCTCGGGAATAGGATTTTATGAAGTTCTTATAATTAGCTTTAAATTATGTTAACATAGTAAGTAATATCATTACATCTGCTTACAATCTTGCTGTTTTGTATCATTAGCCAGTTATCCCAGAATTCTGAAGCATAAAACTTATTTTTATATGGAGTATTGTCATAATTATGGCTCCCAGAATTTTGCAGCACCTTTCCATCGCAGAACAAAGCGAATTCAATGGCAAGAAAATATTGAATTTGCAGTAGAATTATTCATTTCGAGGACGTGTGATATTTGTTGCAGTGAGGCAATATTAAGCATAATGAAAGATGGCTCCAATATATTTTCTAAAGAGAGTGCAACATTCCCTGAATCCCCTAAAAATATATTTTATAACTGCAACACCCATCCCATTTCAAAAATGAATCACAGCCATTTACTTAAACCTACAAAATGTTCTTTTATTGATCCTACTGGCCCCTCTACTTGGATGCAGTTACTAAAAATTACAATTGTCTCATCAAAGTGGGCTTAATACAAGGTCTGAAAGATGCACAAAGAAGCTTAAACCAGGAGTAGTGCAAAGTACCTGCTTCAGATGCATTTAGTTCCTGCTTCAGGAACATTGTGTGCTTATTTGGCCAAGAATCATTATTTTAAAATATTCTAAAATTAGTTTGGTGAAACCAAGACATAATCGCTGAATACCCAATCATTGGCAAAGAATAATGACAACCTAGGCCCTGTGTATTGAGTTAATCCTTTAATCTCGTTGTAACTAGTTTAAATATTTGAAATCCTGTCTCATGCTCCCCATTTGCTCAATACCTGTACACAAAAATGGTCTTAAAAGAAGTGGCTGCAGAGATAGTGAATGCATTGGTTGCAATCTTCCAAAACTCCTTAGTTTCTGGAAAGGTCCCAGCAGATTGGAAAACTGAAAATGTAACAGCTTTATTCAAGAAAGTGGGATGGACAGGGGGTGGGCAGGGGGTGGTGGTGGCAGCAGAAAGCAGGAAACTATAGGCCAGTTAGCCCAACATCTGTCTTTGGAAAAATGCCAGAATCCATTATTAAGGAAGTAGTAGCAGGACATTTAGAAAATCATAATGCAATCAGGCAGAGTCAACATAGTTTTATGAAAGGAAAATCATGTTTGACAAATCTATTAGAGCTCTTTGAGGATGTAACAAGCGGGGTGGATAAAGGGGAGCCAGCAGATGTAGTGTATTTAGATTTCCAAAAGGCATTCATTCACTAAGGTGTCACATAAAAGGTTACTACACAAGATGAGGGCTCATGGTGTTGGGGGTAATATATTAGCATGGATGGTGGATTGGCTAACTAACAGAAAACAGAGTCTCGGAATAAATGGGGCATTTTCAGGTTGGCAAACTGTAACTAGTGAAGTGCCACAGGGATCAATGCTGGGGCCTCAACCATTTATGATCAATATTAATGACTTGAACGAAGGGACTGAGTGTATTGTAGCCAAATCTGCGGACGACACAAAGATAGGTAGGAAAGCAAGTTGTGAGGAGAACACAAAGTGACTGCAAAGAGATATAGATAGATTAAGTGAGTGGGTATAAATGTGGCAGATGAAGTATAACGTGTGAAAGTGTGAGGTTGTCCACTTTGGCAGGAAGAATGGAAAAGCAGATTATTATTCACATGGAGAGAGACTGCAGAATGCTGCGGTACAGAGGGATCTGGGTGTCCTTGTACAGGAATCACAAAGTTAACATGCAGGTACAGCAAGTAATTAGGAAGGCAAATAGAATGTTGGCATTTATTGTAAGGGGAATGGAAAATAACAGTAAGGAAGTCTTGCTACAATTGTACAGGGCATTAGTGAGACTGCGCATAGAGTACTGTGCACAATTGTGGGCTCCTTACTGAAGGAGTAATTATATTTGCATTGGAAGCAGTTCAGAGATGGTGCACTAGGCTGATTCCTGCGATGAAGGGGTTGCCTTATGAGGAAAGGTTGAGTAGTCTGGGCCTATACTCATTGGAGTGCAGAAGAATAAGAGGTGATCTTACTGAAACAGAAGATTCTGAGGGGGGCTGACAGGATAGGTGTTGAGAGGATGTTTCCCTTGTGGTGGAATCTAGGACTAGGGGGGCACAGTTTCAAAATGAGGGGTCTCCCATTTAAAATAGAGATGAGGAGGAATTTTTTCTCTCAGAGGGCTGTCAATGTTTAGAATTCTCTTCCTCAGAGAGCAGGGGAGGTTGGAATACTGAATATATTCAAGGCTGAGTTAGACCGATTTTTGACCCACAGGCGAGTCAAGGTTTTTGGGGGGCAGGTAGGAGAACGAAGTTAAGGCCACATTCAGATCAGCCATGATCTTATTAAATGGCGGAGCAGGCTCGAGGGACCGAATGGCCTACTCCTGCTCCTATTTCTTAAGTAATGTAAAAACAGGTAGTAATTACAGAAACGTCTTTTAACATCATTCCCATATATTTGTGTCACACCTTTATTACAAATTACTTATACTTTTTTTTTAAAAAGTGTGCATAATGACACAGTCCTTTCAAATGTTATATTTCTCATGCATGGAATCCACTGTAGTACTGCAGGGGGTTTGAGACCTTTGATATAGCTTATCACCTAGACAATGTAAAATGATCTACAAAGAGAATTAAGTAATTAGAAAGGGTTTTACTGTACAATGCTGCCCTACTGGAGGTGGTATCCTTTGGCTTAAACTGAGCCCCTCTATCTGTTCAGTGTACTGCAAAAGATCCCATGGTGCCTTTTTTGAATTAGTACAAGGAATTCTCCCAGACTCCTGAACAATATTTATCGCTCAACGAATATTTTCAAAACTGATAGTCATTCAAGTCAATGCAGTCTGTTGGATTTTGTTATGTGCAAATTTCCTGCTGCATTTACCTACAAAAACAACAGCAGCAACTCATCAAAAAGTAATTAATTCACTGTGAAGCTCTTTTAAGCAGGATGTTGAGGATGTAAAAGGTGCAATATAAATGTTGGTCTTCCTTCTTGCTCTACTGGTCGAAGCATCTGGTTGATCTCACCAGATGCTTTGTTCAAATAGTAGTATAGCAAGACGATTCTTCTATGGATAAGGGAAGATTTCAAACTTCATCCAAAACATTGAAAACTGCTTAGTTTCAACTGAGTTATTCACTTTGAATCTGCTGCCTCAACAAATGTGGACCAGAACCATCCCAGTGTTTGAAATATTGTGGATGATGGACGGCCTGATGCAATAATGAAAAATGCACATTTTGTTCCAGATTTTGTAGTCAGCAGCGAATTTTCCCTTTCCCAATGTCTGGTTGAATCCAAGTCAAGGAGATCTACAAGTCTCTAGCAACAATGATGTCATCGAGCAGGATAAGCAGCCAATCACTGAGGTATTCTCTCAAACAACAAACTAGGAAGTAAAATGTACTGAACTTCTCACTTTTAATTAAAATTTTACAGAGAATGAAATAAATAATTGATTAGGCCATACACATGGGATTATGGTATGAGCTGAAATATAAAATTAGTTTTTCAGGGCCAGTGAGGCTGTTGAACAGTGATTATGAACTTAGTCTGCTGTTAAAAACCCAGTCACACCTCATTCAACAAGATGTAATCTTTTCAAGTGTTTTTACAGCAAGACTACTAGTGTAAAAGGGCAAGTTCTTGTCAGTTCAGTGATTTCTATTTGATTGCAGTCTGGGGGACTTCAACAGCACAATCTATGGGGAATTGAAAAATCACTGACAGCTATTTCTGGATTTCTGCATTTAACTGTACATGTGTGGAGACAGTGACATTGACAGTTTTGCCATCATCACTGCCTTTGATTTCCTTTGTTTCTGATCAGACATCAAAGGATACTGAGTTATATTTTGGGAAGCATGTACCTAATCCCCCAGTTCTGTGCAGAATCACTTCTGTTTTGTTTACATTTGAGTAGGAATAGATTTGTTTGTCGGTTACTTTTTATCAATAATTAATAATAAAACAATTATGTAGTTTTTGCCAAAGCTAGATTTATTCTGATGGAGTATTTATTCTACCAATTTCCCAAACCTAGAAGATCATGAGAGGGCTTGTAACATTATCCAGGAATTTCTGTTTGACTCCAGGTTCACTACCTGGATAATTAGTCAGATATTGTGTATATAGGGGCACAACACAGGTTGCAAGGCATGAGTGCTTAGTATGGAATTGGACTTGTATGAATCATGAGGAAAATATCTGAGTAAACACATAAAATAAAACACATATGCATTAAGTGATGGAGGAAGAAATAGTGAGGAATGCAATCAGACAAAAGGAAAGAGGAGGTGCAACAACCACCAGAGAAAATCGAAAAGAGATGTATGAGAGAAGCCAACAAACACAGACTGATCCACCAGAGGATAACCATAATCATAAAGAATTTTAATAGATAATAGATCAGTCCTTTGTGGCAACTTAGAATGTGTTTAATTTAGATTATCAGACAAAAATTGTGAATTTTTGTCCAATGTTCTTTTGGCAACAGGCACTTTAAAATTCAGTCATTGTGCAAAGGGAGTTTAGCAGCCAGCAAAAACTTGCCCTGATGCAATGGTGAAAAGTTTATCTCTGGTCACTGGCTTGGGAAAGAATTTAACACACCATTTTTAAATAACATGTGCAAAATCATATTCTGGGATACAATAGAAACAAATCTATTAAATCAGGGATCGTCAGAAGTTCTATTGAGAAAGCCAGCAAGGCAGTTGAAAATGTTCTTAAAGGCATCATTTGGGATTGAGACATTCCTTTGACAAAGGCAGTAATTTGAGGAATCTCAAAAAGGCAATTTGAAAAGCTCAGAGAGACAGGCTTAGAATTCTAAAGAAATATAAATACCATGTGTGTATTTCAAGGTTACTATCAAAAGATTATATTAGATCTTAAGAGTTTTTTTATTATTTCCCAGTATAAAGTGTAGAGCTAAGGAACAAAAAAGGTGCGGTTACATTGCTTGGTGTTGTCTATGGGCCACCAGCTAGTGGGAAGGACGTGAAGGAACAAATTTGCAAGGAAATTTCAGAGAGGAGCAGAAATTGTAGGGTAGCGATAATGGGGGACTTTAAATATCCAAACATAGACTGGGATAATAACAGTGTAAAGGGCGGTGATGGGCAAGAATTCCTGGTGTGTGTTCGGGAACAGTTTCTACAATAGTTGCTAATCCAATGAGAAAGGAGGCATTGCTAGACCTGGTTCTTGGGAATGAGGTGGGCCAAGTGGATCAAGTATCAGCAGGAGAACATTTAGGGAATAGTGATCATTGTATCATAATGTTTAGGCTGACTATGGAAAAGGACAAAGAGCAATATAGGGTAATAATAATTAACTGGGGGAAGGCCAACTTCAATGGGTTAAGAATGGAGCTGGGGCAAATAAATTGGAGTCAAAAGCTGGCCGGAAAACTGGCAGATGAACAATGGGCTACCTTCAAAGAGGAGATAGTTCAGGCACAGTCAAGGTATGTTCCTTCGAAGGGAAAAAGTAGGACAAACAAATCCAGAGCTCCCTGGATGACAAAAGAGATAGAGATTAAGATAAAGAAGAAAAAGAGTGCTTATGGCAGATGCCAGGTAGAAAATACTATTGAGAACCAGGCTGAATATAGAAGGTCCAGAGGCAAAGTGAAAAAGCAAATAAGAGAAGCAAAGAGAGAGCATGAAGAGAGATTGGCAGTGAGCATTAAAGGAAATTCCAAAGTTTTCTGTAGGCATATAAACAGTAAAAGGGTGGTAAAAGGAAGAGTGGGGCCGATTAGGGACCAGAAATGGAATTGATACATGGAGGCAGAAGGTATAGCTGAGGTATTGAATGAATAGTTTTCATCTGTCTTTACCAAGGAAAAAGATGCAACCAAGGCAATGTTGAAAGAGGAGGTAATTCAGGCACTAGAGGGGTTTAAATTTGATAAAGAGGATGTATTAGATAGGCTGTCTGTACTTGAAGTGGATAAAGCACCAGGGCAGGATGAGTTGCATCCAAGGATACTGAGGGAAGTGAAGGTGGAAATCGCAGAGGCACTGGCCATAATTTTTCAGTCTTCCTTAGACTCGGGGGTAGTGCCAGAGGACTGGAGAATTGCAAACGTTACACCCTTGTTCAAAAAAGGGTGTAAAGATAAGCCCAGCAACTACAGGCCAGTCAGTTTAACTTCGGTGGTGGGAAAACTTCTGGAAAAAATAATTTAGGACAAAATCAATAGTCACATGGACAAATGCGAGTTAATTAAGGAAAGCCAGCATGGATTTCTTAAGGAAAAATCACGTTTAACTAACTTGGAGTTTTTTTTTGAAGAGGTAACAGAGAGGGTTGATGAGGGCAATGCTGTTGATGTGGTGTAAATGAACTTTCAAAAGACATTTGATACAGTGCCACACAACAGTCTTGTGAGCAAATTTGTAGCTCATCGAATAAAAGGGACGGTCGCAACATGAAATTGGTTGAATGACAGGAAACAAAGAGTAGTGGTTAATGGATGTTTTTCAGGCTGGAGGAAGTTTTGTAGTGGAGTTCCCCAGGGATCAGTGTTGGGACCCTTGCTTTTCCTGATCTATATTAATGACCTAGACATGGTGTACAGGGCACAATTTCAAAGTTTGCAGATGATAAGAAACTTGGAAGCATTGTGAACTGTGAGGAGAATAGTGTATAACTTCAAAAGGTCATAGAAAAGTTGGTGGAATGGGTGGACAGGTAGCAGATGAAGGTCAATGCAGAGAAATGTGAAGTGATTCATTTTGGTAGGAAGAACATGGAGAGACAATATAAAATAAAGGGTACAATTATAAAGGGGGTGCAGCAGCAGAGGGACCTAGGTATATACGTGCATAAGTCATTCAAGGTGGCAGGACAAGTTGAGAGTGCGATTAATAAAGCATACAGTAGCCTGGGCTCTATTATTAGGGGCATAGAGTACAAGAGCAAGGAAGACATATTGAACTTGTATAAGACACTAGTTTGGCCTCAGCTGGAGCATTGCATCCAGTTCTAGGCACCGTACTTTAGGAAAACGTGAAGGCATTGGAAAGAGCACAGAAAAGATTCATGAAAATGGTTCCAGGGATGAGGAATTTCAGTTATGAAGCTAGATTGGAGAAGTTAGGACTGTTTTTCTTGGAGAAAAGAAGGCTGAGAGGTGATTTGATAGAGGTATTCAAAATCTTGAGGGGTCTGGACAGAGTAGATAGAGAGAAATTGTTCCCACTCGTGAAAGGATCGAGACCTAGAGGGCACAGATTAAAAGTATTTGTTAAGAGAAGCAAAAGTGACTCGAGGAAAAACTTTTTCACGCAGCAAGTGGTTAACGTCTGGAATGCGCTGCCTGAGAATGTGGTGGAGACAGGTTCAATTGAAGCATTCAAAAGGGCTTTAGACAGTTATATGAAAAGGAAGAATATGTAGGGTTATGGGGAAAAGGCGGGGGAATGGATCTGAAGGAATTGCCCTTTCAGAGAGCCAGTGCAGGCATGATGGGCCGAATGGCTGCCTTCTGCACTGTAACGATTTTGTAAATATATAACTATTGTATCGTTATTAACTTGCTCACTATTTGTTTAATAAATTTGTTTGATATTTAAACTTAACAAGGTGTGTTGTGATGATCCATCACTTTCAAAGATTGTGATCATAAGGCATTGGATAGTCCAATGCATAAAAGCAATTACCAGATGGGGTTAGCTGTTCTTTTATCAAGGCATGCTAACACAATATTACTTAAATTTCAAGGCAAACATAGACACTCTTTAAATCTTAGGGAGTTGGAGGGATCTAAACTATCTTTCAAAATAATTTAGGGATGTGACATTTATCTAAGGTAACATTAGAAATTAAAATAGTTCCTTCGCATTGGGAGTTAAAACATTAGAGGCAATGTGTGAAAGACTTTAGCCAGGGAAAACAAGGTTGGCTAAAACTCCCATAAAAAACAGCATAAATTATGTTTCTAATCTTATCTACCAGAGTTATACAATCTATCTGTTCTCTTGAAGATGAGACAAGGTGAGTTGGAAATATTGGCATTAAAGTGTGCCGATTAGAGATAAAAATTGCTGATCTTTTGGTGGAAAAGGATAGTTGTTTTTTGCACAGAACCTTCTAAATATTCACTCTAATCTTATTACAAGTTAATTACTTTAGGCTGAAAAAAGGGAAGAGAGATAGAGATTGATTCTGAAACTAATTTCAGATCGTCTTTTAGCTGCACAGAATAGGAAAATAAGGTACAACAGTCATCAGCATACTAAATTTTTACTTTGATTATAATAATGAATTAATACTTTTCTGTAAGCTTTCTCATTTTATTTTTTTCTTTGTTTCATTGCTGTCAAACCAAATATCCAGTAATTTCGAACAGCCTTACCAGATGTATCAAGTGGACAATTCACATGTTATGAAGACACTGACATTGAATATGAACAAATAATGTATAAGAAGTTGGTAATATAAATACCTAAAATAAGATAATTGCAGGAATCAAAACAGGATGTTAAAAGAGATTAATTTCCAAGAAGCATGGTAGAGAATGATACTCAGCTAATGGAAAACAGATAACCTCAAAATAGCAAGAGGTTACAAGTGCAGAAACTGTACCATTTGGTTTGAAATAAGGAATGAGCAGGAAATAATTATCCAGTTTACTGAAGCAGGGCACCTTCTCCTTGCTGAATTGGAAAAAGCGACACCCTTATGTCTCAAATCAGTTCCAAACAGACAAATCTCTTGACAGTGAGGTCTCAGATTCTTGTTCATCTTCAAATAGAAATAGAAAGCGATCTTTATTTGTAAAAAAAAAAGCAGTCAGAAGAGGATGAAAACAGAGCTGCAGCACAGGACAAACCTATCCATTTGAGAAGAATTTACAAAAACAATGTATATGTACACACTCACCTGTAGGATTAAACATACTGCAACAAGACTGTATCATAATATAAAATGAGCTTTTTCCAAAATGCTGCTTAGTCAAACTGCTAATTTATTTTAATTTATTCACACTGCAGGTCAATTATCCAAATGATTGTAATTCAGATTGCATGTGGTCTTGCAACCAATGAGCCACCTGAATGGCGTCTGTTCAATTTTTAGGCATCACATGTAACATTCTTTCCCCTTTTCCCATTCTGACTGGATTGCAAAATACAATTGACAGAAAATACTCCCGATATTTCATTTTCTTTGGAGGCCACATCTTAAAAGAAAAGGTTTTGGTAAAAGAAATAAAATGCTTGCAATCATATTTTTCCTCTTTTTATAAGAAGGCAACATCAAATTGAAGACTGTGACCAGAATACCACCTTTAGAATAGTATCCCTTCTAATACTGTCATTCTTTACATTTTAAATCCAGGTAAATTTAGAATTATTAAGGCATTCTTAATAATTAGCTCAATCCAAATGCCAGTACTCCAAACAGGCCAACAATCCAGCCTTACCATCAATTCTATATAGAAAGTGAAGACAAAGAAAACAATATTAATGCCTCAACTTGCATTGTTTATATGTGTAAGGAGCCTTTTCGCCAAGCGAGTTTCCCTTATCTTAATATAAAGATTTTATGCAAGCTATTTTTAAGCCTTTATGTATTTTTGTTGTACAGGCACAAGATAAATACTAAACTGAATTATGTGTCATCCTGTTTTGACTTGAAAACAGCTTTGTTTTTGCACCACTAGACTATAATTCTCGTGAAAATGTGTAGGTTTACATTATCATTTTTTTAAATATTAAAAGATCAAATTAAATGAAACCTTTAAAAAGTGCAGAGGTTTGTAATTTTAATTAGGTGACTTAAACTGGCTCTTTGCAAATATAGCACCAACTTACTGTTTAACAACTTATGTTTAGAAAAATCTACAAATTGTTCAAATATTAACAAGTAAATTATGCTAAATAATTACATCCAATGTATTTCTAATATAGTTTAGCTGCATCAAGCATATATCACATTGTAGAATTGAATAAATGGAACAGGCTGGTTGGACCAGAGGCCCTTTTCCTGTCCATCACTGTTCGTATATTTGTATGTCTGTAATTATTTGGCCAGGAGACTATTAAATCCAAATTTGACATTTTCATGTCATTCCTAGAAACATGTTCCCAGCTGGCCACAAAAATTAACAATAGCAATAAAGTTGGTAGTAAGGAATATAAAGAAAGCATTTCCTCTGCTATTTATCATCCCTTTAAAATGTAGGTGCTGTCAAGCTACACAATACTAATGCAAAATCAAAATACTGCAGACGCCGGAAATCTGAAACAAAAACAGAAAATGCTGGAAATACTCAGCAGGTTTACTCTCGATCATCATAAAAGTGATGGAAGGTGTCATCAATAATGATATCAAGTGGCACTCACACAGCAATAACCTGCTCAGCCATGCTCAGTTTGGGTTCCACAAGGGCCACTCAGCTCCGGACTTCATTACAGCCTTGGTCCAAACATGGACAAAAGAGCTGAACTCAAGAGGTGAGGTGAGAGTGACTGCCCTTGACATCAAGGCTGCATTGAACCGAGAATGGCATCAAACAGCTCTAGCAAAATTGAAGTCAATGGGAATCGGGGGAAATCTCTCCACTGGTTGGTGTCATACCTAGGACAAATGAAGATAGTTGTGGTTGTTGGAGGTCAATCATCAAAGCCCCAGGTCCTGCTGCAGGAGTTCCTCAGGGTAGTGTCTCAGGCCCAACCGTCTTCAGCTGCTTCATCAATTCCCTTCCCTCCATAAGGTCAGAAGTGGGGATGTTCGTTGATGAATGCACAATATTCAGTACAATTCGTGACTCCTCAGATACTGAAGCAGTCCATGTCCACATGCAGCAACACCTGGACAGCATTCAGGCTTGTGCTGATAAGTGGCAAGTAACATTCGTGCCACACAAGCGTCAGGCAATGACCATCTCCAACAAGAGAGAATTTAACCATCTCCCCTTGACATTTAACGGCATTACCATCACTAAATTCCCCACTAACAATATCCTGGGGGTTACCATTGACCAGAAACTTAACTGGACAAGCCATATAAATACTGTGGCTATAACAGCAGGTCAGAGACTGGGAATTCTGCATTGAGAACTCATCTCCTGACTCCCCAAAGCCTGTCTACCATCTCCAAGGCACAAGTCAGGAGTCTAACGCAGGAGTGCAGCTCCAGCAACACTCAAGGAGCTTGACACCATCCGGAACAAAGCAGCCCACTTGATCCGCACCCCAGCCACCACTTTAAACATTCACTCCCTCCACCACCAGCGCACAGTGGCAGCAGTGTGTACCATACACAAGATGCATTGCAGAAACTTGTCAAGCCTCTTTCAACAGCACCTTCCAAACCTGTGACCTCTACCACCTAGAAGGACAAGGACAGCAGACGTATGAGACCACCAGCACCTGCAAGTTCCCCTCCAAGTCCCACTCATCCTCCTGACTTGGACCTATATCGCTATTCCCCTACTGTCGCTGGGTCAAAAACCTGGAATTCCCTTCCTACCAGCACTGTGGGTGTGACTACATGAGATGGACCGTAGCAGTTCAAAGCGGCAGCTCAGCATCACCTTCTCAAGGACAATTAGGGATAAGCAACAAATGCTGGCCTTGCCAGCGATGCTCAAATTATATGAAAGAATAAAAAAGGTCAGGCAGCATCTGTGGAGAGAAAAACATAGTTAACATTTCAGGTCCCTGACTTTTCATCAGAACTGTTAAAAGCTAGAAATGTAACAGGTTTTGACAAGTGAAAGGGGGAGATGGAAGAACAAAAGGGAAGGGCTGTGATAGGGTGAAGGGCAGGACACATTAAATGACAACAGGTTTCATGGGACAAAGCCAAAGGGAGTGGTAATAGGACAAGAAAGGTGTGTCTGGATGAGGCATGAATGGCAGGATAGCAGCAGAACACAAAGTAAAAGGATAAAGAATGAAACAAGCGGGGGGAGAAAAACGAACCAGCAAAAAAAAAGCAAAAAGGAAAAAATGGGTGCAGAGGTTATTATTCAAAATTATTGAACTCAATGTTGAGTCCTAAAGGCTGTAAAGTGCCCAGCCAAAAGATGAGGTGCTGTTCCTGGAGCTTGTGTTGAGCTTCATTTGAACACTACAGAAGGCCAAGGTCAGAAAGGTCACAGTGGAAGCAAGGTAGATAATTAAAATGACAAGTGACAGGAAGCTTGAAGTCATGCTTGCAGACTGAACAGAGGTATTCCATAAAGCGGTCACACAGTCTGAGTTTGGTCACCCCAGTGAGGAGGAGACGACATTGCGAGCAGTGAAATACAGTATACTAAATTGAAAGAAGTACAAGTAAATCGCTGTTTCACTTGGAAGGAGTGTTTGCGGCCTTGGATGGTGAGAAGGGAGGAGGTAAAAGGCAGGTGTTGCAATTCCTGCACTTGCATGGAAAGGTGCAGTAGGAAAGTGGGGTGGGCGGGGGGTAATGATGGGAGTGGCTGAGTAGACCAGGGTTTCGAAGGAAGCGGTTCCTTTGGAATGCTGAAAGAGGAGAAGAGCAGATGCGTTTGGTGGTGGTATCACGTGAGGTCTGCCATCTCCAATGTGATGCCACCAAACACATCTCCCCCTCCCCTCCCCTTTCAGCATCCTGAAAGGACTGCACCCTCCACGACACTTTGGTCCACTCCTCAGTCATCCCCAACATCTCCAACCTTTCCTACTGCACCTTTCTATGCAACTGCAGGAGATACAACAGCTGCCCTTTTACCTCCTCCTTTCTCACCATTCAAGGCCCCAAACACATGTTCCAAGTGAAACAGCGATTCACATGTACCTCTTTCAATTTAGTATACTGTATTCACTGCTCACAATGTAGTCTCCTCGACACTGGGGAGACCAGACATAGACTGGTGACTGCTGTTTGCAAGAGCAATCCTGGGCTTCCTGTCACTTGCCATTTTAATTCTTCACCGTGTTCCCACTCTTTCTTTCTGTCCTTGGCCCCCTCAGCGTTCAAATGAAGCTCAATGCTGGAAGAACAGCACCTCATCTCTCGACTGGGCACTTTATAGCCTTCTGGACTCACCGAGTTCAATAACTTTACTCTGTTCCATTTTTATTCTATGTTTTTTTTGCTGGTTCATTTGTTTTTCTCCTCGTTTCATTCTTTATCACTTTATTTTGTGTTTGGATGGCTGCTATCCCGCCATTCACACCTCATCCAGACACATCTTTTGTTTCTTTACCTGACCCATTACCACTCCCTTTGGCTTTGCACCATGAAACCTTTTGTCATTTAATCTGCCCTGCCCTCCACCCCTATCACAGCCCTTCCCTTTTGTTCTTCTTCCTCCATCTCCCCTCTTTTATTTGCTCAAAGGCTGTTACATTTCTAACTTTTGACAGTTAAGGAAGGTCACAGACCTGAAACGTTAAATGTTTTTCTCTCCACAGATGCTGCATGACCTGCTCAGTATTTGCAGCATTTTCTGTTTTTGTTACATATGGAGACAATCAATGACTTCAAGGGGAAATTGGATCGGCACTTGAAGGAAATACACTTGCAGGGGCACGGGGATCGAGCGGGGGAGTGGGATTGACTGAGTAGCTCCGTGGAGAGTCGGCGTGGAAATGATGGGCCAAAAGGCCTCCTTCTATGCCAGAAATGACTGTTACACTATTCTAATGTTTTGTTTGTTTAGTTTGCCCTCCAAACATGAAAAAAGAAAATGGTAGAAAAATCAGCCATCATTATGAACATTCTAAAAATGGCTTTAGTCTCAGCAGAAATAGAAGCAAAATCACATTGTGAAAAATTACTAGTTTTTGTCTTTTTTAAAAATAAGACAACTAGAAAAGCACATCTGCTTTCAAGCGGGTGGAGGGCAAGTACTTTACATTGAAAGTAATCTGAAGTTCACATTCCCTATTATCTCCTACAGTTGCAAATTGCTGTAAGTACCTACCCCATAGAGCTATTAGCCAGAGAAATCATGATTAAGTAGCAAATAAAACTAATAGAAATCATGATTTCTTGGTTCAGAGGACAGCCATGGTTCATTATTGCTATTCAACATGACCTCTTTAGGGTGAGATGGTTATAAAACTAATAGAGAAAAATTGGATAAGGCCTGAAAAAGGGTGCAGGAATCATGATACACTATTAACCCATGTCTGCTCGTTCCAATGCAGGCAACATGCAAGCTTCATACTGCCTACTCAGTTAAATGATTGGGCGGCACAGTGGCGCAGTGGTTAGCACCGCAGCCTCACAGCTCCAGGGACCCGGGTTCGATTCTGGGTACTGCCTGTGCGGAGTTTGCAAGTTCTCCCTGTGTCTGCGTGGGTTTCCTCCGGGTGCTCCGGTTTCCTCCCACATGCCAAAGACTTGCAGGTTGTTAGGTTAATTGGCCATTATAAATTGCCCCTAGTATAGGTAGCTGGTAGGGAAATATATAGGGACAGGTGGGGATGTGGTAGGAATATGGGATTAGTGTAGGATTAGTATAAATGGGTGGTTGATGGTCGGCACAGACTCGGTGGGCCGAAGGGTCTGTTTCAGTGCTGTATCTCTAAACTAAACTAAACCTAGTTAAAGCTTGCCTGCAGTTTTTAAAGGGTAGGTGCATTCTGGATGCAGCGGGTGCTAGAACTGGTTGCAGAAAATATTCTGAGGAGGAAGAAGAGTGAAAATGATGCAACAGGGCAGAAAGCAGGATCCAAACGTTCTTAGACACAGCAATGGAGGCCGTGGCAAAGGAGGTGGACAGGAGGAGAAAGATCCTCTACCCACAGGAATAGAGGGCCGGGGGCATAGATTTAGGTTAAGAGTTAGGGGGTTAGAGGTGATTTGTGGCAAAATATTTTCACTGAGCGGGTGGCCAGGCTCTAGAACTCACTGCCTGTGAGGGTGGTAGAGGCAGAAACCCTCATACATTTAAAAACTACTTGAATATGCACTTGAAGTGCCGTAACCTACAAGGCTACGGATCAAGAGCTGGAAAGTGGGATTAGGCAAAATGGTTACTCATTGGCCAGAGTGGACATGTTGGGCTGAATGGCCTCCTTCTGTGCTGTAAATTTCTATGATTTCAATGATTCTATAAGAGGCCCTCCAGACAGACACTGAGAAGGCAATGGGAGTAGATAGCCACGGCTGTCAATGCAAGAATTCTAGCCCCAATGACCTGGATGCAGTGCAGGAAGAAGTTGAATGACATCACACGAGCGGGCAAGATCAATGGCTTTATCTTGAAATGTCATATCCTTGCAACTGAAGCACTAGCCTCACAAACTGCTGCAATCACTACATCCCCTTCATTTACCTACCGACAATTTCTATCAATCTTGCCTCATTCATACCATTCATAGCTACACCCCACCCTCATCCACTTAGCACTGCTGCAAGCCACACACCCATATCTCACAGCACACACACATTGTCAGCTATTCAACTGAGGCAGCCACTTCAAACGCAATGCACCACACTCACTGACACACTTCGCTCTCTCTTGCTGGACAAAGTGATGCACAACCGCTGCTAACAACATTAAATGGTGGGGAAGAGGGATGGCTACACGTCTTCACCCCCATGAAGATAACGGTGCCGATAAATCATTGGTGTGGCCACAATTGAGGCCATGACCAGCGGCTGGGCGGAAATCATAGACGATGTTAATACACCTTCTCAAATTCCACCTCCCCCTCATCCTACAATCTCATGACTTTCAACCTGCATATGGTGTAAGCATGCAACTCTTATTTTCCCGACCATCCCTCACTGCAACCCTACCCTTGTGCCTTTTTTTCAGACACCCAAAAACTGCCACCTGGCCAGGCAGCGGCACAGGAGTGTGAAGACCAAGAGCAGCAGGAGTCTGATGACAATGAAACACTGTCACTCGATCACACATTCAGAGCCATCAGCTCAGGTACTGACACTAAACATTCTTTGGAGGGAAGCACAGAGGTGTTATGACCTAAGTGAGACCGTTAACAAAAATACAAAATATAAACCTCCAGACCAATTTAAAGGATTACACGAGAACATTTCATGTTTTAAGACTTCTATTATACCAACTAAACTAAAACAAATCCCCATTAACTAAATAGAACTTTATAAGTAGCTGATACTCCATATTACAAAGAAAGGTATCTTCTTTACTTATTAAAATACTTGAAACCCTCAGACCACACTTACGCATTACACAGTCCTCTTTGACGGCAAAATCTTTGCGATTAAAAGTCCCAAACTCCTCCCAGTTGCAATGGGTTGGATTTCCCAGTCCTTTCTGAAAATCAATGTCCTCCTCGCTCAGTTCTCCGAGCATTTCCAACCTGACGTCTGAGAATAACGTGATCCCTTTGTGATCTTAATGGTCGTTTCTTTCTCCACAAACTTGAACTTTCAAAGAAACAGGTTCAATCCTTTACAGCCTTTCGCTGTATCAGCCTTCTCTGAGGGCAGGTGTTCTTTGTCTCTCCCTTGAGGCTGCAACCACTGGTTTCCTTTCTTACAGCCTATTCTCCTTCAGAAAATCTGTTAAATTTATCTGGAATCAAAAGTCGACAGTTCATTGTTCTTTTCCAATATGCAAAGTCCACAAGTCTGATTTCAGCAGCACCACCCAGGCTTTTCATTATTTCCAGGTGTTCACAGCTGCCATGCACATTCGCATCCTCGGAATCACTGACTCCTTGTTTATGATCCAAAAGTCTGGTAGGATGAAACCCATTGTTCTTCAGGTGTTACAGCCCTGCAGTTTCTGTTTTCCCAAACAGTCTTTGTGTTCACTGTTGTCCTGGTAACCAAGATTTCTGTCTTGTCTTTAAGCAGAGTGAATATGAGATCACCTGAATTCTCTGACTCCATCTTAAACTTTTAAAAATAGTTTTTAAATCATAATCATGTTATCAAGTCCAGCATTCGTAGTATCTCCCCCCAAAACAAAAAATTACTGTAAAAATTATTTCTCTTTCAACATAATCACGTATTACTTTGTAAACATTTCCATTATTAGCATTTTACACAGGTAACAACAATATTTTATAGTTCAGAGTTGCTTTCCTCCATGATACCCTTTATTTAAAATCTGGATCAAGCATCAGCAATTACATTGCTCTTTCCAGCAACGTTCACAATCTTTAGGGTACATGGTTGAAGCATTAAACTCCACCAAAATAATCTGACGTTCTTGGTTTTGAACTTTTCTACAAACCTTAATGGATTATGATTGGTGTAAAAAGGTAATTTCCATTATTTCCCCTTGGCCATTATTGATGTATACTACAGAATGTTAAAGGGCCAATATGATACCTAAAGCCGCCTTTTCAATCATGGAGTACTTCTGGAACAGAGCCTTTCAAGTGTCCAACTCAGATGCCACTGCATACCAACAGATCATCAAGGTACACAACCCAAGTCCAGCAATCACCTGGTTAGTTAACCTTTGCAATGTGGCCGGTGCATTTTTCATACCAAACGGCACGACCTTACACTGAAACAGGACATCTGGGATCACAAAGTTGGGAATTTCTTTAGCTTGGCTTATCAAGGGGACTTGCCAATAACCTTTCGCAAGTCAATCTTGCTAATAAAGACTGAATTCCCCATTCTGTCATTGGTGAACTCCAACTACTTTGCCTGGGTTCAGTTATACCGTTCTTTAGCATATACAGAACCTCCTCTCTGACCTGAGGCAATTTATCAGGATTGAGTCGATAAGCGTCTTTCTGTTTAATCGGTGCAGCTGTCCCTATACCGACTCCATGAATAGTTAGAGGAGTTCGACCTGGTTTATCTGCACATATGGCTTTAAACTCTTTTAGCCGCTCGGCTATGTCCCTTTTATGCTGTTCAGAAAGATAGTGTAGAGCTGTACCTAAACTTTCTAACACTCCAGTGCTTTCCACTGCAGAGGGTTCAATCTGAGAATTCTCAGTTTCTGCCCCTTCATCCAGTTCATCAAAAGTATCATCCTTAATCTCCTCTTCTGTCATTTGGCATACATTTACTGGCTGACAAGGTTCACGGTCACAGTACCTTTTCAACATAGTCACGTGGCACACCCTTTGCCTTTTCTGTCTGTCTGGTGTACTAACCAAATAGTTCACCTCACGAAATTTCTTAATGAAGTAAGGTCCACTGAACCTAGCTTTCAATGTTTCCAAGCAAAGGCAACAAAAACTAACACATTGTCTCCAGGCTGCAAACTGTATGCCTTAGCTGTTCTATCCGCTTGGGTTTTCATCACTTGCTGAGAAATCTTGAGATGTTTTCAGGCCACCTCACAAGCTTTTGAGAGTCTCTCTTGAAACTCTGACACATAATCTAAGAGGGTAATTTCCTCTTCCTGTGCTAAAAATATCCTTAATGAGTTTAAGGAGACCCCTAACCTCATGTCCATAGATCAATTCAAATGGACTGAAACCAGTGGACTCACTTAGTATGTCCCTGGTGGGAATTAAAATGCTATCCCCTTCTCCGAATCATAAGGATACTTAAAATAATAAGCCTTTGTCATGTGTTTTAGGGTTTGGTGATATCTTTCCAAAGCACTTAGTGATTGTGGGTGATAAGAGGTTGATTTGAGCAGTCTCACTTAAATTACTCATAACCTCTTGAAATACCCAACATGAAATCTGACCCCGATCAAACGGAATTTCTTTTGGCAATCCATACCTAGTGAAAAACTGAATTAGCACCTCAATCACAACTTTTGCTTTCTCAAAGGTATTGCCTCTGGAAACCTAGGGGACAAATCCATGATGGTTAGGAAAAACTCGTGACCTGACTTAGTTGTGGGTAAGTATCTGACACAATCCTCAAGAACCCTACTAAATGGTTTGTCAAAAGCAAGTATCAATATCAATGGGGCTGGCTTAACTGATGTCTGTGGCTTCCCAACTACCTGACATATATGGCAAGTTCTGCAAAATTCAAGCACATCCTTATACAAGACTGGCCAATAATAATGCTGTCTTATCCTGGCCTGAGTCTTTCAAATACCCACATGACCTGCCACTGGTATCTCATGGGCAATTCTCAAAATTTCACTATGGTACTCCAGGGGAACCACAACCTGATGAACTACAGCCCAATCCTCACCAGCAGGCCTTTGGGAAGGTCTGTACCTTCTCATTAGAATGTCAATCTTAATAATAATAGCACTCAGAGACCTTTTCAGCTTCTGCCTCAGAATACACCATTTGGGACAAACAAGTCAGGGACTGCCTGTTGTGCTTCAATCAAAGACGACCTGCTAAATAATTCACCATTGCTCATCTTGGAGACTTTTTCACCAACATCCCCAACCAAATCCTTGAAAACGGTTTCAGCAAACCCAACACCTGAATTGTCCTCCACAACAACGGAATCTTCTCATCTTGTTTACTCTTATGAGCCTGGGATCTTGTCACTACACAATCTGAGAATATTCCAGGAAATTCCTTCTGCAAACTTTTGCTTCAGCAACCTCAACTGGCTTTTCTGAAACTACTGGAGGCGCCAATATCTTATCCCCATCTACGTCATTCCCTAACAGCAAATTCATCCCTTCAATATGCAGGACGATTTCCACAGCTACCGGACAAGTGACTAAGTCACATTGCAAATTAACCTTATACAATGGAACGGATAAATAAAGCCCCTCAATCCCCTGCACCATGACTTTCATATTTGTAGCACTACTTGTGAGAAAATCTACGTCCTTTGCTCCCATTAATGACTGTGCTGCTTAGAAATACAGGGGCAACTCAATCAGCTTGCCTACCTCATCTGACAAATATGGGAACACCTTACCCCTGAACACAAAACTTCCATACCCTTCAGGAACCTGACTTAATTCATTAGCACACGGGGAGCTCATTTCTGCTCACTATCCAGCATTGCTAAAGCCACTAGCTTATCAATAGCACCACATACTGGGGTATCCTCTTCAGGACAGGCTTTCGGTAAACCTATCATAGTTACCGGCTTTCCTATCAACTTCCAGCATTCTGATTTTATATACCCTCTTTTATTACAAAAATGGCACAGTGATCCTTTTGACTCAACCCTAGTCTCCCGACTATCTTTTCTTTTTAACCACTCAGAGTTGCCCGTTTCCTCTCCTTTACCCTTTCACTAAAACAAAATCTCTTCCAACTGTCCACTCTCGTTTCTTTCCAAGCTCTTTGCAAGTTTCCAAACTGGGGCAGATAACTACTGCTTTTGTTTGTTGATTCAGAACTATCTACTATTTCTGCAGCATTCCTTATTTTACCAACTTTATCTTCTTCCAGATGGGACCTTATTCCTGAAATGATAATATTTTTAAATTCCTCCATTACGATTACTTCCCCAAGGCTTTCAAAATCTTGCTCAATCTTCATGGACTGATACCAAGGATTAAATATCATTTCCTTCTCTCTAGTAAATTCCATAAATGTCTGACCCGGTTTCTTTCTTAAATTCCTGAATTTTTGCCTGTAAGCCTCTGGTACCAACTCATAAGCATTGAGAACTGCAGTTTTAACTACTGCATAATCACTTGACTATTCCTCAGAAAGTGTTGAATATTACCTCTAATGCTTTTCCCACTAACATACTTGGCAATAAAATTTTCAAGCTTTTTCAGCCATTAGAACTTCCTAGCAATTTTTTTCAAAGGACACAAAATACATTTCAACTCCTTCCTTATTAAATTTAGGCATGAAGTGAATATACAAGATATGAATCCCCAGATTAATTTAAGGGATTACACAAGATTTCATGTTTAAAGACTTTTATTATACCAGCTAAACTAAAAGAAATCCCCATTCACTAAATAGAACTTTATAAACAGCTGATAACCCAAATTACAAAGAAAGGTATTTTCTTTACATATTAAAATATTTGAAACCCTCACACTTATACATTGCACAGTCCTCTTTGATGGTGAAATCTTTGTGCTTAAAAATCCCAAACTTCTTCCAGTTGCAATGGGTTGGATCTCCCAGACCTTTCTCAAAGTCAATGCCCTCTTCGCTCACTTCTCCGAGCACTTTTGACCTAGACGTCTGTGAAGGTGATCCTGATGGCCTTTTCCTTCTTCAGAAACTTCAAATTTCAAAGAAACAGGTTCAAGCCTTCACAGCCTTTCGTTGTATCAGCCTTCTATGAGGGCAGGTGTTCTTTCGTTCTCCCTTGAGGCTGCCACCACTGGTTGCCTTCCTTTCGTACAGCCCGCTCTGAGGCTGCAACCGCTGGTTTCCTTTCTTTCAGCCCGTTTGCCTTCAGAAAATCTGTAAAATTTATCTGAGAAAAAAGTCCATACTTCACTGTCCTTTTCCAATATGCAAAGTCCCACAAGTCTGGTTTCAGCAGCGTCATCCAGGCTTTTCAATGTTCCCAGGTGTTAGCACCTGCCATTCATATTTGCATCCTCAGAATTATTGACTCTTTGTTTACGATCTGAAAGTTTGGGAGGGTGCAACCCATTGTTCTTCAGGTGTTATATGCCTGCAGTTTCTGTTTTCAATAAAAATCTTTGAACTGTGTTTGCTGTTGTCTTGGCAACAAAGATTTCTGTCTTGTCTTTAAGTAGAGTGAATGTGAGATCACCTGACTTCTCTGACTCCATCTTAAACTTAAAAAAAAAATCAGTTTTTACAACAATCATGTTACCAAGTCCAGCATTCATAACTGAGGCGTGATTTGTATGTGGTGAGATACAATGCATGTTTGGCCTGCAGCCAGGGGGAGAAAGGGTCGTGCAGGTTCCAGTTCCCGAAAGGCAAGTTCCCAAACGAGTTCTGCTTCAGAGGACTTTGATGGGGCAGCATATGGAGAAAGGCTGACGGATACACATAATAAAATCCTTAGTGCTTTGGGAAGCCTGCCAGAAAGCCTGCTGTAACTGATAAGTTGCATAGAGAAGTACAGCACCAATTTAGCACAGGGCTTTGCGCAAACCTTGCAGTCTATCCTTTCCAGCATGGAACTCCATGAGAACACTTGCATGAGACCCAACCAAGATGCAGCATCTGTTAGCTGGCATCTCAGCTTGTGTTGCAGCACAAGCAGAAGCCACCCAACAGCGAGTGCTGCAATGGTAGCTCAGACAGAGATCATGCAATGTCAACTTGCTGCTGTGCATGCTCACACTGCTGCGGTCATGGCTGCAGATACCAGTGCTCAAAACGGCTGGCAGGGTCACAGAGCAGTCCAGAAATCTGGCCTCAAACAAGTTACTAAAATTGCTGAGACCCCACCCCAGGGGAGTGACAATGACTCTGTGGAGCACCCTCAGGATGATAGCATTTGTCCTACTGTCACTCCACCAGTGCCCTTGCTGTTGCCGGTCAGGCAGCCAGCCCAGACTGCTGCCACCTATGCTGATGTGGTGCAGTACAAAGTTGGGCCTTCTAAGCCCAAAGCTATTCCAGGGTGCCCTGCAAGGCCATCTGCAGTCTCCCCAATGAAAGTTAGCAGACTTCTGCCAGCCATACTGTAGCCACTGGGGTAGACCTCCATAGGAATAGGTCAGGCAAAGGCACCTGCAAGACAGGTACTAAGGGAATGCATAACATGATTCATTGACCTTTGTATGGAACATTGGATGGTTTGTTGTCGATAAAGTGGTTTGGAATGGCTGTTTTGTGGTGGCTTTTATTTCAACATTATGGTCAAGAAGACACTGTGATGGTCAATGATAAAGGGAAGGTAATATGTGACTGTTGGAAAATGGGGATTCATGGAAAACGTAGCCAGATGAGCCATTCATGGACAGCCCAATCAGAAAGGGGATGTGTTATGTGCTTCCTCCCTTACTCCTGCTCCTCCTCCAATTCAGCTGTTCGCTGTGTACTTGGTGGCCAGAGCTGTGCCCTCATGATGGCAAGATTATGTAGGATACAGCAGACCAAAACAAATCATGACATACACTCTTCCAAGTACTGCCGGGCTCCTCCAGAGCAGTCCAGGCAGTGGAACCATTATTTGAGCACCCAAATGGTCTGCTTGAAGTTTTGTGTGGCAACATGGATCTCATTATATGCATGTTGGCCTCATGCGATTAAGTTACGCACTGGAGTCATGAGTCAGGTGGTCAGTGGATAGCTCAAATCCTGAGGGAACAGTGTACTGGTGCTAAATAAAGACACCATGACTGTTGCCAGGATTCCGGGCATGTGTATGTTCTGAGTACGGTCGCACACCTATGCTGAGCACATGCAGTTGCAATACATCTCTGCATTTAGATGCGATGCTTGCAAAGTCACACGTGTGCAGTCAATGGCACCCTGAAACATGGGGAAGCGCACTATCCTGGCAAAGCCACATGCGCTATCCGCCTGCTTCTCTCTGGTCAGACAGAGCACAACGTACTGCTCTCTTCTGGCACAAAGAGGTCAATCAGCTCACTTATGCAGGAGCGGATAGTGAATTGCGAAATGTTAGAGATGTCGCCTGCTCCAGCCTGGAAGGATCCTGAAGCAAAGAAATTCATGGCCATGTTCAGCTGTGCATGTTGAAGGGAAGGCATTAGCTGGAGCACTGAGTTTGTTTAGCAGCAGGAGGGACCCCACTCGCCCCCACCTCAGCTGCTAATACTGCTATTTAAAGAGATCATCAACTACTTTCAGGTTAGTTGTTAATTGATCTCTACTGGTTCTTTTCAAGTTTGTAGCCAACACTAGCATCAAATCAGCATTACATGCTCAATGGTGTCATGATCTGCCTATTCTGCATACTTCTGGTATACGGTCCTAATGTCCATGCAAACACCTGGCATGGGCGCTACAGAGTTGAATTTTGAGGGCAATATATTTCTGCTCCTTCATGACTTTAGACATTGTAATTTGCAGCATTGTCAGCTGAGTGGAAACCAGTCTTTTCTGTGTATTTTCCAATTTTACGTTCAGGGTGATGTGTGCTGTTGCTGAAAAATCTAAAAGTATTTCCTCCAAAAATATTAAATGTTTCACCATGGATCTCTGTTTACATCATGTTTATCCATCAATGTTTATTTGCTCATTTTCTCCCTTTGCTTTCATGGGTACTAGTCACCTTCCAGGCTCTCAGAAACGACAATTAATTAAATGTGCTTTCTTGCTTATAACCTGTGACTTTTCTAATATTTGTCAGTTCCGATGAAGGGTCACTGACCCGAAACGTTAACTCTGCTTCTCTTTCCACAGATGCTGCCAGACCTGCTGAGTGGTTCCAGCATTTCTTGTTTTTATTTCAGATTTCCAGCATCCGCAGTATTTTGTTTTTAGATTAATTAAATGCGATCGTGGCACTGAATATCTGCAGGGCAACTGACTAACCCAATACTGCCCTCTACACTTGGACACACATAGCAGCGGCCATTGGATAGCTTTCAAGAGTGAGAACCCTGGCTAATTTTCTCCTCCATAACCAAAAGGATTGAGGCTAATCTTAGAATACCCACTGTCAGAACTAGGATGAGAAGTTCAGTTGAGACCAGGAGCGAATGACATTAATCTTTCATTTATCATTAAAGGTCAGGTTCTACCTCATTTTTAATTTTTTCATATAATTTAGGAGTGGAGAAATCATACATTGGGATGATAATCATATGTTGAAGCAACTAAGAATGTTACTGTTGTGAAGTATTGATCCCCAGACAAGATGTGGCAATTTAAGCTCTTTGCACCTGGTGATAACAGGTCTGGAGGAGAGTTAATATGATAGTTGTCGACTTAACACTCAGTTCTCACTCCATTGCCACTTTACCTTGGATCTTCTGTTCGCCTTTACCCAAGGACTCAGTAAATTAAAAGTCAAGAGGAAAAGGTTATGTCTAAAACTATTTTTGTGGGGTCAGGAGGAGCAACAATGTTCCTCCAGGCTCCATGAGGATAATTAAGGCCACTGCCACTCACAGCTTCCCCATCCCCCCTAACCTGCATTCTTGCAGGCCATGGTCACTCCTGGATCTTGCACCAGTCCTACATTCCTGATAGCTAGGCCATCCAATACCGTGATGGTCCAGAGCAGGTGAGCTGCAGTGGAACTTTGATTTGGGGCCTAGCCAGTGCCATACCCTCAAAACGGACAAGACCACTTCCTGCAGGGATTGGACGATTGGCCCATGCACTCCACTAGCCAGTCCCCCAAGCGTTACAGTGGCCCTGGCTCCTCTCTATGCCTTAGCCTCATAACTTATATTTTAAAGTTTTATACATAGATCTTCTGCTGTAGAAGTTTCCTTTTAAAGAAAAAGAATTTACAGAAAGCATTAGAAGCAAATCAAGTAATAAATCATCTTAATGTGTGGTATAAATGAGCTTCCACTTTAATTCCAAAGTTTTTCAGTGCCAGTTTTCAACTAACATTGTCCTAAGGCTCTAATAAAATATCTTAATTGGTTTTATTATTGGTACATGAGGGAACATTTGGGTTTAAGTATTGCAAGAACACTGCAAATTAGACTGAAGAAATTCTGTAATTGCCAAGAATAAATTAAACTCAGATACTGAAGCAGTCCTGCCCGCATGCAGCAAGATCTGGACCAGGCTTGGGCTGATAAGTGGCAGGTAACATTCGCACCTTACAACTGCCAGGCAATGACTATGTACAACAAGAGAGAATCTAACCATCTCGCCATGATGTTCAATGGCATTACCATTGCTAAATCCCCTACCATCAACATCCTGGGGGTTACTGTAGACCAGAAACTGAACTGGATCAGCCATATAAATACTGCGACTACAAGAGCAGGTCAGAGGCTGGGAATTCTGCAATAAGTAACTCACCATAGCCTGTCCACCATCTGCAAGGCACAAGTCAGGAGTGTGATCGAATACTCTTGCCTAGATGAGTGCAGCTCCAATAACATCGATGCTCGACACCATCCAGGACAAAGCAGCCCACTTGATCAGCACCCCACCCACTACTTTAAACATTCACTCTCTCCACCACCAGTGCACAGTAGCAGTAGTGTGTGCCATCGACAAAATGCAACTCGCCAAGCCTCTTTTGACAGCACCTTCCAAACCTGCGACCTCCGCCACCTAGAAGGACAAGGGCAGCAGATGCATGGCAACACCACCACCTGCAAGTTCCCCTCCAAGCTACACAAGATCCTGACTTGGAACTATATCGTTGTTCTGTCACTGTTGCTAAATCAAAATCCTGGAACTCCCTCCCCAACAGCACTGAGTATACCTACACCACATGGACTACAGTGGTTTAAGATGATGGCTCGCCACCATCTTCTCACAGGCAATTAAGGATGGGCAATAAATGCTGGCCTTGCCAGCAATTCTCACATCCCATTAACGAACAAAAAAAAAACTGCAACTACATAAATAGATACACACATTGGCAAAGGCTAAATCAAAGGTTGATTGATAAAGTTAGGATAATAGTGCCATTTAAAATGTGTTATCTGGTATTTTCAAAACACTGAAGTAGAAAAGTACTATACCATACTACACATAAATAATTAACTTATACCATTACCCAACAGAATCCATTCAGAATGCGTACATAGATGTCTGCCCTACAGTATCAAAACATGATTGAAATCGCGGACCTCAAAAAGTTGACATGATTTACAAGGTTGTTTGCCTCTTTTGATTGCTTCTCTCCCCCAATTCCCACTACTGCCAGCTGTTACTAAGCCCCTCACTACCCATCCTCCAGACCCCAACTCCATACCCAGCACTTGTTCCTTCATCTCTCCCAGTATCCATGAAGCCTAGTACCTATATCAACAACCAACATTCTTGCCCCAGCCCTGTTCATCCAATACCAGCACTTAGGTCTCATGTGCAGCATCATCATCAATCTATCCCAATTTACGTCATTATACTTAACTCTTTGAAAACTGCCTTCATCGTTCTCTTCTGAAAATACCCATCCTTAACTTTTCATTCTCTCCAACTACGCACCCAATCTTCAACCTATCCTTTCTCTCTAAAAACCTTGAATATATCATCGCAACCAATCTATTAGCTCACCTCTCCCACTACTCCCTGTTTGAGATACTCTAATCTTGTATCCATCCCATTCACAGCAATGAGGTTGCCCATGCCAAGTAACAAATGACATCTGCAGTCACTGACGATGTCTTAGTATTGATGGCTTTCTTTATGTGATAAGCTTTATAGAAATTGAAGTTGATGATGTATCTACCATTAGAAAGCAGTAAAAGAATGGTGCAAAAGCTATAGTTTTAGATTTGGATCATACTTTAATGCGTCATTATCCAAACCAAATTTAACAAAATGGAACAAATATCAGTCGAAAAGCTGGTGAAGCTTTCAAACATATCTAGATAGAAATTCAAAATTATTTCACAACTCTTAAAGACATGGTTGAATTGTAACGTTGGCACTGGATCTATTTATCATATAGTATTAACATGCTGCAGACTTGAAACAATGCTTATGCCTATATATCTTAATGTTGAGCAAGAAGTTTTTTTAATGTTGTACCCTTAATTGGTCATCTCAAATTGATAAAGAAAAATCGATCTGCAGTCATCATTACTTTATCAATCAAAACACCCTTCCAGACACAAGGTAGGACAAAATCTACAATTGTTAACCACAGAGAAGTAGAATTAAGAAAATGTCCAAAATTATATAGAAAACACAAACAAACTAATTAAAAGAGAGTTTTTTTTTTAAGTTAGTTCTTCAGGTTTAGAAAGGCAGTATATACTGTTCATCCCGAGTTGCCGAGGGCATTAACTGACAATCATATAGTGTAGGACTGGAGTCATGTATGGACCAGATGGGGTAAGGATGGCAGACATTAGCAAACCAGTTGGATTTTTAGAACAAAATGAAATTATGTTTTTCTAGTGCTAGCCTTTAAAGTATCAGATTTATTTAATTCAATTTCACAACTCGCCACTGTGGGATCTGATCCCTCAACCTCTGGGTTGCTAGTCACCTTAGAGGTTGAATGCTGATGCAGTTGTCATAGAGTCGTACAGCATAGAAACAGGCCCTTCGGCCCACTGCGTCCATGCTGACCATAATGCCTATCTATACTAATCCCACCTGCCTGCATTAATTCCATATCCCTCTATGCCTTGCTAATTCAAGTACCTGTCCAGATGCCTCTTAAATGTTGCTACTGTTCCTGCCTCCACCACCTCCTCAGGCAGCTCATTCCAGATACCCACTATTCTTTGTGTGAAAAATTTACCCCTTTGATCCCCTTTAAACCTCCTCCCTCTCACCTTAAATCTATGCCCTCTAGTTGTAGTCACCCCTACCATGGGAAACAGACTCTGGCTATCTACCCTATCTATGCCTCTCATAATTTTATATGCCTCTATCGTGTCCCCTCTCAGCCTCCTTCGCTCCAGAGGAAACAGACCCAGCCTATCCAATCTCTCTTTATAACTCAAGCCCTCAAAACCAGGCAACATCCTTGTGAATCTTTTCTGCACCCTCTCTAGCTTAATCACATCTTTCCTGTCGTGCGGCAACCAGAACTGCACACAGTACTCCAAATGCGGCCTAATCAACGTTATGTACAACTGTAACATGACATCCCAACTCTTGTACTCAATGCCTCAGCCAATGAAGGCAAGCATGCCATACGCCTTCTTCACCATCCTGTCTACCTGTGTTGCCACTTTCAGAGAACTATGTACTTGCACCCCAAGATCTCTCTGCTCAACAAACACTCCCCAGGGCCCTGCCATTCACTGTATATGTCCTGCCCTGGTTTAACTTCCCAAAATGCATTACTTCACACTTGTCTGTGTTAAATTCCATTTGCCACTCTCTTGCCCACTTTCCCAGTTGATCTATATCCTGTTGTAACCTTAGACAACCTTCTTCACTGTCCACTATACCACCAATTTTGGTGTCATCTGCAAACTTACTAATCATGCCCCTTACATTCACATCCAAGTCATTAATATATATGACAAACAACAGAGGGCCCAGCACCGATCCCTGCGGCACACCACTGGTCACCGGCATCCAATCTGAAAAACAACCCTCCACTACCACCCTTTGCCTCCTATCACCAAGCCAATTTTGTATCCAATTTGCTAGCTCACCCTGGATTCCATGTGTTCGAACCTTCTGGGCCAGCCTACCATGCAGGACCTTATCAAAGGCCTTGCTAAAGTCCATGTAGACAACGTCCATCGCCCTGCCCTCGTCAATCCTCTTCATCACCTCCTCGAAAAACTCAATCAAATTCGTGAGACATGATTTCCCATGCACAAAGCCATGCTGACTATCCCTAATCAGACCATGCCTTTCCAGATGCATATAAATCCCATCTCTCAGAATCTCTTCCAATAACTTTCCCATCACTGATGTAAGGCTCACCGGCCTGTAGTTCCCTGGCTTATCCCTGCTGCCCTTCTTAAATAAACGCACAACATTAGCTATCCTCCAGTCTTCCGGTACCTCGCCTGTGGCTAACGATGATACAAATATCTCTGCCAGGGCCCCAGCAATCTCCTCCCTTGCTTCCCTAGGATACACCTGATCAGGCCCTGGGGATTTATCCAACTTAATGCGCTTCAATACCTCCAACACCTCCTCCTTTGTAATGTTGATATGCTCCAGGATATCACTGTTCCCTCCCTTGAACTCACTAGCTTCCATGACCTTCTCCACGGCAAATATGGACGAGAAATATTCATTCAAGACCTCACCCATTTCCCATGGCTCCACACATAGATTGCCACACTGATCCTAAGGGGACCTACTCTCTCCCTAGCTACCCTTTTACTCTTAATATACTTATAGAATCTTTTAGGATTCTCCTTTATCTTATCTGTCAGGGAAATCTCATGGCCCCTTTTTGGCCTCCTAATTTCCTTCTCAAGTGTAGTTCTACATTCCCAATACTCCTCGAGGGACTCGCTCGATCCCAGCTGCCTATACCTGACATATGCCTCCTTCTTTGTCCTGACCAGACCCGCAATATCCCTCGTCAACCAAGGTTCCCTAAACTTGCCAGCCTTGCCCTTCCATCTAACACGAACATGCCGGCCCTGAATTCTTCCCATCTCACTTTTAAAAGCCTCCCACTTGCCAGACGTCCCTTTACCTGTAAACAGCCTCTCCCATTCAACTTTTGAGAGTTCCATAAGTGTTCCAGATGGTGTGTTTTGATCTTGGTTTTTATCTGCTGCATGATTGCTTCCAAGAGTAATTTCTCCCAAGGAAGAATAGTTTAAGTTATTACCATAAGTACATAAAACTAAACTAGCCTTGGTGAGACTACACCTGGAGTACTGTGTACAGTTTTGGTCTCCACTTGCCATAGAGGGAGTGCAACAAAGGTTCACCAGAGTAATCCCTAGGATGGCAAAATTGTCCCATGAGGAGAGACTGAGGAAGCTGGGCCTGTATTCTCTAGAGTTTAAAAGAATGAGAGGTGATTTCATTAAAACATACAAAATTCTTACAAGGCTCGACAGGGTTAACGCAGGAAGGATGTTTCCCCTGGCTGGGGGTGAGGGGGTGGGGGTCTAGAACCAGGGAACATAGTCTCAGAATAAGAGGTATGCCATTTAGGACGGAGATGAGGAGGAACTTCTTCACTCAGAGGGTAGTGAATCTTTGGAATTCTCTACCCCAGAGGGCAGTGGAGGCTCAATCACCGAGTATGTTCAAGACAAATATCGATAGATTTCTAGATATTAAAGGCATCAAGGGATATGGAGACAGTGCGGGAAAATGATGTTGAGGTACAAGATCAGCCATGATCTAGTTGAATGGTGGAGCAGGCCAAATGGCCTTGGTGAGACTACACACAAATGGCCTGCTCCTGCTATTTCCTATGCTCCTAAGATGCTTATGGATTTAGAAGTTGAGATGTGACAAAGAATATGGCAAATAGCTAATTGTCAAGTTAGAAGATGCATGAAGTAGTCTTGCCATCCCTGTAATTAACCACCACCCCCAGAGAAATGAAGACAAGCAAAGTTCCAGACTCCAGAGCTGCAGTCAAACTGATCAAAGCAGATGATGAATATTCAATCGATAAAAATGGTTCAGAGATGTAACAGAAAGAAAAGGTTCCTGGATGCCGACTACAATCAACGTAATCATGATTCTAAAGAAAAAAAACATGTTCAAATCACTGCACAAATTAGTTCAAAAATCACATAAGGGAATCAATCAGAAGCTATAATGCAGCAGATAGAAACCAAAGATCAAACATATCCATTTGAACACTTTTGACGACTGCATCAGACACCATTCTAAAGCATTATTGGGAATGTTACTAGACATCAATCCTCTCTGTCCATATAATTTATGACAGCAGTATTGTCTATTCAAATGTGCACTGATTGCTATTATATGTTCAGTTGGAAGTACTAACCGATACGGTCTCAGCTTCATTCTGTTGCTAAGACATTAGGGTTGGTGGATGTACTAAGTGCCTTGTAGAACTATGAGCACCTGTTTCCAAGTGCTCTATCAGCATGATGTAAACAATTGGCAGCAAGTCTGGCAGCTGTTGTAGTAATGAAGCATACCAAATTTGCAATACAACATGAGTAGCAAAAACTACATTACCTTAATTTGGCTTCACTAGATCTATGAAAATAGATCATAGACGGAAGCAGTGTGGACTTCTATTTATGCAAGAGCTAAATGAACACAGTTTAAAAATATGTTAAAACAAGTGGAAGTGTTATTTTTCAATAGCTCCGTGGGCAAAGCCACTGCAGAATGTGATATTGAGCCATATAGTTTAGGAAAGTCCCATATCTTCAGGTGTGAGCCTAGACATTGTCATCGGGCTATCTCATAACAGCGAGCATCACAGTTGAGCTTGAAATAAAAACAAGAAATGCTGGAAATACTCATCAGGTCTGGCAGCATCTGTAGAGAGAGAGGCAGAGTTAACGTTTCAGGTCAGTGACCCTTCTTCAGAACAGTTGAGCTTGATCTTATTTTCACCAGATATCCACACACAAGCATTTTCCAGCAGCAGTCAATGGATACCATTCAGGACTCCAAAGCTAATTATGATGGCTATGCTTTTCTCACTCCTAATCCTGCTACGATCAGCTAACCCACAACGACCAAGGATGGAAAATGTCATGTTCAAAGTTAATATATCTCAGCATCAAACTGTATGGTGCATTTATTCACTTCGACTTCAGGAAGCCCATTTTCAGATGGCGGGGGAGCAGTTTTTCTGCTTGGATATAACTTCAATGTTTATTTTGACTTCTAGAGTATAATGATCCAGTGTAAAATGCGGTTGGATATCACATTTAAATAGGCAAATTTAGTGCAAAGGAAATATCTAGCCCTGACTTGTCCATTAGGCATATAATTCTTCACACTTTTGATGAGAATAAGGACATAGGCTCAGAGAAGGGTAATCAAGAACAATACCACAGGGAAATACACGGAAGAGGAAAAGAGAACAACTATATGTTAGCAGTGGGGATTCAATAACTAGCCAGATAGACAGCATGATTTAAGTACCAGTGTTGTGGTGCCTCTTAAATATGAGATATAATGTAGGGATGGAAAAGGAGGAAAAAAAAACAACAAAAATACATAGGAAAGAACCAGAGGACTTTGAACGCTTAGGTTCCAGATTAAAAAGTTTGAGGATGGTACTTAAAAAGATTAAAAATGGGTAGAAGGTGGCCACACAGCCACTAGAGTCTACTCCGCCATTCAATAAGATCATGGCTGAACTTCTACATCAACTTCACTTTCCCACCTGATCCCTATGGTAATACTAATCGCTCAGACCGCGGGCTTCATCATGCTGCCAAAGTATTTGCAGAAAGGGCATAAAGAATTTGGATAGTACATAAACTGGTAAGATGCAGGAGAGCCATAAACAAAAGCAAATATAGGAAGATCAACAGAGATTAAATAAAAAATATTTTGAAGGATAGGCTTAAATATTGTTGTACAAACACAAGAATGAAATACTGAAGTTACAAGCATGTGTAACTAATACAACAAGTTATATTTATAATAACCTCTTAAAATGCAGAAAGTTTTTAAAGGCATTGCACAAAGACCTAAAGCTGATCATAGAATGGTTACAGAACAGAAGGAGGCCATTCGGCCTGTCACGTCCATGTCGGCTCTCTGCAAGAGCAACTCAGCTAGTTCCACTCCGCTGCCCCTTTTGCGTAGCCCTGCAAATTTCTTTCTCTTCAGGTGCTTATCCAATTCCCTCTTGAAAGCCACGATTTAATCTGCCTCCACTACCCTCTTAGGCAATGCATTCAGATCCTAACCATTTCCTGTTTTAAAAGCTTTTTCCTCATGTTGGTTCTTTTGCTGATCACCTTAAATCAGTGTCCTCTGTTTCCCGACCCTTCGGTCGATAGGAACAGTTTTGATAGCAAATAAAGGCCAAGAACTGTAGCTGAATAGTTATAATGTGGTCTGTGAGGGCAGATCGACAAAGTAGGTACATGAAAAAATACAATACTGTGGATGCCCGAAATTTGAAATAAAAACAGAAAATGTTGGCAATTCTCAGCAGGTCTGGGGCTGCATCTTGGAGACAGAAATAGAGTTAATGATTCAGGTCAATTACCTTTTTGGCAGAGCTTGAAAAAGATAGAGATGTAAGAAGTAGAGAGGCAGGGAAAGGGGGAGGGAAATAACAAAAGAAAAGTTCTGCGATAAGCTGGAAGGCAAGAGAGGTTAAATGACAAAAGGATGATGGTAAAAGGCAAAAGGAGATGGTAATGGAAGAAAAGAAACAAAAGATGGTGTGGAGGAGGTATAAATGGGAAAGCAGAATCATTACCAACAGCTGCCATCTGAAAAAATCGAGTGCCTCAGCCAATGAAGCCTTCATTGGCTGAGGCATTGAGATGCATGGGAAGGTATGGTGGGAAGGGACAGGGGTGTTGGGGATGATTGAGGACTGGAGCAGGGTGCCACAGAGGGAATGGCCCCTTTGGAATGCTGAAACGGGATGGAAGGGTAAGATGTATTTGGTAGTGGCATCACACTGGAGGTGGGTGAAATGGAGGAGGATCATCCATTGAGTGTGAAGACCGACGGAGTAGAACTCTCACATTTTAAAACAGATTGGGTGGGTCACATTACATTTCAAAATACATTAAAAGCTCCTGTGTGATCTGATGAAAGTTCATCAAGCTGAAGCATTTACTCCGTGTCTCTGTCCAGTGATGCTGCCCAAACTGCCCAGTGTTTCCAGCAATTTATATTACAGTTTTCCAATCTCAGTTTCCAAGGGGAAGGAGCAGAAGTGCATGAAATGGAACAGACACATTCAAGGGCGCTGTCAACCATGGTGGAGAGGAATCCTCAGCTGAGGAAAAAGGAAGACATATCAGATGCACTGGTATGGCATCAGAACATATGATGGTGAAAACTGAGAGAATGGAATAGGGTCCTTAAAGGAAGCAGGATAGGAGGAAGTGAAGTCAAGGTAGCTGTGGGCTTATTGTGGATATTGGTTGATATCCTATTTCCAGAAATGGAGGCAAAGAACTCAAGGAAAAGAAGGGAGTCAGAAATGGATAATGTGAAGGCAAGGGAAGGGTTGAAATTCTAACAAAATTGATGAAATTTTCTACTTCAAGACAAAAGAAGGAAACAGCATTGATATAGTCATTACTGCACCAAAATGGAGTCTGGGGAAAAGGTGTTTAAAGTGAGAGATGGGGAATGGGGGCTCAGTAGAGATGTAGATTTGGGAATGAGGACTCAAGGAGTGAAGGAGTAAAGGAAGAGAAGGGGGCTGGGAGTTAATAGATTGAGAGTCTACTGGGTGGGGAGGGGGCGAGGTGGGGTGCAGGTAATCATCATTCTCTGTAGAGCCAAGAGTAGCAGCAACAACATAGAGTGTGAGTAGTAACGAGTGAGGAGCAGCCAGTTAAGTTGATGAATCTAAAGGGAAGAGGAAAGCAAAGTTATTAAAATGACCATTTTGAAAAGAAAGACACCGGCAAATAAATGACACCTGGTGCAAGTCTTTAATTTACAAGTTTCACTGTAGATTGAGCCAAGGTTGCTGCAGAAAGATGTCGACAACATGTGGCAGCAGTGCATGGTAGGGAGAGTGGATGGCATGAAATGCCAAGATCAGTCATTAGAAGCTTAGAATATCACAAAGGTATTAGTGATCTTGAGTGGTGAAACTTCAGCGCTAATCCACATGGAATGAGAGGAGCTAGAGACAAATACTAAGAAATTTGATATGGTTGTAAAAGCAGGTCTTTGTAAATAAAGAATTAGTGCGGTTAAATGTATACTAATGTGGCAGTATGCATACATCTTTAAGAAATTAATTCAACACTCCGCAAGCTTCTTTAACCAGTATCATTTTACCTATATGGTGAATGTTTCCTGTTCTTTTCACACTAAAGGATATTATGTTCAGATTAATAGATCGTTCTGTTAAATATTCATTTAAGTAATGTAGTAACAAGCTGAAATGTCACTTGGACTGTGGTATACACAAGCAGTATAATCATAAATATTCCAGGCATTTACTTTTGCTTTTATTGCTGCTATAATTCATATTTGCCATAAGTGAGCCTTCCAAGGCAAATTAACATATCTGAATTTATCACTAACTGTTGAACATAATTTGATGAAACTCTTTGACTGAAGTCAAAGTAAGCAGTGAGATTTATGAGACTCTGAAGGAATTAGCATTTGAACTGGTTTGCTTCTATATAACCTTACAATGTGCTGCTGGTACAGGAAAACAAACACAAGGGATTTTCCTCAGGGAAATTTTATTCCTTTGGATAGTATTTAATGAACAGCAGAGGTTAATACCAATGAGCTTAAAATGTGACTTTGACAGAGCTCTCAAAACATTAGTATGCCATGAATGTAAAATATAAAAACAAAGATATAAACAAGATAAAAACAACCAACTGAAAATAGCTGTGGTAATAGAAAACTGCAGTCATACCAAGAACATGCATTATGCAGAAAAGAAATAAAATGCTGAGGGTTCAAATATAATGGAGTTTTAGTAAGTTATAAATGTGCTATTTTTGTTGTTTAGCAAACATAATACCAATGAACATACATATTAAATATCATCTATATGCAGGTGTTACTCCAGCTGAAAGTTCCAACAGCTCAAATTAGATCAGACGTATATGGTTCATAGCTTGAATCATGCTGCCACTAAACAATGACAGCTGTTCCATCATGAGACATGGCTTGAAATAATAAATCAATATTTCATAATTGTTTCAAATGTCACAACTAGCAGCCATTATGGACTCAATATTTTAACATAGATCACTAAAATATACATTGTCCATATTTTGATTGATAGAGGACTATGAAATTGTGTATGCAGGATCAAGTTTATATGCTCAATCTGCTGGGATTATACAGTAAACCGAGTAAAATTCAATGAAAAGATTCCATTTCAACTTTCAAATTCAGAATTTTCGTCACCCCACTCCTCAAAAGAACTTTGACCCTTCTGTCCTTGCAAATTACTGTTCCATCTCAAAATACCCTTTCCTTTCCAAAGTCCCTGAAACTGTTATCTCCAAAACCTGTGCACAGCTTTCCTGGAAATGCATGTTTGAATCTGTCCAATCAGGTTTGCACCCCTGTTACAGTACTGAAATGGCTCTTAAACTCACAAATGATATGGGATGTGACTGTGACAAAGGTAAAATATGCCTCCAAATCCTTCAAGACCTGTCTGCAGCCTTTGACATGGTTGACCACACCATCCTCCTCCAACGCCTCTCTATCGTCGTCCACCTGGGTGGGTCTGCACTCGCCTAGTTCCATTCTTATCGATCCAGTCGTAGCTAGAAAATCATCTGCAATGGCTTCTCTTTCCGCTCGATCACCTCAGGCACCCCCCAACGCTCTATTACTGCCCCCTCCCATTTCTCATCTACATGCTGCCTGTTGGCGACATTTTCCAAGGAAACAACATCAGTGTCCACAGGTTCGCTGATGACACTCAGCTCTACCTCACCACCACCTCTCCCAAATCCTCCAACGTCTCTAAATTATCAGACCACTTGTCTGCCATGCAGTACTGGATGAGCAGAAATTCCTGCCGACTAAATAAAGGGAAGATCAAAGTCAATGGCTTTGGTCCCAGCCACAAACTCTGTTCCCTAGCCACCGACTCCATCCCTCTCCCTGGCAACACTCTGAGGCTGAAACAAACGGTTTGCAACCTTGATGTCATATTTAAGCCCGATCTGAGCTTCCTGCTAAATAGCCGTGCCATCTCTAAGACCATCTGTTTCCCCACCATAGCATTGCCTGACTCCGCCACTATCTCAACAATTCAGCTGCCGAAACTCTCATCTATGCCTTTACTACCTCCACACTTGACTGTTCCAACACACTCCTGGCTGAACTCCCATATCTGACCCTCTGTAAACTTGAGGTCATCCAAAACTCTGCTTCCCGTGTCCCAGCTCACACCAAGTCTCATTTACCCATCACCCCTGTGCTTGTTGACCTACATTGGCACATGGTTAAGTAATGCCTCTATTTTAAAATTATCATCCTTGTTTTCAAATCACTCCAAGAAGGCCTTGCCCCTCCCCTCCATCTATGGGATTTCCTCCAGCCCTACAAACCGCCGAGATCTCTGGGCTCCTCCAATTCTGGTATCTTGAGCCTCCCCAATTTTAGTCATTTCACCATTGGTGGCCATGTCTTCAGCTGCCAAGGCCCTAAGCTCTGGAATTCCCTCCCCAAACTTCTTCGCCTCACTTTCCTCCTTTTAGATGTTCCTTAAAACGTAGCTCTTTAACCAGGCTTTTGGCCATCTACCCCAATATCTCATATGGCTCGGTGTCAAATTTTGTTTGATAACCCACCTGTGAAGCACCTTTAGTTGTTTTACTACATTAAAGCTGCTATATAAATTCATGTTGTTGCTGATCATGTAGAAAATAATTGTGCTAAATATTTACGCAACTATAAAACAATTGTTCCATTCATTACTTTAGAAATATTTATATTTTCAAATATTGTAATGTGCACTCACCTTTTAATAGCAATTTATTACACAGGTGTGAGTAAAAGACACTACTTTTTCTGAACTTGTCACCAGAAATGCTCTCGATGGCTCAGGTAGGTTTTTCAGCAATATAACCTTCCACACTTCGTTGCAGTTGAGATAAAAAGGTTATAATTCCACTAATCTGCCAAACATCTTATGAAAAGCGGGAAGTCTGGAGCCAAAGTAACAAGCTCCTGTATATACTCTCCTAAAACACATATTAGCACAGACAACACCAGGAGAGATTCATTCAGATGGCGATGTTCTGAGGTAGCCAGAATTCTCATACTTTGTACACATGCTACAATCCTTACACTACAAATCATTCTGTGGCTAAGAGTAGGCGAGACATCTGCAGGCCGCTACTAATGGTATCATGAGCTGTCTAAAAAGAGAAATGAGATGTTGAATGAAGTTTCTCCCTCCAGTTTTCCTTTCTTTCATTTAAAGAAGCACCTGACATCTGATTTTGGGATTCAGATAATCACCATAATCACTAACTGCTTATTTTTTTATAATTCACAATGATGTATTTCAAAACGAGCTTGGTTTCTTTCAAGGCTTCTCTGTGTCATTGGACAATTCTTGTTAACAGATTTCCTTTAAGTCTGTAATCTGCATTGCGAATAGTTCATGTGGGAAAGAACATCTGCCACCCATCACTTGAAAGGTGAAAAAAAATCAGTGCTTCTCATTACTAGTTAGCATCCAGTTCATTAGTAGTTTTGGTAGAAGCATTCTGTAACACAGCGGAACAAAGCCCTCCCTCCCAGAATTCAAGAGATTTAAAAAAAAAACACAAAAAACATCAGAGTAAGAAGAAAATAGTCTGATCCCTGTCATTCACAGTATAACTGGCAGTTTTGTCCTCTTTTAGGCCAAATAGCATTTCCTAGAAATATCACTCTTGAAAAATCAGTTATTGCCTGTGCCCGAATTATCAGCACAAAAAAAATTAGATTAGATTAGTAATTTTAATCTTGCTGTCCAAGTAGAAATTTGATATATTCATGAAATACAAGTTCTGAATTATCTTCATTGATCACCATTTCAATTTGCTTTTTTTTGTACCCTAAACTAACTCTTTTCCCTGCAAAGTCTGAAACATTCATTAAATGTGTTTTGACAATATATAATCCTACAATAAACTGGGGAATTAGTTTGCTATTATCTCAACTAAGTGTGCATAACTTAACCAATGTTACTTTTGTGTGGCATGCTATAGTTGATATCCCAAAGCAGTCAAAGGAAAAGAAATCATAATGTTTGAATACTAGCAGACTCCCCACAGTGTAGTTTATAGATATCCTGGAGTAGATGTGATGCCTGGTTAAGCTGAAGCCACCACTTTTTCTCTGGTCTGTCCCTCAATGGCCACTGTTCAACTCGTTGGAAAGTAGTCTAGATAGGCAAGCCCTATTTTGGGTCAAATTACTGATTTTTGTCTGAGACCTTTTCGCACATGATATCAAAGTAATTACCTTTAGTTTATCATCTCATATGACAGAGCATGCTACTAGTCTCATCTAGTAATAATTATTTGCTTTCATTATTTTTCATTCATCTTAATCTTTTCATGCTTCTATTGCTCCAGTGCCAAATTTGTCCTACTCAAACTGGAAAACTATAGTTTGCATATTGTGTTTGGAAGGTAAAGCCAGCTTCCTAATTCTATTAAAAAAGAGAACTAACATCATCTGCAACTAACAGAGGGTGTGGGCATGCAATAACAAGATGGTGCTGGGCAAAAAAGTCAAGACATAGTACAGCTGACCAGACATTCATTACACTTAGAGCATGCACAGAAAGTAGCATTTGTATTTAATTCCTGTAATAAACTTTGTAACACAGTAAAACTGCCCATTAAATCTTTCAACCATACTAATGAGACAAAAATTGGAAATGTCATATTTATTTCAGACAGCTGATTGCTGGATAATTTCTCCTCTGTACTAGGAACAGAAAAGAAAAACCAACAAAATGTTAACAACTTCTCACCAACCACTTCCCAAAAAACACTTGGCAAAAATACTTGCATGAAATGAACAAATTTAAGTAAATTAAATGAACAGATAGCTGTGCAGTTACAGAACCATCCATTTACAGAATTACAGCTTTTCAGCACTGTGAACACGTAATAAGTGTATAAAACATGACCAAGTGGCCTTTCCTATGGAAGAGGGGACAGGGAGCGCTTCCTGCCTTGAATATTTCAGGATACTTATTGCTAGATCATTTGTTATACCCATTAGTAGAGAGAATCCATGTAGTACACATTAACAATTCAATGTACGTTCTCCACTTTTAAAGTAGATTAAAGTCATTAACTAGCTAATAAGACAATACTTTATGACCACTATACTAATTAGACTCCCAATTAAATAACCTTTTTGATACCCTTGGACTAGAATAAAAGGTATTTCAAAATCTTAAACAGTTATGACTTTTTTAATCTTATGCCAATGACACATTTGGAACCAATAACCGAGACTTATACTAAAATAAACATACCAACAATGTATAATATTATACATGTAAATGTGATGGCAAAGCAACCTCGTTTTGCAGTTAATACACTGGATTTTGCAGAAAAATTCGCATCATTTGACTGATGCACATTGTTATTAATGAACCAATTGACCAGCAACTAGTAGTGAGGAAGAGCTGTCCCGTGAATTGTCACAAGGTGCTGGCTGATTTGCGTCACTCCGCTATTAGCTTTATGAAAAAGGCATTTTGCCCTTAACCTCCCCATGATTTTCACAATTTGCTGCAGTTGCACGTTAATTGCCCATTAAACTCGCCACAGAAAGTTAAGATTAGTAAATTACTAGCCTAAGCATGTTTTTAAAGACATGATAATTGTTAATGTCTGCCAATCACCTTCTCTTTCCAAGAAGTAAACAATTATAAGCATGTAATCATGTTCCTTCAGTTAGTGAATTGTTTTTAGGAGACAGGAAAAATGCAAAACTTTAAATTTTAGAAAAACTGTCTTTTTTCTCTCTATCCTAATTCAATCTTTCTATTCCTCTTTCTGTACTTGATTTGGCATCGAGTTCAGCCACCTTCTCAGTCCTTCCTCTGTTTATTTTTCAGTCCTTTAATCTCATTGGTCAAGGAGATACACTGTTTCATCGTTTACTAAGGTCCCAGATGTCCTATTACCCTCAATGCACCATTATCAGCTCGCAACAACTTTGTGGGCAAAATATTTTCAAACCTAAACGTGCACAAACAGTTCTAACTAATGGGGCATGCCATGAAATGCCTTATTCCAGCAAATTTAGTCCACTGTCTCCCTGTGGTCTTGGCACTAACTCTTCAGTGAGCATTGCACCACGAACTAAAATGTTTCTGAACGAATTCCATTTTGACAGCAAATTCACATTTCTTTTGTTAAATGCCAATACTTATTTTTAGTAATCTGCAATGTAGAAACACAAACAAATATTTATGTTTCTGAATCATCATCTTGAGTAATAGGAAAATAAAGTTCCATTTCTTTTGCAATGTAAAATTTTGATTAAAGGCAAATCCTTCATGATCCACAGGACATATTCTCAATCAGTAGTTGTGGATGAGAACATACAGGGAAACAGCAAAAATGACAACTTTCTGTTAAGGTTTCTGACTTTGGAGCAAAAGGCAATTTGTTTTTTTATATCTCCTCCAACAGAGAGCCATACATCGGAGTCCCAGATCTTTTTAATAAAAAGATATTCAACGTTTCAACGTTTATTACTATATGCCTAAAGTGATCTAGATTCCACAGATACACAGCAATAATGTTTGAAAATAATAAAACTAAGAAAAATTAGATTCTTAATATGCATTAAAAGTTTGTTAAATAGCAATAACTACATTGTTTTCTTTTAAACAAGGTGCAAAGCATTGACCATAAATAAATATCACAACTGAATGATTGACTTTAAATACATGCTGCAGCAGGAAAGAGCTGCTCATTTCATATATAGATGCTACTCAAGTAAAATTCTAAGCATATAGCCATCCTCAAAAGGGGAACTGGGTGTGCTGATGGCAATGCCTTATGGAACAGGACACAGTATTGCAGAAAACCATTATGTGAATACGAATGTATAAATTAGAGTATCTATTGTCTGAAAACAACTGAATAAAATGTTTCACATTGATGTAAAATAATATATCAAGGTGCTAACTCCGAAGAACTGTAAATACCAAATTAAAAAAGAACTTCCACTTTTACATCATTAGTCTCACTGTAACTGAATTCTTAATGTTGTACTAAGTTTATAATTACTGCTGAACAACATCTCTGGCCCTGAAATAAACTAATTTTATATTTGTGGAATGTCAAATTTCTCCATGATAAAAAAAAAATCCACATTAAAAAAAATATATACTAACAGAGACTCACAAAACATTTGCCGTCAAATTAGTATACTTAACCAATTCCATCTTATCCGCCCCTCCTATGCCACCCATCCCATGTCATCCATGTCCCATGCCATTTCATTGGATGCTATCCTTTCCCTCCATGCCACCTCCATCCCTCCCATGCCATCCCCATCCTCCCTCCCATGCCATCCCATATCTTTCTCTTATATATTTTATCCCAGTCTCTCTCTATCTTACTCCATATTGATCATATTTTACCTCAGTCCCTTTCTATTTTATATTACATTTGACCTCAGTCTCCCAATTTTATATTATATTGATATATCTGCCTCCAAATCTTTCTAGTACCAATCGCCATAGTCTCCACCCCACGCACCTCCATAAGCACCAGGCACTGCCCACCAAAGATGTGTCTTCCCTATTCACTAGGTGCTTGTATTGAATTGATCAAAAAACTGGTCATTCAACACACGCTGTACTTTAGTAACAACAAAGTGTTACAATATCAAAATCAATCAACTGTCAGCCCACAGGTGCAAAATTTCACTAGATCGTACAAAACAGTCACCAACCCAAGACCTACAAATCAAACAGAAGTTGTCATATTTTGAAAAATGGGTCTCCCTCTGCGGTCTCCAATTTACACTGCACCTCCGCCTCCAATTTACACTGCACCTCCGTCTCTCAGTATTTTATATTACATTGACTGTACTTAACCTCAGTCACTCTATTTGATATTGTCTTAATTAAATTTTACCTCAGTCTCTCTCAATTTTATATTAGTCTTGCGAGTGCATACTAAACTCACCTCTCATTGTACATGCAAAAACCTTGAACCCTGTTTGAAGCCAAATCTGAGTCCCAAAAAAGTTTTCATTTTATAACACCTCCCCCGCAGTGGAAAATAGGGCAGATGAATCTTCTGTTGTGTGCTGAGTGCTGACTCCACTCACCAATTCAACCCACCAATCAATCAGAAAAGTGTGGACAGACAGAAACAACATATTATAATAATTTTTAAATAGCTGATGATATTTCAGCTTCTACTTTAGTCCCATGTGTATGTCCCAATCTTTATTTCACTCTCTGTAAAACGATATTAAAAAGTGAAGGACAATGAGTGCTTTTCACTTCCTGGTCTGCTATCTGTTGGAATTCTTCAATGCGATTGATTGCTTACCCTGATAGATGACATCACTGTTGCTGGATGCCTGGAGATCCCCTTGAATTAGCACTAGATTCAATTTAATATCTGAAAAGGTGAAATCCATACCACAGAGATCACTTGAACTTTGTGGGCAGCTATGAAGGTCAGCAGCAGGTACTGTTGCTTCGCCACTGAACATAAAATTCAGGCCATAAATTCCAATCTGGTATTTTTACTTTTATGCATAAATCTAACAGTCATTCCAAAATATGATTACACATTTGCTGGATTACAAGCAATATTTTTGAGACAGTTCTATTTTCATTAAGGAAAAAAAACCAAAATGATGTGGCACAACTACTTATTTAGTTCCTTAAACCTTTTCCAGAGTTAGCAACTTCCAAACCATGCATCATTGTAATACAAAAACTTTACAGCACAGAAATAGGCCATTCAGGCCAACTGGTCTATGTCAGTATTTATTCTCCACATGAGCCTCCTCCCACCCTACTTCATCTAACTCTATCAGTATACCCTTCTATCCTGTTCTGAGTTTCTGAATTGAAGTAGTGACTTTGGTAAAACTCGTTTTACAGGGCATTAGAAAGAGAAGTTGAAACTGAGTATCGTGTCAAGATCCGACAGTCCCTCGATTCATCAGGATCTAAATATTACTGGCCTTTGGTTTTCAAAGGAAAAAACACCAAACACAGCAATAAATACCTGTGCACATGTTCAGTGGGTGAATGCACCTTCAGCCAATTTTGTAGCTTGTGAGACACAAGCACGAACATGCCAGAAGTTAACAGTACAAATATGGGCCGGAAAGTCAATGATACAATCGCCCAGAGAGGCTATTTATCTGCTGTATGTGTGGAAAGGGAATCACTCGATCATATCACCAGCATATTTTTTAATGGAAAGGCACCATTCATCAGCTGTGTGAGTGGAAAGGGATTCACTCAGTCATCCCATTTATGGGCACACCAACACAGCCACACCACAGAGCGACCATTTATATATTTCAGGTGTGGGAACAATTACTTTCAATACTCTTGAGTGAGAGAAAAAGGTTTGAAAGTTTAAAGGATCTGATGCACGATGAGTGAATTCATACTGGAGAGAGGCTGTTTAAATGTTCTCTGAGTGGAAAGACATATCATTCCTCTTTCATTTTGATAATTGCTGCGTGATAGCATTTATCTTTAAATCAAACCTAAGAATATGGAAGCAAATCTTCTGTAAAGCCAACTGTATAATTTATTTACAATTGGGCTGATGCAAGCCTTGGGCATCTCCAAGTACATAGGCTTGATTGCCTCCTTTATCACAAAAGTCAGGCAATTTTATAAAGTGGAACAAAATTTTGCTGGGCTCAGGAGGAGATTTTAGCCAATTCCACCTGCCCACAAAACCTCACATTTTAATATGTGATCTCTCTGCAAATGTAAAAAGTACTTAAATGTACCATTAACAAAATTAATTTTATCAGATACATTAGCTCCGAGGTCTCAAAGGTGTAGTTTACGATACAGTTTGTGTAACAGGCTATAAATATTATGCTTATAGTTTCCGACTACTGGAGCTTTAAAAGGAAGTTATTTTAATGCCTAGTTATTTTATACACTTTCCACTAGTTAATCATTTAAAGAGTTTTAACTGCTTCATACTCTCACTGTCTTAGAGGCTCCGGGCCAGTTAGCACAAAGTTAACCCTGTCTGGGGTTAGCTTGACCTACAACCAAACAAAAAGCTAATTAGAAGTAACTGAAAAGGAGATTTTCTCCCCCAGAGGAATGAGGACAATGTTAACATAAATTTGTTTTATAGTATTGTCATGCACACCAGAAGGGTGATGATACAAACTACAGATCAACTCTGAAGAGTTATGAAAAACCGACTTTGTCTTTTAAAACATGAACCTTTATTTTAAAAAGTGAACAACGGTCCAAAATGGCTACTGAGGGAAAAGCCTTTGTGCATTCAAATTGTCGGACAAAGATAAAGGACAAATCTTCAAAGCTAAGAGGTGTCGGTGGGGGGGGGGGGGGGGTGGGGGCAACATCTAGTAGCTTGTATTCCAGCACGCTAGAAGGCACATGCCCTTCTGTAAAATCATATATCCACATTAGACAGCAACGAACCAGAAGTGTCCCACTGTGTTCAACTGAACTTTCAATCAAGAGGGAAATCTATAATCATCTCAGGCCTGCACCCATCAAGAAGTGGATTTGCAAGAGAATTTAACAGGTTCGTGACCACCTCCCCCCCTCCTCGCCACTAGAAATCAACTTCCTTTTTTCCCTCTCTATCTGTCTCTTTTGTGCGCGCGCGAGCGAATGCAGTTGCGACAATTTTGGGATAAGGCGATCAATAAACAATTGATTTTCTGTTTTTAAAACCTGTAAGAAAACTTGTCGCTGTCTGTTTACTTGAAAAAAATATAACACCAAGGGGCTAAACCCTAATAAGAAAAGACTTGCTGCGGTCAGGTGGGGAGATAAACAGTGGGAACCACTCACATCGCACCACGTGGCCTTAACAGTAGTGTTTATACTTTCATTTGAAATACCAAATTTTCATGTCAAACAGAAAGATGTACACAACTATGCTATGGTAAAACTAGGATGTTGTGGTATTCTAGTATTCCAGCCATAGAGTTCAGCATAGGATATGCTGAAACATACCTCTATCTCCATACTTAGACCATAAACAAAAACTATTAATTTGTTAAAATGAACCAGCAAAAGCTTTAAATGATGGATAAAAGACAAAAGTGTTTGGAAGAGAACTTAACATTTCTGTAGTGCTCTTCACAATGTCTTAAGAGACAGCGAAAAGCACTTTACAGGGCCATCAAGCAGAGGAGAAGAAAAGGATGGAGGCACAAAACGAGAGCTAACGAGAAGGGTATTTAAATACCTCTTTAAAGCAGTGAGGGAACTGACAAGATGGAGCGAGTAAGAGAACACGGAATGATGACATCAGCATTCTGGAGTTAAGATTGCGTACACCACACTTCAAGCTTAAATTCGAGTCCTTTGCAGCCTTCACCCAACAGTCTCAACAGACTGGATTGAAAAAGCAAGAAACCAACCTTATCCAGATTCCATCATATGTCTCGAGTATGCTGTTGACACCATTAAACACTAATCAGCAAACTGAAAGGCAAAAAGTAAACCAAAGGCAAAGGAAAACATAGATAAGATCAGAAGCAATTAAATGCAATGCTTCCACTATTCACTAAGATAATTGAGAAGTGCAGGTTTACAAGTTAAGTGGGCTGCTTGATGATACTACAATCTGCCACAAACAGAATCTGTGAAAGAAGTAGGCTTTCTCCAACCATCAATCTATATAAATATCAATCTTAGGTCCAGTGTGCAGCTGTGGTATTATATTTAATATCTGTCACATCATAATGAGATAAATCTGATATCAGATGATACTGCAGAGGCATGCTGGATCTATGACTTCTATTTACATAGATTGGTGGTTGCTGAAAACCTATAATGGAATAAAAATGATAATAACTAGAATGTTCATTAAACAGCAATCTTGGACACTTTTCTACAAAGTTTGTCATGGAGTTAACTTGAAAATGCTCCTCAAATCCAATAATCCACGTTTTCTTTTTTACTTCAACCTTGCTTTGTAACATGAATCCTTGATATGAAATGTCTACTTCATTTTCTTGTCATTTCTTTAGCACTAATTCCTGGTTCATATTGAAAAAAGCTTCATCAGCTCCCCAACACAGGCACTCAGAACTATTATATCTGCTGTTGTTTCTGTGACTGCTACTTTATTATTTTAGGTTTACAATGTAACGGAGACCAGTAGCTGCACTTTGAGTTTCAGCCAGGCTGAACCCTGTTAATAAAAACAAGAAATGCTGGAAACGCGCAGCAGGTCTGGCAGCATCTGTGGAGAGAGAAGCAGAGTTAACGTTTCGGGTCAGTGACCCTTCTTCAGAACTGGCAAATATTAGAAATGTAAAAGGTTATAAGCAAGTAAAGTGGGGGGATAACAAAGAGATAACAAAGGAGGTGTAGATAGGACAAGGTCACAGAATAGCTGACCAGAAGGTCATGGAGCAAAGATATGTTAATGGTGTGTTGAAAGACAAAGCATTAGTACAGATAGGGCGTTAACGGACTGTTAATATTGCCTGGCTCCTGCCTGCTCTGTTTAGCAAAGAGGACTTCACATGCTGGGTACCTGCGTGGGCAGAATTGACACTCTGAAGTCAGAAATTTAAATATCTAGATAATGGGAAGAGGAGCATCTCATCTCCCAAAATATTATAAATAACAGCAGGTAGATTTAAAAAGTGCCCAGGGAGTTCAACAGACAAGTTTTAAATCTACCTGACTGGACACCTCCAGGGAATTCCATTCTGCTTCACCCTAGAAATTGGGTTTGGCTTTGCCTCCGGTTTTTACCAGTTTAGTGTTGGTACAAAGTTATTGTGGCTTTACACCAAGGCAGTCCAACATAGGTTCCGCAGGCCAGGATCTGGCCAACCAAAGGTTTGCATCCGGCCCATGGGTGTAAATTGCACCTGGAGCTGTTCCTCATGCTCGCCAGGGCTTCATGACTGGAGATGGGAAATTTCACTTTGCCTTCTTCTTCTTGCAGACCGGCTTTTTCAAAAACATCGCACCGTCAGATTCACAGCTCAGCTGCTGACGCAGGAGCCCACCGGAAAACCATGAATCTACCTGATGTTGGGAAGTGCGTTCCCAACTCCACACGATGTTCTTAAACAAACTGTCCAACCACAAAGCTGCTGCGCTGAGCGTTCCTGCTCAATGCAACTGACAGAGAAGGTGGGGGGGGGGCACACAAGTGGGATGGGGGGGGGGGCGCACACAGAGGGGGGTCAAAGGGCGAGGACGACAGACTTGGGGAACAACACAGAGGGGGGAGGGCACCACAGGAAGGGAGAAAGAGAGACAGCGACAGAGAGAGATCAAGATCACTCCTGACAGATGGATATCTATCCAGAATACTCTGCATCGCTACATCAAGTGTGCGGGCAGAGATTGACTACTTCTGCAAGCAAAACAGTGCCAGGTCACAGAGAGATACAGCACTGAAACAGGCCCTTTTGCCCACCGAGTCTGTACCAACCAACAACCACCCATTTATACTAATCCTACATTAATCCCATATTCCCTACCACATCCCCACCTTCCCTCAATTCTCCTACCACCTACCTACACTAGGGGCAATTTACAACGGCCAATTTACCTATCTACCTGCAAGTCTTCGGCTGTGGGAGGAAACCGGAGCATCCGGCGGAAACCCACGCAGTCACAGGGAGTACTTGCAAACTCCGCACAGGCAGTACCCAGAACTGAACCGGGTCGCTGGAGCTGTGAGGCTGCGGTGCTAACCACTGCACCACTGTGCTGCCCAAAGTATGTCACTAAATCAATTTTCACAAAGTAATGAGAACGTAAGTCAATAAATTCGTCTTCTCATTTAAAGCTTTTTCCCAAAATGCACATTTGTTGTTGTTTTTACTGGTAAGATGAATTTTTCATACCTTTATCTTTCGAAATTTGCTTACCGGGCTCCCAGGCCGTGCAAAAGTCATAATGCAGCCCTCCACCCGAAAAGGTTGGACAACCCTGCTTGACACCAACACTAAACTTCCCTGTAAATGTACCCTTAAATACAAACTTTTTTTAAAAACCCTGTCAGCAATAGTTGAGAATAGCCAAAATGTTATCTTGTTATTACTTACACAAAGACAAATTTTCATATTAATTTTTAGACAATAAACAATTTGAAACCACAGATATAAACAGATAGGATTACGGAGTTTATTTATTTTTTCTTTATTTATTTAGAGATACAGCACTGAAACAGGCCCTGCGGCCCACCGAGTCTGTGCCGACCATCAACCACCCATTTATACTAATCCTACATTAATCTCATATTCCCTACCACATCCCCACCTTCCTTCAATTCTCCTACCACCTACCTACACTAGGGGCAATTTATAATGGCCAATTTACCTATCAACCTGCAAGTCTTTGGCTGTGGGAGGAAACGGGAGCACCCAGGGTCCCTAAAATGAGGGGCTATGTTGCAACGACTAGATCATAGTAAGTGATCATCGCCATCAAAAATATTATGTCCTATTCACCAAGCATAAGGTGAAAGTCAAGTTATATGAAAATATGAATTGATGTTTAATTATATAACTAAATGCAGGGTTAATGAGGCTCAACTAATTTAATTCCTAGCCATAAATTTCAGTATAACAGAAAAATCCTGAATTGATTATAAAGTATTCAGTCCTTCCTTTATTAAGATTAACAGCAGGAATCTGACAGTACATCAAGTTTTATATGATTTTATACTGTTTTACCTTGATGAGTTTAATTAAAATCATAAGTTAAAAATTTAACATCTCATTCGAATGGGAAACAATTGGTACCTATTTTCTTTCTTGCAGTTATTTTTTATTTCCCAAAATTGTACATATATCACAGTGGCATACCATCAGACACCTAGATTATAGTTTTGTGTAAACTTTTTTTTTAACCTTTTTGTCCAAAATCCAGTTGTGAATAAACTATTTCCTCCAATAAAACAATGGAAAACCAAAGTTGTCATCGTCAGCCCCTACCACAACCTTGGAATCCTTGCCAGCGATTCTATCCCTGTCCCTGACAACGCCTCAAGAGGAAAACAGAGGTTCACCATTTCACGTCCTATTCAACCCCGAGACAAACTTCCAATCTGACATCCTCTCCATCACAAGAATCACCTACCTCCAAATCACCATCCGCTACTGCCATTACCTCAGTGCACCTGCTGCTGAATCCCTCATCTATGTCTTTGTCCAGACTCAATTATTCCAATGCTCTCCAGGCTAACATCCCATCCTCCACCCTAATCAGCTCTTTCAAAACTCTGCTACACATATCCTATCCCGTACCAGCTCCTACTCAACTATCATCTCTGTCCTTGTTGACAAACAGTGGTTTAGGGTTTCCCTAATGCCCTAAAATTCTTAATTGCTGATTTAAATATTGTCATGGCCTGGCCACTCCCATCTCTGCAACCTCCTCTAGCCCAACAACTCATGCCCAAAACACTCTGTGCATCCAATCATGATCATTTGTGCAACCCCCACCTACTCCCTGCTTTCCCTCCACCATTGCTAGCCAAGTCTTCAGTTGTCCAATTATTCGCGATTAGGAAAACAATCATGTTAAAAGTTTTAAAGAAAGTGCCTCATTTCTATAGGCTACATGAAATGTCAAATACTAACCTGAATGCAGCCATAATGTACTAAAGGTACTGTTCCCTCATTTTTCTTTTCAAAAAATTAATTTACCAGTTGAAGTAAATTTTCAACTCATAATATTTGAAAATGATTTCCAAGGAAGTTATGATTAAACTCTTGTTTAAAAACTTAAAATCCTACTAAACGTTGTAACCTTAAAATTCTACTGGCAAAATTACATTCTTCTCTGTGCCTACTTCAAATGTTCCGCTGAATAAGATTCCAGATTAGACAGGTACACAACATGCGTCACTGATATTCAACTTAAGATGTGATAAATAGAACACTGCATTGACAGAAGGAAAGCATCAGGGTTTGATTTTAAACACAAAGTAGTTTATTTATTTTTGTCCACTTTAAAGTTATTTCTTTCCCCACTTTAGGTGCATTACATTTCATATCATCTGCATATGACAGGTTTGCCAAGTAACTATCCAGGTTTCTAACATTGACAAATTTGAAGCAATCAAAGATACAAAAGACAATCTGAGGTAATTCCCTCTTCCAATTTCACTCCCTTGTGTGGGAAAACACTTGACCTTTACTTAGTGCTCTGGAAAATAATTAAAATTCTAACAGGACTTGATTGGATAGATGCAGGAAGGATGTTCCCGATGGTGGGGGGAGTCCAGAACCAGGGGTCATAGTCTAAGGAAATGGGGTAAACCTTTCAGGACTGAGAGGAGAAATTTCTTCACCCAGAGAGTGGTGAGCCTGTGGAATTCGCTACCACAGATAGCAGTTGAGGCCAAAACATTGTATGTTTTCAAGAAGGAGTTAGATATAGCTCTTGGGTCTCAAGGGATCAAAGGGTATGGGGCGAAAGCGGGAACAGGCTACTGAGTTGGATGATCAGCCATGATCATAGGCTCAAAGGGCCGAATGGCCTACTCCTGTCCTGCTCCTATTTTCTATGTTTCTAGTTAAGAGAAAGCGTTACATAATAATAAAGCAGGTTGTTTTCACAAGGGAATGGAGAACAATGGGTATTAGCACATTTCCTTAAAATAGTTGACAAATCCTCTATTTAAAGTTGTAGGTAATAATAATACAAACATACCAACATACAAATTAGCAGCAGGAGTAGGCTACTCGGCCCCGCACCACCATTCAACAAGATCATGGCTGATCTGATTGTAACCTCGACTGCACATTCCTGCCTACCCCCGATAACCTTTCACCCCCTTTGCTGATCAAGAATCTATCTATCGCTGCCTTAAAAATATTTAAAGACTCTGCTTCCACTGCCTTTTGAGGAAGAGAGTTCCAAAGACTCACGATCTGCAGAGAACAAAATTCTCCTCATCTCTATCTTAAATGGGTAACCCCTTATTTTTAAACAGAGTACTTAATAAAATAGTAGCCATCAAAAGGTTTTAGCAGAAGGGTGCACCGACACAACAAAGTACGAGAATTCTGTCAAAAATCTGATATATAGTTCCACATTGATTTCATATAAATGAAAACAAAATGAAATGCTTCAGAATTGCTCTATGCATTTTGCACACTTGCAGAAAGAGCATTACTACTATGACTAGCAACGTCAGATCATGATGTTAAAAGCTATTCACACATTATATTCAAGTTTTGCGTTAGTTCCTCTAGAAGCCAATAATGTTACAGCCGTGGAATTTCTCAGTTTATAGAACTTGCAATGTGCTAAGTGAAGGGTAATTTCTGAATTATCTTTCACACTATGTTGCATTAAGGGGACATTCAACAGTCCAATGCATTATCTATGGTACACAGATAAGTTAAATTTGTCCATATTTTTTCCTAGCCTGCAAGGTAGCAGATTTTCAAAACAAAACAATGCGATATGCATTCTCGTGGGTAAGTTGGAAAGGTGTGCAATAAAATGAATTGGACTAAAATCACGTAAACGGATTCCATTAATTCAGTTGGAAGAGAATTACTGTAAAACAAAATTATTAAAGTGCCTTGTCTCCCTTCAAAATAAATGGTTTAATCATCCAAAATCTGGTTGCTGAATGACAGAAGAAATTTAATGCCCAGTTTACATTTTATTTTACATGAATGCCTCTCAGAAAATTTTCAATGTTAATAAAATTCATTTGCATTCAAGTTGCAACTGAGCCAAGCAAAACCGAAGCCCTTCAACGAGTGTGGATTCATCCCCAACTCAACACCTCCAGAGAGACAGTAGAAAGCTTGAAAAAGCCTTTCTATGCTGCATACACAACGGAAAAGGACAGAGGTAATGGAGTATGTAAAAGGTGCAGTATGCTTGAAATGGGACATCGGTTCTGAGTAATGACTACAGAAAATGCATGCTTTGAAAGACAGAGGCCATAATTCTGTACATTAGCCTTTCAGCAACTACTCTGATATATCTAAAATTAAGCTATCTCAATCGTACAGTCATCATTTGTCTTCAATATGTGTTTAAAATTTACCAGTCTCCCACACAATGAAACTTTTTCCATAATTTTTCAGGGAAGTATATTTGGGATACCAGTTGTAAAACTTTTTGACTGTCTGATGTTTTAGAAAAATTCAGCAAGGTGAAGTTGCCAATAGTGCTGAAATCCACAAACTACACAAGAACTTCTTTGATGGAAGTATATTGAAAAGTTAATTCTTTATAATGATAAAGTTTTGAAATGAGTTGTATCAGTCCAAATGAGAATGAAGGTGATATTAACTTTGTTACTTAAACAATGAGACTGCCTGCCTTCAACCCTCATTTTACGATGTGGCATTGTGAACAGTCACAAATGCAATATTCCCAATGAACAAGTTCAGGAATTTGTTAACATGCTGAAGTTATGGATATTATGCCCCTGGAATATTTGGACAGTATACAGGGAAAAGAGAAAAATGGAAATCTAGCCACAGAAGATGCAATTTATAAACATTATAACATGTACAACATCCATTAGGAACCCATACCAGAGCAGATCAACAGAGCTGCTTACAAGTACACTGCTGCAGAATCATGGCACATTGTATCAGAGAGAACATGGAATGTCCATCGCTTTCTACAACTTACTCCAAATGATGTTAAATACACGGTCATACTGTTAAAAAAATCTATTAATTTAAGGCTGATTTTAACAATCATATTGCACAGAAGCAGAAAGACACAGCAAGTTAATTGGTGGTAAATGTAGGTAGAAAATAATACAGTTGTTATGACTGACCGCTCCTAGTCAAAGCCCCCAATCAAAATATACAATTCTGAATGTGGTGGCATCAACGCACTGTTAATTCAATCCTGTCGTTCCACTGATCAGCTAACATATCATTCAAAACTTTCCAAATTAAAGAAAGACCCAGTCAAATTGTACCAAATATTAACCTCCAAATGAGGCTAACTAAACCAGGTGTCTTTAAATCTGTCAGATGCATCTTTCCATGACAGTATTGGTAGGAGTGACAGTCCCTGTGGAGACAAAGTCCCGCCTTCACATTGAGCACACCCTCCATCGTGTTGTGTGGCACTACCACCGTGCTAAATGGGATAGATTTCGAACAGATAGAGCAATGCAAAACTGGGCATCCATGAGGCACTGTGTGCCATCAGCAGCAGCAGAATTGTACTCAACCACAATCTGTAACCTCATGGCCCTGCATATCCCCCACTCTACCATTACCATCAAGCCAGGAGACCAACCCTGATTCAATGAAGAGTGCAGGAGGGCATGCCAGGAGCAGCACCAGGCATAACTCAAAATGAGGCAAAAACCTGGTGAAGCTACAACACAGGACTATCTGCGTGGCAAACTGCGTAAGCAGCATGCAACAGACAGAGCTAAGCAATCCCATAACCAACGGATCAGATCTAAGCTCTGCAGTCCTGCCACATCCAGCTGTAAATGGTGGTGGACAAATAAACAACTAACTGGAGGAGGTGGCTCCATAAATATCCTTATCCTCAATGATGGGGGAGCCCAGAAAATTAGTGCGAAAGACAGAAGTGCCGAGTTGATGATCCATCTCTGCCTCCTTCTGAAGTCCCCAGCATCACAGACGCCAGACCTCAGCCAATTCGATTCACTCCGCGTGATATCAAGAAATGACTGAAGGGACTGGATACTGCAAAGGCTATAGGCCCTGACAATATTCCGGTCATAGTACTGAAGTCCTGTGCACCAGAACTTGCCGCGCCCCTAGCCAAGCTGTTCCAGTACAGCTACAACACTGGCATCTACCCTGCAATGTGGAAAATTGCCCAGGTATGTCCTCTACACAAAAAGGAGGACAAGTCCAACCCGACCAATTACCGCCCCATCAGCCTGCTCTCAATCATCAGTAAAGTGATAGAAGGTGGCATCAACAGTGCCATCAAGCGGCACTTGCTTAGCAATAACCTGCTCAGTGACGCTCAGTTTGGGTTCCGCCAAGGCCACTCAGCTCCTAACCTCATTACAGCCTCATGGTTCAAACATGGACAAAAGAGCTGAACTCAGGAGGTGAGTTGAGAGTGATTGCCCTTGACATCACGGCAGTATTTGACCGAGTATGGCATCATGGGGCCCGAACAAAACTGAAGTCAATGGGAATCGGGGGAAAACTCTCCGCTGGTTGGAGTCATACTTAGCGCAAAGGAAGATGGTTGTGGTTGTTGGAGGTCAATCATCTGAGCTCCAGGACATCACTGCAGGAGTTCCTCAGGGTAGTGTCCTAGGCCCAACCATCTTCAGCTGCTTCATCAATGGCCTTCCTTCAATCATAAGGTCAGAAGTGGGGATGTTCGCTGATAATTGCACAATGTTCAGCACCATTCGCAACTCCTCAGATAGTGAAGCAGTTCGTGTAGAAATACAGCAAGAGCTGGACAATATCCAAGCTTGGGCTGAAAAGTGGCAAGTAACATTCGTGCCACACAAGTGCCAGGGAATGACCATCTCCAAGAAGGGAGAATCTAACCATCTCCCCTTGACATTCAATGGCATAACGATTGCTGAATCCCCCCACTATCAACATCCTAGGGGCTACCATTGACCAGAAACTGAACTGGAGTAGCTCTATGAATATGGTGACTACAAGAGCAGGTCAGAGGCTAGGAATCCTGTGGCGAATAACTCACCTCCGGATTCCCCAAAGCCTGTCCACTATCTACAAGGCGGCACAGTGGCGCAGTGGTTAGCACCGCAGCCTCACAGCTCCAGGGACCCGGGTTCGATTCCGGGTACTGCCTGTGTGGAGTTTGCAAGTTCTCCCTGTGTCTGCGTGGGTTTTCTCCGGGTGCTCCGGTTTCCTCCCACAAGCCAAAAGACTTGCAGGTTGATAGGTAAATTGGCCATTATAAATTGTCACTAGTATAGGTAGGTGGTAGGGAAATATAGGGACAGGTGGGGATGTTTGGTAGGAATATGGGATTAGTGTAGGATTAGTATAAATGGGTGGTTGATGTTCGGCACAGACTCGGTGGGCCGAAGGGCCTGTTTCAGTGCTGTATCTCTAATCTAAAAAAAAAAGGCACAAGTCAGGAGTGTGATGGAATACTCTCCACTTGCCTGGATGGGTACAGCTACAACAACTCTCACCATCCAGGACAAAGCAGCCCGCTTGATTGGCACCCCATCCACAAACATTCACTCCCTCCACCACCGACGCACAGTGGCAGCAGTGTTTACCATCTATAACATGCACTGCAGCAACACACCGAGGCACCTTAGACAGCACCTTCCAAACCCACGACCTCTACCAACTAGAAGAACAAGGGCAGCAAATACATGCGAACACCAACACCTGCAAGTTCCCCTCCAAGTCACACACCATCCTGACTTGGAACTATATCACCATTCCTTCACTGTCGCTGGCTCAAAATCCCAGGAACTCCCTTCCTAACAGCACTGTGGGTGTCCTTACTTCACATGGACTGAAGTGGTTCAAGAAGGCAGCTCACCACCACCTTCTCAAGGGCAATAAGGGATGAGCAATAAATGCTGGCCTAGCCAGTGACGCCCACATCCCATGAATGAATTTTTAAAAAATCAATAACTTAACACTTTAATTCGAAGAACTAAATTCTTAAACATTATGAAGATATAAACAATATTTAAATAGAAAAAATTAAGAGTCCTTGCAAATTTACAGTCCAATGTTGCTCCAAGTCCTCACAGGATGTTGCTCGCAGTTCTCACAGGATGTTGCTTTCCTTCTCCAGCGAATTTCAACAATTAGCGACTTGCAAAGACTTTCAACAGAATCAATCTGACTTTCGAGTTTTTGAGGGATAAAAGATGGTCACTGTTGAACTTCCCTTTCTTCAATTTAAATTACCAGAGATCTGTGTTTTGGCTTGACTTTTTCTTAGAATTTTGAGAGATAATAATAAACAGACTAAAATCCTATTCCTTCAGTTTAAATGGTAGAGAGCTCTTTTTTCAGGTGCTAACACCAGCTGTCCTCTGTGTCTGTGGCTTCTGTTAGAACAAACTGTCTTCCACTAATAAGCCAGTTCAAAACTGAACTGTTATAAATGTATCGCATGCGACTCATTCCCAGTGGTTGTTTCAATGATATCGAGAATGCACCCTTCTACAACTCCTGAGGCTTGTCGGCTCTTAAGGCAATACTGATCCCTTGCAAGCCTTAAAAGGTAAACCGCATATTCCCGTAAAAACTACAGGACCGTGACACAGTCCACAAAGAATTAAAATTCCCTTTTCTAGAATGGATTGCTTATACATTGTTATGTAATAGGATTTTGAGATGGCGGTCTTTTATAGAATTTTAATGACACAATGCTGTACATGGGAACCTAATCCAGAGTCTCACCATGTGTTTAGAACTCTATGAACCTCAATCATCTCAGTATTTTGAATTGCACTGCCACACCTGGAAGAACCTTCTAGAATTTGACACACACAGAGGGGAATGATATAAGAAAATGCTCGTTGACTGGTTTCTCTCCCAACTCTAGATTCCAACCTCTCTCTCTCTCGCATGATAACTTTGATGATGTTGTTTCTCATCAATGCTACTGTGGTCAGTACTCCATAGAAGTCTCCTCTCTCGCTCTTTCTAAGCTCCAAATATGCTCTCCAAGATGATCTTCATCTAAATCTTCAACGGAGAATCAAAGAATGATACAGCATAGAAGGCGGCCCTTTGGCCCATCACGCCTTTGTCAGCTGTTTGAAAGAGCTATCCAATTAGTCCCCCTCCTCTTCTCTTTCCCCATTACACTGTAAAATTCTCCCCATCAAGTATACATCTAACAGCCTTTGAAAAGTTATTACTGAATTTGCTTTCAGCTGTCAGGAAGTACATTCCAGATCAGAACAACTCACTATGTAAACAAAAATTCTCATGCCATCTCTTTCGCCAATTACCTTAAATCTGCTTCCTCTGTTGCAGGCACATCTGACTCCGGAAACTGTTTCTCTTTACTTACCCTATCAAAACCCTTCATGATTTTGAATGCCTCTATCAAATCTCCCCTAGCCTTCTCTGCACTGAGCAGACCACCACCAGTTTCTCATCTTTCCACGTAACTGAAGTCTTTCATCCCTAGTACCATTCTAGTAAACAGAAACAGAAAGCCTGCAAGGTCATCCACCTGAAAAGTTAACACTACTTTTCTCTCCACAGATGCTGGCTGACCTGCTGAGTATTACCAGCATTTTGTATCTTTGTTTCAGGTTTCCAGCATCTGCAGCATTTTGTTTTAGTACTATTCTGTTATACTTCATCTGCACCCTCTCTAAGGCCTTGACAACCTTCCTAAAGTGTAGTGCCCATAACTGGCCACACCAGATGGGGCTTAACTACTATTTTATAAAGTGTCATGCACACCCCCCATCTGCCAAGAATGAGGCATATTAATTATGTCATATGCACATTGATTTTAAACTGTTGCTGGAGCAAGGAAATGATTTGTTAAACAGATCAGCCGTGGCTGGTAAAAAACATTTTCATACTAACAGACGGTGCTTGGAGAGACAAAGGGCTATGCCCTGCTCCAATTTAACCCACAATGGACTTTGAGCACCAGGTATTGTGTGTAAGAAGAGACAATCCAGAGTTGGCTAAGACAAACAGACGTGGTCAGACCAGCTAGTCACATGACTAACCTGCTTGGCAACCTGGGTTCTTCTGAATTGTACAAAAGAATTTGAACAAAGAAAGACTGTTTGCTTCTAGAGTGAGAAGACCTCTCCTGTCTGCTCCCATTTCTTTCTCACAAGCCTCTGAACCCACAGAGGACACATGAACTTCAAGAGAGAAAATGTGTTCCTACATCGAACAAGTTTTAAGAATAATACTGGGCCCCAACGAAAAGCAAGACCTACCTACAATCAAGGACTTTACAGCAAGCTTGAAGAACAGTAACCAAAACCATCTTCAGATATTACCTCAAACTTTTCCACTTTATTTCTTCTGCTCTTTTTTGTCTCTATCTGCATGTCTGTATCGTGTATGCATGCTAGCATAGGTGCATTGCATATCCGTAGTCGTTAACTGAATCAGAGTTTAAGTTTAATAAAGTTCAAAGTTTTTTCTTCAAACCCAAGAAAACCTGTTTGGCCAGTTTTTTTGCCTTATAATTGAAAGTTAGTGAACAAGGATTCACTAAGGGGGAGCTAAACAAAAACGTGTGTTTAAAATTAAACCCTGATACAGTAAGACCAGGTGAAGGCTAAGAGGGAACCCTAGACCCCTTTCTCACCTGGTCGTAACCAAAGATTTGGCATAATTTCATTGCTTTTGTAATCTATGTCTCTATTTATAAAGCTAAGGCTCCCGTATGCTTTCTTAAAACTGCCTTCTCAAGTTGTTCTGCCACTTCAAAGATTTGTGTACACATAACCCCAAAATCACTGTTCCTCCATCCCCATTAAAATTGTACCACTCAGTTTATACTGCCTCTCCTCATTCTTCCTATCAAAATGAATCACTTCACACATCTCGGAGTTAAATTTCATCTGTCACGTGTCCGCCCATTTCACCAGTCCATCAATGCCCTCCTCAAGTACATTACTATCCTACTCACCATTTACTACATTTCTGAGCTTCATGTCACCTGCAAACTTGGAAATTATGCCTTGTAAACCCAAGTCTATGTCATTGATATATATCAAAAAGATCAGTGGTTCAAATACCGACACCTGGGGGACACCACTGCACACTGCACTTAAGTCTGAACAACAACCATTCAACATTACTCGCTTCTGTCTCTTCGCCAATTACGTATCCACATTGCCAACGTACCTTTAATACCATGGGCTTCTATTTTGCTAACAAGTCTTTCTATGGTACTTCATCAGATGTCTTCTGAAAGCCCATAAACAGAAAAATCAAATGCAACATCATCATCAACCCTCTCCATTAGTTCATCAAATAAGTCAAATCAAGTTAGTCAAACACAATTTGCCTTTAACAAACCCATGCTGGCTTTCAATTATTAATGCATATCTTTCCCAAGTGATGATTAATATTAACCCAGATTAGTGTCTCTAAAGGTTTCCCCACCATCAACATTAGGCTGACTGGCTTATATTTGCTGGATTTATCCTTCCCCTGTTTCTTTAACAGGGGTGCTAACATTTGTAATCCTCCAGTCCTCTGGCACCACTTCCATATCTAAGGAGGATTGGAAGATTGTGGTCAGAGCCTTCGTACATTCCACCCTAACTTCCTTCAGCAAGCTAGGAGGCATCCTATCCAGGCTGTGAGGCTCATCTGCTTTTGAGCGCTGCCAACCTTTTAAGTAGCTCATTATCTATTTTTAATCCTATCCAATCTCGGTACTACCTCCTCCTTTACTGTGACTTTGGCAGTGAAGTGGGACCAAAAGGGCAACATTAATAGATTTCGCAGTAGAATGCATTGATAATCTTAGAAGAAACACTAGTTGTGAGGGACTCATTGAAAGATTGGATACTTGACCATTATTTAGCATGCAAAATTAAAGCACATGGGATTAGGGGTAAGGTACTGATATGGATACAGAACTGGCTGGCAGACAGGAAACAAAGAGTAGGACTAAACGGGTCATTTTACGAGTGGCAAACAGGACAAGTGGGGTACCACAGGGATCAGTGCTAGGACCCCAGCTATTCACATCATATGTTAATGATATAGATGAGGGAATTACATGTAATATATACAAGTCTGCTGATGACACAAAGCTGGGTGGGAGTGTGAGCTGTGAGGAGGATGCAGAGAAGCTCCAGTGTGATTTGGATAGGTTGAGTCAGTGGGCAAATACATGGCAGATGCAGTATAATGTGGATAAACGTGAGGTTATCCACTTTGATGGCAAAAACAGAAAGGCAGATTACCTGAACGATGATAGATTGGAAAAGGGGGAGGTGCAGCGAGACCTGGGTGTCCTTGTGCACCTATCACTGAAAGAAAGCATGCAGGTGCAGCAGGCAGTTAAGAAGGCAAATGGTATGTCGGCCTTCATAGTGAAAGGATTCACATACAGCAGCAAGGATGTCTTGCTGCAATAATACAATGCCTTGGTGAGGCCACATCTGGAGTATTGTGTGCAGTTTTGGTCTCCTTATCTGAGGAAGGATGTTCTTGTTATGGAGGGAGTGCAGCGAAGGTTCACCAGACTGATTCCTGGGATGGCAGGACTGACGTATGAAGAGAGATTGGGTCGATTAGTATTGTATTCGCTAGAGTTTAGAAGAATGAGAGGGGATCTCATAGAAACCTACAAAATTCTAACAGGACTGCACAGACTAGATGCAGGAAGGATGTTCCCAATGGTGAGGGAGTCCAGAACCAGGGGTGATAGTCTAAGGATACGGGGTAAGCCATTTAGGACGGAGATGAGGAGAGATTTCTTCACCCAGAGAGTGGTGAACCTGTGGAATTCTCTACCACAGAAAGCAGTTGAGGCCAAATCATTAAATATATTCAAGAGTTAGATATAGTTCTAAAGGGATCAAGGGATACGGGGAGAAACACAGAAGATAGGAGCAGGAGTAGGCCATTCGGCCCTTCCAGCCTGCTTCACTATTCATTATGATCATGGCTGATCATCCAACTCAGTAGCCTGTCCCTGCTTTCATACCATATCTTGTGATCCCTTGAGACCCAAGAGCTATATCTAACTCCTTCTTGAAAACATACGATGTTTTGGCCTCAACTGCTTTTAGTGGTAGCAAATTCCACAGGCTCACCATTCTCTGGGTGAAGTAATTTCTCCTCATCTCAGTCCTGAAAGGTTTACCCTATATCCTTAGACTATGACCCCCAGTTCTGGACTCCCTCACCATCGGGAACATCCTTCCTGCATCTATCCAATCAAGTCCTGTTAGAATTTTAGGTTTCTATGAGATCCCCCCTCACTCTTCTGAACTCCAGCGAATATAATCCTAACGGACTCAATCTCTCCTCATATGTCAGTCCCACCATCCCAGGAATCAGTCTGATAAACCTTCGCTGCACTCCCTTTTTATAATACGGAGACTGGAACTGCTCACAGTACTCTAAGTATGGTGTTACGACCAGCTGAGCAAAGGGTCCAGGGGTTCCCTCTCAGCCTTTGCCTTTTCTAACTGTAGCAAGGTTTAATTTTAAAAACAGCGTGTTTTGGCTCCCCCCTCAGTGAATCCTTGTTCAATGCTTTCCAATTGTAGGGCAAAGAAATCAATCAGACAGGTTTCCTTAGATTTAAACAAGAAAGGTGGAAGTTTATTAGCCTTAAATTCTGATCTGGTTTACGACTGCGAATACGCGACATGACTTCGCTAGCATGCATACGTGATAAACACACACACAGATAAGACAGAAAAAGTAGGAAAAATAAAGGGGAAAAGTTTGAGGTAATAGCTGGGTGTATTTACAGTCCTTTGAGTTCAATGTGGAATCTTTGGTTGCCGGTAAGTCTTGCTGTTTGTTGGGGCCCAGTGCACACCTTAACTTGTTTTGATGTCGGGGTCTTTTCTCTCTTGAGGTTTAAGCGACTTCAGTGGGTCTGAATGCTTGTGAGAAAGCGAGAGAGAGCCATCCAGGAGAGAGGCTGTCTTGTTCCAGGTTCAGTTGCAATCTGCAGTCTGTTTTCAAACTGTCCTATGTCTAGTTCAAAAGCCTGGGCCAGCCTGTTGGTCATGTGACCAGCTGGTTTAATCACTCCTGCGTTTGTGGATTCTCCATCTTAGCAGACACTGGAATTTGAGCTTTCTTACACCTTCAATGTCTTGTGATCAAAATCCATTGGGTTAATTGGAACAGTGAGTAGTTGCTTTGTCACTCCAAGCATTGTCTCTTAGTATGCAAATGTCCTCCAGTCAAATGTCTGGTGATCTCTTTAAACCAGTCATTTCTTCACTCCAGCAACAGTTTAAAATTACTGTATTTGTTTATGGCATTCACGCTCGAGTGGTTAATTGTTTTTTGGCAGCTACATGAATGGAAACTCTGCTTCATGCTCGAGTGATTTAATTATTTATTGTTTAAAACTCTGGCTGCGTGAAAAGAGACTCTGCCGCCTTTATGGTTTTCCTGCGCTTTTTGCAATCGGATGCTTCCTGTAATGGCGCCGACGAACTGCCTGGGAGAGGAATCGGGTCTTCGAAGCTGGTTTTATTTTAACCAGTATTCCTCGACTATCGGCATAATGACTCACCCAATTTATTTGCAGTCTGATGTTCTGAGCTCTGTCTTCAATAGCTGGAGGTGAGTTCTTTTTCTGTCCACTGTTTGGACCAGTATTTCTCTTGAACTTTCTCCCTACTGGCTGTAGTAATGGTTATTTTCAGAACTGTTTTACTTGTGGTCTTCAAACCTAGACTTTGTCTTTTCACCACAGCTGCTACCATGTAATGTGTTCTTCATGTTGTCTGATGCAACATAAATGATATATGTGGAGTCCAGTTATGCTGAAGATCTCAAACAGGTTTATGATAGCTAAATTACTATATACAGTACAGAGCTAACTATCAGAACCTTCCTCCAGGTGTTATAGTTGCAGAGTGACCCCAACTTGTAGTCACATGACTACATCCTGGTACTGAGCTCATTAGCATACTAAGATCTTAAAGGAATATCACTCTTAAAGGCAATCATACAACAATAACCACTGATATGGACCCTTTTAGCCAAATGGCCAGTTTCTGTGCTGTAAATACTATGTAACCTGCTCCGCATTTTAATCTCTATATCTTTCATCATCCAGGAAGCTCTAGCTTTGGATGCCGTCACTTTCTCCCTCATGGGAAAGTCTCTAGTCTGTATCCAAAATATATCCTCTTTGAAGACCTCCCATTGTTCAGTTACTGTTTTAACTGCCAATCTTCAACTCCAATCCACCTGAGCTAGATCCCTTTTTAAATTAGACCTCTTGCAGTTGAGAATTATTTTCCAGAGCCTCAGAACTGTGGAACACATGAACTTCCTCAGTCTTTCAAAATCCAAGTTTGGCTTCATCTAATCCTTACTTTTTGATATACTTTTTTTTTTTTAAGAACACTGATTTTAACCTTGGTGCTGTCCTGTGCTGTGAATCTAAGCGCTCCACAACTTAGTTGGGGGTGGCAGCTAATTTTGATACTCAGATCTTCGGCACTATAATTAAGATGTTGTCATGCAGGCCCCCACCCACCAAGAATAAGGAATATTAATTTTGCCACATAAACATTAATTTTAAACTGTTACTGGAGTGAAGAAAGACCTGGTTAAAAAAAAACACAATGGATCCTTGGCTGGAGAGACAAAGGGGCTACTCCCTGCTCCAATAATCCACAAAGGACTTTTGATTACCAGACGTTGAGGGTGGAGGAGCTCGCATTCCAGGTTAACTGCTAAGATGGCCGAATACACAAACGGACGTGGTCACACCAGCTAGTCACATGTCTAACCTGCTGGGCATCTGAGTTTTTTTTGAATTTGCACTTGCCACAGAGGTTTTGAACTGGGAGAAAGCTGTTTGCTCCTGGACTGAAAAGACCTTGCATGGCTGGCTCACCACAGCCTCTCCTGTCTGCTTCCATCTCTTTCTCACAGAACTGAAACTCACTGAAGACACATGAACCCCAAGTGAGAAAAGTCTCCTACAGTGAACAAGGTTAAAGAATAATACTGGGCCCCAATAAAAAGCAAGATCAACCTACAAAAGGACTCTACAGCGAGCTCGAAGCACAGTAACAAAGAATACCTCCTCCGGTGATCGCCTCAAACTGTTCCACTATCTTTCCTTCTGCTCTTATCTGTCTCTATTTGCATGTGCGTATCGCGTATGCATGCTAGCGTGGAGCGCAGCATGTATCCACTGGTGTTAACCGAATTAGAATTTTTATTAAGTTTAATAAATTTAACTTTTCTTCTTTAAACCTAATAAAGCCCGTTTGTACTCATTTCTTTGCCTTATAATTGGAAAGTAGTGAACAAGGATTCACCAAGGGGGGGGGGGGGGGGGGGCAATACTATGATAGATATTCGTATTGTTACGACCAGGTGAGAAAGAGGTCCAGGGTTCCCTTTCAGCCTTCACCTGGTCTTACCATAAGAGGGTTTTATTTTTAACACACTTTTTTTTTAAGCTCCCTCTTAGTGAATCCTTGTTCATTAACTTTCAATTATAAGGCAAAGAAACTAGCCAAACAGGTTTTCTTAGGTTTAAAGAAAAAACGTTGAACTTTATTAAACTTAAACTCAGTTAATGTCTACGGATACATGACACTACCATGCTAGCATGCATACGCACTACAGACATTCAGATATAGACAGAAAAGAGCAGAAGAAATAAAATGGAAAGGTTTGGGGCAATATCTGAAGATGGTGTTGGTCACTGTTCCTTGCTTGCTTTTCACTGGGGCCCAGTATTCTTCTTAAACCTTGTTCGATGTAGGAGACCTTTCTCTCGAAGTTCATGTGTCCTCTGTGGGTTCAGAGACTTGTGAGAAAAAGATGGAAGCAGACAGGAGAGGTCTTCTTACTCCAGGAGCACACAACTCAAAAAATCCCAGGTTGCCAAGCAGGTTAATCATGTGACTAGTTGGTCTGACCATGTCTCTTTGTGGATTGTCTTAGCCAACTCTAGAATGTCTCTTCTTACACACAATACCTGGTGCTCAAAGTCCATTGTGGGTTAAGTTGGAGCAGGGAATTGCCCTTTGTCTCTCCAAGCACTGTCTGTTAGTATGCAAATGTTTTTTCCAGCTACAGCTGAACTGTTTAACAAGTCATTTCCTCGCTCCAGCAACAGTTTGAAATCAATGTTCATATGGCAAAATTAACATGCCTCATTCCTGGCAGATGCGGGGTGGTGGGTCTGCATGATACTTATCTATTAGTGAAGGTTAGTGTGCATAAGGTCAAGTAGGATATTCTCTCATATTGGCTTCCTCACCATCTGACAGAACTATCTTCCTCATCAAGAAGAATGAACAGAATGAAAGGTCATCATCCCTTTCATATTGTTAACACAGTTACTGTGCTATTGCTAATACGTACAAAGCAGTTATTTATTTGATGCCTTATCCCTCTAATGTAAATATTAGCTCCATTGTATAACCTTAATGACCATAATTTTGAAGTTTTCCTTTTTTAAACAAACCTACTGTGTTAACTGAACGCTATTAAAAATAATTAAAAAGGTTTGGCTGATTTGCAACTGTATAATATTTCAGGGAAGGTATTTATAGACAGTGGTTGTTACTGCAGGGATTTCAAGCCATGTAATGCATCTGCTTTAATGAAAATCACTTCAATTGCTACTGAGTTTAGTAAAAACATTTCAATGTTTTTGCAATTTGTAGCTCAATTTAACTTATCCGCTAAAAATTGCAAGCAAGGCAAACATATGAAAATGCAAACAGTGAGAAAAGCAAGAAAACCAGGAATGGCAGACATTAAAGATGATTATTGTAACATGAATATTAAAGAAAGTGTAGTAGCTTCATTCTAACAGTGAAGTTTGGTGAATATCACAGATAAGCTGTGTGGATTCACATTTGCATTTGATTTCCCCTGTTGGTATTAAGCAGAATCTCTGCAGATGGTTAGCATTTTCCCAATTTGCAAATAAGCAATATGTGAATAAATAAATTTATAGATGTACAGTTTTGTGGCTGGAGTACAAAGTTATATAGATAATTGCAGATCATTGGTGCTCAAAAAATATGCTTGCAATAATCATTGAACTTAGTGCCTACGTATTGATATTTTCAACACAAATGTGTACATAACTAAAATCTCATTTAAACTTAAATTATTTATAAACCTTAAACTCGAAAAAGAAATATCAATACTAAAACACTTACTATTCTATTCCATTCCTCTTCCCGCGCAACGTGTTGCAAAACTTGTGTTTACAGATATATCATCTTACCCTAGGATCTGCAGTAAGCAGCTTAAAGGCCTGGTACACCTGATTCTCTTGTACACCACCACCCAGATCAAGAAAGTTTGCTGGTTTTCCTCCATGAAGATCAATGATATCGCATGTTGCCATGGCAAGGCCAGCTCCATTAACTGTTTATAAGGGAGACATCATCTTTTACAATCTTACAAGATATCATCTTATAATACACCAGGGATAAAAATACAGAAAAGACATTAAAAGACTCGTAAGTTCTGAACAGTTCTACGTGCAAACTTTCAGTTTTAACAGCAGTGGCTACACAAGGAGCCTTACATGAAAGATGGAACAAGATGACTTATTGGGCTCATACTGTTGCTACGGTTAAACACAATGCAACCCTATTCAGCCTTCACCAACAATTCAGAAGGACTTATTTGACTGAGAGGTAGATCTAATGGCTACCCTTCCTTTCTTCAACCCTAATTAACGGAAATGCATTTTCACTTTAAAACAATGAAAATTTGAGAAAATATAGCATGACAGTGGCGCAGTGGTTAGCACTGCAGCCTCACAGCTCCAGCGACCTGGGTTCAATTCTGGGTACTGCCTGTGTGGAGTTTGCAAGTTCTCCCTGTGTCTGCGTGGGTTTCCTCCGGGTGCTCCGGTTTCCTCCCACATGCCAAAGACTTGCAGATTGATAGGTAAATTGGCCATTATAAATTTCCCCTAGTATAGGTAGGTGGTAGGGAAATATAGGGACAGGTGGGGATGTGGTAGGAATATGGAATTAGTGTAGGATTAGTATAAAATGGGTGGTTGATGGTCGGCACAGACTCGGTGGGCCGAAGGGCCTGTTTCAGTGCTGTATCTCTAAACTAAACTAAAACTAAACTAAATAGCTTACTTGGAAACAAAGAATTGACCATACAAAAAGGGATTCTGCAGTTTTATTAATATATACATTCCTGCTGCAGTCAATGGTCTAGAAATATGATCATCACCATGTTTAGGCCTCCGAAGCTTTCAATATGGCAGGCAGGAAGTGCAAGCTCATAGTAAGCATGCCATATTGCTGTAGGCAACTCCACTGGCATTAGGACTGCACACTGGAATTGTGTTAAGAGCCGAATATCTTATTTAAATTAGTTTCCTGCAGTTCCAGCAGGATGTGTTTGCGATTTTGTTATGCCCCAGTGCATGACTCGCTCGCCCAGCAATATGTGGCACTAACCAGCAGGAAGGACCCCTCACCAGTGCCATTGAAAAGGATCAAGTGCTTTGTGCCCATATGCAGAAAGATCTGGACAACATCCAAACTTGGGCTGACTAAGTGGAAACTAACATTCGTGCCACGCAACTAACAAAGATTCGCTCTTGTTGGAGGCAGTCAAACAACCTCCCCTTGAAATTCAACAGTATTTACCATCATTGAATCCTCCACCATCAATATCCTGAGGATCACCATTGATTAGAAACTGAACTGGAGCAGCCACATCAATACTGTGCCTAAGAGAGCAGGTCAGAGGCTGGGAATTCAGTGATCAGTAACTCACCTCCTGATGCCCCAAAGCCTTTCCATCATCTATAAGGCACAAGTCAGAAGTGTGATGGAATATTCTCCACTTGTCATGAGTGAGTGCAGCTCCAACAATACAAGAAGTGAGACACCCATCCAGGACGAAGCAATCCACTAGCTTAAACATTCACTCCCTCTAGCACCAGTGCAACGTGGCTGCAGTGTGTACCATCTACAAGATGCACTGCAGCAGCTCACCAAGGCTTCCTCCCAAACTGGCGACCTCTACCACCTAGAAGGACAAGGACAGCATGGAAACATTAGCATTTCTAAGTTCCACTTCAAGTTCCTTCACTGTCACTGGGTCAAAATCCTGGAATTCCTTTTCAATAGTACTGTGGGAGTACTTTCACCCATAAACTGTTGCGGCTCAAGAGACTTACCATCAACTTTGCAAGGGCAACTAGGGATGGGCATTAAATGCTGGCCTTGCTGGTGATGCCCACATCCCATGAATGAATAGAAATAAATAATATTGTAGGTTAGTTTGCTGGTTTGTCATTTCAAGCTGTTAGTTGATTTCTGGATGTTTCTTGGTACATTTTATCACACTGGAAATTTTACAGATGATGATTTAGGTTGGTATAAAAACAAAAAATGCTGGAAATACTCAGCAGATCTGGCAGCATTTGTGGAGAGAGAAGCAGAGTTAATGTTTCAGGTCAGTGATCTTTCATCAGGAACGTTAACTCTGCTTCTCTCTCCACAGATGCTGCCAGACCTGCTGAGTATTCCCAACATTTTTTGTTTTTAGTTCAGATTTCCAGCATCTGCAGTATTTTGCTTTTATTTTAAGATTTTGCTGGGGTTGCACAATTGTTGTTTGCCTTCTAGATAGTTTGACAGCAGTCACAGGTGGCGTCATAGTGCTCCCTTCAGAGCTGGAGGATGAGGCAGGGCAGCAAGGAAAACTGAAGAGAGCAGGAGCAACTGCCACAAAATGAAGGCAGAGAGGGTACAGCACAGGAGGCCATTTCCACAGAGGGTATTCAGGGAGCTCTTTCTACTTTGCCTTAACTGAGCAGCAATATCTCGGGTGCCTTCACTTCATCAAGGAGGCTGTCACCTGCTACAGCCAAAAATACACACCAGGGCATGGACTGTACTGCCTATGGCTGTCAAGGTCACCATAGTTTTGATCTTTCATGCCACAGGATGCTTTCAGGTTGCAGCAGGTGACATCAGTGACATCTCCCAGTTCACATTCCACTGATATATTACCAATGCTCATTACACCAGAAAAAAACACCTAATCTCCTTCCCTATGGATAGGATGAAGCAGGATGAGAGAGCACTAGGCTTTGCCCGCACAGAAGGCACCCCAGTGTCCAAAGCAGCTGTTAAATTCTCTGAACTGACACTGGATGAACGGTTCCTTTTCCGCAAAAAAAGAGAAAATGCTTAGATTATGATCTAGCTCCCACCACAATGAAGAATACAGCAACATCATATATCATAAGCAAAGATAACTATGCTTACATTTATTTACTGATGGGTACTTTCACCAAATGTAATGTTATGTAAATCTCAGCTGGTAGATCTACGGATCAAACAATTTATTTGGTTCTGTAGACTTCTCTAATTCTAAGTATGACATAATGTTCAGCATCTGAGGGTTTTACAGAATTACTTTAAACTTGTGATAAGAAAGACTGTCATTTAACACGCATGTGGTTAAACAGTAGACACCAAACCACATAAAATATTAAAAATAGAAGTGTGATTTGCAATTTAATACCTATTTGCTCTGCACTACCAGGAATGGTAGCATAGTGGTTATGTTACTGGACTAGTAATAATCCGGATTCCTGAGATCAAAAACCACCATGGCAGGTGGGGAGTTTAAATTTAGTTAATTAAATAAAAAATCTGGAATAAAAAGTAACGGGAACTGTGTAATTCCTGGACTGTTGTAAAAACTCTTGGGTTAAGGATGACATTTCCTTCCTTAGTCTGGCCGAGCTACAACTCCAGATCCACAGCAATATGAGTTGACTCTTAATTGGCCTCTGAAATGGCCCAGCAAGGCACTCAGTTTTCAAGAAAGCAACTCACCACCTCTTTAAGGGCAATAAGAATGGGCAACAATGGGCTTTGCCAGTGATACCCAAATCCTGTGAATGAGTCAAAAAAAAGCACAACCTAGCTAATTTGTGATCCACTCCTTTCGAACGAGATCTGCAGTGCATGTAATGTCCCACTCTTATTAACCATGCATGTGTGGAGCTGCATTCATTGAAAGCTTACTGAAAACTGAAATCCTTATCAGCAATTCAAGAATACATAACAAGTCACACTAAACATCAAACAAGTGAAACAGGCCTATCCATGAAGGTCAGAAAGAGAAAAGTATTTTTTAGTGCAACAAAAAGAGCTTTAAAATATGGCTGCAAAAATTTAACTAAAAGACTTGGTTATGGTGGGTAAATAGGCTGTACTTGGATATATTTGACTTATTGATTTTCCAGTCAACTGTTCTTTTACTGTTTGGTACTCACCAAAGCCTTTGACCTCGTCAGCAGACGTGGTCTCTTCAGACTACTAGAAAAGATCGGATGTCCACCAAAGCTACTAAGTATCATCACCTCATTCCATGACAATATGAAAGGCACAATTCAACATGGTGGCTCCTCATCAGAGCCCTTTCCTATCCTGAGTGGTGTGAAACAGGGCTGTGTTCTCGCACCCACACTTTTTGGGATTTTCTTCTCCCTGCTGCTTTCACATGCGTTCAAATCCTCTGAAGAAGGAATTTTCCTCCACACAAGATCAGGGGGCAGGTTGTTCAACCTTGCCCGCCTAAGAGCGAAGTCCAAAGTACGGAAAGTCCTCATCAGAGAACTCCTCTTTGCTGACGATGCTGCTTTAACATCTCACACTGAAGAATGCCTGCAGAGTCTCATCGACAGGTTTGCGTCTGCCTGCAATGAATTTGGCCTAACCATCAGCCTCAAGAAAACGAACATCATGGGGCAGGATGTCAGAAATGCTCCATCCATCAATATTGGCGACCACGCTCTGGAAGTGGTTCAAGAGTTCACCTACCTAGGCTCAACTATCACCAGTAACCTGTCTCTAGATGCAGAAATCAACAAGCGCATGGGTAAGGCTTCCACTGCTATGTTCAGACTGGCCAAGAGAGTGTGGGAAAATGGCGCACTGACACGGAACACAAAAGTCCGAGTGTATCAGGCCTGTGTCCTCAGTACCTTGCTCTACGGCAGCGAGGCCTGGACAACGTATGCCAGCCAAGAGCGACGTCTCAATTCATTCCATCTTCGCTGCCTTCGGAGAATACTTGGCATCAGGTGGCAGGACTATATCTCCAACACAGAAGTCCTTGAAGCGGCCAACATCCCCAGCTTATACACACTACTGAGTCAGCGGCGCTTGAGATGGCTTGGCCATGTGAGCCGCATGGAAGATGGCAGGATCCCCAAAGACACATTGTACAGCGAGCTCGCCACTGGTATCAGACCCACCGGCCGTCCATGTCTCCGTTATAAAGACGTCTGCAAACGCGACATGAAATCGTGTGACATTGATCACAAGTCGTGGGAGTCAGTTGCCAGCATTCGCCAGAGCTGGCGGGCAGCCATAAAGACAGGGCTAAATTGTGGCGAGTCGAAGAGACTTAGTAGTTGGCAGGAAAAAAGACAGAGGCGCAAGGGGAGAGCCAACTGTGCAACAGCCCCAACAAACAAATTTCTCTGCAGCACCTGTGGAAGAGCCTGTCACTCCAGAATTGGCCTTTATAGCCACTCCAGGCGCTGCTTCACAAACCACTGACCACCTCCAGGCGCGTATCCATTGTCTCTCGAGATAAGGAGGCCCGAAAGAACTAAAGACATCTCCTTTGGCCAACTTTAACACAAAATTGCTGCTTCTCATTATTCTTAGTAACTTAATGGGAGTTTGCAGAACACATCTATATAGAATTATAGAATGGTTACAGCACAGCAGAAAGCCATTTGGCCCATCGTATCTGTGCTGGATCTTTGCACGAGCAACTCAGCTAGTCCCACTCCCCTGCCCTTTCCCCATAGCACTGCAATTCATTGCTCTTCAGGTGTTTATCCAATTCCCTTTTGAAAGCCACGATTGACTCTGCCTCCGCCACACTCTCAGGTAGTGCACTCCAGATCCTAACACCAGCTGCATAAAAAAAATTTCATGTCAACGCTTCTTCTTTTGCCATTCACCTCATATCAGTGTCCGCTGGTTCTTGACCCTTCCAACAATATGAACTGTTTCGCTCCATCTAGGCCTTTCATGATTTTGAGCACCCCTATCAAATCATCTCTCAACCTTCTCTTTTCGATGGAGAACAACCACAGCTTCTTCAATCAATCCACATAACTGAAGTCCCTCATCCCTGGAACCATTCTCGCAAATCTTTTCTGCACCATTTCTAAAGGGTGTCACTGAGAAATCACTGATATTTGCTCCCTTTTTGTGACTAGTGAACAGAAATGGCCTTTCAAGCTTTACTTTATAACAAATATTCCTGTCATCTATGAATGAACTATAGACCAGAGTATTACAACCAGTTGAGAAAGATGTCTAGGAGTCCCTCTCAGCCTTCACCTGGTCTTACTTTAACAGGGTTTAATTTTTAAACACATTGTGTTTTTACCTCCCACTTGGTGAATCCTTGTTCACTGCTTTCCAATTACAAGGCAAAGAAACCAGCATAACAGGCTTTCTTAGATTTAAAGAAGAAAAGTTGAAATTTATTAAACAAACTGTAATTCAGTTAACACCTACAGGTACACGACGCGCCCATGCTAGCATGTATACATGATACACACATGCAAATAGAGACAGAAAAGAACAGAATAAAAATAAAGTGGAAAAGGTTGAGGCTATATCTGAAGAGTTGTTGTTAAGGTTCTTCGAGCTCACTGTAGAGTCCCTGATTGTAGGTAGATCTTGCTTTTCGTTGGGGCCCAGTATTCTTCTTAAACCTTGTTCGCTGTAGGAGACTTTTCTCTCTTGGGGTTCATGTGTCTTCAGTGGATTCAGAGGGTTGTGAGAAAGAGATGGGAGCAGGCAGACCGGAGAGGCTGTGGTGAGCCCGCCAGGAGAGATCTTCTCAGCCCAGGAACATTCTGCTTTCTGTCCAAACTGTGCAAATTCAAAAAACTCAGGTTGCCCAGCAGGTTAGTCATGTAACTAGCTGGTTTGACCATGTCCATTTGTGTATTCAGCCATCTTAGCAGTCAACCTGGAATGCGAGCTCCCTCACCTTCAATGTCTGGTGATCAAAAGTCCATTGTGGGTTGAATGTGTCAGGGAATAGCTGCTTTGATTTCCAAACACTGTCTGTTAATATGCAAATGTCTTTTCCAGTCACAGCTGATCTGTTTAACATGTCCTTTCTTCACTCCAGTAAGTTTAAAATTAATGTTCATGGCAAAATTAATGTGCCTTATTCTTGGCAGGTGGGGGAGGAGCATGACAAGAGCCTATCCCTGAAAATTAAGCACCCTCAATAACCTTCATGTTAGGTTTACGTCAGAAATTGTTTGTGACCACTGAGGCAAAATAAATGTTGTAATTTAAGAACTTAGTTTAACTGTAACCTTTACAAATCTAATTATTCTTGTTTCTATATAAGAACATTTTTTAATCAATGTTTTTCATATTTCATGCTTTTAGCACTAAAAAATATCTAAGTATTTCACATAGTAGCGTTACGACCGATGATGAAGGAGTGCACTGTCTTTCTCTAGTTCCACTTTCCAGGGGTCACAACATATATGTAAATGTTTTACCCAGTTACCGATACGGCCAATTATCTACTTCATGCTTTTCCTGTTATATATTAATTACCTAGGCCTTGGTGTACAGGGCACAATTTCAACATCCCCGAAACAAATAAAAAAAAATAAAAATAAAAAAAAGTTTGCAGAGGATACAAAACATGGAAGCATTGAGAACTGTGAGGAGGATAGTGTAGAACTCCAAAAGGACATAGATAGACAAGTTCGTGGAATGGGCAGACAGGTCACAGATGAAGTTCATTGTCGAGAAACATGAAGTGATTCATTTTGGTAGGAAGAACATGGAGACAATATAGAATAAAAGGGTACAATTCAAAAGGGGGTGCAGGAGCAGAGGGACCTGGGTGTATAAGTGCATAAGTCATTGAAGGTGGCAGGACAGATTAAGAGAGTGGTTAATAAAGCATACAGTATCCTGGGCTTTATTAATAGGCACATAGAGTACAAGAGCAAGGAAGTTACGTTGAACTTGTATAAGACATTAGTTTGGCTTCAGCTGGAGTATTATGTCCTGTTTTGGGCACCGCAATTTAGGGAAAAGACATGAGGGCATTGGAGAGAGTACAGAAGAGATTCACGAGAATGGGTCCAGGGATGAGGAATTTCAGTTATGAAGCTAGATTGGAGAAGTTAGCACGGTTTTCCATGGAGAAGAGAGGGCTGAGAGGTGATTTGATAGAGGTACTCAAAATCATGAGGGGTCTGGACAGAGCAGATAGAGAGAAACTGTTACCACTAGTGAAAGGATCGAGAACAAGAGGGCACAGATTTAAAGTATTTGGTAAGAGAAGCAAAAGTGACATGAGGAAAAAATTTTTCATGCAGAGAGTGGTTAAAGTCTCGAATGCACTGCCTGAGAATATGGTGGAGGAAGGTTCAATTGAAGCATGGCACTGTATCAAACATCTTTTGAAAGTCCATGTACACCACATCAACAGCATTGCCCTCATCAACCCTCTCTGCTACCTCTTCAAAAGTCTCCAGTAAGTTAGTTAAACATGATTTTCCTTAAGAAATCCATGCTGGCTTTCCTTAATTAGCCCGCATTTGTCCACGTGACTATTAATTTTGTCCCGAATTATTTATTTATTATTTATTTTTTTTAGATGTTTCTGCACCGCTGAAGTTAAACTGACTGACCTGTAATTTGCTGGGCTTATCTTTACACACGTTTTTGAACAAGGGTATAATGTTTGCAATTCTCCAGTCCTCCATCTCCAAGTCTAAAGACAACTGAAAAATTATGGCCAGTTCCTCTGCGATTTCCACCCTCATTTCCCTCAGTACCCTTGGATTCATCTCATCCAGTCCTAGTGCTTTATCCACTTTAAGTACAGACAGCCTATCTAATACATCCTCGGTATCAATTTTAAACCACTTTAGTGTCTGAATTACCTCCTTTTCACCATTGCCTGGACTGCATCTTCTTCCTTGGTAAAGACAGATGCAAAATATTCATTTAATACCTCAGCTATGCCCTCTGCCTCCATGTGTAAATCACATGTCACTTCTCTGTAAACAACTCCAATAGTCCGCAAGGCTCCTGCTGCTTACTTAGCTTAAGATATGTGACTTCCATTGTTTGCTTTTAAACAAAGTCCGAAGTGTTCTTCCAGTGACCCATTTTTAAATAAAAAACAAGTTCAGCAACTCTAGTATTTCCACCGTCTTCTGAACACATGTCCATCAAAAAATATAAAATATGGAAGCACCTTCACAACAGTAGAGGATGTTGGAAAGCAGGCAAAAGGAAGAAAGGAAGTAGCAAGGCAAAGGGGTTTATGGTAGAAATCCCAGAGGGTAGGGCAAAGACAGCTGCAAGTTCTGCCACCAAGTGATAGGCACAGGAAGGAAGGGCTATACAGGAGTCAAGACTCGGAAGACAGTAGGGGGTGAGCTGGGACACAGAGCTTGAAGAGTTTGCAAAAGGAGACAGCAATGAGGCCATAAATGAATTTGTAAATGAGAATAAGAATTTTATATTTGATTCAAAGGGAACCAGTTGTGTTCAGTGAGGATAGAACCTAAGAATGTGAGAAATAGAAGCTGGAGTCGGCAATTTAACCCTTCGGGCCTGCTCCACCATTCAGCAAGATCCTGGCTGATGATCTACCTCAATTCACCTTTGGCACTATCCCCATATCCTTTAATTCCCTTAGTGCTCAAAAATCTATTGCCATCTGTTTTGAATGTACTCAACGAAGCATAGGAATAACAGGTGAGTGAAGCATAGTTCAGGTATTGAAGTTGTGGATGAGTTGGAGTCTGTATAAGGAATTTGGGAGATGCTTGTGCGGGGTAATTCAAGAAATCAAGTTTTGAGATAACAAAAGTAAGAATAAGGGTTTCAGTAATGAAGGGGCTGAGGTGGGACAAGGCAGGCTATGTTGCAGAGATAGGAGTATGACCTTTTTAGTGATGCTAAGATATGGCAGTTTGAACCTTAGTTCAGGATTGAACAGGGCATAGAGATTGATTGGCTCAAACAGAATGAACAGTTAAGTAGGGGGATAGAATTGAGAGCACGGATCTGTATTTTTTTGCAAAAAATCAAAAAAGATGCCTTTGGTCTTTCCAGTGTTCAACTGGAGGACATTATGACAACAACTCAACAAGTTTGAAATTCATACTGACTAAAAATGAAATTCAACTGACAAACAAGATTTTACACTAATGAGGAAAATTCTAGCTGCTTTCAAAAATATTCTACAATTGCTTCTGGGTACATTAACAGAGAATCTTGCTATTTAATACAGCAAACAAATATGACATTTTCCACTGAAATAAAAATTCTTGACAACTATTTAACTTACAAACTCATTCCACTTACCAAAGCAAGCAATATTTCCATCCATTCCAATGTATTTGAGGTCATACTTTGCGGCTTCACTTTCCACGGGATCACTTTCTGATGTGTCATCCTGAGAAAAAATTTCCTTCTGTCTGAATTCTGCATTGTCATCAAAGTTGATTTTGGCATCGAAGCAAACAACTGAAAGGCCAGGACAGGAATGAGTTTAAAAATAACATTTATAAATTATTTGACAAAAGCACTTCAAAATTCAAATTTATCAGTCCCACGTGAACAACATTTTTCTGCAAGGAGTTAAAAGGCTACATGTTTTGATCCCAACAGAAAATAGAAACTAAAGCTGCACAAACCATCTCAAAAATCTTGATTCAATTTAAAACACAAGTCAAAAAGTCTACTCAATCTACCTGAAAATGTCCATGATCATGATATAGAATAAAAAGTACTTCAATAGCTAACATAATGAGAAATCTTAAGATACCTTTATATTAATAATGTAACAATGTACTATTCGGCAACAGTTGGCATTCACATGATTAACAGACAATATCAAAATATAGCAGGGGAATTCTTTGTTTCTATACATTGCCAACAATAAAGGTATCCTACAAGTTATATGATTCACAGTTCAAAACATTGATTTTTGGTATTTGAGTGGAACTTCTAGGAATCTCATTTATAAAAAAAAAGGCAAAATTATGGATCCTATATTTTCTAACATAAAATCGTAGAATAGTTACAGCACAGGAGGTGGCCATTCTGCCTGTCTGGTCCATGCCAGCTCTCTGCAAGAGCAACTCAGCTCGTCTCACTCCATTGCCCTTTCCTCGTAACCCTGCAAATTTTCGCTCTTCAGGTGCTTATCTAATTATCATTTGAAAGCCACAATTGTACCTGCCTCCACCACACTCTCAGGTAGTGCATTCCAAATCCTAACCACTTGTTGTGTAAAAAGATTTTTTCATGTTGCCATAGGTTCTTTTGTCAATCACCTTATATTGGTTCCTCTGGTTCTTGACCCTTCCATCAATGGGAAAAGATTCTCTCTAGCTACTCTGCCTAGACCCCTTATGCTTTTGAACATTTCTATCAAATCTCCTCTCAACCGTCTCTTCTCTAAGGAGAATAATTTGGATGCAGTTTAGGCCCGAATGAAATTGAAGCATTTGGCTTTTTCATCCAATTTTTCAAAGTTGCCTTTTTTGCATTGCTCTAAATACAGATTTGGACTTGTGCAGGGTACAGAAAAGGGCGTGTAAGTGAAATTTAAAGCAATAGGAACAATTAAAGGGCAGTGTCGAAATACAGTGACAAAAATTCTGGAAAGGCTCAAAAGATATCTGAATCCAGTAGTAGCCTGTGTCAAAGCTAGAAGGGAAATAGACTTACAAATAAGGCGAAAATAAAAGGAAACCCAAGGCAAAGGCATGCATCCCCATGCAAATGATGGCATATTGCTTTGTCCCAACCCCATCTTTGATGACCGCTGAAATGAAGCATCAGCTGATTGAGAGGAGTGAAGCCCTCTTTGCCACTCCATTGCACCAACCCCACAGGTCAGTACTGCCATGTGCCTGTAGAGTTGGAAGCAAGTTGGGGACTAAAATTTTAAGGAGGGTCTTAAGGGAGGAGAGGCTAAAATTTATGAAGAGTGAGGGATGTGGGGGTCAGCCAGGAGGGTGTTGGTGTAATGGAGAAGCAAATTAAATAATCAAACATCCAGCATTACCATCAGTGGGACAGCCAGCATTGCGGCAAGTGGGAATCCTAAGCAATCTGGCTGTATCATCAAGCGTTCTAATGCAGAAGGCTTTGTCTAGACCCCTGTTAAATATATTCACTCAAAACTGCAGACAAATATATATGTGAAATAGGTGTATATTGCATTGTTATGTTATATTGTTTATTACAAAGACTAATTGGATCAACAGCAATCAAAAATTAACAATGCATATAAGAACTTAAGATACCTAGAAGGACAATGCTGCAGGACAGCAATAATTAAACACAAAATCTATTCAAGTCAGCTGCTTGAGAAGTATGCAAATTGGAGCATTCACTTAGGCACAATGAAATAGCCCTCAAGGACAGAAATTGGGCATTCATGAGGTAAACTACTGCAATTGAACATAGTATTTAGCACTACAGAGAACCCACTAAATTACAGTCACCCCAGGGACAGGCATAAGCCTGTTTTTATTTGCAGATGTCCTTACTTATAAAATGGTCATCATTATGTACTGTAAAATGGAGAGTTCTTTACCCAGCAACCACAGTGGCAGAGAAACTGCTTTATCCCTGGCATAGAGCAGTGCAGCATTCAATCCCATTCATAGAGTAGTTTCTCTGCTGCTAAGGATGCTGAGTAAAGAGCTTGCTATGCCACAAAAGCTGTTTCCTTCACAAAAAATGCTATTGCCTAACACATACGCTGACCTCACAAGAAATTTGGCTAGAAGCAAAGCAGGTTGCAAGGGGAAGTGCCAGTGATCCTGACTCAGTCTAAGTTCCAGATACAGCAGCTTTGCAACTGACCTGAGTTTTATGTTCTGAAAAGGTGTTGCTGCAATGAAAGATATCTGTAGTTCGTAATTTGAGAGTGACTGTGCTTTCAGAGTGCCTCATGTATATTTTATCATGTAAATTATTTGGGGGGGTCTCAATATTTTTTTTGATGTCCATTTTTGGGAGTGTCCATTTATACATGTTTCACTGCAGTTACAGTAACATTCTTTATTGCACAATTTAACAAATTCAGTTGGAAAAAAGTTAAATTCGGCTGCTGCCTACTTGAACCAACTCTATTTGCAAGCGTCAAAGAAAGTTAATGAAATCAGTGTTATATGCTAAAACAAAACATTCAGCACATTACACAGCCTTCTCAGATAGATTCAGTTCAACAACCTTTCTTCGCTAAGTGGGCCTCTTACACCAGTTACCTCAAAACTAGTTACACAAACCTAAGAATTGACCCCAGCACTACAACGCCCACATAATTCGACTGGCTCATTACATATTCATTTGTCTGGAGCGGTCAGCAATTTCTATACCCACAGGACTCTTATTAACCTCCTACCCCCTACCAAACTCCACGGACCCACCGAACCACTACCCCATAAAACTCTATTTTTCACCATGCTTGCAAATCTCCACATATAGGAAATAGTGATTTATTTTTGTGGAGCATTGACATATATCAAAACATACTGTACATTTTCACCAGGTACATGAACTAGGTTTGATATATTACACAGGTGGTGAAGCTTGAAATATGCCCTCTAGTTTGCACCATAGCAATGAAAATTTTCATTTTGCAAGAACCTTTATTTTTAAATCCCAGCCAAAACAATTACTGTAAATTTAAAGTTTAATGTTTCTACTAGAAAACAGATGGTAATTTATATTCTCTAAGAAACATTTTCATCTTCTTGTGCAACACAAGACCACTGTTTCTCTGTTCATACAGCACAAAGTGCAGCTAATATATGAAAGTTCCTTCCAATGCAATCCAGACCAGCGGATCATTGCCATAATTATAAATTGCACATGACTTTTACTGATTTGCAACTCCAATCCTTTCATTTTCCAAACAATAACATTCAATTCTCATTCGTCCCCTTTACCAGGGATGTCCATACCTGAAGGAAGTTTATTCACTAGTTCACGCATACCCCTCAGGTATTAGAACAAGACACCAATCTGTTTTTTAATGCTTTGCTATTCAATTGTTCCTCCATTTAACAGTCTTTCAGTTATTCCCTTCTAAAATATATTACATTTAAGTTGTGACATGATTTTATATTTCTTCTCTAAGCCACCATCCAATAGCAAATGACAAATCTTCGTAATGTCTTAATACAAGAAAGAATTCGACAACAATTCAGGTCTGCTGCTGGCTAACTGCCTCTAAATATATAAATGGCAGACCGCTGGCCCCACTCCCTCAAAATGGTTATTAAAGCATTCATGCTTACAGCCCTGTGCTAGCCTACTGTCCACTCCAAGTTACCGCTGGAAAAAATGGTCCTACCGGAGCAATACAGCGCTGGTTAAAAAAAAAAAGGGGTAAATACAGCCTCATCAGGTCCCTGCTGAACAACAAATTTAGCAACGGTCCGCTCAGGGGTCGTTCTGTGCTCCTACCTGTTACTACTGGATGCTCAATCTGGTCCCATCAGAACATTCATCCTGCACCTCCCAGCTCCAGATAGGAAAAAAGTGTATTTCTGCTCTCCATTCAGATGAGAATGGAAATTTATGTTAGTGAGAAAAAAATAGCAGGTGCAAAATTGACAGAAAGCATTTTAAGCAATCTGTGGAATAATGATACATAACTATCCCATGATCAGATTGTGTATTTACAGGGTGATGACTTTACATGCGTGGTTTCCAATGTAAATGTGCACATAGAAAAAGTTGACATGCATGACAAAAAGTGTGCTAACAAAAAAGAATCTAACCATCTCCCCTTGACTTTCAATGGCATTACTATCGCTGAATCCCCCATTATCAACATCCTGGGGGTCACCATTGACCAGAAACTGAACTGGACCAGCCACATAAATATGGTGGCTACTAGCGCAGGGTAGAGGCTGGGAATTCTGAGGCAGACAAGCCACCTCCCAACTCCCCATAGCCTGTCCATCATCTACAAGGCACAAGTCGGGAGTGTGATGGACTACTCTCCATTTGCCTGGATGAGCGCAGCTCCAACACCACTTAGGAGGCTTGACGCCATCAAAGACAAAGCATCCACTTGATCGGCACCCCATCCACCACTTCAAACATACCACTGACCCACAGTGGCATCTACACGATGCACTGCAGCAACTAACCACACCTCCTTCAACAGCACCTTCCAAACCTATGATCTCTACCACCTAGAAGGACAAGGGCAGCAGACACATGGGAACACCACCATCTGCCAGTTCCCCTCCAAGCCACACACCATCCTGACTTGGAACTATAATCGCCATTGCTTCACTGTCACTGGATCAAAATCCTGGAACACCTTCCCTAACTGCATTGTGGGTGTAACTGCACCAGCTAGACTGCAGTGGTTCAAGAAGGCAGCTGACCACCACCTTCTCAAGGGTAATTAGGGATGGGCAACAAATGATTAGATTTTAGATTAGATTAGAGATACAGCACTGAAACAGGCCCTTCGGCCCACCGAGTCTGTGCCGAACATCAACCACCCATTTATACTAATCCTACACTAATCCCATATTCCTACCAAACATTCCCACCTGTCCCTATATTTCCCTACCACCTACCTATACTAGTGACAATTTATAATGGCCAATTTACCTATCAACCTGCAAGTCTTTTGGCTTGTGGGAGGAAACCGGAGCACCCGGAGAAAACCCACGCAGACACAGGGAGAACTTGCAAACTCCACACAGGCAGTACCCGGAATCGAACCCGGGTCCCTGGAGCTGTGAGGCTGCGGTGCTAACCACTGCGCCACTGTGCTGCCCTTGCCAGCAACGTCCACACCCCATGAAACCAATTTAAAAAAACAACCAGAAGTGGGTATTTGTAGACAGAAAGCATGTGTTAAATATAATAAATTGAATACACATGAGAAGATCTAATGCGAAACTCCATCACTCAATCACCTAGCTCATTTGTGTCTGAGGTACTCATAAGATATTTCTTTCCAATATTGTCATTCTGCATGCACTTTTCTCTTTCATGCCGAAGCTCACATGGATCATTCAATTGTCCACAATTATTACCTGGATAAAGGATATCTAGCATATTAGCCATTTCAAATAGAATCTATATATCCTGTGGTGCTATTCAGAAATTGATAGAAACCTAAATCAAAAAATAGTTTCAATGCCAATTTAGGAATATAAAAACTGCTTCGCTGTCTGCTGAAACTATGCTGAGGTGTTTCCATCTTCCTAAAACACCTTCCAATGGTATATTATTGCCAATATAGTTACTTAACATTGAAAACAGATTTGACGTACACTATAGTGGCATTTTATAAAAGATATAACACTGAACAAATTGACGATAGGTACAATTTACATCAATCTCATTGGAAGAAAGGAAGAAGGCCTGATAGCCTAAAAATGTCACAATCTTACAGCAGATAAAAACACTTCCTTAGCATAACTAACCTTGCAAGTGGAGAAAAAGCAAGTGGATGGTTATGGTTGAAAAAATTCTACTTTGATAGAAGAAACCATGAATTGCTAATTCATCTCACTGCAGAAAATTAGAAAGCGATCGAGAATGGCCGACAGAGGAGCAATGATTAAATAAATTGCTGTATACTGTTGCTTCTTAAATATAAAAGTCTGAAGTATAACATAACAGAATTCTATGGGAAGGCTTTACTCTCCCTCCCAATGTGTATCTGCACACGTAACTAATTGGTCATCTCAAAGATGGAGAGTTCTCCAGAGAGCTGAAAGATGAAGGTTTTCAAGAACCTTGGATTACAAAAGAAAAAACTGTAAGTGCCCGAAAATAAAAAAAATTAATGTCAACAGTTCTGTCGGAAAAATCTTAAATGACTAAGTTACCACATACAGCATCAAAATGCCAACATGATAAAGATCAAACATCTATCTTTTTTTCCTTAAAACGGCTGTCACTTAATTAATAAAGACACCATTTTTTTTTTAAACAAGTTGGAAAAAATCAGATAATTTTAAACCAATTAAAGCAAATACCCAGAATGGCAATACAGAAGCAAAATACCGCAAATGCTGAAAATCTGATATAAAAAGTGGAAGTTTTAGGTTGATGACCGTTTATCACCGGCCCAAAAAATTAACTTTGTTTCTTTCAAACAGATGCTGCCTGACCTACTGAGTACTTCAAGCATGCTCTGTTTTTATACCAAGAACAACAATTGGTATACTCAGCCATTTCATTGACAAGCAGTATTTAACATAAATTCAACAAGGCATTCAAACTAAAGTCTCCATTTGGTTGCTGTTCCTGGTGAAATGCAAAGGAGGATACAGGGTAATCTTAAGCCTCCATAACAGGAGGGGAGGGGGGGGGGGGGGGGGCGGGGTTTAAATAAACCAACTCCACACTGCCAGGAACGTGCCTATTTCCAGTTTAATCATGGTGGCTTTGGGATGTCCGAGCAACCCGCTTTGGGGATGCACGCCAGAAATTATAATATTTAAACGAGGCTCTGTTCCTTAGATTTTGGGGCCATTTGAATTTAATGGCTACGGGCCGGGATTTCCAGGGCTCAGAGCAGCCAGACCCAGTAGTTAACTGCTTTTCCAGCACTTTTTGTGGGCCAGGAGTGCTATCCCGACCCCTTAAACAAACTTACTGCCACGATCGGCCAATACTCCTCGACAATCTCTTCCTCTCTCCTTGCTGCAGCACTCCGAAACACCCACACCGTGCCCCAATATTCTCCAATTGCCAAGGGCCATCCCCAGCAGTTGCAAGTTCATGCCACACAGCAAACATGAACACAAATTAGCATGACACTTCAGTCGTGCTGAGAGTGCTGCTTTGCTGAAGGTGGTGTCTTAAGATGCAACATTAAACTAAGGCCCTGTTTGCCTCTTCAGTTGTATGTAAAAGATTCCATAGACACTATTCAAAGAAGAACAGGGAAGTAGCCTCAGTGTTTTGGCCAACATTCATCACTCCTGGGGGTCTATCAACAGCTGAAGGAAGCCCAGGGTCTGCCAGCACTGGTTTATAAGTTTTAATATCTCTGCAAACATTGAATTAACAGCAGGAGGTCAGGCAGCATCTGTGGTGAGAAAAACAGTTAACATTTCAGGTCTGTCACCTTTCATCACTATGTGGGTCACAGACCTGAAACGTTAACTCTGTTTTTCTCTCGACAGATGCTGCCTGACTTGCTGTGTATTTCTAGCATTTTCTACTTTAGTTTCAGATTTCCAGCATCTGCAGTACTTTGCTTTTGTATTGCATTAACGGTTTTATGATTAGTCTTGGACGATTATTGATTTCCTTAGATAAATAAACACAATAGCTATCAATTGATATATACAGATCGTGTTCTGCATGTCTGTGTCTTTGGAACAGTAAATAAAGGCATGGTTACTTTAATGGAATTTTTTTTTATTCAGTCAGCAAACTGTGCATCCCTTGGCAGGCAGATTATGTGGGTGGAAGCAGGGAAAACCTGCAATCAACATCCTATGAAAATGGTCAGTGTTCTTGTCAATTGATTTTAGATTTAGAGATACAGCACTGAAACAGGCCCTTCGGCCCACCGAGTCTGTGCCGACCATCAACCACCCATTTATACTAATCCTACACTAATCCCATATTCCTACCACATCCTCACCTGTCCCTATATTCCCCTACCACCTACCTATACTAGGGGCAATTTATAATGGCCAATTTACCTATCAATCTGCAAGTCTTTTGGCTGTGGGAGGAAACCGGAGCACCCGGAGGAAACCCACGCAGACACAGGGAGAACTTGCAAACTCCACACAGGCAGTACCCAGAATTGAACCCGGGTTGCTGGAGCTGTGAGGCTGCGGTGCTAACCACTACGCCATTGTGCCGCCCTTTTGTAAGCACTTCTGGAAATCACCTCAGCAAACATGCTTACTGATACAGTACCAAAGTATTTTTTGGAGTTTTCTATAGCACACACGTAGATAATATTGCAATGAATTACTTTGTGTCAAATGTTTCTTCTTCACTATATAAACTGGTGATGTCTATTTGGCTTCTCTGACAGATTCACCAGAAAATGAAATATTCCCAGTAACATATAGCTGTTTGGCGTTCAGGTTTTCTGCAAACCAATGAAACGGTCTTAATCTTAAAAAGGAAAACAGCTTACACAATCGTTAATCACATCAATGGAGTAAAAATTGCTTAACTTATGACTGTGTCATTGCAATACGCATAATACATAGAATAAATGTATGCCACCGTCTGCTTGAAAATTATTTAGTTCCTGAAGTACAGAGAGAATTAAAACTAAATAAGCTTGGTTGATGCCCATTTTCCAAAATACCACTACTTTCTTCTAATCTGAATCCATACTTCTGTTTATATTTCCCTACTTTTGCACAAACCGATAAGCTAAATAAGAACAAATTCTGTTAAGTATAGTTATACATTAATGTTAATAAAGCAATTACTTGACCAACAAAACCAACATTGTAAGGCTATTTAATAGCCTCTAGAATTTACACTTGTACTTTATAGATACATCAAAGAAAGCAAATCACGTCCATGGAGATTTTCAAAAGCTCCTGGTCTGAAAATCTGAACCACTAATTCAACACTTCTGAGCAGTGCATCCTGACAGCTACAATCCTTTGATCCAGGACCTTTCACAGAAGGCCTCAGTATTATAGGAAGGTTCAAAACAGCTGAGGTCTAGTTCGAAGAACACTTCCAATTCAGGAAGCGGGAGGCGCCATTTATCTTTAAAGGGGACTGCAAAATAATTTTGCAGCACAATGTTAAAAATAGCATTTAGGTTTTCTTCCGGAGAAAACAAATAAAGAAGCACCTTGTAGTTTCGTATGAAATGCAATGAGAAGTGGTGGGCTCCAAATGACTTCACGCTAAATAACTTTAGGGCCCAACATAAAGCATGACTCCCTAGTTGTAGCTCATTTACCATTAATTTTAATATGACTTTATTGGAAGCATTTTTAGTATTGCAGTCAGCTAGAGCACACACAATTGTGTATGCTGATGAGCATAATATATCAATTCTTGTTATGTGGTCAGCTACAGTACTTGTGAGCTGTGGAGCATTAATCTGCCACTGCACAACAGACTGAAAGCAGCATGAACTCTGCACCAGTTTCTGACAGTAATAAATATATAGATTTACAAAGAACGTAAAGCACAGAAAAACGCCACTCGGCTCAAAGGGTCTATGCCGGTATTATACTCCGAGGCTTCTCCAACCCCTCTTCACCTTACCCTTCTATTCCTTTTTCCCTTGTGTTCACTTGGCATCCCTTTAAATTTGTCTATGCTTTTCACTTCAACAACTCCTCGAGGTAGCAAGTCCCACATTACTATTCTGGATAAAGAAAGTTTCTCTTGAGTTATCTATTTGATTTATTAGTGACTATCTTATATAGTTGGAAGATAGAGATGAGGCAGTCGTAGGAAGAGACACAGATAATTAAAAATAAAATGGTATAAAAGGAAGTCGGATGCACTTTAGTGGAATTTCGAATGAAGATGCATACAACGAAACAAAAAGAAAATACAAATTCAGCAAGATCTACGACAGACCAAACGTAAAAGGAAAAGCTGGAGAGGAACTGAAATCAGTGACAGGCCTGGAAACAGTTACTCATCCAAAATGACAGGCCATAACAACAAAGGCAGCTACAATGGGAGTAAACCTACTGCTAGCAAAAATAATTATTGTAATTGTCCTGTATTTGTAGCTCCATTAAACACTGTTTAATTGCCTTTAGCGGTGATGAATTTGAGAATGGTAGTAAATGAGACGATTACGTTTGCCACCAAACAAACAATATCAAATGTAGCACATTTCTGATTGTAAATTTATCACAGAAGTCAATTTCAATAGTTGATTAAGAGGATTAACTAATAAGAATTAAATTGTGATCCTTACAAGTAGCCCAATATAGGCAACATAATGCGCAAAATGGCAACTCCACTCCACAATCAGAAAATCAAGATCTATGGAGCTGGACCTAAGGTACATTATACACAGGGCTAGCAAAATCATTGTATGGCCAATAGGATAAAGTCTGCTCTGTGTTTCCCCTCCTGACTTATAGGGGGCTAAATTCGATAGCCCCTGAAAATGGGCATTGGGTCATGATGTGCAGCACGCCAACCTTTGCCCTACCTGCTGCTTTAAATGATTTCAGTGTCTGGCCATGCTTCCTGCACTGTATACTTTTGCAACTTGCAGGAACTTATAGAAACCACTAAGCATCTGTAAAATTAAAGCAACAGCCAGAACAATTCAACTAGCAAATAACCTGTAATTAGTTGATGATCTCTTTGACACGCGCTGGTGGGGGCGCGGGAGTCCTTCCTGATACTGAATACGCGTTCAGCTTTGGGATGTTAAGAGAGGGCGTCACCTGGAGTATTGAGCTCCAAAATAGCGTTGCTGACGTCAAAGCAGCATTGCACACTGATTGATATTATCTGCCTGCTCTGCATACTTCCAGTGGACATTCACCGCATGCTTGCTTGTGCCCTCACCAATATGGCGTCTGGTTTGACTGGTCCAAAAAGTGCATGTACGCACCACGGATGCCATTTGGTCATGCAACGTGCACTACTGATACCAATTTCGCAGCATAGAAGCCAAGCACTGAATGAATGGGCTGTTATTCTCGGGATAAAAATAAAAGCAAAATACTGCAGATGCTGGAAATCTGAAACAAAAACAAGAAATTCTGGAAATACTCAGCATCTGTGGAGGGAGAAGCAGAGTTAATGTTTCAGGTCAGTGACCCTTCATCAGAACCTTCTCTTAACAGAATCTGTTAATCTGGGGAAATGGTGAAAAAAAATTAAATACCACACCTTCACTGGTTTTTTTTTCAAATGGGATCGGTACCTCTCTCTCTCTCTAGCTGAAGTTCGTGTTTGCCCACATGTTTAGTAAAAAAAAAAGTTGATACAAGAGCCCCAAATTTCCAAAAATGAGGTTAAAGTGGCCTCATGTGCAGACTTGTTTGTGCTGACAACACAGAACAAAGATGTTACAATTTCATGGGTCTACAGTAGATATTCTCTCAGGTTCAATGCCACTCGTCACTCCTATTAGCAATTCCTGTGCCCCTATGATTAGGAGTACCGTTTTACTGCCTAACATTTAGCTAAGTGATGGTGTGACCCCAAGGACTTATCATGGACCCCGTGTCGCAGGGATCTGTACTGGATAATTACAAAAGTGGAAAGATTTTGAGGGGTAAGTAGTGAAAGATTTTTCTCAGTTGCATGCTTATCTTTATATTACTGCATTGGAACACCTGTTTGGAAAAGTTGTATATTCTACATAGTCTATGGAGGGGCACAGAACATTAATGGAGCTGTAATACATGACTACAATTACAACGAATACATTGACTTTCAATTATTGCCCGAAGGCACTGAACCACAATAATTTCAAACTGACTTATTAAAGTGAATGATAAATGTGAGGGCATGTTGCATAAAGATGGCTGCTAAAACATAAACATGCCCATGTAAATTTATGACCAACTCATTCAAAATATTCCAGAATCAAAATGAAACTTGTAAATTATGTATCGTTTTATGAATTTGGGCAGTAACACTGGTGCGATCACATTTATTCAGAATATGCCAGCTAAATTTTTTTAAAAATCAAGTCAGTTCCAATAAAAACTCTTTCTGAATATCGACTGAAACAAAGAAAGCTGATAGAATTGCTTGTCCAAGCCTCAGTAAGCTGTGTCAGGAAGTATCTTGAAGGTAAAATGTACTAGCACAAACATGTATATTACAATGCAAGTCATGTAAAGTTAGTCTAGAGTCACATCACTCCAGGCGATAGTTACAATTTTAATTTGTCTCTGTTTTTGTTTTTCCATGTTGCTCTCTTCATGCTTATTAGGGTTAGTTGTTGAACCTATCAAATGAGAAGATTTTTTTTCTGTCTGAACAGCCGAAGGCATGTTCCTTCTTGTAGCAGAACAATTTTTCCGATGAAATCTGTTCAGTGTTAGAAAGCCAAAATTTGTTCCGTTTTACTATTCTATTTGAATGCATCACATTTGAACAGTTAGTCAGAAAGCCCAGCAGCATATCAATCATGCACATGCTTCAAATAACTCAGGAATAAATTGTCAAATCCAACTTACGTACGTAGCCTAGATAAATGCATTTGCATATATTTCAAAATGTTTCTTCCGTACACTTCAGAAGTGCAATCACGTTAGGTACTATTCAGTAATCATCTCAGATGCTCACAGGCTAAAAAAGATTCAAACATCAAATTGGATTTTGTAACTTATCAAAGTGCAGGACAGTAGCTCCAAAGGTAAAGTAATCATACTTCTTTAACGTGCTTGAGGAGGGAGGGGCAAAAGAAACAACTTTAATATAAGGGGCATAGTTAAGTTTAAAAAAATGTTGTGGTGCTCAACAGCCCATGAAAATATTGACCTACTGCTTCACAAAGATTGTTCAACAGTTCAATCCTCTATCTCTGATTAAGGGAATAATTATCAATCAAATGCCCATTAAAGAGAATATAAATTCCTGTTCTTTTTTTAAAAACAGTTTAAGAATTACAAATGTAGCCTTTTAATGGCTGCAGAAGTAATGGAACAATAGTAAAGATGACATTACCAATGATACTACATAAAATGGTGGTGGTTTACTGGTGCCAAATTCAACACTATGCATGAGAAAATAATTTAGACCACTTTTCCAAATAAAAAATAAATGACAGGGACAAAGCAGAAATGCAATACAGCACGCACACCAGTGTGAAAATTGGCAAATTACAAAACCATCACAACCTAGCATAGATCTCTATGGCAGAATAAATGTTACCTGGTACAGAACCCAGTCAGTATGAATGTTTGCAAAGCACAACAAACCACTGAAGGCTGTGGTCCCTCCCCCCCAAAACCACTTGCGTTCCAAACATCACTCTTAATAACGAAATCTCACTGTCCTCCACTTGGCAGTCAGACATATCTAAATTAGTTAATCAATGCAGATCACTGGGAACTGTCACATTTAAAGAGGGTGCAGCAGAGGCAGAATAGCAGAAACTAAAACAAATGCAGGGAATAATCTGAAAAGGTGACTTCATAGTCAAGGCAGAGGGAGGAGCAGTGGAGCCCAAGGAATGTGCGCTAAGTGTAAACCAATTTATCAACTTAGTCAAATAAGTGAATAAATATACAGAGTAATTAGTTACTAATAAATTTAAAATCAAACTAAAATACATCTACTAAATACAACCTATGTATTCTACTGCTACTAATAAGGAAATAAATACATTAATTAAGAATAGTAATAGGAGCACAGGCAGTGTGCCAAGACAGCAGTATATGGGAGTTTGTGGATATCGAGATCATTCCACATTGCCACATCTGCAGGAAACGTCTGTCTTGAGACACTCTAATTCAGTATTCTTGAACTGGAATGGCAGGACTTCTAGGAATTACCTTAAGTGGGGAACAATGAGATTTCATTAAGTGATGTTTCGAATACTAATTTTTAGGGGGAAGTATCACAGCCTTCAGTGATCTGTCATACTTTGCAAACATTTGTACAGACCATGTTCTATGCGAGTTAACATTTATTCTGCCATAGAGATCTATGCTAGGTTGATGCTTTTGTAATTTGCCAATTTTCACACTGGTGTGGCGCTGTATTGCATTTCTAATTTGTCTCGGTCGTTTAATTTTTGCCTATTTTGAAAAGTTCTCTGGATTATTTTCTTTTGCATTGTATTGAATTTGGCACCAGTAAACTGTCACCATTTTGTTCAGTGTCATGGATAATGCCAACTGTACTATTGTTTCATTATTTTTACAGCCATGAAATGCTATATAGTCAGCATCCTTGAGCTGAAGTGCGAGGGACAGAAATTTCTGGCTAGTTTTCTCCAGAATAGTCACAGCTCAGAGGAAAGCACAGGTGCAGGAAGAGAAATGTCATTCAGCAGGGTAGGGAGAATCTAGGGAAGGCAGAGAATGTGGTCCTGCAGACACTGGTCCTATCCAACAGATAGGAGATACTTGCTACTTGTGAGGATAAAGAGAAAAAGGTTGAGGGAAGGATAGCCACAATTCTAACCAAGACACTATGGATCAGAAGGCAGCCCAAAGGGAGGAGAAGCAGAATAGAAACATGGTAGTTATAGGGAATTCAATAATTAGGGGGATAGATAGCATCTTCTGCAGTCACGAATTAGAGTCCCGATCTGAAAGGTTAACTAAGCTTCTCTCTCTCCACAGATGCTGCCCAACCTGCTGATTATTTCCAGCACTTTGTTTTTATTTCAGAATCTCAAAGGGTGTGTTGTCTACCTGGTGCCAGGGTAAACCACATCAAAACAGCTGGAAAGGATGCTAAAATGGGATGGGGGAGATCCAGTTGTGGTGGTCCACGTCAAGATCAATGACAAGAAAGAACAAGGAGGAAGTCATGCTGAGGGAGTATCAGGAGCTAAATTAAGAGGCTGGGCTTTGAGGGTAATAACCCTGAGACTACTACCCGAGTCATATTCAAACTAGCATAGGGCCAAACAGATTAGGAAAGTAAACATGTAGCTGAAGGATTGGTGTTGGAAAGAGGGGTTCCATTTCATGGGACATTGGCACATGAACAGAGACTCAAAAGAGCTGTATCACTGTGAAGGACTGCATCTGAGCCAGCATGAGATCATGGTCTTGTTTGAAAGAATAAACAGTGCTGTAGGAACATAAGACCAAAAGGAGTAGACTATACAGACCTTCAAGGCTACTCTGCCATTCAATACAATCATAGCTGTTCTTCTACCTCAATTCCAACTTCCCATACTACCCCCATATCTCGTAATTCCCTTAGTACCCAAAAATCTATCGACATCTGTCTTGAACGTACTCAGCAACTGAGCATCCACAGCCCTCTGAAGTAGAGAATTCCAAAGATCCACAATCCTTTAAATTTCTCATCTCCGTCCTCAATGGCTGACCCCTTATTCTGAAATGGTGACCCCTAGTTCTAGATTGCCCAGCCAGGGGAAACTTCCTTTCAGCATCTGCCCTTTCATGCTCCTTAATAATTTTCTATGTTTCGATGAGATCACTTCTCATTCTTCTAAATTCCAGGGATTATAGTCTGTCTACTCAATCTCCTCATCCCAGGAATCAATCCAGTGAACCTTCATTGCACTCCCTCCAAGACTAGTATATCCTTTGTTACAACCAGGTGAAAGAGGGGTCTAGGAGTTCCCTCTCAGCCTTTGCCTGGTTTAATCGTAACAGAGTTTAATTTTTAAAAACACCGTGCTTTAGCTCTCCCACTTAGTGAATCCTTTCCAACCGCTTTCCAATTGTAAGGCAAAGAAATCAATTGAGACAGTTTATCTTAGATTTTTAAACAAGAAAAGTAGAAGTTTATTAATCTTAAAACACTAATCCGGTTACAGACTACGAATGTGCAGTCTGGCTACGCCAGCATGCATATGCGATAAACACACATGCATTAGAGACAGAAAAGTAGAAAAGAATAAAGGGGAAACGTTTGAGGCAATAAATGGGTTTTTATTTTACTGTCCTTGGAGTTTGCTGTGAAGTCTTTGGTTGTCAGTCAGACTTGCAATTCGTTGGAGCCCAGTGCCCGCTTCAACTTGTTTCAAGGTCAGAATCTTTTCTCTCTTGAGGTTTACGTGTTTTCAGTGGGTCCGGTAACTTGTGAGCAAGCGCGAGACGGCGAGGGCGAGACAGGGAGGGCGAGAGAGAGAGAGAAAGACAAAGAGAGAGAGAGAAAGACAAAGAGAGAGCGAGAGAAAGACAGAGAGAGCGAGAGAAAGACAGAGAGAGCGAGAGAAAGAAAGACAGAGCGAGAGAAAGAAAGACAGAGCGAGAGAAAGAAAGACAGAGCGAGAGAAAGAAAGACAGAGCGAGAGAAAGAAAGACAGAGCGAGAGAAAGAAAGACAGAGCGAGAGAAAGAAAGACAGAGCGAGAGAAAGAAAGACAGAGCGAGAGAAAGAAAGACAGAGAGAGGGAGAGAGAGAGACAGAGAGAGGGAGAGAGAGAGACAGAGAGGGGGAGAGAGAGAGACAGAGAGGGGGAGAGAGAGAGAGACAGAGAGGGGGAGAGAGAGAGAGACAGAGAGGGGGAGAGCGAGAGAAAGAGACAGAGAGCGAGAGAAAGAGACAGAGAGCGAGAGAAAGAGACAGAGAGCGAGCGAGAAAGAGAGCGAGCGAGAAAGAGAGCGAGCGAGAAAGAGAGCGAGAGAAAGAAAGAGAGCGAGAGAAAGAAAGAGCGCGAGAGAAAGAAAGAGCGCGAGAGAAAGAAAGAGCGCGAGAGAAAGAAAGAGAGCGAGAGAAAGAAAGAGAGCGAGAGAAAGAAAGAGAGCGAGAGAAAGAAAGAGAGCGAGAGAGAGAAAGACAGAGAGCGAGAGAAAGACAGAGAGCGAGAGAGAGAAAGACAGAGAGCGAGAGAGAGAAAGACAGAGAGCGAGAGAAAGACAGAGAGCGAGAGAAAGACAGAGAGAGCGAGAGAGAGAAAGACAGAGAGAGCGAGAGAGAGAAAGACAGAGAGAGCGAGAGAGAGAAAGACAGAGAGCGAGAGAAAGAAAGACAGAGAGCGAGAGAGAGAAAGACAGAGAGAGCGAGAGAAAGAAAGACAGAGAGAGCAAGAGAAAGAAAGACAGAGAGCAAGAGAAAGAAAGACAGAGAGCAAGAGAAAGAAAGACAGAGAAAGCGAGAGAAAGAAAGACAGAGCAAGAGAAACACAGAGCGAGAGAAAGAAAGACAGAGAGGGAGAGAGAGAGAGAGACACAGAGAGGGGGAGAGAGAGAGAGACAGAGACAGAGAGCGAGAGAAAGAAAAAGA